>NC_044017.1:19250000-19901716 GCF_900496995.4 Aquila chrysaetos chrysaetos | reverse complement strand
TATTGTTTAAGCAAGAAATTAGATTGGAACAGGAGAGGGTCAGTGCGTTGAAGTGTTTGGTGCTGAATTCATGGTTCAGGTTTGTACTTTCCATCAGTATCATCTGGTTCCCTGGACCAAATGTCCTCAGCACATCTGTGGATCAAAGCTGTCCATAAGCACCTTTATGGGCCCATCAGGTGTTAGGACATATAGTATGCACCTTATACTTTAGTTTGCTCTCAAAAAATCTAGTCTGTGGAGATGAAAAGCTTCCAAAACCCAAATTGAACTGAAGCAAATGGAGATGATATGTGAATTCAGTTGAAAAATGACACTCTGAAACAAAATGTTAATGTAGACACAGCCATTAATAAGTGATCCAAATATACATATATGAATACAACATTTTCATACATTTTTACTTACTTGATTATTGCAACAAAATACATAGAGGCAGAGAGAGATAGAGACAGAGAGTTAGATAGAGATAGATAGAGATATAGATCAGGGAATTATTCTGATGGGAGCATTTAAAGACTAGCAAATCAGCCTAGTTTCAAACCTGAAAACCACACTTTGCTACATTCATTAACTTGCAAATTCTCTGTTCATACACAATATTAGTCATCATCATAACATACAAAAACTTTAGTCTTTAACACATATTCTACATTGTCTGCAATTATACTATACCATGTAGACAATAACCATATAATTTTGATGTCTGTGGTCCTTGGTTGTTCCACATGGGATCAATTGGGCTTGAGAGCTTTGAGGAAAGAAGCTGGAACCAAAATAGTCTTGTCTTCTTTCCCTGTGTCATGGTTGAACCCCAGCCGGCAACTAAGCACCACGCAGCTGCTCACTCACCTCCCTCACAGTGGGATGGGGGGCAGAATCGGAAGGGTAATAGTGAGAAAACTTGTGGGCTGAGATAAAGACAGTTTAATAGGAAAAGCAAAAGCTGCGCAAGCAAGCAAAGCAAACCAAGGAATTCATTCACCACTTCCCATGGGCAGGCAGGTGTTCAGCCATCTCCAGGAAAGCAGGGCTCCATCACGCCTAACGCCATCACTCCGAACGTCTCCCCTTCCTTCTTCTTCCCTCAGCTTTATATGCTGACCATGACACTATATGGTCTGGAATATGCCTTGGGTCAGTTGGGGTCAGCTGTCCCAGCTGTGTCCCCTCCCAACTCCTTGTGCCCCCCCAGCCTGCTCGCTGGTGGGGTGGGGGGAGAAGCTGAAAAGGCCTTGGCTCTGGGTAAGCACTGCTCAGCAATAGCTAAAACATCCCTGTGTTAACAACACTGTTTTCAGCACAAATCCAAAACATTGCCCTGTACTAGCTGCTATGAAGAAAATTAACTCTATCCCAGCCAAAACCAGCACATCCTGATATTTATGAAATTGTCCCTCTCAAAAAAGGGGGTTCTCCCCTGCTCCTGATACTGCTTTTCTTGTTTTGTTTTTTCTTGCCTGTCAGCATTCTTAGGTTATAGCTAATAATATTTAAATCCTGATTAGTACATTTAGGCATAGGTGTTAAAGGTCTCTGCTTTGGTTACATCATGATACTATGCTTTCTTCTGAAGTTAAAAAACCAGAATTTTCAACATGGTGCTCAGGTGTGCTGAGGTCTTTAAAATGAAAGATAATGTGTAAAAGAATGCAAGTTTTAGAAGGTAATTTATTTTATATGATCAGATAAAAAAATATAACAGAATGAACTTTCCCTCAAAAATTTGGGAAACTCTGGAAATGTCCAAAGATGTGTATCTGCATTTCAGTACCCTTTCTGCCTAAAAAAGAAAAAAGTATCATATCTAAAAGATACGTTTGTTACACATCTTCTACCTGAGTACCTACCTCTATATTGCATATTTTTATAATTGTTCTCTGAATTATCTTTTTTTACCACCTATAAAGTTTGTACAAATGTATTTCCTCTAAAAAAATCATGTTTTGAAGAGTTTTAAGATCAGATGTCTCAAATGTTCATAGACATGTGCTTGGACAATAGTTATAAGAAGAAAATATACTCAAGATCAAATGGTTAATATTAAAGGCAATTTATGATCAAACTGAATTTAATTTAATTTAACAACAGAGAGATTTCTTAATAAGGACTTATTGCTTAATTTGATGCAACTGTTATGTGAATTCAAGTGGATCTCTATTTTGAATATGTTGCTACTGAAAAACTAAAAATAAGGTTTAAAGTAAGCAGACTCAGCTTGCTACATGTTATAATCTACTGATATTAAAACTCATATGAGTTTTCCAGAATGAAGTAATTTCTTAGAATTTTGTCTTCAGATTAATGTAATTTAAATTTGTGTTTTGTAAATTTGAATATTCTTCCTTTTTTTTAATTTTCCAAATAGAAAAAAAAAAAGGCAAATACTATTTTCCTCTTTTTAAGGAAGGATTCTCTGATCACCTTGCAACTATAATCTAGACTTCTTTAAGTCATGTTCTCATACTTTTTTCCAAGTGTAGGTATTTGGGACTAGTTGCCAGATGATAAGGAGCTCTCAGAAGTTTCTGTTTAAGTTCCATTTTAAATTCTCTCATCCTTTATTTAACAGCAAAAAGACATTATTATTATGAAACTTTTGTTGACTGTGGTGATGCCATGACCCATAGTGAGAAGAGGTAGTATACTTATAGAAAAAAGAAACAAACCTACAAACTCCTTTAATTACTAGAAGGAGAAATTGATCTGGTAGATAAATAAAAGGCCGTAGATACATTTAGGATTGTCTGTAACTTTGCCAATTTTCTCTCTCATGCTATTTTTTAAATTGTTAAAAAGAATTATAGGTATTTTCTATCAAGAATTGGAAACTCCCAGGTGTCCAGGAGAGGCTGGAAGAACACAAGAAATACCCTGCTGGGTCAAACCAATGCTTCCTTTAGCCTAGACTCAATTCTCTGACAGTGGTCGTAAGATAAACAGTGTAGCTTGACCATTTTCTGCAGTAAATTTTCTGCAAGCTCCCAGTGCAACTTCTGGACTCTGACTAATCTTTTTCTTTTAATGATCTGTTTATGGACTTATTGTCCATGAACGTGTCTGGCATTCTTTGAAATTTCTGATACTGCTTGCTTCCACAGTGTTCTGTGGCAGCAAGCTACAGAAGTTCATTTCCCACTGTGTCAAGTACTCTGTCACATTTGTTCAAATCAAATTCTTGGTACTTTAACAGAATGCTTCCAATTCTGTTTGTGAACAGCTAATCAAGGTTCTTAATGACTTGGTAAACCTCCATCATAATTGTCTTCAATTTTTTCCTCTCTGAATTGAACAGTACCACCCTTTATAACACTTCCTCACAAGGCAACATCTTCACTTCTGTTGCTATTCTCTGTCCTTTCCCTAACTATCCTATGTCCTTGTTAGAATGTGGAGACCAGAACTACAAAAGATGGTGAAATTATTTTACCTTTTTAAAATTTTGACGTGCCAACACCTTGAGTATTACATTGCCTTTATGAGGAAAGCCTAAAAATGCAGGGATTCTTCATGAGCCTGTGATTTAAGGGCTGTAAGTGTTACTTCTGTGTTCAGCATCATGCAAGCATGGCATAATTTTCTTTACCTATACATATATCTTTATTTATCCAAATTGAAGCTCATCTGTTAGTTCACTCAGTTTTGTGTTGTCCTTGTGGAGTTCCTTATCATCAGCATGGTATTTGACTACCCATCAGAGCTTAGTATCATCTGCAGAGCTGGATATCTATTTGTTCACTCCCTTTCTCAGATCATTAATGACCATGTTTTCAATGTTTTATCATGTCTGATTACTCTGTTTTCAAGAGCAGATTAGACAAACCATGGCTGTCATGCCGCCAGGCAGAATTTTAGCTGGATGACCTCCAGAAGTCCTTTTCAGACAACTCTTCTCTTGTTTTGTGAATACAGTCAGGCCCAGCATTGCTTCATTGCATGCTAAATAGCATAATAACTTAAATTTGTAGGGGATAGCATTATATTCTAACAAACAATATTTTTAATATTATTTCATTTTACAATAATATCACAAGACAGATATTTCCTCCTAATACTGCAATTTATCTTCTTAAAGGTCAATATCAAGATTCTTCTTCCTTTTCAAGTTGCCAGCAGCCTTTTGCAGGGGGGGAAAAAAAAAAAAATGAATAACAATATCAACATGTAACACTGATATCAAATAAAGAGTTACTGTGCAAGGATCTCTAATTTGGTATATACTGTGTAACAGAAAATAAATTCCTAATAATTCATAGCTCAACTATGAGCTATTTTTTTTTTTCAGTCACCAAGAAGAGCAGAAAAATCAACCAGGCTCTCATTCTACTGCTGTGATTCAAATTTTTAAGGCAAGGGTTTGTTATAAATTTGATTAGTGTTGATACAATTCTTTACTTCTCATATATTTTTCAGAAGACAACTGGAATAATTTTAAAACAACAAGGATCAGAGTAATCTGTTATCTGTTTATGAAATAGAAATCATATCTGGCAGTCACAAGTTGATGAACAAGACCAAGTGTCCCTCACAACAACTTCTTTATTGAGAGGAAGAAATATTTTGTCTATAACTATAATTAATTTGTTCCAAGAGAGGGGCAAAAATAAATTCTGCTGCATGCACAAAAATTGTTGTTCTTTCATCAGAAGATACCTGTGCACATGCTAGTGAAAGCTGATAGAATTGTCTATTACATTTAGTGAGTCATTAATCTACAGGTGTGTGATAATTGCCTCCATTATGGTTCACTTTTTTAATAAAAAGAAAAGAAAAAGGAGGTTTTGTGTTTACTGCAAAGCTGCTACTTCAGAGTATACAAATAGCTTCTGGGGACGAAGTATTTTCCCAAAGAATTCATATATAATTCATTTTTTGAAGTTGAACACACATAATGCTGGTTATTTTTACATTAAAAAAGGAAGAGTATTAAGGGAAGATTTAATGAGTAACCTTATTTACTTTTAAATAAAACAAAATACAAAACAAACAGTTCACTTGTTCTCAATTATATTTATAATTATGTGCCACTCCTCATTTTATTTCTACTAAATCTTTGACTACCCTGAGATATTTATACTTCCTTTAAGTAGCATAAATAAAATTTTCCAGTCAATCTGCTTTTAATATAAAATCAGAAAAATAAATATATATAAATTCCTTGAGTTTTGACAACTAGTCTCATTTTGTTCGATGTTTACCGTAACAAGCAAAATTCCAGATTACTTTCTGTACTGCTGACAAAATGATATGGTAATTTTGAAAGCTGCAGCTACCACTGACTTATCTGTGGCTTCTAGAAGGCATTCTAAGTATTTTCAGGTAAGACAATATGTGATTTTTTTCAACAATATGTGAAATCATTTCATATCAATGTAAACTGAGAAAGGCTAAATGTTTGAGTTTAGTTCAAACTATAATAACTAAACAAGGGATGTATAAGAAGAATGGTTTTTAGAAAAATATACTGTGTACATAATATAATCAACAGAAGAGTAGGCAAACTAAACAGTATTCATAACTTGGATTGGAATTCTGGAATACTTACCTAAGTTCTGTAATACTATATAAAGATAACTTAAAAAGATTTATTAAAGAAGCAAAGTCTATATTAACAAAACATTAAAACAGTGAAGCATGAGTTACTGTGGACTGATTTTTTCAAGTCTGAAATGCAAGGAAAAATCTGATGTGATATATCTTAGTACTTACAGAATCACTATATCAAAGTCTGTGGATAGTTTCAGGGGACATATATTCAGCTAGTGACTTTGAGGAATTTTCAGTATTTACATTATTATTGAGAGGGTAGTCAAAGACTGGAACAAGATCCCCAGGGAAGTCATGGCCCCAAGCCCGTCGGTGTTCAAGAAGCTTTTGGACAACACTCTTAGATATTTGATATAACATTTAGTTTGCCCTGGATGGATTCAGGAGTTGGAATCAATGATGCTCGTGGGTCTGTTCCAACTCAGGATATTCTATGATTCTATGATTCATTATTTCCTTCTTTGGTACAGTCACCCATTCAAAGCTAGATGTGCATTTGAAAAGCTGAATGCAATGTTGAGTATTAACTTGACTAAGATGTTATATATTGTCTGGTTAGAAAGACATTTTTTTGGCTCAGAAAAAGAATAAGGTGATCCTTACTGGTGAAAACTAATGGTGCCCCAAAGTTGGTTTCTAGGAGCATGAAAAAAAATGGAAGTTGCTGAGTAGAACATGAAAAGTGGGACAAGAATACAAAAGCTCAAAAGGATCTTGCAGATCATAAATGGAATGGTAGCTGTGGTCTGAAATCCTGACTCTCAAAACTTCAGTATCAATGACAGCAGTCTTACAGCTGCAGTGTTATAAAAAGAATAGGAGGCAATCCAACAGGGAGAAGAAATATCTCCTTTACTCTGGACACAGAGACAATGACCTTTTACAGGCAGCTGCACTCACTATGACAAACTCTGCAACGTGATGGTCTTACAGAATGGAAAAGGATACACAATGTTCTCTCAAGGAAACCATTTTTCACAAAAAGTCTGTACAGGATGACAGAAACCTTAGGCCTTCTAATGAATACAGGATAAGAATTCCAGGACAGGATTCATCTCATCTGACTTTCTCCCTGTCTTGGCCTACTGAGTTAACATCACCTGAGTAATCAGGCTGATATTGGAGGCCTGTGGTATGTTGCTAAGTAGTTTTTAGGGACACAGCTTCTGCTAGGCAAAGCAGAATTAGGAAGGTGTTATGAAAAAAAAACCCACCTACATGTAAATGGTAGAAACAGCAGAACTAAAATTATACAAGAATTTTTGCACATGGACTCGCTACACCCATCAACAAGCAACATCTTGAAGCAGTCTACCAATGAGTAAAGATCATACAATCTGGAAGATGCTTCCCACCTCACAAAGCTTATCCGTCCTCCACTATCCCAACGTGGGGCAGCATGAATTTACCTTCAGAGGCACATGGCCATGGAAGACCTCCAGGGGTGCCTGAGGTCAAGCTTATGCAGCCAGAACCACCATGCTCAGGTCCTGGGTACTCCCAGCCTCTGAGGGCTAAAACACCTATAAACAAGAAAAGAGGAAGCAGAGATAGCCACTCTTCTGTACTTTGTAGTATTTTTTGCATTATTAATCACTCTTTCAGAGACACAATACATTTCAGAACTCATTGACACAGATCCAATTATTGAGTAGTATTTAATATGTTTAGTTCATCCTGACCTAAATCATGATACTCCCCCACAACAGGTATTTAAAAAAAATGTGCTATATATACATATTCATAACCATACACACATGCATACACACACATGAACACATGTAGGTATATGTGAATTCCATAAATTATGATTTTGTTGTAAATTACTTTTTAAATAAATTGTTCTCAGCATTCACTCTGACTCCTAGAAATAACGATGAAATACTGAAAACTGAGGTTCCCGTATCTTCAAACATACATATGCTTATCTTAAAGTAAATGCTCAAGTGCTTTCAAGATTTTGGTTTCAATTACTGATCTACTTGGTTCTCATATTTTTAACCATTCTTGATTAAAAAAGGAGGTTCATTTGTTGCTGGGGGTTTTTTTGTAACAATCTCTTTGCCATCCCTGTCTTGCAATACTAGAAAAGAAAGAGACAATAAAAGTACTGCACCAGTAATAACAGCCTGTTTCTGCTCTGATAACTCAAACTTATACTGTACACTAGCAATAAACAGAGACAGATTTGTACAAATAATGCAGCCCAATGTTAATTTAAAACTGACCTGGCTGTAAATTAAATTATATTACATCTAGTAGTTTGACACACTCTTTAACACCCTTACGCTAAACACACAGCAGCTTTAACATTTCATTTCTTTTGGAAACCTATCAAAATGAAGTTTAACTTAGATCTTTATTAAAGTAATTTAACAAATAAAAGCAGTTCAGAGAAAGCCTTTGGAATTGTAATTTAATATTATTAAACTACATGTGTATAAAAGTCTGGCTTAGTTCTAAAACCATACATGTCACCCTAAAAACAATGACTGTTTTGCTCCAAGAGCACTGAAACTTATGAAATCTGATGTTCTATGTCCCTTCATCTCTCCTGACTGCAGTAAATTTGCCTTACCGAACACAGATATTACAGTATTTCCCCCCATAGTAATTTAAGTTTCCTTAGCTTTTTCTTTGACTTCCTTTTGTAGCCCATAAATAACATCTGGGCAAGCAACATTACAGTTCTTTGGCTATTATGAATCAATCACATGCTTTCTGGTCAGCTGAGATGCACAACGACGAACAGTTCAGTCTGAACTTTGAAATAAATATACATTTAAAAATAACCTCATGGATTGCAGTGAAGTAGAGCTTTTATAACTACAAAATACAAGAATTTCTTAGAGATTCACAATTCCATACAAGGTACCATATAGTGTTCCTTACAGGATGCACACATACCTCAGTTTTCCTGATACGTTAGCATGACAGGTCTCATACATTAACTGTTTTTCTGAGCAATTAATTCTTTTATTGCTACATCAAATGTGATAAATTTAGACATTTTCCTTAAAATTACAGTTTCTTTTCCTTAAAATTGCAGTTTATAATACCATTGCTATTGCTTATGGTTTTGGGTTTTTTTTCTGAATAGTTTCAGAATATTAACACTGAAGCTAGTATAATCTTATTTTAGTGAAGCTGCTTTAACGCTTGCATACCTCTGTTAAAGTACTATTGCTGCACAGAGAAATCATTGGATAGGTTATTTTATACTAAAAAAATACTGGTTCAGGATTCTCTTGTGCTTCTACATGGTCTCTAGAGACTTTCAATTTTCTAAACAAAAGTAAGAAAATGTAATGTAAAAGAATTCTTCAGGCACTTAGAAATATCAAACTTGAGGAAAAAGATGTATATTTATAGGGAATTAATACAACTACAAGAAAAAAAATCTTTTTTCTAAGGTGATTATTTTTATCTCTGTCATTTATGTACACATGCATATATATGCATATAATACGTTTAAAATAATTTACAAAACTAAGGCATTTTTAGCTGGTGACCCTTATTACATAGCAGTGTTTTTGATACCTTTGGGTTCTTATCAACATCAGGCAGCCAGACCATCTCTTTTAGCAGCCCTCTTCTGCCTCTTTGAAGTAAACAGAGTTTGGGACAGGAGCTTAATACAGTCTTATGTTGACATCCTGAATTCACTGTAGTCACTGCCAGAATTCACTTTTGAATTCTCGTTTTCAGCTCTGTCACAGAAAAAGTTATAACTTATCCTATGCAGCCCTGGAATGGTGCAATTTAATGCTTCTACTTGCTAATCCTCAGTGCATACTACCCACAGCACAGGAAAAGTACAATTGGAGAAAATATCTTCATAACCTCTACCAGTTTTGTTTCACTTCCATCACCAGCTGAATGTGGTATGGTAATTTCTGGCAGTGTACAATGCTAATGAGAATATATTTTCTGCTAGGTCCTAGGGGTCCTAGGTTTTGGTTTGTTTTTTTTTTTTTTTTTTTTTCTTCTATCAATATTTCCTCTCTGTTTTTCCTGCACAATAATCTACTAGAAAGTTTCCATAGTTATCTGGTCTTGTAGATATCCAAAGGCGGCTGCTCAGAAATATAGTTTACAAAAATTGGGTAGTGAAACCAGAACATTAAAGTCAAAGAAACGTAAGATGAAGACAAAAAAAGTAATGGAATTTTACTCCTGTGAAAATTCTGAATTTTATTCTGCTTCCCAGTTTTGAATTCTTTTAGTCAATAGTTTTTCAAACTTTTTTCCAGAACTATTAGCATTGCAAAAGAAGTTGTCAGACTGTACTGGGTCTGGCTGAGATGGAGTTAAATTTGTTCATGGCATCCTATATGGTGCTGTATTTTGGATTTGTGGCTAAACCAGAGTTGATATACTGTTTTAGCTGTTGCTGGACAGTGCTTACATAGTGTTGAGGCCTACTTTGATTCTGAGTCTGTCCCTACGGTGAGGTGGACAAGATGCTGGGAGTGGACACAGATGGGACAGCTGATCTGAATTGACCATGCCTTACTACGTCAAGCTTAGCAATAAAACTGTGGCGTAGTCTTTCCTAGTTCCTTGAAGACTGACCGGGCATCAGTTTGCTGGTGGAAGGTGCCTTTGCATCCCTTGTTTTTTTTGGGTTGGGGGTGCGGTTTTTTTACTTTCTTTCTTCTTTCTCTTTCCTTCACATATTAAACAAGCTTTATCTTGACCCACAAGTTTCCTTGCTTTTGTTCTTTCTGTTGTCTCCCCCATCCCACTGGGGGCAGGGGAAGTGAGTGAGTGACTGGGGGGTCCGTAGTTACTGGTAGGGTCAACTCACCACAAGGCCTTAGGAAAAACAGGTGTCCTGGGACAAATTACTAAAGATTAGAAATTTTTAGGATTTATAATCATCATATCTTATCTAGCTACTTACTGAGGTTTCTTTCCACATAAACCTGGCAAGTGCTGCAAGAAGAATGAGGAGAAACATATCCATTCACACATATAACATACAGTATACAACAAGACTTGGAAATGCAATATGAAACATACATTATCTAAAGAAATTCTAATATTGTTTAGAGAAATTCAAACAGAAACCTGAAGTATGGATTTAACAGAAATCTGAAGTATGGATTTCTGTGGTGATTTGTTAATAGTTCATGTGAATACAATTTAATGTATAAAATGAATTTATTTATTTCAATATGTTCGACATAAGAATCGTCTATAATTTAAAAGCTTATTTTATGTAAAATATTTTTATTATATAGGGAAAAACATGAATAGAAATATTTTTCCATTGAGTAAATACAGCCTGTCAGATTAAGACACAATATTGTACTATAAATGTTAACCTTTTTTTCTAGTTTCAAGATTTGGTATGTGTTGGAACACAAACATACTTATAAAATAGATACACAAAGAAAGAGAGAATTTGAAATGTTATCCTTATTTTTGCTGACAGGAAAGGAAAGGGATGGATAAAGTATGTAGACACCAAAATCTTAGTGTAAAAATAAACACACAACAGCTCTAGGACATTGGGTTATTGTGACTATACATATGAGAATTTAAATTTATATTTGTATTTTTCAAGGTATACCAGTATAAAGTTGAAAAGCAAGTAATGCTAGTGGCCTGCTAAATGGCAATTTTTCACCAAAATAATTGATGCAGATATAAAGCTGCCAAAGACATAGGTACAAAAGTCTGTCTCTCTGCTTCTTCAGTTATAAAAATGTAGGATAACAGAGAATAACACTTGTAAGACCATGTTGAGACAACAAACTAGAATATGAATGATACAAGAAAATGAGGAATAACAAATGAGGAAAGCAGGAATGTGAGCAAGATATTAGTGATACTAGTTTGTTTAAGAAAATACAGATTTCAGGTGAAATACAGGTGAAAAATTACAGATTTCATATGTTATTTTATTAATTAATGAAGGGATTATAGGAGGAAAAAAAATAATTTTCATTAAAACTACTTATACATTAAAAAACCCCACCAAACAGATAAGCTTATGAGTATGGGATAAGCCTAAGAATATGGGGTATAAACTGCTGTGGACCTTAAACTTGTGTTGAAATAGAGCAGTGCCTGTTACTGCTTCCTGGCTTACTTCTCACACAGAAAACAACAAAGAGCAATTAAAAAAGTGAGACTTTCCACTGGAATGTACCAGTTTGTTTACTATGGTACTTGCTAAATGGTAAGTCATTTATGTCATTGCTGATGATTAGTATAGTTTCACTGTACGTTTTAATAACAGCATGTTGATAATTTGCCATAGTATCTTTTAGCCCAGCACACTTCATCCTGTACTTGTCTGCATGGGTGCTGTCATAAGTGATAATTATATAGGAAATAAAGACAGAAAGTGGGAATATAATTTAAAGAGGTGTGTGTTCAGGGAACACATGGACACAGAAAAGAATGGTAAGCAGTTTGTTTTCAGCTGCTAAACTAAGTGAGGTTAAGTCCACGTGGATATCCTTGCTTTATTTCACATGCTGTTACAGGTAACAGGTACACAGTCATGAGACAGGAAGAAAGCTGTAATGGGAAAATAGTGTTAACCCTTTATATACCACTGTACACCCTGCTTGTTTTCTTACAGAAATGTAGCTTAATACAAACTAACTTACTTCACGTGGATATTATATCAATATCCATTTATTAGGCAGTATGTGCCAGTACTATTTGTTAGTACAATAGCAGCAAAAATGTGCATATGAGGTGCAAAATCAATGACGGTTTAGCATGAATTTTTGGAATACAGAGATATTTAACTGCCTAACAGGCAGGAATCTGAAAAACAATTTAAAATATCGAATCTTCACCCATCCCTCAGAGCAGCTTGGGTTTTTTGATGGCCAGTCATATCCTTAAAGAAAGTGGGAGTTCCTACCTGAATTCTTGGAAAATAAATACATGGTTGTACTGTTTCTTCCAATATGTATTGGGTATGGCTGGGATGGAGTTAGTTTTCCCCATGGCAGCCCTCATAGTGCTGTGCTTTGTATCGGTAGCTAGAAGGGTGTTGATAACACACCAGTGTTTTGGCTACTGCGAAAAGAGCTACCACAGCATCAAGGCTGTCTCTCCAATATTTCCCCTTCTCACCCAGTAGGCTGGTGGTGGGCAAGATTTTTGGAGGGGACATAGCCAGAACAGCTGACCTAAACTGACCAAAGGAGTATTCCATGTCATATGAGGTCTGCTCAGCAATAAAAGCTAGGAGAAAGAAGGGGGAGGGGGTGGCATTCGTTATTATGATATTTGTCTTCTGGAGCAACTGCTACGTGTACTGAAGTCCTACTTCCCAGGAAGTGGCTGGATATCGCCTGCTAATGGGAAGTAAAGAATAAATCTTTTGTTTTCCTTTGCTTCCACCTGCGGCCTTTGCTTTTGCTTTTTTAAACTGCCTTTATCTTAACACACAAGTTCTTTTTCATCTTATTTTGTCCTCCTCTGTCCTGCTGAGGAGGGCAGTGCTAGAGCGGCTTGGTGGGCACCTGGTGGCCAGCCAAGGTCAACCCACTACACAATACAAACTTTCAAGTCAAAGATGGCACAGGGATATATTGATGGGTGGAAAAGTCAAATAAACTTGTCACAAGCAGGGATATACAACTTGCCAGCAAGAACTTATGAAATTTATGGACGATTACACCTTTCAGCAAATTATAGTCATTATTTTCATACTAATGGTGAGTCTGAAAGGGCTGTGTAAAATATAAAACATTCTGAAACAAGATGTTCTTTTTCTTCTTAATGGCAGAGAAACTAAAAACAGAGAACATCAATTTTAAATGTCTTTAAAGAACACATATATAACAAAACCAGTCATTTAACCTCTCAATAGAGAGAAACAGACAATTCTAAATAAAGATTTATTTAATCCTAGTGTAGATGTCTAAAATTGATCAGATAAGCATTTCCAAGAAGTACCATTTTTTCTCCATCTGTTATAAAGAGAGTCTAATCAATTGGCTCAGGTATTGACATCTATGTTATAGATGCCTAAAGAGAATTTAAACGATCTTGTGTCCATATGTGGTGGTGGCATAGGTTTCCAGTTTAGAAGGCAAAATATAATTCTGATTCTGCTTCATTTACACATCTCGGGCTGTGTACAGTCAATAAGATTATTTCCCATGTAAAGATGAGTTAAAAATAGATTTAGCAGAGGGAAAAATCTAGGTTCTATTGTTTTGTCCAGTAAAATATTGCATTGGTTCAGTGTACAGAAAACATATACCTAGCATTATTCTTTAAGTGTAAGAGAGAATACACTCCAGTAATAATGTCGTCAGGAGTTACATGAGAATAAACAATAATCCTTGCATCAATATCTGGAATTTATGGCTTCTACAGTATACACAACCGTTCTACTGACATCTCATGATCCAAATTATGAAAATTACAAAAAATCATATCTTTCTAATAAATATGTATTATTATCCATAGCAATCCATAGGCAAATGATTTGACTTCTAAGCCTAAGGGTTTCTGCAATGGTGATTGGAGACAGATGGACAGTAATATTTACTAAAATGTGAGATCCGTGGAACCTTTATAGTAACATGATATAAACTAGCAGGAGTCCCTCATCTCTCTTTAAAGAGGACAAGGTAAAAATGACTCTTCATATGTTCTTTAACATTAACTGTAATGAGGTTGATGATTAAAAATTTTTGGTCTTCTTACTTTGTTTCAAATACTCGTTGTATGAACAACAGATTTTGCTACTGCTGGAATAATTAAATGGCACAGTAACTACTTAAGTGTTGGACAGCCTTGACTGTAGAGGTACAACTTTAACCTCCTAGCAAAGATTCTGATTAATTAGTTATGGTGATATGTCTCTTTCTTAGCTGACTGTAGAGGAGCCTGGATGATCTTATATGTAGATAAAGAGGGTGAAGTGAGATGAACTCTGCTCTCAATAGCTTGTTTCATAATGATTATAAAATAAAAGACAAAAAAGTCTTAGTTTAGAGATGAGCACTTTTACCCACTGAAAATACTACTTTTTGCAGAGTTCTTATCTGGAAAGGCTGAATCTTGTGTATGGGGAGCAGAAAATTATGCCAGAGACAGTTTTCTCTCTTACCTCTCTACTGCAAACCACCAGCAGCTAAGCAGACAACTTAGAAAAGCTATCTATCCTTCAAAAAGAGACTTCATAAAGTAGTACTTTCAGGACTAGAGAAGACTAGAGTCTGACATAAGAAGAAATAAAAAAACCCAAAACACTGAACTTCTAATACTTGGATAATTATTGTTTAGAACTGTTGAACTCTTATGTGAGATCAACACTAGCAAATAAGAATAATCTAAAGACCACTCTGTGCTCTGACAGCAAGTGTCACAGCACAATATGCATCCATATAACTAAGGTGTCTTTTCCCCAAGCAGCAGAATGGCCTTGCTCCTATTGTCTACTGGAATCACTCACTAGTTCAAACTCCCTTCCAAGCTATGCTTTTTCATTGTTCAAAGAGCGCTAGCTGATAGGCATCACCACCACGTCAGAGACCATCTTAAAAATGTAAAAGAAAGGAAAATTCTTTGTACCTTGCTGAGTCTGTGTTCAGGTCTTGTTACTATCATAGGCATAACCTAAAGGTGCCAATTTGGGTTGCTCAGTTTCTTGTAGACAAAAAAAGAGAATTATATTGTGCCTAGTCTTCTTAGTTCTTACCCTTTTTATCTAAGGAACTTATATTTTCATGCTCTCAGTGACTACAGTCTGTCCTAAAAAATATGTTCCATAGGGCATTTCACACCTAGAAATAAGAACTTAACCTAGAGGAAGGGGTTTGAGCTACTCTTTTACAGATCTTGGAAGAGGACTATTGCTGCCAAGAGGATGTGGCAAAAACTGCATTCTTTTTAAAAGCAACTATCAAATGGTTAAACTTCTAAGTCACCTTGCATTATCCAACATGTAGTTGCAATAGTCCTAATACTTCAGCCTAACAAAAGTGCTGATAAACTTTTGTTATATGTCTGCTGAGTGTGTCTAAGATGCTCATTAAAAACTAATGTAATTAGTTTGTTCTCCTGTTACCTGAAGACAGGGACAATATTTTGCATTTGATTAATCTTTGCCTCAGAAAATGGATGCTGAGACATAATATTAAACCATACACTCCCATTCATAAATGCTATAAAGAATTTGCTTTTAGGTATTAATTGCATAGAATAGATGCAGGCATGGATTTTAAAAAAAGCACATGACCGAGAATCAGAAAGAATTCTTATCCTGGAGTTACTTGCTTCAGGAAAGGGTGTTTGACATTTGATTGAAGAACTATGTAAGAATCTTAGTTTATAAGCAGCTTTAAGGGATTCTTAAACCTTGAGGGTACCTTTATACTTCTAAATAAAAAAAAACAAACCAAGCACCAGGACTGAATTCAGGCACTGAACCTTGTATGATATATGCTGCTTATGGGATTTAGGCTAAGGAAATATTAAACTTCAAGTATTCCCGAACCTGTTCATAGCAGCCTAGTCACAGTGACTTAAAATGCTGTAGGAGTTTGGAGGTGTATTCAAAAGGCAGAGCAGGAAAGTTCTTGGCTAGGACTGGGAACTGAACTATGTGTCAATTTTTACTGAGTCAGTAAAATTTGCAAGCCAGTAAAGCACTTCCTGATTTCATGTGATGTGCTGGTGCCTTCATAATGTAGAGTTTGAAGCTGTTTTGTGGATTTGGATTACAAGTGTTGCATGCTATGGAGTGCTTGAACTGTGTTGTCTCAAATGTTTCATTCAAGGTTCTCATCAGTACAATCCACAAATTACTTTATCCACATGCTAGACATGAGGCAAAAATAATTCTGTCAAGTTCTTCTCTCAAGGACTGTCTTCCTGGTCTGGAGACCTGCTGTGACTGTGGAAAAGACCATGCAGTTAGTGAACTGCCTGAAATGCTGAAAGGAGGGCTCTCGAGGACGAGACTACTTTCTCCTTGTCTGATGATATGACACTATCTCAGCAAGATCAGGACTGTGTTCTCAAACGTGGAAAGGAAAAGTACCAAAGGTTGACGGAAGAAAACACTGTCCTGTACCAGAGTTTGTGCTCCATACAGCACAAATATTTTCCTAGACGTCTTTTTTCAACAAACATCCATTTGCACTAGTGGCATTCCATATTAATAGTTTGAAAACATTTTTCCTTAAAATTGAAAATATCAACAAGATTTTATCCTTGATTTCTCATGCTTACATAGAATACAGAAATCCAGAGGAAAGATTATTATTAGCTACTATTTTAGTTTTTTAATCTGTAATAATTTTTTTGTTCTGAAATACATAATTATTATGCTACTTTTCCTTTTCTTCATTCTAAGACATCAACCCACCTTTGTTAATATAAGTTATATTACTGATTAGATTTTCTTTTACATACTAGAGAGAGTTCTTTCATCATACTCTTTAGCTGGAGGTATTATCCTGCAGGGTATATGTGCTTCTTGTGATTTTTAGTGAGTATTAAATGTAAGCATAGCTAGAAATTTACTGTATATAAATGAACCTATATCTATAGAAGTCACTTGCTTTCCAGTGAACAAATCTTTTCCCTGGATAAAGGCATAATAAAAAAACAGGAGGATACCAGAATCTGTTTATGACACTTCATCTTATTTGTCATAAGTACTGAAATGGCTTTCCTTAATTAAGGTTAAAGTAATTTTTTCTGGAAGATTAAAATTACACATAATTTAATCTTCTTTTATTTCTGTATTTGAGTAGTTTCAGTCTCTATCATTAACCCCCATACTTTATCTCTAAATATAGTCCACTGGTCAGTGTGCACATCTGAATTTCTGTGATCAATCAGTGGAGGCTGTGAGTCTATTATAGGTTTAACTTGAGAGGATTCTGTTCATCCTGTAATGATACATGCTTTTACCTCCTAAGGTCTGTAGTTCAGCCCAAGTGTTGACTAGCGTCGCTAAACATCAAAGTTTTGAGATTGAATCCATACACAGACAAATAGTAATTGTAGATTGTGACATTTTAAGCTACAAGTCCTGTTGGAGAAAGAGTGGGACTTATAGGATTGTCCTCTATATGTACATACACCAAAAAAAAAAATAATAGAGACATGGTTGTAGCAGTTGAAGAATATAGGCAAATTGGAATTTCTCAGAACACAGAATATAACTTTTTTGCCTTCTTTCAACTTCCCATACTCAGAGTGTAAATTCTGACTGAATGAACTTATCTAGAGGGCTGAAATAAGACCCTTAACTTCTGAGTTGCTTTATCAGTAAAGCAGGGGTAATGGTACCTATCCACCAAAGACACTTCTCATAATTATTGCAGAGATTTACATCTTGGTTAGCACAAGTAGGAGGTTGGAAATAAGAAAGAAATTTCTAGAAAAAAACACTGTTCTAGGCTATGATTCACCTCATTGTACATGTGTCTAAATATCTGTGAGAGAAATCTCACTGTTGATGTGTATGTTCCTGAGTTCTACAACATTCAAAAGAATGATTTTTTTTTATCAATATATTTTGTCTTTGTTTTCTCAATGTATTTGCTATTTTGCTTAACTTCTGATTTTCAAAAAAAATTCTTTAAGATGTTCTGTGTCTAGTATAGTTAAGGGAAGGGAAGGGAAGGGAAGGGAAGGGAAGGGAAGGGAAGGGAAGGGAAGGGAAGGGAAGGGAAGGGAAGGGAAGGGAAGGATGTCAGTATCCTCAAAAATATTACAACGATATGATTTGCTTGTTTGTGTGTGTATGCATTGGCACATGCATGCAGGCATGTTTATATGTATATCAGTGACACTATATGAGACAGGAAACTGGTTTGTAATCTGAATTACTTAATAATTCAGTTGCAGCAATGTCACTTGTATTTTATTATCCTTCATTGCTGAGTATAGTTGATAAATCAAGACTTGGTTTTATTACTGTAAAAATTTTCTTTATTTGAAGAGAACATGGCATTTAAATATGAATAATGTCAATATAGGACATGAAAAACTTTTTACTAGAAATTATGATTGGGCATTGTGCACCCTCAGCAAATCCACAAAAGTGGAAGGAGTGGTTGATACATCAGTTAGGTGTGATGACATTCAGAGGGACCTCTGTAAGCAGGAGAAATGGGCAGGGAGGAACCCCTGGAAGTTCAAGAACGGGAAATGCAATGTCCTACATCTGTAGAGGAATAATCCCATGTACCATTACATGCTGAAGACCAACCAGCTGGAAAGCAGATCTGCAGAGAAGGAGCTGGGGGTCCTGGCTGACAAAACTAACTGAGGCAGCAATATGTCTTTGCAGTAAAGAAGGCCAACATCATCCTGGGTTGCATTAAGAAAAGCACTGCCAGCAGTTTGAGGGATGTGAACCTTCCTTTCTGCTCAGCCCTGGAGAGGCCACATCTGGAGTACTGGGTACAGTGCTATGTTTCCTGGTATGACAGAGATACAGCGCAACTAGAGAGAGTCCAGTGAAGGGCCACTGACATGATCAATGGCTTGGAGCATCTGTCATAGGAGGAGAGGCTAAGAGCTGGAACAGTTCAGCCTGTGGAAGAGAAGGTTCAGAGAGTTCTTATCAATGTGTATAAATACTTGATGGGAAAGAATAAAGAAGACAGAGACAGACTCTTCTCAGTGGTATTCAGTGAAAGTACAAGAAACATCAGGCACAAAATGAAATACCACCTGAGCATAAGGAAAAACTCCTTTATGATGATTGTGGTCGGACACTGGAACAGTTTGCCCAGAGAGGCTGTGGAGTCTTCGTCCTTGGAGATATTCAAATCCCAGCTGGAGACAGCTCTGAGCAAACTGCTCTAGCTAATGCTACTTAAGCAGGGGTTTGGACCAGAGGGTTTCTAGAGGTCCCTACCATCCTTTACTACTCTATGATTCTGTAAAATAAGCAATTCATAATATACCTGTATATACCTGTCAACACTTTTAATAAACAAAATAGAAAAGCCTTATCGTAAGAAAGGTAATATAAAATGGAAATAATCCTGAATATACTACAAAATTTTAACATTAAGAAGATTTCCCACTAGCTCCATGAAATGTTCAGCTCTAAGTATATAATATTATTTTCCTTTATTTCACATTACATCCAATTATATCTTGGATTTACTTTAAGGCATAGTGAAAATTACTTTTTTAGTAATTTATCAGGGTAGATGCTGCTGCACATACAATTTCCTTTCTCTTCAGCAGGTAGAAGTGACAATATAGGTTTTATACTTCTTGAAACAACCTAATAAATATTTTTATGTTTTTTGTTTTGTTTTGTTTTGTTTTCTTAAGATGCATTTTAGATTCTTTAGACATTCATGTTTCTAGCCTTAAGGTGTGTCAGTCATTCCAGTCTTCTTGACTTGTGGAAGTTAGGAAACCTTCTTTCAGTGTATGCAATAATTTTAGATGTGGGGATGATTTCACATGACAGGTTCAGAAAAGCATAAATTACATATCCTTAGTTGTCAGGGCCACCTATGTTGCCTTGAAATTCAAACATAAAAAAAACCTGACTCTGCTGGAGCTCTATGGGATTCTTTCTACTGGGGGCTATTTGAACAATATTGAATAGGAAAATCTTTGTGAATATATTTATCTCCTTGCTAGTATTTCCTTTGTTCTGGCCTGCATTCAGCATCCCTGTTGGCTTAACGGTTTTGCAAGTCATGTATAATACCATGATATCACTTCTGTTGTCTTTGCCAACGTATAGATGTCTACATATGTGGTCAGACAAGACCCAGGAGCACACTAATGTGACACTGACTTCCTGTAGCCCATACTTCTTGGTTTTCAAGAAAGAAAGTCCAGACTCATGTACTGATGGAGGCTACTGTGTTTTCCACCCAAGAGTCCCATCAGGACTACTGAAGTTTTCGTAGGGAAGTGAGGATGAGGAAAGAGATGTTAGATATACTCACAAATCAGTCTACTGATTAATTTCAAACCTATAATTGAGAGACATAATTTGGCATTCAGCAGAGTGAACTGAAAGAGGGAAGCATCCAAAAAAACAGAATTCAAGTTTTTTATAGGCTCTATGGCATAATCTATGTTTCCCCATTGACCTCAAAAGGGCGTAAAGCAAAGAGATTAACTTACATACTTCTAGTAAAGCCTATAATTAGGTGATAAGATGTCCTCTGAAGAATGGTCTTTAGCCCCCAAAGCTGACTTCTTGTACTAATTGGTTCATATTATTATGTTTTATGAAAGTAATATTTGGGTTTAAAAAGATCAAAACCAGTTTATTTTTGTGAATTTTTTTAAACACATTCTGAAATTATAATGTCAGCTACACAATTCAGAACTGGTCCACTATGTAGCTCTGTAGTTATTTCATAACTGCCCTTTAGCCCTTTTAGGTATCTTGACATTACTCATGATTTTTAAAGCTACTTTGTTTGCTTTCATTTAATTTTATTCTGTTCAAATTATTCAGGTAGTTTAACATTTCTCTGTATTCCAACTGCATTTCTTGAGTACTGCTAACAAAAGAAATTTGATTAAGGATGTATGTCCACTAAGACTGCAGCTTTAGGTAAACTAACTATTTCATTCTCTCAAATGACATTTCTCACTGTTAAAATGTTAAATATTGGAGGTGAGGTTTATCAGAACAAATCGATTCTAAACTAGCTCTGAAAGTTCAGTTTGAATTCCTTGAGCTGATGATAAAATTACAACTTTGGAAAAAAAATAGAAGTTAGCTCAGTGCTGAATACTTTGAAACTTCCCATAATCTGTCTAAAATCCATAAATGGTGTTTACACATTCTCTTTGGCTGCAGCTGTATAGAGCTAAAGAGGTTACCAACTCAGCCTAGCCACTGTACTTTCTCTTTCACAATTACATATGATAGACTTTCTTTGTTGCAGACTTAACAGGCAGGCATGTAACTGCCTGAACATGGTGCAGTCAAAAGAAGCCAGGTTATCCTCAGCAGTTTAAATAGTAGAAGCTTACCAACTCAACTCATTTAGACTAAGAGACACTAAGAAATAATTGCAGGAACAAATGAACAGACAGAGGCACAGGAATCTCCAGGAGGGCCAAAGTAACTGAAACCCTGTCCCCTGACACACTGCCCCTTGCCCAACATCGTCATGTAGGCAGGGTACTGCCCACATCATCTAAGGTGATGTGTAGGGCACACTACTGTCACGTAAGGTCTGATTCTCTCAAGTTGCACTACCATTGGTGAAGACAAGGGACAGCACAACTCTTACCTACATCCAAAAAGCATTTGCACAATTGACTTTTACTGTCGGATGACCTGCAGGCTAAGTGTCCCTGATGGTCCGCTGGAGCCATGACATCACTTATGATCCTGTATTTGCTATCAGTGATCAGGTGAGTCACTGTATGGGAGTGGTGTTGTTCACCTTTCTTACTGCCTCAATAAAGCTTGGTTTATAATGTGTTGTCAGACTCCATTTACTGCATAAACTACATTAGTGTAGTTTGGACCACACTAATAACTACTGAGATGAGACACTCCCTCTCTAAGGGTGGTTACAAACACAGAAGAGGATGTGAACACACCACCAGACATACTTCAAACTGTATAGGTCATTTGCTGTGTTTTGTCTCTAATCTGTGGACTACAGTAGCCTAGATGTCGCATGAAAGCAAACAAGACAGGTTATTTTCGAGTGATATCCTATGGTACTTGGAAAACACCTATAAACTTCACAGTGGGCTGGATATACTACTATGACAGGACAAGCATCCAAATATACCTTCAGATATCTTCTCCTACCTAGCATTGGAATTGAGCAAAATCTACTGGTCATTTCTATAGGCTTTTTGTTACAGTTACAATTAATTTGACTTTGAAGATATGCCCAGACACATAATCAAAAAGGAAGTTATGACACAGAACAGGAAATGCCTAAAATTCTAGGCCCTGGCTCAGCTGTCCCATCAAATAGTTGATACTCTTTGAATTATATCTACTGAATATAAAAGGTTTTCTTTCCAATCTTTAGCAATTTCCTTATGTTTTCCACTAGGATGAAGTGTTACATATTTCCCTATCTTTACTTTCCCATTCACTTGAGAGTTTGTGGAAAGAGAAGATAGTGTCTCTGAGCAGTGGTGAATACTGTGTGACCCATATTGAACTCAGGGAAATGATCAGGGTTCCTCTACAACTGTTTTTGTTGGGTTTTAGTAATGTTTCATCTCTGCTACTACAGCAATTATTAAATTTAGAAAAGACATTAGAGATTTAATAAGGTAACACTGAATACCCACACGGAACTTTACCACCAGTATAAACTGCATAGGGTAGATGTAGAGCATTAATCTGTTTATTATTTAATGCTGGATTTATATTCCTTTTTCAGTTCAAGACATATTATTTTGCGTATCTTGGCAAGCTAGTTACAGTACAATGAGACCTATATTTCTTGAAATAAGATGGTTTCAGCACTTTAGCATTCAGTGGTATGTAGAGGAAAATATGTTTTATGCTGTCTCTTCAAAAAGCAATTGAAGTCCAGGAGAAAAATGTCAGTGTTGGAAACTCCTGGATAGAAAATAAAAATCTGAACTCCAAGAATATGATATTCAGGCTCTTCTGCTTGAAATGTCAGTGCTGGCGGTCCGTATCGAGCGCCAGGCTGATATAAACAGTCAGTGAAATAGAACTTAGATAGGAGGAAAATGACATGTAATACCCCCAAAACCCCAATAATGCACTATCTAAAGCCACTATTGTTTTATCAGAAAGAGAATATCACAGAAATGGTGATTCAAGTTTTAATAACATTCTGGACAATTTCTGCTTTTACTTATAATGAACTCATGAAATTACGTGCCAAGAAGAAGGAAATTATGGCACAATCTGATACTGATATAAAAATAAAAGAAGCTGAAAAATGTTCTGGCTTAGTAAACAACCTATTAACTCAAGCTACTATTTCAATAGGACAACATACTTAGGAAAACAGTCTTTGTAACTTAGCCTAAATTCAGTTAATCTTGTTTTTTCCTGCTATTAATATTCTCTTTTCTTTTTTTTTTCTTCTTTTTTTTTTTTTTTTCATATTTTGAGGACTTTGAGTATCAAGAAATAAACCTTAGCTTTTGGATGCAACTGAAAATGAATACCTTGCCTCACTGAGAAATAGCAATATATATGTATCCATCCAATTATGTCCAGTGTTTCTTTTAACATCATATATAGATTTTTAAAAGAAATGTCCTTTATTTTGGTTCTCAGAAATGTGGTTTGTGAGCCAATACAGACATAAGCTAAATATGAATGAAAGGCATCTGAGAAGCATTATGTTATGATCTATTGCACTGTCGTATATGTAATGAAAATATGCAAAGGCTGGCAAAACTGATATGTCTGTTACACTATCTGAATCCAAGATAATGAGAAAATTTATAAAAGCCTATATGTCAAATATTAGTCTCTGTCAGGTGATCACTCTCCCTATAAAAATTAGCAAAGCTGATATAATAATTTGTCACCTACAAATAACTATTAAGGATAATGAGAGGGGGGATTTTTTTTCCACTTTAGACTCAAAGTTGCTCAATAATATAAATATCTTAACCTAAACAATTGTATTGATTTCCTGATTTGTGAAAGTATAAATTAAAAGCTGCAGGGAGTGTGTGTGTGTGTGGTGTTATTTCTTCATAATTCACTAATCTGAAGCTCAGTTGTAGTGCTGTGACCATGACTACAGTAATTGTGATCTTTCATTTTTTTGTAAGACATTGCATATTAATTTCTGATTTTCTGAACACAGGGAAAAAAAGCCCCAAGCCCCAAACTCACAAAACAACCCATGGGAACAGAGAACAGAATAGTCACCCTGAATGACTCAACCAGTGAGTAATACTGTCCCTGTAGCTATCAGCTGTTCACTGCTTTTTTTACAGGTGAAAAGTAATACCCATATCTGCAAAATGCTTTCAGATTAGATATGCTTATCTTGATATATTTATATTAGTTCTTCAAAATTAAATTTCGCATAAAAGAAAATGTATTTATGCTGTTGACAAACCTGATATTGTTAAACTTTACCTTATCAAGTAGTCAGTTTGAACTATCTGTATATATTACTTCCAACTGTATAGCATTTGATACGCATGTATTTTTCTCATCTATTCTGATGTAGATAAAATAGTTGTGATTAAAATTTATAAATTTAATGTAAATATGTATGAATTAGGTTGATGGGATTAAATTAGCACTGATATATTCAAATATAAAACAAGTAACCTCATGTAAACTGATAATGGTCACAAAAACACTATGACTCTCATCTCCTTATGGAGACTACTTAGTACACACAGACTCTTGGCCTGATAGAAGTTAGTGCTGATGCTTCCTGGAGCAAGATTAAATTACAAGAGCTGACAGCTCTTTCCCCTCGTGATTTATTTGTTTGTATTAGTGTTATTCTAGAAAATTAAGGCTTGCCCACAGACTGAGCCATTAAAGTGAAAATATTTCTCCAATTCCGTTCAGTTTTTCTTCTGCATGTATTAAAGTGCACATGGGAGTTTGAATGCATATTGTATTTTCAGTGTCAATTCATAATGCAGATGTGTCTGGGTTTTTTAAATATTCTTTTCAAGTCTTTAGTCATATAGAGCAACATTAGTATTGACCAGAGTTCTGTAGAAGTATGATCTGTAAGGTACTGAAAATTATACAGTTGAATTCTGCTAGTAATGTCTCCTGCAAATTAAATAGGTGTACAGACATTCTGTTAAGACCAAAACTATTTGTTATTTACATTGTAAATTCTCACCATTGTGCTAAAAGGCTACTTTAGGCCAAATTCTGTAGCTCTACACAGGGGATCTCTTGAACACAAATCTCTGAAACCTTTATCTCCCAGGGCAGACTTCGCAGTCATGTTAAACATACGTTGGAAGTAGTTTACTAATTTCAGGCATGAATAATAGTAATCAGTCATATATAATCAATAATACTTTATGAGAAATATAGAAGCAGAATTTGATTTCTGTAAAGAATCTCAGTGCTTCCACATAATTGAGGCAATTATGAAAGCTGTATGTAAACTATCCATAAAATCAGAAAGAGCTATAAGTATTGAATAATTTGGTCATTCTTGAAGAGTTTTGCAGCTCTTTCTCCACAGATACAATATACCCAAAGCTTTATTCAACACAGAAGTTATCTGTTTCTCCCTTACGAATTATCCTTAACTCTGCTTTTGATGTATGACATTGGGGTATAGTTAGGAATACATATCTTACGTTGACAGGATACCATGAAGTTTCTTTTCAAAAATAATATTCTTTCTTCTGAAACACAGTCAGTTTAGATTTTTTACAGTATAATATGATTCATTTAATTTTCCTGGAGTAAAACTTCTGGTTACACTAAACTAATTTGACTTTAAATATATGTAATGCAAAACAGGACCTTTATTAACCATGAGATTATTGTCTTTACCACTTAGATACAGATAAATAGCTTACCCTAAAATATCAGTGTGAAATTTCTTTAATATGTTAACAAAGCTTCTAACTAACTAGAAGTCTTCAAATCTTATTACAAAACTATTTTCTGTTCTTTGCAAAAGCTTATATGTTCAAGCAGTGTACGGAATTGTCAAATGAGCTATTCATAAATTGTGACTCGTCTATTATTAACTCGTCTGGAAAACTTCGGTGAACAAAGTATGATATACAGCGTGGTATTACATTGCTACTTGATGTGTTTTGCAAAAGATTAATAGGAGGTCACTATAAGAGGTAATCTTTTCTATTTAATTCAAATAGTTCTGCTACTAACTTTGGAATAATACTTTTGGAATAATACTTTTGGAATAATAAGTAATTAAGAACAACAGGAAGTTAAAATAACTTTTTTTCAATTCTTTTTAAGTCATAGTTGGAGTAATCACCTTGAATATTGTTTCTTCAGTGAAGCTTTTTATGTTGGTCAAAGATAGACAACATTTTTGGGCCTATGAGCCCCAAAGCAGTTCTTTTTTATGTTGAAAGCTGAGCTGTTTGCTACATTTGAACAAATAGTCTTTAAAAAGTTTGATATTTTTAATACCTCCCACATGCACTTTGGTTGAAAAAAAAAAAAACCACCATTATGGGAGGTAATGATAGGATCAGGCTTTCTCCCTTGCCAAGCTCCTGTACTTACCCAAGAATACAGCTGACTATGGGAATTTAAATACTTTAGAAACCAAATTTAATTTGGGCTTATCATCTGGCTTAATAATATTCAGAATGTTCATTGTAGAATTTGCTTCTATCATATTTATCATAGCATTTTTGTAGACACCATAGCCAGAGCAGAAGCCTGTTGTACTGCCAAAGTAGAAACAGATGGCAAGATACAGTGAATTTTTGCTTCCCCTGAAACCAAAAATTAACTACAGTAAAAAAGAGTATCAGGTCGGTTTGTATAAGCATTTTATAACATTGTTACACTACTAATTGTATTCTGAAACAGTGCTGAGCTTAAATCATCAATTAATATGCAACTGTGAGGAGGCATATAAAGACTTTTGGTGTAAGTGCACAAGTGGGGTACAGGACAAAATGTGCACAATAAGAGCAAAACACATAGAACAAGCAGGCGCAACTTCAAATGGAACCTGGATAATCCTGCAGCGTAAGTGTACTGGGTCTGGCTGGGATGGAGTTAACTTTCTTCAGAGCAGCCTGGATGGTGCTGTGCTTTGCATTTGTGGCTAAAACAGTATTGACAACACACCAATGTCTTGCTTATTGCTGAACAGTGCTGGCACAGCATCAAGTGTTTCTCTTTCCCACCTCCCACACTAAGTATGCTGGCAGTGAACAAGAGGTTGGGAGGGGACAGAGCCAGGACAGCTGACTCAAACTGGCCAAGGGGTATTCCATACCATATAATGTCATGATCAGCAATAAAAAGCTCAGGGAAAGGAGGAGGAACCAGGAGACGTTCGTGGTCATGGTGTTTGTCTTCCCAAGCAACAGTTATGTGAACTAAGGCCCTGCTTCCCAGGAAGTGGCTGGACATCTGCCTGGCTGTGAGAAGTAGTGAATGAATTCCTCTCTTTGCTTTGTCTATGCACACAGCTTTTGCTTTTCCTATTAAAGAGTCATTATCTTGATCCATGAGTCTTCTCACCTTTCTTCTATTTTCTCTCCATTCGCCAGGAGAGGGTAGTGAGCAAGAGGCAGGATGCGTGTTTTGCTGCTGGCTGGGGTCAACTCACCACAATAAGCAAGATACTTGGTGAAACCAGAACAAGTCCTGATCCCCAAAACAAAATGACCTATGTCGTGAATAGATGAGATCACCTCCCTCTTGGGAAGGAGGCCAAGGAACATAAGATGTCAATGATGAGAGGGAAGATGGGGAAGAAAGAAGATGCCCACTTCAGTTCCAGCTTCATTCTTCAAAAATCTCTGAAGCCTAATCACTTTGACTTTTGTGAGTAAAAACCATCAAGGACTAAAAATCAGTGCTAACTGTACAGGATTGCCTGTGGCATTTTATGCTGTGAGATAACTTACAAGAACCTTGTTAAAGACAACTTGCTTTATATATTTGGTGATAATGAATGATAACAACTAAGAACTAACCATTAGCTAAGTGTACTGTTAATGAAAGTCAATCCAGTAAATTCTCATTTTGACTTTTGAAACAGGCCTGATTTGTCAGTCTTTTACACATTTGCATCACAGCATTTACTTAAGTGATCAATATGTATGCATATACATACATATATTCAGTTGCAACAATCCAGTATAATTTAATATTTCTTGTAAACTGTGGCTGTATTTTACAGATGATTCAGTTATCACTTTCTTACCTAGGATATATTTTACATCACCGTGGTGATTTCATTGTAATTTCCTACAATCTTATATAGATGTTTGCATAGCTGTTGTTTTCTTCATATTATATCTCAAGGCTTTGTGAATTATTTCTACAGGTACTAGTTCTGGTTTGATTACAACCCAGTAAAAACTGCAAGCATTCCTTTTTCATTGGAGAATACTTCAAGTATGTATTCAACAGCAAGCTTTCGTGTAATTATTCTACAGAGGATATGCAAGGTCCAGCCTTTAATCTTGTCATCTGTGGTCTGAAACCTTTTGATTATCTAACAAAATACTTCAATGCAAATTATGGAATTATGGAGTTACAGTTTTCCTAATTCACAAAGTGGAGTTTTTTGGGTTTGGGTTCATGTTTTGTTTTGTTTTGTTTTTTTTTCCCAGCCTTGGAGTTTTCAATCTACTCACTGGTGTAGAACATGAGAAGGTTATGTACTCTCGTGTCGTGTAATAATCTTCAGATGTAGTTGATCATATGGTCATACAAGTTTGAATATGTGGCACTACCTTGGATAAATGTTGTCTCATGTAAGTTTAGACTGTAAGAGTTTGATCTATATGTCTGATTTAGCCACGGTAGTCTGCATTTCTGCTCAGCCAAATGCAAGCTCTGTTCAGAGGGAGAATAATCTCTTTCTATGACAACCATTTAAGGTAGACTTGATGAACAGCCCTCTGGAATGCCTACATACATCTGTTAAGTATCATCGAAGTTAGGTGCTACCACTGACATAGACATCTGTTTTGGACCAGAAGGCACTGGTCTGTTATGATACCAGTAAGAAAGGCACTCAGTCTCTGTGAAGTATCATTTGAAATGCTATTTATTAGATGGAATATTGTGAAGAAAGAGAGGAGAGTACAAATACTATGACCCTTCAGACGCTGGGAATCTCAAATTGTGCAACGCTGAACAGGTCTCCGATCCACGGGCAAAACACCATGCAGACTCCATCCATAGCAAGGGTTGGTCATTGGAGCTGCTAAGGGATTTTCGTGCAACAAAATAACTCTCTTCACCATTTCTACTGCCTAACAGGAAGGATGTTCGCACAAGAACTTCTTGCTGCACTGTCAAAGGCAATGCCACTCTGGTGGTGTAATCACCTGTACCGAGTGGGAGCTGCCTGCAGTGTTCTCTGTTACAATGAGCTGGATGACTTCATCCAGTGTCCAAGTGATTTGTAC
Organism: Aquila chrysaetos chrysaetos; assembly: GCF_900496995.4. NCBI lineage: Eukaryota > Metazoa > Chordata > Aves > Accipitriformes > Accipitridae > Aquila > Aquila chrysaetos. The sequence continues at coordinate 19,872,121 of NC_044017.1, read as the reverse complement.
AGCACAACAGGGGCCTGAAGGCCATGCAGTACCTGCATAGACTCGGGCCTATTCAGATTAACTGTTAGGCTGATTACTAACTCCTTGATGTATAATGATCTTCTAGTCAGGATCATGGCAACATCCAGCTTTAAAGTTTTATAGTCATCTCAATTAAATTCCACAGTAAGTCTTCTAAACAACTGGATGCACTATTGAATGAACACACCCTGGATTTACACTGGATTACATTCATTTGTAAACTAGTAAATTCCTCCTGTTTCCCAAATAGGTGCCTTATATATAGTTCTATAAGTACAGAATGTAAAATTATAAGAAGAATAAAAAATTCTGAAATGGTTCTAATTTGGGGATGCTACCTGGAGATGAAAGAACTTTTGATAATATTTTGGAGTATGCTGGGAATGGTCAATAGTGCAAAAGCAGTTGGATTCTCCTGTAAGTACTTGAGAGAAGCAATACCAAATAAAACATCGCTCAGTTACTCAGTTAAGCCAAATACGAATAGATTATGACTGTAACTCAGTAAGAACAAACAAACAAACAAACAAAAGAAACCCCAAACAATGAAGAAACAGACAAAGAGTCTGAAAGTTTGTTTGGCTTGCTTTTCTTGTTGTTTGATTTGCTTTGTTTGTATTTTAAGTACTATTGGGAAAGACAATAACTGACAGATTTATAATCAGTGGACAAACAGTTACATACTTCACATTCAAACTTTAGTAGGTACTCTTGCATCCATTTATAGAGAACAAAATCTAGTTTAGAAACCTTAATTTTTACTTTAATATTGGTCATGTATTTTGTCTATTTTTTTTTTTTTTTTTAATAAGGGAAATGTCTGCCCTTCTAATGGAAAATAGTACAGCAGGAGTACCTGCTATTTGGTATAACTATCACATTCTCCTCTTTTCTACATGTCAGCTTTTACTTTTCCCTGAAGAAAACCCCCAGCTTTATTTCTGTATTTTAAGAAATACTAAACAGTTTAATATCAAATCTTGGTATGCCTGTAAAATAGAAATAGACATTAGTAGACCCACTTTAAAACATAAAGTACAAGTTATTTTTGTTTGATTGTTTTTTTTCTTTTCTCCTAGGAGAACATTTAGTGCATGATAAATACTATAGAATATTGTCATAGTATTAGGGAAAATTATGTTAGTAGAGCTGTTAAAAACACACAAACAAACAAACAAAACCTGTCAGATTCTGAGTTAATAATTTTCTTTCATTGCTGTCACATAAAAAATATTAGTACAATATCTATACTGTAGTTGCACTTTTGCAAATACATATAAGCAATACTTGCTTCTAATATGTATTCAGAGATGATTTCTCTGCTCTCATAGTGTCACTTTTTTGTCATCTGGCCTCCTTAGAAGTTGATCCAAAAAGCAAAGTTCATTTCATTTTTTTCAACATACTTCAGCACCCTGTCAGTAAACAAGCAGTTTGAAGCATCCACTGCTGCAAGCAAGATCCAGACTTGAGGATAAGGATTGAATGAATAGTCACAGGTGGCTGGGGAAGACAGAAATCTGCAGACTTTATCCAAAGTGGCAAGCTATTGGGACCAGCATATAAAGTGCTTGTTCCCTGCATCAGACTGAAACTTGCTTACAACACACTGCCATCACAAAATAATCAGAAAATAATCACTGGAAGTTACTCTCTTATCTCTGGGCCTGTTCATTTTGAGATATAATCTCACCTTCACACTACTGGATAATTGTATGTGTTTTGTAATTTCTAACTGTAAAAGTATCATAAAAGGTATGTTCAGATACCATAAAACGTTGTTCTAGTAGAGGGGTTTTCTTCTGTACAAACTTGAAACAGAGTATTTATATCCACCCAAAATGGTGCAACTCACTCTTGTGTTGATCAAGCAAAACTACCAATTTGAAAGAAAAATAAGGAAAAGTGTATGGTTTCTGAAATAGTTTCCTCATAGTAAGGACTTTCTATGTGCTTGAGAAATTATCAAAGCTACTTTCAAAGATAATTGTCAAAGGCTATTCATGATCTTACAAGGCCGTTCTAACTGAGTGGCAAACCCTGTTCTCATCAACTCTGTAGAGAGAACAAGTCTTTACTTTCTCTTCTGAACTTCATTTCCCTTCTTTAAGCCACAGTTAAATAACACAAAAAGCACATCCAAGCTGACATCCCAGATTGCAGTCTAGATGGAAGGATTTACTAGATGGGTGAAAAAGTGGCTGGATTGTCAAATTCAAAAGGTACTGATTAATGATTTGTACAGCTGGAGCACCACTGTCTGTTCTGGAACAGGTCTGTTCTGGAACCTCTCCTGTTTAACATCATTGTCAATGACCTGGAAGAGCAGATGGAGTGCACTCTCATTGAATTTCCAGACAGCATCAAGCTGGGGGTGCAACTGCTTCTATTAACAAAAGAACAGTCATCAGGTCCAGGAAAGTGATTATTTCCCCCCCTGTTCAGTACTCATTAAGCCACATCTACAGTGCTGCATCCTCTTTTGGACCACACAAGATGGGAAATATCAATAAAGTGGAACAAGCTCAGTGAAGAGCCACTGAAGCAGGAGCTGGAGTTGTGCCATATGTAGGGGACAGACGTTTGTCTTAAACATTTCTTGGCACAAAGGAAACCACAAGACACGAGTTTGCAGGGCAGAGCCCTGCACAAGAACCCACAGCCTGGCACAATAGCTGTCAACAAGCTACGGCGCAGGTGCAATGAAAGGTTGACTGGTGGTCATGGCACTTAATGGGGGCACCCGACAACCGACGACCCCCTAAGAACACACCCACATGCACAGTGGACTGGAGACACCACACGATCATTGCGTGGGTACCAAAGTCTGCGTGGCGAACGTGCCATTGCCTTGACTACTTCTTGGAACTGGGTGGAGATTTTGGGACTCGGACTGTATAAAACAGTGTCATCAGGAGCTAGGGGTGGGACCCACACCATGAAGACACCAACAATCAAGAGGACCAATGGGATGCCACTGGATCCATGGGTGGTGATATCTTCTTTTTCTGTTTCTGTCTTTGTCTCTGTCTCTCTCTCTCCCCACCCCCCCCCCCCCCCGCTCTCTTTATACATGTGGCATGGGAATTGTTTGTCTAGTTGAGTTGTTCAGTTAAAGCAGTTGCCATTAAGTTATTGCACCTAACCTCATGCCTTGCATTTTGTATTAATAAATTGTTAAACTGGTTGGCTGGCGTCGTTTCACCTTAATTCAGTCCAGGAGGATCGCGAACTTGGTCATTGGTCCTAAGGGGAGGGAAGTCGTTCTAAATGACTCCTTTCGGGCCCCGACACCATATGAGGAGATGCTGGGTGACTGGGATTTTGTCAGCCTTGAGAAAAGATGGCTGCAGGAGGAACTCTGGAGGATCCTCCCCACTGAACTATAGCATGATCCTATACAGTCATAAAATTACAGAATGGTTGAGGTTGGAAGAGACCTCTGAAGATCAACTAGTCCAACTGCCCTGCTCAAAGTGGGAAAGCAGGCTAATCTGGCCTGTGACCAGATGGGGTCTGAGTATCTCCAGGGATGGAAATTCCACAAGTACCCTAGGAAACCTGTTCCAGTGTTCATCACTCCCAAGGTAAAAAAAAAAAATTAAAAAATTAAAAATCTTATATTCAGATGAAATTTCATTTTGTGCTCAGTGCCTCTTGTCCTGTCAGTGGGTACTACTGAGAAGAGTCTGGTTCTGTCTTCTTTACTTCCTTCCCATCAAGCAGCTATACACGTTGGTAAGATTCCCCTTCTCTTCTACAAGCTGAACCATCCTAGCTCTCTCAACCTCTCTTCATATTACAAGTGTGCAAAGCCCTTAATCATCTCAGTGGCCCTTTGCTGGACTCTCACCATATATCCATGTCTCTCTTAAACTAAGAAGTCCAGCTGTGATCCTAGCACACCTGATGTGTCTTACCAGCACTGAGTAAAGGGGAAAGATTGCCTCCTTCAACCTGCTGGCAACACTCTTCCTAATGCAACCCAGGAAACCATTGCTGCAAGGACACGTTGCTTCTTCATGTCCACCTTGGTTTCTACCCTGATCCCCAGGTCCTCTGCAGAGCTGCTTTCCAGATGGTCAGTCCCCAGACCATATTGGTGCATGGGGTTATTCCTCCACAAATGTAGAATACTATGCTTCCCTTTATTATACTTTATGAGATTCCTTCCTGCCCAGTTCTCCTGCCTGTTGAGGTCCTTCTAAATGGCAGCGCACCCACACAGTGTATCAACCATTCCACCCCCTTTCCTACCTTCTGCAAACTGGCTGAGAACATACCCTGTTCTGCCATCAAGGTCATCAATGAAGAGGTTAAAGACACTGGCCTCAGTATTGAGCTCTGGAGTACGTCATTAGAGACTGGCCTCCAGCTGGACTTTGTGCTGCTGATCACAATCCTCTGAGCCTGGCAGTTCATCCAGCATTCAGTCCACCTTAATGTACACTTATCTACTCCACACTTCATCAGCTTGTCAGTGAAAACATTATGGGACACAGCGGCAAAGCCTTACTGAAATAAAAATCTACTGCTCTCTAGCAAGCCATCCACCTAGCCAGCCACTGCATTCTAAAAGGCAATCAGGTTGGTATGGCATGATTTTGCCTTTGTAAATCCATACTGACTACTCTCAATCACCTTCTTGTCTTTCATCTCTTGGAAATGTTTTCCAGGATTAATTTTTCTATCACCTTCCTAGGCATCAAGGTGAGGCTGTTCATCCTGGAGTTCCGTGGATCCTCTTTCTTGGCTTTCTTGAAGATAGGAGTGACATTTTCCCATTTCCAGACCTCAGGAACCTCCCCTGCTCACCATGTTCTCTCAAAGACAGTAAAGACTGGTGTCACAGTGACATCAACCAGCATTCCTGTGAATGTCTCTCCTGTTACGTTCCATGGACTTGTGTATGTCCAGTTTATTTATATGTTCCCTAGTGTGAACTTCCTACATCAAGGGTAAGTCTTCATTGCTCACAAGTTTCCTGATTTCAGGGCCTAGGATTCCCAAAGCTAGTCTTACCACTAAGGACTGAGACAAAGAAGACATTGAGTATCTTGGCCTTTTCTGTCTCCTTTGTCACCAGCTCCCCTACCCCATTCGGGATCTAGTCCACATTTTTCCCAGTCTTTCTTTTGCTGCAGAGGCACCTGAAGAAGCCTTTGTTGTTGCCCTTCATGTCTCTCACCACAGCTTCAGCTTCAGATGGCCTTCAGCTTACCTCACCTCATCCCTCCATGCTTGGACAATGTTTCTATATTCCTCCTGGGTCATCTGTCCTTTTTTCTATGTCTTGTATGCCTCCTTTTTACATCTGAGTTTTAGTTTTCTGTTCATCCACACAGGCATCCTGCCACCTTTGCTTGACTTTCAGCTCATCTGGACAGACCATTTCTGAGCTTGAAGGAAGTGATCCTTGAAAATCAAACAGTTGTCCTGGACCTCTCTTCTCTCCAAGGATATGTCCCATGGGATTCCTGCTGTCAGTGCTGTAGTACATCCCCCTTCTAGGAATTTAGTTGCCCTACTCCCTTCTCTCAGGATGCTGAATTGCACCATCTCATGGTCACTGCAGCCAAGGCTGCCCTCAACTTATGATCCCAGGCATTCTCTTCAAGATTCAAAACGTGCAAACACCTAAATCAGAGTAAGTAAATCAATATGCTTTCCTTCCCTCCTTCAGCACAAAAAAGCTGTTTAGAAAATAAAGGAGGGTTGTATTCTTTAATTCTAACATCTCTTCTCGTGCTAAAGAACACTTTAATTCATAAGTAGTGCTTCAGGGGTAAAGCAAGCTGAATGAGATTCCAGGTTGCTTCAATGAATAAATAACATGGATAAATGTGAGCCGTTATTTACTTTCATGGATTAGGTTGCATGACAGTATGCAAAATGTGATGTACTTGTGATATTCCTTTCTAAAGCAAAAAAGTATCATACTTACTATTTTAACTAGGGGCTATGTAGAACATACATGCATTTGCAAAGGTAAATGTGGTGTTTAGTTGCTTTGAAAAATGTAAAGCAATATTAAAATAATATTTTCTGTATTACTTTCCATTGCTTTTTTAAGATACCCAAACAGCCTATTTGCTTCCTTAACCAACGGCTGCCCAAAGTGTGCATGAGCAACTAAAAAAAGCATATAAGGACTCTGGATGGCTTAAAATGATAGAGCATGCTACTAAAATATTCTGATGACTTTATTCAGCTAAATGTTATTTGGGAAAACTTTAACTGCCTTTCCCACACTCTGTGGGAACAACACAATAACTCTCTCAGATTAGCCTACGCTTTCAAACCCTTTGGTAAATAAGGTATATAAATTATTTTTACTTGATTGCAGATTTCATCTTTAAATTCAGGAGTAGTCAGCTGTTAGTGCATTGCTTGGATATGCTTTGGCAGAGCTATTTACTTAACTCTCGTTACATTCCATTTTGCCTTTTTCTTTCAGATGCACCCCAAAGACAAGAAGGCAACTGGCTGCAAGCCAGATAAATTATCAGAGATCCTTTACCTTTTCTGTTCTCTTCCCTTTTGAAGATCCATTTTAAGTACTCTTAAGCAGGTCATATAGGTCAGAGTTTCATACTTTGTCACATGACCTGTTTCTGCCCTCAGATTACCATATGTCCAATCACATTACATGTGCATGTTATGTCTCCTGAAGAGTATCTGTGAATATTGCATGTCATGATAGGTTGAGCACATATAGAGGCATACGATAGACTTGCATTGTGTTACATTATAGAACAAGGAATTGAGTAAAATGAATTCTTTCTTCATACTACATGTGACTTTCATTGACAGAATTTGTGCCCCACTGACTTAGCACAGCGTTGATGAAAGTTTGTTTCCAAAATCTGTGGATTACTTTGAACTACAGATCTTGCTGGAAATGAAAACTCAAAGCACAGTCAACCATTACAAATTTCATGACCCTGTGAACGGTTGGGATGACTTCTGTAAAATCATTTCTGACAAGAAAAAGCTGAAAACTCCTCAGTATCATCAACAGAAAAAAAAGTCAGAAAACTGAGACATTAAACTACAAAATTAAGAACAAAATGAGTGATATTTAATATAGTGACAAGAAACATATCAATAAGTGTATTTGTAAGAATGCTGAAAATCTGATTAATAGATAGAGACAGAGGAATGGGAATATCTACCCTTAAATGATCAAATAAGCATGATAGGGATATCGGACACTTGGCCAGAAGAGGAATGACTAGTTCAAGAAACTAATCAATGCAATAAATAATACTAATAATTCCTTCCAATTCATCAGGAGCCAAAAGCCTGTCAGACATTCTGTAGATCCAACTGTTGACCAGGGTAAAAAGGTAGTACTCAGATGTGTCACTGATATTGCAGAGAAGCAAAATGAATTCTTTGCTTTGGTGTCCACTGTCAAATAAACACCTTTAGTAAACTTTTTTGAGCAGGAGTTGGCAGATTGCCTGAAGTAACTATTGAAGAGATTATAGTGTAAAAAGACAAAATGAATACTATCAAACTCCCAGGACTACATATACTACACACACAATTTTTTTTAAAAGTTCAGAATTAAAATAGTTGAATAGCTATGGGTAGCCTTCTACTTTACACTTTTTTTGCTACCTGAAGATTGGAGGGTAGCCAATATGATATCAGTCTTAAAAAAAGGATTATGGGGATCTGGGAAACTATAAGCCTGTAGTCTTGGTATCAGTGCCAGGAGGATTAGTAGCAATTATAAAAACAAGGTAAGATTAGAATGATTGAACACATTGGTGAACACAGACTACCTTTTTCGAACAGTACCTGAAAGGATGTTCTCTTTTCCAAATGTTATTTCTTGGTGAAAACAGTTGTGCTATAACTTTTTATTTCAGACTTCCAGGCCTGAATATTAAGTCTTGATTTTAAATTCTGAGCTTATGTAACTGGTAGAATTCTTTCATTATTTGAGAATGTATTCTTTACCAGTGATTTTCTTTATTCATTAAATCTTTAGCTCTAGCATCATAGGAATCTTCAGAACCTTCAGAAACCTTATCATTTCTAGTTCTTCTGAGTCTTCCTTTTTCTTCTTTCTTTGGTGATAGACTTTGCATTTGAACACAAGTGAAGGAAGATACCAGTGACAAATAAACTAAAAAAAATAATCTATCTCTGTGCCAAATCATGTCAATATCAAACAGTCTGTCTCTCCTATCTTTCCTGTCATCATCCAGAATCTGTACTTCCTGCAATACTTTATGGCAGGACTATGCTCATCATTCACTTAAGACTTAGGTATATTACCTTTCTTCTTCTTCTGTGTGAATTGATAACAAAATTCAAGTTAAAACAGAACAAGTATTCTTTTTAAGTTAGTAAAGCAGAGAAGTATAATTGCTGTCAAATTTCTAGAGGGCACTAGAAAGAACTTGTCTACAGAGGATAGAAAATAGAGAGCTGATTTACATTTTTTTCTAACTAGAACATTCACATGCAGGTATCTACACGCATGCATTGCCAAATACATCGTAAACTGAATAATGCTTCACAGGGTGATGTGGCATTTATCCACAGGAATGATACTAATGATGTTTATTAAACAAAATAGACAAATGGAGCTTTGGACATTGTGAGATCTAAGGTCCAAAATACATACAAACTCCATTACACATAACATACACATTATTACACAGTACATTATTATCTGAAAGATGTATAATTTAAAAGATGCACCAATTTAATTTCTCCAAGTATTTGTCCAGAACTGTGTTAACCAAACAAAAGACACAAAAGCTGCTTCCTTCACGCCTTGGAGAAAACACATAAAACTGATCAATGACTATGTCAAACAATTGCTAAATGATGGCAACATAAAATGGAAGAAAGTGAATATCAATCCATGGATTTAATATCTATAAGAGATACTATTGTGTATTGAATGGACACCTAAAGCAGAATAATGACAATGTACCTTGAAATCTCAGATGTTTATCCTTTACCAACTTTATTTCAATAAGGAAAAGAAAAGTGTATGCACTTTCTGCTAATGGCAGTGCTAGCATAATTGTGATTAATGAAGCTAGTGAATAATTGATGAACATGACCTAAAAAGTAACCTGCTAGGATCTAGACCATGCATTTTTGTCACTTAGTCTGTGACAAATTTAGAAAGTGACACGCCAAAACATTGGACTTCAGAGAAGTAAGTAAACTAGAAAGGAAAAAAAAAAAATTATTTCTTTTTGAGATATTCAAGCTCTAGTAGTTTACTTCACTGTTTATAAATACAACCTTATCATTTTATTTGGTTGTATATAACCATATATAACAAAAACAAAAGTTGAAGTAAGCAAGATATAAATATCTATTGGATATGAGCAGGTATGAAGATTTTAATGCTTTTAGCTAGTCTGCTAACAAGACAGCATGCAGTTGCCTACTGGATAGGGAAATGCAACTCAAGTTTGCACACTGTCATGTAAGTGCAATTGTGCATAGCTTCCTGCAATGCTACAAGAAGAAAAGAGAGGTAACTGTCAAGCACCAAAACATAACAAAGCAATCACCCAACACAACTAATTGCTTCAAAACTAACAGGTCATTAAATAATTTATAGACCTGCGCTGTAATATTGAGTCTAGAGATCAGACAGACAGATATCATACATAAGCAATCAAAGAGAAGGTTTCCAGGTTTTAATAGTCATTACTATACTGAAATCAGTAATTTTTATAATAATTTGGAGAAATTTAATAATGTATGTTACCTTGGATTCTTACAAAACTGTGAAATCCAGTTTGTCTATATACTGCCATAGACATAATACAACTTGTATGAGCCACTACCTGTAATCAAAGGTTCAATCAGCTATGAAAACCCAGGAGTGCAAGAAAGGAAGGAAATAAATGAAGAAAGATGAATGACTGGAGAAAACAAACAAAATTTTATATTTATTGCAGAAAATAAAATGTTTACTGTTGGTCATGGTTTCAACAACAACATGGGCAAATTTAGATTTATTTATTGGTTTTCCTTGCCTTAGAATTATTTACTTTCTTTTAAAATTCATAGCTTTGTGGAACTCCATAAACTAACTAGATCATATTGATGGTGATATGCTAATGCTGCAATTCTGGCAGTATATTGTAGGTATAAGACAATGTAAGAACATAAAGATAATAACAGTATTACCTCATGGTATTTCAAAATCTTTTTTTTGTTTTAAAGCAGAAAGAAAAGGAAATAAAAGTTTATATTGAAAAATATCTTCCAGGACCAGTTACATCTCGTAATTGACAAATGACGATTTTAAAATAGGTATAGAAATTGATTGAAATGCTGAAAGATAAAAATGAGGAATATGAATGGGAGTAAGCTCTTTTATGAAAGGTAAATGAAGTATTTTCTAGTTAAGATACTGATATGTAACACTGTTTAAATCTCAGTGAAATAAGCTAATTCTCAACAGAGAAAAAGAATGACACTGAAAAGAGAATTTAGAGCAGAAATAATTTTGATCAAAGGAGTTCCTGACAACAACCAAGGAGTAATATAAGGTGTTCCCTAAAAATACTGCTTCAAAACAGCTTTGTGAAACTGCCAAATAACAATGGAGATTAAAAAATTCTAATCTACAAAAATAAAATTTGTTAAAACACTTGGCTATATACAGGTACCTACCACAAATCTATATGCTCTGTGGACGCAAGTCATCTTCATAGGTCTGGCATATACCAGGTACTGATCTTGATCTACTGCTCTGCTGGGCTTGATCAGAGAGAACCTAAGCTCCCCTGAAATTAATTACTGTCACTACACATACTAAAACCAACAGTGTATAGTAGATTCACATTCAAGGTTTAATAAAAAGCAGCAACTGTCTTCCAAGAAAGGCTATTAAACTTACAGAGGATGAGATTATTCCATTTAATGGAATCAGTTTAATGGAATTAATAATGGAGTCATATTCCATTTGGAGGCTGTTGACAGGATTTATACTGGAGCCTGTCAGATTTAATATCCATGGAGGAGACCATGGGGTGAATCTTAGTCAAGTTTGAAGATAAGACTGCATTGTGAATGCAGCTGATAAGCTCAAGTGCAGGGCTGGCATTCGGAGGCAAGTAGAGAGATCAAAGGAATGGGTGATGGGAACCACAGGAATTCAGCAAAGACAAATGCAAAAGTCCTTTGCTAAGGATGGACTAACCCCCTGCAGAAGTACAGGCTGGGGACAGGTGGGTTGGTGAGCACCTCTGTGGAAAAGGCCCTGGGGGTCCTACAGGAGCAGTGAGCTGAACATGAGCCAACAGTGCACCCTAGCAGCAGGGATGGTCAACAGTGTCCACAGCTGTATTCATAAGAGCAGAGACAACAGGTCAGGGGAAGGGATCACTCAGCACTCATGAGATCATATCTATGAGTTCGATTTTGGGCACCCCTATACAGGGAATTTATCAATAACCTGGAGAAGTTTTAAGGACATGCCACAAGAATGGTTGAGTTTGGAGCACTTGTCCTGTGAAAAGAGGCTGAGTGACTGGGCTTGTGCAGTCTGGAGAAAAGACTGCTTTGGGGAGATGTAACGACACACATCCAAAATATGTACCTAAGATTAGGTTATCAAAAAGACAGAGCCAGACTCTTCATAGTGGTGCATGGCAGTAAAACCAGAGCCATCGGCAAATTTGATATAAGGAAAAACTTTTTTACAGTGAAGACAGTCAAGTAGTAAAACAGGGTCCTGGGAGAGGATATGAAGTCTCTGTCCTTAGAGATTTTCAAAGTCCAGCTGGATGAAGCCCAGAGATGTCTGTCTGACCTCAGAGCCGAGCCAGCCAGGAGCAGGAGGTTGGATTAGAGACCTCCTGATGTTTTCCCAGCTGAATTGTTCTATGGTTCTATGATTCTATGATATTTCCTTATTAATGCCTGAAATATAGAGAATATGCTAAACCATTGAAATCAACTAGATTACAACTCAGTTGAAATTAGTGAATGATGATTATCTCTGATGGGTTTGCACAAAGTTTTTACAGATAGAAAAACAGAACAAAGAATTTTCATCTCATTATTTGATTTCTTGATAGAACCAGTTAATTTTTTTTGTACTACTTCGTACACTTGATCAGAATTATTTGTAAAAATTGATGTAGAGGTCTTGGTGCTGGAAAGATAAAAGTGTATTATGAAAATGTGTTATTTTCAGTGCCTGAGTTTTTCCCTATATGAGTTGAATTCAGCAGGGCACAATGCAGATTAGATTAAAGGTCCTAAAGAACTCCTAAGGACCTAAGATTAAAGATCCTAAGGACAATCACAAAATTAACCAGTAAGCACAGACTATCCCAGATGGAAATGTTGAATGGTCAGAATAACAGTAGGAAAAAATTGTTTTCTCTTAGAGAAAGAGGTTAAGATTTCATTTCTGACAAATCGAAGATTCCTACAGAGAGATAAAAAATTATAGCCAAAACAGTAAAAAGTTTTGTTGGTTTGTTGTTTCTTTTTTTAAGAAAGAACTAGAATTCATTTCCTATTTTGTCAATATTAGCTGTGATACCATGAAATTGGGGCCATCATCCCTGTTATTGTCACCTGCAGAATAACAGTGGCAAAAAACACTGAAACCTATTATAGTATAGCTAACTGGAGCAAGGGGAGTGTCAGCCTTTTAACATCTATAGGACTTGGAGAATGTACATGAACCACAAGATCAAAGATCACCTTTTTTCTCTAATTTCCAACACTGGAAACACACAGAATATAGATTTCACTGAGTATGACGGGGTAAACAGAGCTAGCCACTTCAAATGATATTTCACACAGTAGTTAGCAGATTCTTTAAAAAAGAAACAAACAAATAAAAAGCTTACTGTGTAAATACTGTAAGAGATCTAAGTGTAATAAGAGAAAGCAAAGACGTTTGGCTCAATGCCTCATTTTGCGTTTGACTCATGATATGAAAAAAAGATGTGATATATAAGCTAAATAAGCAAAGTAAGGCTGTTAACTGCTAATTTCAAGCACCGAGGACAGTATGATTTAATGAAGAAATAAAGCTTTGAACGTGAGAGTTACTAGTGTGATTCTAGTGCCAAGTTCTACTTTTGTTTACCATTATCATAGAATCATAGGATCATAGAATAGTTTGGGGTGGCAAGGACCTTTAAAGGTCATCTAGTCCAACCCTCCTGCAATGAGCAGGGACATCTTCAACCAGATCAGGCTGCTCAGAGCCCTGTCCAACGTGACCTGGAACGTTTCCCGGCATGGGGCATCTACCACCACACTGGGCAACCTGTGCTAGTGGTTCACCACCCTCATCACAAAAAAATTTCTTCCTTATATCTAGTCTAAATCTACACTCTTTTAATTTAAAACCATTACCCCTTGTCCTATCACAACAGGCCCTACTAAAAAGTTTGTCCCCATCTTTCTTATAAGCCACCTTTAAGTACTGAAAGGCTGCAATAAGTCTCCCTGGAGCCTTCTCTTCTCCAGGCTGAACAACCGCAACTCTTTCAGCCTTTCCTCACAGGAGAGGTGTTCCATCCCTCTGATCTTTTTTGCGGTGCTCCTCTGGACCCGCTCCAACAGGTCCATGTCTTTCTTGTGCTGAGGCTTCAGAGCTGAACGCAGTACTCCAGGTGAGGTCTTATGAGAGCGGAGTAGGGGAGCAGAATCACCTCCCTTGACCTGCTGGTCACGCAGCTTTTGATGCAGCCCAGGATACAATTGGCCTTCTGGGCTGCAAGTGCACATTGCTGGCTTGTATGCAGCTTTTCATCCACCAGTACCCCCAAGTCCTTCTTGGCAGGGCTGCTCTCAATCCCTTCATCCCCCAGCCTGTACTGATACTGGGGGTTGCCCTGACCCGGATGCAGGACCTTGCACTTGGTCTTGTTGAACATTATGTGGTTCATATGGGCCCACTTCTCAAACTTGTCCAGGTCCCTCTGGATGGCATCCTGTCCCTCAGGATGGTGTCAACTGCACCACTCAGCTTGGTGTTGTCTGCAAACCTGCTGAGGGTGCACTCGATCCCACTGCCTATGTCACTGATGAAGACATTAAACAGTACTGATCCCAATACATACCCCTGAGGGACACCACTTGCCACTGATATCCATCTGGACATTGAGCCGTTGACCACTACTACCCTCTGGATGTGACCATCCAGCCAATTCCTTATCCATCTAAAAGTCCATCTATCAAATCCATATCTCTCCAATTTAGAGAGAAGGATGTTGGGGGGGACCATGTCAAAGGCCTTACAGAAGTCCACAGAGATGACATCCATAGCTCTTCCCTTGTCCACTGATGTAGTCACTCCATCACAGAAGGCCACTAGGTTGGTCAGGCAGGACTCGCCCTTGGTGAAGCCATGCTGGATGTCTTGAATCACCTCCCTGTCCTCCATGTGCCTTAGCATAGCTTTTAGGAGGATGTGTTCCATGATCTTCCCAGGCAGAGAGGTGAGGCTGACAGGTCAGTAGTTCCCAGGGTCCTCCTTTCTACCCTATTTAAAAATGGGTGCAGTGTTTCCCTTTTCCCAGTCACTGGGGACTTCACCTGACTGCCATGACTTTTCAAATATCATGGAGAGTGGCTTGGTAACTATGTCAGCCAATTACTTCAGTACTCTGGGATGCATCTCATCAGGTCCCATAGACTTATGTGTGTTTGGGTTCCTCAGGTGGTCATGAACCTCATCTTCTCTTATAGTGGGAGGGACTTTGCTCCCTCAGTCCCTGTCTTGTGGTCCATTCACTCAAGGGGAGTGCCAGTGAAGACTGAGGCAAAGAAGTTGTGGAGTACTTTAGCCTTCTCCTCGTCTGCTGTTACTAGTTTGCCAGTCTTGATCATCAAGGTGGGTATGCTTTCTTTGACCTTCCTTTTCTGGCTGACATACCTGTAGAAGCCCTTCTTATTATTCTTTGAATCCCTTGCCAAGTTCCATCTCCAGCTGCACCTTGGCCTTCCTGACCCCATCCTTACACAACCGGGCAGCATCTCTATACTCTTCCTAGGATACCTGTCCCTGCTTCCACTGCCTGTGCACTTCCTTCTTGCCCTTTAGTTTGACCAGCAGGTCTTGACTCATCCAGGCCAGTCTCTTGCCTTCTCTTCCTGATTTCTTACACCTGAGGATTGAGATCTCTTGAGCTCTATGGAAAGAGTCCTTAAAGATCTGCCAGCTCTGTTCTGCTCCCTTGTTGCCGAGGGCAGTTTTCCAGGGGTTCTACTGACTAACTCCTTCAATAGCTGGAAGCTTGCCTTCCTAAAATTCAGGGTCCTGACTTTACTCTTCACCTGACCAATATCCCTCAAGACTGAGAACTCCACTAGTGCATGATCACTGCAGCCCAGGCTGCCTCCAATCTTGACATCACCAATTAGCTCACTTGCATTGGTGACCATCAGGTTCAGTAACACATCCCCTCTGGTAGGGCTGTCTATTACTTGGCTTAAAAAGACAACTTCAATGCACTCCAGGAGTCTCCTGGATTGTCTACAGCTTGCTGTACTACTTTTCCAGAAGATTTCAGGGTGGTTGAAGTCCCCCAGCAGGATGGGAGCCTGCGAGTGCGATGCGTCCTACAGCTGGAGTAATAAGGCTTCGTCAATAGGCTCCACTTGATCAGGCAGCCTGTAGTAAACACCAGCCACAAGGTTTTCTTTGTTGCCTCAGTCTCTAATTCTTACCCATAAGCTTTCAACGTGCTCATGGCTATTCTTCAGAGACAGCTCTTTAAAATCTATCCGGTTCCTGATGTAGAGGGCAACCCCTCCACCTCTCCTTCCTCACCTGTCCCTTCTGAACAGCCTGTAGCCATCGATAGCCGCACTTTAGTCGTGGGATTCATCCCACCAAGTTTCAGTAATGGCAACTAGGTCATAGTTTTCTAGCAGCACGGTGGCTTCCAATTATTTGTTGCCCATGCTGTGTGCATTTGTGAAGAGGCACTTCAGCTGGACTCTTGGCCACGTCACCTTGTTAGACGAACACACCTTAATGCCTTTGAGGTATTTCCCCAGTGTTTCCCTGTTGGCTGCTATTACCTCAGGAGCCCCTGGCTCATCTCCATAAGGCTTTAGGTGTGCTCCAGTGTACCCAGCATGTCTCAGAGCAACAGGCTGAGGGCCCTCGCTAGTACCCCATCCCTCTAATCTTGGCGTGTTGTCCCACAGCTTGTCATTGGCAAGCCTGATATTATCCCCCTCCCCCTTCAAGTCTAGTTTAAAGCTCTGTCAATGAGCCCCGCTAGGTCGTGAGCAAAGTCCCTCTTCCCCCTTTGAGAAAGGTGAATCCCATCTGATGCCAGGATGCCTGGTGCCATGTAGTCCATCCCATTATTGAAAAACCCCAAACTGTGGCAGTGACACCGGCCACAGAGCCATGTTTTAATAGACTGGGTTTGTCTGTTTCTTCCAATGTCACTGTCCGCAACTGGAAGGGTAGAGGGAAAAAATACCTGTGTCCCAGATCCCCTTACCAACCATCCCAAGGCCTAAAGTCTCTTTTGATTGCCCTTGGATTATGCGTTGTGGCTTCATCGCCACCCACATGGAAGAGCAATACTGGGTAATAGTCCGAGGGCCATACCAGGCTAGGAAGTTTCCTAGTGATGTCCTTAACCCAGGCCCCAGGGAGTCATTAACCATAGTAATTTTCTTCTATAGGAGTCAACTTTCAGCTGGTAATTAATCAGTTAGTTAGAATAATCAGTCCACATAGTGAGAATGTGGACAAGTATGCCTATATGGATAACTATGTATTCGGAGCCATAGACACATTTTGAAGATTTAGCTGAGCTTAAATATTGCAGAAATGCCATCATCACTTTGTGCACTCTGGATTTATTTCACTTATCCTTTTCACCTACCCACCTATATATGCATTTCACCTATTTATCACCTTTCACCTTTGATATCCTTTGATAACTATCTAAAGGTATCAAAATTAGCAGTTTAGCTACTATAAGCTCTCCCTGTGGTCAATAAAAAAGATAAGTATTTCCAGAGGATGATAAATATATACATATATAGATATATATATAAAAAAATTTTGCCTGGGTCAGCCTGATTTTCCACAGCTTCTATTCATATATGACTTTCAATATTCTGTCAGGCTTTTTATCATATCTGTTCACTAGCTTTCTGTGTATACATAGGCTATGCTTAAGATTTTTTCTTTTGTCTATATTTAGACATCGATCCAATATTTGGAGAATGAAAAGGGTAGCATCGACTTCGAACTAATACAGGATGATGAATGACCACACACCACTGTAGACTGATGAATGACCACACATTCAGTAGAAAGAAATGCAAGACGGTTTAGCAGCTACCTTATAATGGAAGGACAAAATGGATCCTCTTATCTGTACGTAGCATTAAAAAAAAAAATCATAATTTGCTATTTCAAATGCATGTTAAATAGAAAATTCTGGTTCAGAATAATGTGACACAGTTTGTCTTTGGTAATGTTAAAATTCCCACAAATAGTATACGTAATACAGTATATTGTAAGGAGCAAATACTCAAAAAAATAAGCCCAGGTTTATACTAAAAAGGTTTTACTGCCATACCTATGACACCCTTGTCTGTAAATGAAGGGGCTTTGATAAGGAATGTAAATGAAGTAATTCATATGGAGAAAAAGCTTTTTCTTGTTTGAATGGATACTACATGTTGAATATGAAACAAACCCCAACTATCAGCTAAAAGCATCTTTTGACGTAACTGACATCCATGGTAGAAAGAAAAAATTCTACATTGAATAGAAGGTCTAAGTGTGAAAACAGTTTATTTATGTGGAGGAAGAAATGACAGAGATAGCCAGGACATAGATATATGTACCGACATTTTGTAGTCACATTTCAGTGAATTCATTCCCATATCTTGCACATGGAGCAGCAATAATATTATCCAAAATATTTTTGAGAAAGAAAATTCTCATGTCAAGCTTCTCTTATTTCTACATCACAACATAACTTATAATGCTGTCAGTTAATTTCACTGCATAATTTCACAACGGGACTTCTCAACTTGTAGGTTAAAATCCTTAGAAATAGGTGCATGAAGTTAGACACCAAATAAGCTTTAGTTTTAAAAATGCTGGGATACTCCCACAGCTTGTATTAGGAGCAATAGTGAATTTTACATGCCTTAAGAGATACTTCTGTGTTAAGGGAATTTTATTTCTAAAGAGATATAGCTAGCAGTTGATTAAACCCTGAAGCAAGAAGGCTTGGTGGTTTTGGGGATTTTTTTTTTTTTTTGTACATTACATAACTGTAGAGTTTATTATCCTTAAAATATTATCTATTACAAAAATCTAGTCCTTTGAGTTCTGCTAGGCTTTTGGCACCTTTACTATCACAGTAATAAATCAGAAGATGTATTTGTCAAAAGAATCAAACAGGAAGAATTAAAAGACATCTGTATTAGAGTGCCTGTACACAATGTTAGAAGGATGAGAAACAAGCAAAGAGAACTGAAAAAAAATGCCACTAAAAGATGGTGACTGTGATCTTGTGGGCATAATTGAAGCCTGGTGAGAAGATTCTTATAACTGGGATGTCAATAGAGATTAGTACAATCTATATAAAAGAAAGGTGGAAAGGTACAGTTATGGAGCAAATAAAAAATATTTACAATCCCAGCAAGATACAGATTAGTAGTGATAAGTGCCAGGGTAAATTTTTATGAACTGGGATACAAAGACTGGAAGGAAAAAGAAATGACAGTGTGTGATTGATACAGATGATAATGTTGGGAAGAAAAAGAAAACAAGGTCAGTTCAAACTAACTTTTCCATGCTCAGAAACCCAGAATATTTTTGATACTTGAAAAAACCTACATTTTTGTTGGGCAATAAATATGGAAAACCATGAAACATGAAATAAACTATAATACTGGATTTTTATAAAATAAAAATAAAATAAATCTTGCATTCTTCTTTCAGAAGGAAACTGAATTTAATGTGTGCCCATCATTCAAGCATAGAAAACATCCCAGTGAAAGTGAAAATGAATGGTACCATTAAGAATTCAAGTTTTAATTAAGACATATAAACCACAAAGACTGTTAGGAAATAATATTAAAATCCACCAGAGTGGAATACAATACAATTAAAATATAAGTAACTATAGATGCCTTCAAAGAAGAATATAAGGAACAGGGGTTGGTTAATGTGATTTCAAAAATGGATTCTCATTGATTTTGATTAAACAAAAAAAGCATTTTGAAAAACACAAAAAAGTAATACAGAATCATACTGCTAGAAAAGATTTCAGCATATCATCTGAGTTTGTTTGTTTTCTTTTTTAATAAAATGTTTGCTACACTTCTGAATTTTAAATAGAAAGAAAACACAATTAACATTTTATTTAGCTTTTGTACAGTCTACCTTCTCTGAATCGGTTTGACAAAGAATGTATCTTGGGGGAAAAAAAAAAATTCCAAACATGTTTTAAAAATTCCACAGCAGATCCTGACAAGTTATTCTGATAATTTCCTACCATATGTGGTTAAATATTATTCCTAGCCACTGCTTTCTAAGATAGAATTCTTTGTCATACAAGTACAGTCTGCCTTCTTCATTTAGAAATACTGAAATTACCATTTGCCTCCATATTGTTTTCTTGTGACCAACTTATGAAAAGGTCCAAAACCATTAAAATCATGGGGTTAGTCTTTGAGCAGTGATCTGTTTTTCATTCATCACTTCACAGAGCCTTAATATCAGTATGCATTCTAAAGTAATAATTTTGTATTTCCTTCAGGTTATTGAAAATTATATGAATTACAAATGTTGAAATGCAGTCATTTTCAACCACTTCTAGAGAAATGATAGCATTGATGATATCTTTTAATGAAAACTTGGTCTGCTTTGTCATGAAAAAAAAAGAGTTAAACTGTAAAACGTTTAAATCAATACATATTAGTGTCCTAATTAAATCAGATAAGTAGTTGAGTAAAACAGAAAAAAGCATTGTAAGCATATATATGTATCAGAATTTTTTTCAGAGGAAATGATCATTTATCTAACAAAAGATGAAAAGGAAAAATTGATTTGTGAAAAATATTACTTGCTTTTAGTAAAAAAAACAGAAAAAAATCACCTCAACATGTAGGCAACCGTAAAATGAAATTGCTTAATATTTTAGATTCTACTCAGCTAACTTTGTTATCACTTTTCCAGTGGTCATCCAGCTTGGGAAATGCATTCTGAGCAGGCTGCTACAAAATGAAAGGCGAATCCCCCAAAGAACAGAAGTGCTCTCATTGTCTTTGAAGAAAAGGAATCATGTTAATTTTGATCATTTAATAGCTAGTATGTGTTCCTAAAATGCAATTGTTTCACTCCTTAAAATGAAGTGCATTTGATGATGCAGGGAATGAGCAAGTTTGCAGTTCCTCTGGCTTATTTCCTCACATGAACCAGCTAATATTAACAACAATAAAAACAAAGCAAGCAAAATATATTCAATTGTTCATCCGTCCTTTTCCTAGAAATGCTTTTTTTCTGGTGAGTTGTCTTTCTCAAACTAGATGGAAGGCAATGGACTTTTGGTAATCTTAAAGTTTTTCAGTAGGAAGATGATATATGGTTTTAACCACCATAAAAAACCTGTCCTTTGATGTATGACTAAATATTTTTCCCCATGATCTTCCATCAGAAAAAAGTGAGTTTTGCACCTACTATATGCTCTATCTTTATGCAGGCTCATGTCTGCTGTCATATTCTGAACAATTGTGAGTATAGATTATATGCTCATAAACTGTAACTTTGCTGAAGTAATTTAGATAAGACAGCCAAGAGTGTCCCATAGAAATAAATTCTGATTGAAACTGAAAAGCAAAAGAAATTATTAGGTGTTTCAGTAGACATACCAACTAGTGATATTAGAAGTAAAAAGGTTTAAATTCAAAGCTATTAAAAGAAGAAATTACATGTAAATTAAAAAAAATCAAACTCCTTTTTACTTTCTATGTGATAGCTGACTATATGATATGTGTGCTTTGACTTGCATACCCTTTGTCTTTTTTTTCTCCTGAGTTTTTGCAAATAATATGAATAAACTTTTCAAGACAAGAAAGACAAATTCTTTATTTAAGGACTAGTATATATGAAACATTTATATTTTGTAATGGTGAGTATGTAAAAGATTTCTTCTCACTATAAAGGCAAGTCACTTCTGAGCTGAACTCAGAATCAGAAGAGGAAACTTGAAACAATTCACTGTACCTATTTCAAGCCAGTTTGCCAATTGCTAACTGGAGAAACACAGACCCTCAGAAGATCCAGAGAAATACTTTTAAACAGCCAGACATTTGTAAATGTGGATTTTAATGATAACAGGAATTATTTTTTTAATAAGCCAGGCAACTATGGGACATGGTCCACTATGTCCTGCAGTTAAATTTCACTGACTGCCCCAGCAAGACTCCCTTTGTAATATCAGGTCTTTTAAATTGTCACAATTATTTGACAGCCACTGGAAGATGAAATCTATGCGTAGATCTGAAAA
Source organism: Aquila chrysaetos chrysaetos (assembly GCF_900496995.4). Lineage (NCBI taxonomy): Eukaryota > Metazoa > Chordata > Aves > Accipitriformes > Accipitridae > Aquila > Aquila chrysaetos. Next base: position 19,850,570 of record NC_044017.1, on the reverse strand, counting down.
ATTACTGAATTTGATACATCCTGGTTTATTGCCAAAGGCTTGAATTTGAAAAATTATATTTTCACTGGAATTCGTTTTTCATTTTGTCTGGTTTCCATTCAAGTCTACTGCTACAATAAAAGAATCAGATTTCTTTTTCTCAGTTTATAAAAATAAACCCTTAATCATGTTGAATCTCTGTATATTTGACCATGACCATGTCATATCATTAGGCATCTTCTTTTGAGTTATGTGAAGTTTGATTGTGTTTGATTATCTATTGAAAATGTTCACTGCTAATAGAATTAATAGGGCTTTCAATGCTAAAAAAAAAAAGTCCAGAAAGGCTGCTATTCAGTTGATTTTATTGCTACTGGAGTATTTGAGTGACAAGTGAAACTTTCCTACCTACTGAATGATAGGATCATTTCTACGGACATAAAATATTTTCTTAAGTGTACTGCAACCGGGGAAAAAATGTCAAAGAGTATTTGTCATCCATCCTATGAATTATTAAATGCTATCTCCCTCCCTGCAAACAGATGGCAGGCAGCCATTGTGGATGGCAGGAGTCTTTAAAATGGCTGATGAGAATTGCTCTAGTAGAGGAAAATAATGTTTCATAAAGGTCTGTTTTTAAAGGCAACTCTTGGCAGAAATATTAACAGGGTAACTGATGAGTGATCAGGTAAGTCAGAAAAATGGAAGCATATTATCACAAATATTTAGGGGCAAAAAAGGGGAGCATTTTATGGGCTGTGGTAGCTAAAGACAGGAAAAGGGTAGAAGCATGAACTGAGCGCAGAGCCTGTATGGTCTGTAACTTTAAGACTACATGGTACCTTTAGCCTATCAAAGAATCACCCTAGGCAATGCCTATAAGGGGAAGTAATTCAGCTCAATAGAAACAGACCCGAAGATTGGAATGATTGCTTCTAAGGTCCTTACATCTACACAGCTTTTAGTTTAGTGTTTTCACATCAAACTAGATATAGTCTGATTGGTAGGACTGAACATCCCTCAAACACTTAGCCAAAGATGTTCAAAAGTCCAGACATTGATTCAAAGGTCCTTTTTCTCTGTTAGGATGAGGAGCACATTTTGTATGTATTTGGAGAAGAGCTTGCAGTTGCATTTCCTCCAAAAGGAATCTAATTCAGATGTACCAAAACTTTTCCATGAATTGAACATGGTAAGTGGGGACAATCCCTGGATTTATTACAAAACTGGGCCAAAATATTCAGACATATCCCTGGGCTGCTTCTAAAATCAGTGGAGAAATGAAACAAAAAATAGTATAAAATAATCTATAACTGTCCTTGGATGACCCTATTTCATCCTGCTGTCTCCAGAGGGACTGTACAGAGACATTGTACCCTTCCTCCCTTACCACTTCTAGCCCCTCTCTTCTGTCTCATCCCCTTCACTATGAAATTTCAGCTGTAGATGATAGTGATTAAATAACCACCTACAATGTTCTGTTATGGTTTATGATGTCATTAGAACTCCTCAGCAGAACTGATTGATTACTTAGCATTGCTAACCATTTTTTAAGGGTGATACCTCTGAAAATGTCAGGTTTATTTCAACCGCTGCTAGATGATAGACACTTATGTTTCATTTTATGAGTTTTAATACATGCAATACCATGCTTTCACATTATTCTGTGAATTATTTCAGTTCATATTTCTTTTCTGTTAAAGAATACATTACAGTAACTCAACAAACCCTGAGCTACAAACTATTCCTGAAATCAGTGAGATTTAAAAACCTGAAGTTCTTTGTGCTGTTGATTAATAAAGACAACTTTAAGATAAACTTAAGCATTGTCTTAGTGTCTTGCAAAATAATATTCCATTAAATAAATTTGACATTCCTGAGTTCAGAATCTGTTCATATGTGTTTAAAGTATAAACATGTTACACAATCATCTGGCAAGTTAGTTTTAGGATGCAAGATGAGAGAAAAAGATTTAGTTTCAGAAGTGTTCTGGTAAGTTACACTTTTGTTAGTAAACCTAAGTCATACAGCTGAAGTACTTCTTGGAGTGTGAAAAGCGATAACCAGGAATGTAAGTATCTGGGTTATATTAAATAAGTATATATAAGATTGAACTTCTGCGTCTTCAGGTTAATTCTCTCTGCTCTTATAAAACAGGTGGCATACTTGGAAATACTTGTTGATGGTTGTTTTGGGTTTGTGTGGCAGGGTTTTTCGGTAGCAGGGTGGGGTCCACAGGGCTGGCTCCTGCTGGAAGCTTCTGGAAGCTTCCCCGGCCGGGAGCCGGACCTGCCTCTGGCCCAGGCCGAGCCCGTCAGCGACGGCGGTAGTGCCTCTGGGAGAACAGATTCCAGAGGGGAAACCTGCCGGGAGTCAGGGGATCGGGATGGGAGAGGAACCCCTGTGCGGATCCCGAGGGCAGGGGGGAAGGAGGGGATGCTCCTGCAGCCCGTGGGGAGACCAGGCGGCAGGCTGTCCCCCCCCAGCCCACGGAGGGGAGCGGGGGAGCAGAGGCCCTCCAAGATGGCCGTGACTCCATGGGAAAGCCCACGCTGGAGCAGTCTGTGACTGAAGATCAGCCTGGGGAAAGGACCCACACCAGGGAAGTTTGTGAGGAACTGCAGCCCGCGGAAAGGACTCACGCTGGAGCAGTTGGTGGAGGACCGTCTCCCGCGGGAGGGACCCCCGGCGGAGCAGGGGAGGAGTGCGGAGTCCTCCTCCCCCTGAGGAGGAAGGAGCGGCAGAGACAAGGTGTGACGGACTGACCCCGGCCGCCATTCCCCGTGACGAGGGAGAGAGAACCGGGAGTGGGGGTGAGCAGGGAAGGAGGGAGGGGTGGGGGGAAGGTGTTCTAAGTTTTGGGTTTACTTCTCATTACCTTGTTTTGATTTGATTGGTAGTAAATTGCTTTTGTTTTCTTCCCCAAATTGAGCCTGTCTTTTACCTGTGACCATAAGTGGTGAGTGATCCCTCCCTGTCCTTGTCTTGACCCATGAGCTTTTCTTTATATTTTCTTCTCCACAACCTACCAGGGCCAGGCAGGGGAGGAGTGAGTGAGCGGCTTCGTGGTGCTTTGTTGTCGGCTGCCTTAAACCATGACAATGGTGGGTTTATGTTTTTACTTTTATTCTAACTTATTACATTCCCATTTTTACATTGTGAAACATATATTAATGAAGTCTGTGTCAGGGCCTGGAGCTCACTCCATTTGTTGTGGGCTCCCCTGGATGGCAGCTCAGCCCCATGCAGCTGCTCACTCATTCCCCAGAGAGGGATGGGGAGAATCCGAAGGGCAAGAGCAAAAAGCCTCATGGGTTGAGACAAAGACAAGTTCAATAGGTAAAGCAAAAGTCACACATGCAAGCAAAGCAAAATAAGGAATTCATTCACCACTTCCTATCAGCAGGCAGGTGTTCAGCCATCTCCAAGAAAACAGGGCTCCATCATGCATAATGTTTACTTAGGAAGACAAATGTCTTCTGAACATCCCCTCTTCCTCCTTCTTCCCCCAACTTTTATTGCTGAGCATGATGTCATATGGTATGGAATATCCCTTTGTTCAGCTGGGTTCAGCTGTCCCAGCTGTGTCCCCTCCCAAATTCTTGTGCACCTCCAGCCTACTCACTGGTGGGGCAGTCTGAGGAGCAGAAAAGGCCTTGACGCTCGGTAAGCACTGCTCAGCGATAACTGAAATGTGGGTGTTAACTCCATCCCAGTCATGCCCAGTACACCCTTGTAAAGAGTTCAACTGGCCAGCTTCAGGGCCAGCTTGCTGATGAGGGAGAGCTGGTTTAGATGCCTCAGCTGGCCTTAGGAGAAAAAAAGTGTTGGAAGAAGCCTCAGGAAGGTCCCACTGAGCTGCTCTGTGAGGAAGCCTCAGCAAGAGCTCCCCATTCTTTCACTTGGAAGCCGCTTCAAAGCAGAGGCTCTCATGTTTGATACCAACCTGAGCCATGTTGCAATGGTGCTGCAGTCATACCCATTGACCAGCTTGACCTCAGACTTGCCTCAGCATTAAGAACTTGCCTGGTGACCACTGGAGTGTCTGATCCCAGTTGATGTTTCCGGACCTGACCGTGACTCACTGGCTCCACTTCGTGGCTTGACCCCAGACCTTCCCCATCAGTAGGGACTTGCCTGGTGATCTGGACTCTCTGCTGAATCTGGCTACTACCCCTGTGCTATGGCCCTGCTCTTCTTGCTTGGGTGCTGTGGGATGGAGCGCTGCTCCTGCCAGCCATGTTACCATCCACAGCTCCCCTGCCTCTGCTGCTCCCTGACACTCCCATACCAAAAGCAAATGATGAATGTGACATTCAGCAGACACAGCTGATACTACCAAGACTCTGGAAAACTTGCTTTCATGAGATGACAGCTAACATACATAATAGAATGATTGTTCTAAAATATTAGATGAACATATGGAGAATGAAAAAGAATTTTGCAGAACAAAAGGGGTGCATGTGGGTGGAACAGATGGACAGATAGATAAATCGATCACACTGAAGTGAACATCTGAGGAATGGGACCCTCTCAAGAGAACTGCTGTGCAGTGAATACAAGGAACAACTAAGAAAGAGAAAAAAAATAATGTGAACTACCTGATTTTATGATAGTCTGATCTTTTTTCTCTGAAAAGCAAAACTGTGATATCCAAAAAGAGATAGCAGATACATGATACGAAATTAAGAACAGTAAATCTCCAGAATAGTTAATATTTATTGAAAAGTTAAGAGGGGAACTAAAAAAAAAAAAAAAAAAAAAAAAAATGCTGTTTCAAATAAATAATTTTGTGGACATTAAAGAAACATGCACAAAAGTGACTCAGGTACCTATATTGAAAAGATCCTGTGGTACATCCTGAACAGACACCCAGTCCAGACAAATGGGAGGCCAAAATACTGTGTCAATACTATAATATAGACCCAGTGCTTGACATAAATGCATCCATGTATAAACGGGCATAAGGAGTACTGTCAGGAGAATTGAAATTAAGATATTTAACATAGAAAGATAAAATCCTTTGAAATAAGAAAAGGACAAGCAGGAAATAGATAATTTTGTTTTATTTATTTTTTTATTTCTCTTAACTAGTTGTAGAGTATCACTTGAAAATGTCACACAGCAAGTTTAAAGTTTCTGGATAAAGGAAAGAAACAAAGGGAAGTGGGATGTTATGTACTGTAGGAGGGATACATTTTTGCTAATCAGGATATAGTGCCAAAAAAAAAAATATTTTCTTAGCTTTGAATAAGATTAATGAGAATAAATATGCAAAGGCTTGCTATTAAAATGTCTAGATGGAAGCATATCTCACCCTGTTTACTGCAGCCATATTCAGGAATCAGCCAATCTCCATCTGATAGTTCTGAAATTTCAAATCCAGTACCAGGTATTTTGAGCAGACCTATTTAGTACATAATTTAACAATGGTTTTGTCCTGGTTTCAGCTAGGATAGAGTTAATTTTCTTTCTAGTAGTCAGTATAGTATTATGTCTTGGATTCAGTATGAGAAGAATGTTGATAACACACTGATGTTTTCAGTTGTTGCTAAGTAGTGTTTATACAATGTCAAGGACTTTTCAGCTTCTCATGCCCAGCCAGCAAGAAGGCTGGAGGGGCACAAGAAGTTGGGAGGGGAGGCGGCCAGGACAGCTGACCCAAACTGGCCAAAGGGGTTTTCCATATCATGTGATGTCATGCCCAGTATATAAACTGGGGGGAGTCGGCCTGGGAACTAACTGGGCATTGGTTGGCGAGTAGTGAGCAATTGCATCGTGCATCATTGTTTTGTATACTCCAATCCTTTGATTACTATTGTCATTTTATTATTGTTATTATTATCATTATTAGTTTCTTCCTTTCTGTTCTGTTAAACTGTTCTTATCTCAACCCAAGAGTTTTACTTTTTTTTTTCCGATTCCCCCATCCCACTGGGTGGGGAGAACTGAGTGAGCGTCTGCGTGGTGCTTAGTTGCTGGCTGGGGTTAAACCACAGCAGGTATACAATTAAAAAGTGGTTATTTAGGACTTATATGTATGAAAAGAAAAGAATGGTTAGGGTCAGGTCTGTCAGTGCGACCACCACCAACATGCACTAGAAGAAATCAGACAGGAAAGGGAAATAAGTGAAAAGAGGGGCACAATGCAACTTTGAGTTCATTAAAAATTGATTATGCTAAATGAAACCAATATGCTTTATAACTTTGGGGGGAAATATGGGAAATAGAAAAGATATCTTCTATTTAAAATTCAGGTTTTAATTCAATGTTACATAGGAAATTTGTTAAGGTGGAAGCACTTTAATACAGTGCAGGTAAAGTAACTAAAGAGCATATGACAAAAACGAACTTCGAGTCATGAGAGAATTCAACAGTGGAATTTCCAAAGAAATAATGTGGTCTTATTTAATATGTTCATTAATGATCTTATCATAAAAGTAACTTTATTTGCTGAAAACACTTTATGAGATATTGATAGAAGACTATGATGTCGTTAATGATGACATTGAATGAATATAATAATAAATTGAAAGGCAATAACATAAAATGCACTGTCCTGGAACAGGGACTGAAGATTTCTGCTTCAGGCAGGGATCTAATCATTTGGAAATGACTGAGAAAACAACAGCTGACTGTTGATATCAGTACACAGTAAAGTCGTAAGACATATGAGATGAGATGTATTATGCAAATATATAAAGACAGGTACGTGTAATTGTAATTCCTATTGATCTTAAGAATTGTATTTGCAATACAGTTAAGGTAATCCACATTTAGAGAAATAAATTTAACTTACTACAGGCAAATGAAAAAAACAAGTAATATATACTACTACAACTTAGTATGGGAAAAGACTGGGATGGACTGGGAAAGTATGGGAAAACATATAAAAGCAGACTAAATGAGGTTGAGTATCCAAAATAAAGGCTGAAGGAGGATGTGATTACCATTATAAATATGCCCGTAGAGTACACCAGTAGTTAGATCCTATTTCAACTAAGAGACAAGGCTGGCACAAGCACAAATTAGTATAAACTATCAAAAAATAAAGTAATACTGGAATTTGGAAGATAGTCTCTAAATACCATAGAGGAAGTTGAGAATAAATACCTACTTGCATTTGGGGAGCAAAAAATAAGTGATATAGAGTTCAATCAGTTCATTTAAAGACTGTACGATGGCCCTTGAATCTCATAGTATGTAAGTGCAGTGATGCACACTGAGATAAACAGTTTGAATTAATCGCACTCTTTTATGGATTATATGATTTTTTTTAAAGTGTTCTGAGTTTTCCATAAAACAGTCTGAAAAACAACATTGTATGCTAGTTATTTGGAGAAAATAAGCTGAACACCAGGAAGAAAAAAGGAAGGACAGGAATAAGAAAGCTCTGGGGGTCAAGATTAAGACAAGCAGATCACTTACCAATTACTGTAGTGGGCAAAACAGACTCATTGTGGGGAAATTAACATTATTTATTGCCAATTAAAATAAATATTTAATTACTGATTTGGGTAGTGGGGGAAAAAAAAAGAAAAAAGAAACAGACATTTACACTTTTCCTCTGCTTTCATATTTAAAGCACAGATTTGATATATAAAACATAAGGCTCAACTTCTCTCCAAGCACCTGTCCTCCACACCCAGTTATCATCATGGATGGTACTCAGTCCCTTCAGTGAGTCAATGGATGGCACTGGAGTGGTGGGCAGGGGTTGCAGTCAGGATATAGCAGCTCCTCTTGGCTGCTTCTTCCTTCCCATTCTTTTTCTATGCTCCAGCGTGTGTTCTCCACAGGACTCACTCCCTTTGGGGTGCTTCAGTGTGGGCTCATCCCTGAGCTGCAGTGCCTTTGGAAGGTATGCCTGCCCTGCCATGCAGCACCTCCTGCTCCTCTGACCTTGGTGTTCACTCTGTTCTGCATTCTTTTTGTTCCCTCTTCCTCCCTAGCCAGTATTTTCTGCCCTTTCTTAAAAATCTTTTCACAGAAGCTCCACCAAGTTCACTGATAGGCTCAGCTTTGGCCTGCGGACAGTCCATTGCAGAGCCTGCTGGAAGCAGCAGTGTTTGGCAAAGGACAACCCTTGACCTCTTCCCAAAAAGGCCACCCCTGCTACCCCCGGCTACCAAAGCCTTGCCTTATACATTCAATACACCTTCCAACCTGCTAACCTTCTACCATGACTACCTTGATAGATGAGGGGAGAGCAGTGGATACTGTCCACCTTGACTTCAGTAAGGTTTTTGTCACAGTCTTCCATAAGATCCTCATGGAGAAGCTGATGAAATAGCAGCTGGACAAGCAGACAGTGAGGTGCATTGAAAACTGGCTGAACGTCTGGGCCCAGACAGTGTTGATCAGTGGCAAAAAGTCTAGTTGGAGGCCAGTAACAAGTGGTGTACCCCAAGAGTCACTACTGGGTCCAATCCTGTTCTAAATCTTCATTAATGAGCTGGATGACAGGGAAAAGTGCACCCTCAACAAGTTTGCTGATTAGACAAAACTGGGGATGAGTGCCTGTTACACAAGAGGAACATGCTGCCATCCAGAGGGACCTCAGCAGGCTGAAGAAATGGGCTGACAGGAACCTTATGAAATTCAACATTGAGAAGTTCAAGGTCCTGCACCCAGGAGAGAACAGCCCAATGCATGAGTATATAGTGCGGTCCAATTTGCTAGAAAGCAGATTTGTAGAAAGGGCCTTTGGAGACCCGATGGAGCGCAAGCTTAACGGGAGCCAGCACTGTGACCTTGCCACAAAGAAGGCTAATGATATGCTGGACTGCATTAGGCAAAGTATTGCCAGCTGGTTGACGGAGGGGATGCTTCCCTTCTACTCAGCACAGGTGAGGCCTCACCTGAACTGCTGTGTCCAGTTCTGGGCTCCCCAGTACAAGAGAGGCATGGACATACTGGAGAGAGTCCAACAAAGGGCCACAAGGATGATAAAGGGACTGGAGCATCTCTCCTATGATGAAAAGCTGAGAGGTCTGGGACTGTTCAGCCTGGAGAAGAGAAGGCTCGGGGGGGATCTCATCAATGTATATAAATACCTGAAGGGAGGGTGCATAGAGGATGGATCCAGGCTCTTTTGTGTGGTTCCCAGTGACAGGACGATAGGCAATGGGCACAAACTAAAACACAGGGGTTTCCTTCTGAACATCAGGAAACTTTTTTTTCACTGTGAGGGTGACTGAGCCCTGGCACAGGTTGCCCAGAGAGGCTGTGGAGTCTCCATCTTTGGAGATATTCAAAGGCCATTTGGACATGGTACTGGGTACCAGGCTTTAGGTGTCCCTGTTTGAGCAGGGAAGTTAGACCAGACGACCTCTAGAGGTCCCTTCCAACATCAACCATTCTGTGATTCTGTTATCAAGTGTGTTTTAAAGATGGAAATGTAGGCCAAGATTCATATTCAGGCTCAGTCACTGGGGTAAAACTGTTTCCCAATGGCTGGAGTCTTCTAAGACCAAACACTTTATTTATTTAATATTTGGAATGGGAGGTGATTGGGTGCTAAGGTTTCATTAAAATATAACCTAGTGTGACATAAATGAAAACAGGCATGTGAAGCAGGTGATCTTTCTGGATCCTATATAGAAGGCTAAACAGTCACTTGTTGGCCTTTAGTATTTTTACACAATCATGTGACAGATGAAAAAGGTAACATCTTTACCAATGGGAACAAGAATTCAGGATTACCTGACTGTTTCCTTTTCATTCATTTGTTGACATTTTCCATGGTCATATCAGAATCTCCTTATTATCTTTAAGAAATAGGTCTTTTTTTTAATACAATAGCATATAACCAGAAACAGTGCTAGAAAATGTTTGTGTACAGGGTTCATGAACTACTGGTCACAGCAAATGACCTTGGAATCTGAAAACATCATCCAGCCAAGCAAGTAATATTGGATTTGTGTCAGAAGCGTAAAATATTTAAAGACAAATAATAGAAGATCACAGGCAATTCCAGCATAGTCTGTGTGGACAGTTTGGCAGCTCTTAGATTTACAGCACCACGGTTCTGTCTGTGTGGGCATAAACCAGTCAAGTTGTTCTACAGCAGGTGTCATAATGGTTTTACAGGGCATTTAAAAAGGAATATGCAACAAGGACACATTTTCCCTAAGGAAAGCCATAAATAAGAACAAAACAGTTTTTTCAAGAAAGAATAAAGGGCATTTAGTCTGTCAAAACACATTCCTTTCTCTGTATTTCATTTTCTTCATTGTGCTATATAATCACTGTTTGTTGAATGATTCCAGTGTTTTTCCTTGAATACCCTTGCCTAATAGGCCATTAGATACATTTATTATTCTTCAGAAGCCAAGTTGCTTTTCAAAGTCTGCATAATATGAATTTGTTTTGACTTCTGTGTATGCTAGCTTATAGTGTTACCAGTCACGTAGGTTCAAAATTATATCATTTCTTTGTGCTCTTTAAATTATGTAGTCATTAAACCAATGTTTATTTTCATACTTACATGTGCACAAAACAAACTAACCAAGCAGCCAAAAAGGTACAGTCACAGTATAAATGGTAAGTTTAAACACAGAAAAGGAAGACAGTACAAATGTAAACTGTTAAAAGAACTCAAATCACACACGTTGGGCCTAATTGCCCATTGGCCAACTCCACAGTGGATGGATAACCCAAAATAAACAAGTTTTGAAGTATTCATCTCTGTTAGGGTTGCATACAGTTAACACTGATAGTAATAGAGGTCCAAACAATGATATTGAAGTCATAACCTCCTGTACTGGGGAAGACAAAGAAAGAAGCTATTTGAGATTGATATCTTTTCCTTTCACTGAGGTTCCGTCATGTCAGGATTGAAGTAATGCACAGAAAAAGGAACTATCTTATTAATTTTGTTAAAATAACCTAAAACATTATTCATTCATTTGGAAATACTTTAAAGTTTTTTTTTAAAGGCCCTTGTGCAGTTGTTTCATTGTATCTAAATCTTCATCTTTTAATAACATTTTTTCAGTCATGTTACTCAGTCTCAGTGTATTGGGTTTGTGTGGCAAGGTTTTGGTAGCATGGGGGGGGGGTTACAGGGGTGGCTTCTGTGAGAAGCTGCTGGAGGCTTCCCCTGTGTACGACAGAGCCAATGCCAGCCGGCTCTAAGACGGACCTGCCAAGGCCGAGCCAATCAGCAATAGTTGTAGTGCCTCTGTGATAACTTATTTAAGAAGGAAAAAAAGTTGTGGGAAAAACAGAAACGGCAGCCGGAGAGAGAAGTGAGAACATGTGAGAGAACCATCCCTGCAGACCCCCAGGTCAGTGCAGAAGGAGGGGGAGGAGATGCTCCAGGCGCCGGAGCAGAGATTCCCCTGCAGCCCGTGGGGAAGACCATGGTGAGGCAGGCTGTCCCCCTGCAGTCCATGGAGGTCCATGGTGGAGCAGATCTCCACCTGCAGCCTGGGGAGGACCCCACGCCAGAGCAGGTGGGTTTCCCGAAGGAGGCTGTGACCCCGTGGGAAGCCAGCGCTGGAGCAGGCTCCTGGCAGGACCTGTGGCCCCATGGAGAGAGGAGCCCACACTGGAGCAGGTTTTCTGGCAGGACTTGTGACCCCACAGGGGACCCACGCTGGAGCAGTGTGCTCCTGAAGGACTGCACGCCATGGAATGGACCGACGCTGGAGCAGGTCGTGAAAAACTGCAGCCCGTGGGAAGGACCCACATTGGAGAAGTTCGTGGAGGACTGTCTCCCGTGGGAGGGACCCCACACTGGAGCAGGGGAAGAGTGTGATGAGTCCTGCCTCTGAGGAGGATGAAGCGGCAGAGATAATGTGTGATGAGCTGACGGTAAACCCCATTCCCCATCCCCCTGCACCGCTGTGGGGGTTAGGTAGAGAATCCGGGAGTGAAGTTGTGCCCGGGAAGAAGGGAGGGGTGGAAGGAAGGTGTTTTGAGATTTGTTTTTATTTGTCATTACCCTACTCTGGTTGATTGGTAATAAATTGAGTTAATTTTCCCTAAGCTGAGTCTGTTTTGCCCGTGACGGTAGTTGGTGAGTGATCTCTCCCTGCCCTTATCTCTACCCACAAGCCCTTTGTTATATTGTCTCTCCCCTGTCCAGCTGAGGAGGGGGGAGTGATAGAACCACTTTGGCGGGCACCTGGCATCCAGCCAGGATCAACCCACCACAGTTAGCAAAAAGTGTGCATTTCAGACTTTCTGCCAGAATTTCTTTGCATCTCTTTCAGAATCCACTCAGTCAGGCACCTTGGGTGGCTAACTTAACTCATTCAATCCTTATATGACTTGTACTTTCTTAGATAAAGGCTTTTGGGACTTACTGGACTTACTCTCCTTCCAGATCTGTGAGAGTAAAATCTTACTATTCTCCTTGGAGAAAAATGAAGACATCAATGAGCAAATAGATCCTGGTGCTGTTTTCTTTGTTGTTAGTTGTTTGCCCTTGATCTTCTCTACTTCCTTGGATTTAACTCAAGTAGGTTAAAATGGAATACATAAACCAACTATGAAACAATTATGGAAATCAGTGCATGAGTTCCTGGTTATTTATTGGGGTACTACTAAGGTACTAAGAGATTAATAGACTAATATCTTCCTCAGAAGAAGAGATTCCTCAGTTCCTGTTCCGAAGATAGTTATCATCCATGTGATCTTTAACCAGCCTCTCTGATTTTACTGCACTGTTTCTGAATTAAGGTAGTGCACATATGTAAACAGATCTTGGCTGGGATACCTGCCATTTGTGCTGAGTAGCTATTTCTTTTTTTCTATTCTAGCACCACATATTTTTTCAAATTAAGTGGCTTAAACATATACTGTATACAAATTTTTTGAAGGTTAATGATAAAAGCCAGTTATACCCCTTCACAGCTGAGTGCCCTTGGAGATCATGTTCTTTGCTTTAACACTCTCTTTTTCACACCAGGAAGCTTACATTCTTCTTCTCAGTGGGAGGAAGGGAAACAAACCGTAGCCTCACTTGAGAACTCCTTGACTGGTAGAAGATGAAAGGTTGGCTACAGTGAGGCTTAAGATCTCCCACTTCTTGAATGACTGCTGCTACCTTTTTTTAGCTCTTACTGGAGATATCGTCTCGAACTGTACTTAAAAATGAAGAGATACATGTGCATTCTGCTGTGAAGCTTTTGTATTGTCAGCTAGTTCTAAGAGCACTTTCAAAATGCCAACCACAATGAACAGGCAAATGGAAATAGAATGTCATCTAGTTTCTACATTATAATTAGGCTTGCCTGGGAAAAGGAGATTTGCTTACGCAGTGACGGTTTTAGGAATGTTCATAAACAGGTGCCTAAAAGCCTTTTCCAGTCATACAAAGTGTTTAGATTCTGAATCATGAGTTTTTCAAAACACAGTTCAAATGTCTACTATCTACTTAATTTCTGTTTTATATCTGACCCACATATTTTGTGGAGTTTATGTCCCCTTCTTCTTTCTGGGTGTGTAAAGCCACAATGTATCTAGATGTTTCAAAGTAGTTTGGATTTGACAGTTACAGGTCTCAATTGCAATTTCTCATAAGAATTCTTCACTTATTACCAAAAAAAAAAAAGAGAACTATTTAGAACCAGAATACAAAAGCTATACCACATAATCAACAAGCAGACATTGGTATTAGGCTTCTGTACAAAATATGGAAATCTAATGTACTATTCTCCCCATCACTCCATTTTTTATTTTTTTTTTTGACATTTTATGCAGACAGAGAAAGAAATGTATATCTGGTGGGGTTTTTTGGGGGGGGGTGTATTTTTTTTTCCTTTTCCTTTTTCTTTTTTTTTTTTTTTTTTAATGACAATTCCAGAGTAAGGGCAGGCCCCATTTTTATGCATGGAGTTGAAAAATGTATAGGCACAGAAAATTTTCTGAGAATGTATCAGGCTACGATATCGCATAGCATTAAATAAAGGTAAAGCTATGAGCAAATGAGCAAAAAATAACCTGCACAGTGTCACAGAGGTCCAACAGAGTATGCGCCAGGCAATTTGTCTTACTATTACTCACACCTGATCTACAAACATGAACACTCTTGATGATTCAGCAGCCCTTAATAGAAGTCCTGTATAATGTGACACTCCAAAGGGAACTGCACAATCAATGGAAAAGAAAAATGGCAAAGGACTGGGTCATTTGACTGTTAAACACAAGCAAATTACTTTTTGCTTTGCACACTTAGACCCTTGCTGCAGGAGAACTAGATCATATGTGGTGGAAAACAACAGAGAATTCATAACCAGACAAGATTGTGCTCACTCAGTGTTGGGATATACATAGAAATTAATTTCTCATAATCTTTTCTCTCCTGTTTCAGAGAAGAATCCCAGTTTTCTGGAGGCTTATCAAGAAAATACACTAACTGTACTTTTCATCCCCATGTCCAAATGAAAGCACATGAGTGCAAGCTGATAACTGATACTCTGGCAATCTCTTCTCAAATACTTAAAATAATTTGTTTAAATGGAGTAAAGTCATAACATCCAAAAGAAATAATGAGAAGACAATTTCCTATCTCAGTATCAGTCTGAAACATCAGACTCAATGCTGATGGAAGTTCTCAGTGTTCCTTAATTCTCTCTATAAAAAAGTGGGAAAAGTCTGTGAAAATAGGCAGCTGAGTTGAATGTCAAATGCATAAGTGCAGTATAGATGCATTCATTTGTCCTTTAGATTGTCTGTCCAATACTGATTAAAAAAATGAAATCCATTTTCTTGATTATTTTTTCAGAATTGTTAGAAATTGAAAGATGTATGATACTTGAATATCTGTTTACTGTTTTGTCTTTCTGTCTGGTACTAGTGGAGGTATTGATATGATAAGTACACAACAGTATGATGGGATAGATTTATACATATTGGAAAATATTGTCTTTCAGCATCCATATGAGAAAAATGTATCAAAAAAATTAAGCAAATAAAATATGACAGGATGTAAGATTGTTTTGTAAATTTTCCAGCATGCCCATCTAAAAACAAAACTGAAGGAATCTCACATTTATATTAGCTTTTAGAAACAATTTCTTTGTAGTGTTTCAGCTTCTTATAATACACTACAAAGGAATCTGGCAAAATTCAATTTGGTGTGATAACAATTAAAAAAAAAAAAAGAGCAAAACCTGATCTAATATAACACAACTAATTTATTTTTGCATTTGATACCAGCTTGCAGGTCAGGTACACAGTGCTTGCAAGAGGTGAAGCAAAGCAAATGAGAAAGCACTTCTGTGGCATTCCATATTTCACTGACTCTCTCAATTATCACTGAGCAGTTTGATATCCTACAGCTAAAGATCCAAATCCTGCAACCCCTTCTAAGTTATATTCATTAAGAAAGTTTATACTTCCCATGAGATCAAGGTGAAAAGTAAGTATTTAAATCCAAGGTATATCCTTTTCAACTGTGTAGGTTTATCTTTGTACATTTTTACATATTGATACCATAGTACCTAAACATCTAAAATGCTATTACTGAGTATACCCAGAAGTCATTGAGTGTTCAGATGAGAAAGGATTACTGAATCAACATTATTAAATTACTCAAATACTTAAAATTTTTCCCAGATAACTTTAATTTATAATGTTAAATAAAGACATCATAAACCAGAAAAATTACAAATTCAACTCTAAACATATACATATATATGTAAAATACTAAGACCCTAAGTCTTCCTTTCCAAAGAGTCTTTCTATTTTCAGTAAAAAAACTTCTATTGTCTTTGACATTTAAATAAAACTAAAATTAATGTATGAAAAAATATACATAAGTAATTTGTAAAAGTAACCATCAATGCAAGATACTCATCCTGAAACAATCAAAGTGATCCTTTTCAAAAAGGCTGACTATCTCTCTCCCTACAAATAAAACTCCTTGAGAAATTTCCAGACAAAGTAATAAAAAATTGTGAGGTGCCCAAAATGAAAAATGGCATGAAAATATTGATTTATAGATTAGAATTATTTTCACGTGGTCTGTGTTAATTGCTAGTTTTACCAACTTCTCTGTATTGTCATAAGCAACTATATGGGTGTGTTACAGTTTACTGCCTCTAAAGTATACAAAATTCAAATAAATTCTGCAAGGGTACATGCATACACATGTGTGTTCACGCATGTTTTAATTAAAAATAATGTTTTGCTCTTTTATACACCTGAATAAGGGCTTAATTTCTGTTTTCTCTGTAAGAATCTCACATCTTACATCTTCAGCACATTTCCACATACAGTCTTTCTGCCTGCTTTTAAGTGAAGAAGCGACACCAAGTTGCTCTTAGCAACTAAAACTCGCAGCTCAGAATAACTGAAATATATCTCCCACCTTAACTTGATGCTGAATTTGTGTTCAACACTCTAGCTTGAAAGAAAGCTAATAAATAGTTTTATGAGGTTATTTTTTCTATCAGAATTCTATAAGAATTCTTTTATTATTATTCTACTATTCTTTTGCTTGCCTACTCTTAAATATTTATATACACTAGTCTTATAAGTTTCTGGACATTTCTTATTGATTTCTCCTTTTATTTATTGCATCAAAAAGTGATAAGCATCAGTCAAATCCAAATTAGTCAGCTAACAAAGAGTTTCAGCTCATGCAACACTAGTATACTAATGGCAAATAGTTAATACTTTTTAATTTATAAGATGACATGTTATTTAGAACTGGCATCTGTAGTCACACTCTGCATAGTCTCTTATCTCCCAGAGGTATTCATAACCCTGACTACTTGACTTGACTTACCTTCTATAGTTTGATTGTCTCTGTGTGATAATGTACATTGTCTGCTGGAAATACAATACAGCAAAGAGAAAACAGTCTGGGAGGTTCTTGGAGTGTGTGGAAGGTAACTTCCCGACACAGCTGGTGAGTGAGCCAACCAGGGAAGGCGCCCCGCCGGACCTGTTGTTTGAGAACAGAGAAGGACTTGTGTGTGTTGTGATGGTTGGAGGCCACCTTGGGCACAGCCATCATGAAATGATAGAATTTTTGATTCTTGGAGAAGTAAGGAGGGGGGTCAGCAGAACTGCCACCTTGGACTTCCAGAGGGCAGACTTTGGCCTGTTTAGGAGACTGGCTGACAGAGTCACTCAGGAGGCAGTCCTGAAGGGCAAAGGAGTCCAGGAAGGCTGGACATTCTTCAAGAAGGAAATCTTAAAGGTGTAGGAGCAGGCCATCCCCATGCGCTGAAAGATGAGCCGGCAGGGAAGAAGACCGCCCTGGCTGAACAGAGAGTTTTGGCTGGAACTCAGGGAAAAAAAGGATTTTATGACCTTTGGAAGAAGGGGCAGGCAACTCAGGAGGACTACAAGGATGTTGTGAGGTTATGCAGGGAGAAAATCAGAAGGGTCAAAGCCCAGCTAGACCTTAATCTGGCTACTGCCATAAAAGACAATAAAAAATGTTTCTATAAATACATTAGCAACAAAAGGAGGGCTAAGGAGAATCTCCATCCTTTATTGGATGTGGGGGGAACATAGTGACAAAGGATGAGGAAAAGGCTGAGGTACTTCATGCCTTCTTTGCCTCAGTCTTTAACGGTAAGACCAGTTGTTCTTGGGGTACCCAGCCCCCTGAGCTGGAAGACAGGGACAGGGAGCAGAATGAAGCTCCCATAATCCAAGGGGAAATGGTTAGCAACCTGCTACACCACTCAGACACACACAAGTCTATGGGGCTGGATGGGATCCACCCAAGGGTACTGAGGGAGCTGGTGGAAGTGCTCACCAAGCCACTTTTCATCATTTATCAGCAGTCCTGGCTAACTGGGGAGGTCCCAGTTGACTGGAGGTTAACAAATGTGATGCCTATCTACAACAATGGCCAGAAGGAGGATCCGGGGGTACTACAGGCCTGTCAATCTGACCTCGGTTCTGGGGAAGGTTATGGAGCAGATCATCTTGAGTGCCATCACACGGCACATACAGGACAACAAGGCGATGAGGCCCAGTCAGCATGGCTTTATGAAAGGCAGGTCCTGCTTAACTAACATGATCCCCTTCTATGACAAGGTGACCCACTTAATGAATGAGGGAAATTCTCTGAATGTTGTTTACCTGGACATTAGTAAAGCATTTGACACTGTTTCCCACAACATTGTCCTGGAGAAACTGGCTGCTCGTGGCTTGGAAGGATGTACTCTTTGCTGGGTAAAAAACTGGCTGGATGGCCAGGCCCAAAGAGTTGTGGTGAATGGAGTTAAATCCAGTTGGCAGCCAGTCACGAGTGGTGTTCCCCAGGGGTCGGTATTGGGGCCAGTTCTGTTTAACATCTTTATCAGTGATCTGGATGAGGGGATCAAGTGCATCCTCAGGAGGTTAGTTTGCAGATGACAACAGGTTGGGCATGAGTGTTCTGCTTGAGGGTAGAAAGGCTCTACAGAGGGATCTGGACAGGCTGGATCAATAAGCTGAGGCCAATTGTATGAGGTTCAACAAGGCCAAGTGCCGGGTCCTGCACTTGGGTCACAACAACCCCATGCAATGCTACAGGCTTGGGGAAGAGTGGCTGGAAAATTGCCTGTCAGAAAAGAACCTGGGGGTGTTAGCCGACAGTCAGCTCAATATGAGCCAGCAGTGTGCCCAGGTGGCCAAGAAGGGCAATAGCATCCTGGCTTGTATCAGAAATAGTGTGGTCAGCAGGACTAAGGAAGTGATTGTGCCCCCGGACTCGGCACTGGCGAGGCCACACCTTGAATACTGTTTGGTTTTGGGCCCCTCACTACAAGAAAGACATGGAGGTGCTGGAGCATGTCCAAAGAAGGGCAATGAAGCTGGTGAAGGGTCTAGAGAGCCTTCCTTATGAGGAGTGGCTGAGGGAACTGGGGTTGTTTAGCCTGGAGAAAAGGAGGTTGAGGGGAGACCTTATCGCTCTCTACAACTACCTGAAAGGAGGTTGTAGTCAGTCTCTTCTCCCAAGTAACGAGCAATAGGACAAGAGGAAACAGCCTCAAGTTGTGCCAGGGCAAGTTTAGATTGGATATTAGGAAAAATTTCTTTACTGAAAGGGTTATCAAGCATTGGAACAGGCTGTGCAGGGAAGTGGTTGAGTCACCATCCCTGGAGGTATTTAAAAGACATGTAGATGTGGTGCTTAGGGACATGGTTTAGTGGTGGACATGGCAGTGCGAGGTTAATGGTTGGACTCGATGATCTTAAGGGTCTTTTTCAACCTAAATGATTCTATGATTCTGTGATTTTTTTTCTCTACATACATTTCACTGTATTCTACGAAATCAAGAAACTGAGTTACTCTTGTAAGAATCATACTTCTACTGAGCTCCACGCTTGACCAAAAATGTCTGACTTCATGAATGTCTCTTTTATTAACAGTTCACTTTTTTCATGCAGAAGAGATGATCTTCCTAATTATGAAATAAATTAATCTAAACAGTGATTGATTTAAATGATCTTCTCACCCAAACTGCTATTTCAAATGATCATTTTTCATTTGTTCCATGAGACAATAATTTTGTTAATAATTCTGTAAGTGAGATTTCCTTTTTGCATGGTTCTGCAGAAGGAAACAGCTTTGAATAGCTGTTTGAATAAAAGGTCAAATCTTGGTTTGGTTGATTAAGGCAGCATGATATTAATAGTTCAGAGAGTAAGAAATGAATAGTTATGGCAACCTGCTGTAGTCACTGCATTTCTCATGGCAGTTTGTATGTGATCTCTCATTGTAATAATGCTCTAGAATTCCTGAAATGTGGAGGCATTGTAATAGGAGAATCACTACCCAGAATTGCTTCATTTTCTATAGGGAATACATTTCATATCCTTGACATTGCCTACAAGAAACTAAATGAAGATGTTTTAAAAACTGATTTCAATAGGTTACAAAAGATCTGATTCCAAAATATTGCTGTACTGCTAATAGTTGCCCCTGACCTTCAGACTCATGACCATGAGGACCACGTCTACATCAGCAAGTGGTGAAATACAATTTTATCAGACACAGAGAAAATAGATGATGAGGAAATGGCAACCACTGTGTGTGTTTTAGGGGCATTTACTTTGGGCCAGCTCTACTTTGGTCCTATGATGTGAATTCAACAGAAATTGGAGTGCATTACATGAGCCCCTGGAATGTATCCAGTGGTTTAGTTTTTGGCCAAAAGGAATTCAATAATTGCCGGTCTGAAACCACTCCACCATATGAATCATAGGAGACAATCAGGAGGTGCACTTCAAAACTATTCTGCTCATCTGAAACTAAAAAATAAAGTAGAATGATCCAATAGCATTAAAACAGCTCATATAGACCTTTTCTATCCAGTTTTCCGATAGTATAAAAAATTACAGAGTGATGGACTGAATACACTAGCATGGCACTCACTCTCCTCTATCTCTTGTTCCAGCACTTACCTTCCAATTTTTTTTGTGCTATCTAGTAAAGGAGATAACTTCACTAAATACAAGCAACTGCCTTTTCAAACACAGATTTGTAATACTGTGCTGTTTGGAATATATAATGTGAAACATAGCAAAGGTTAATTCTGTTTTCTGTCTTGACTTCTCAGAAAATGTTCTCTGCCTATGTTCTATGCATACATAGGTGTATTGGATAACGATGAGGTTTTGGTAGCAGAGGGGCTGCTGGGCTGGCCTCTGTGAGGGGGGGAGAGGAGAGGAGAGGAGAGGAGAGGAGAGGAGAGGAGAGGAGAGGAGAGGAGAGGAGAGGAGAGGAGAGGAGAGGAGAGGAGAGGAGAGGAGAGGAGAGGAGAGGAGAGGAGAGGAGAGGAGAGGAGAGGAGAGGAGAGGAGAGGAGAGGAGAGGAGAGGAGAGGGGCTGCCCTGTGCCAGACACAGCCAGTTTCAGCTGGCTCCAGTGGACCCACTGCAGGGCACCTCTAAGCCTGTCAGTGATGCTGGTGTTGCCTTTGGGAAAACATTTAAGAAAAGGTAAAAAATGCTGTGAGAGAGAGAAGTGAAAAAAAGGTGAGGGAAAGGGCCTTGCAGACAGCAAAGAGAGAGGAGAAGGAGGGCGAGGAGGTGCTGTAGGTGCCAGAGCAGAGATTCACTTGCAGCCCCTGGAGAAAACCATGCTGATCAGGTTGCTCCCTTGCCACTTTTGGAGGACCACGCTGGAGCAGATGGATGTGCCCTGAAGGAAGCTGCAGCCCCTGAAGACTCTGTGATGGAGCAGGCTTGTGGCAGGAGCTGTGTTCCATGGAGAGAAGCCCATGCAGGAGCAGGTTTTCTGGAAGGACCTGTGACTCCGTGGGGGACCTATGCTAGAGCATTCTCTTCCTCAAAGATTGCATCCCCTGGAAAGGACCCATGCTGGCATGGTTCTTGAAGAGCTGCAGCCTTGGGGAAGGACCCACATTTGAGCAATTTATGGAGGACTGTCTCCCATGGGTGGGACCCATGCTGGAGCAGGGGAAGAGTGTGAGGAGGAAGGAGCAGCAGAGACAATGTGATGAACTGACCACAGCCCCCATTCCCCATCCCCCTGTGCTGCTCATGGGGAGGAGGCAGAAGAGTCAGGAGTGAATTTGAGCCTGTAAAGAAGGGAGATGGGGGAAGGTGGTTTTAGTTGGTTTTATTTCTCTTTAGCCTACTCTGTTATTAACCAGCAATAAATTAAATTAATTTCCAAGTCAAGTCTGATTTTTTTGTGATGGTAATTGGTGAGTTGATTTCCCTCTCCTTATCTTGACCCATGCATGAGCTTTTAGTCTTATTTTCTCCCCCTGTTCTGCTGAGGAGGTAAAGTGATAAAATGGTTTGGTGGGTAGCTGGTGGCTAGCCAAGTTAACAACAATAGGTAGATGAAAATATTTTCTTTTCCTTTGGGCAGTTGAATGATATACAGGCAGTATAATCCTCCAGAAACTTAAGACCAACTGCTTGTAGTTCATTTCCTCTTATATAAACTAAACAACTTCATATATCATATCATACATATACTAAATTATATTGTTTATTTCAAACCCCATCACCCTCTTTTCTTTCAACTTCTTGTTCTCATCACATTTTTGTCATGTGCTTATTGCCAAACATTGTCAAAGAACTTTGCTTCAGTTGTGTTACTTATGTTAGTACTCAGTTAAATTATCAAAAACATTTAATTAAATCACAATTATCTTTTTTCACTTCTTGTAACTATAATGTTTTTCCTCATTATCATCATTATCAGCATTTAACTTATTTAAAAGAGAAGTTCAAGAAGCTTTTCTGTTTTCCTATTTGAGTGAATTTGCCAGTTCTTGTGGTCAGCTAAACCTGAGTATATACTCGTGTTGGTCACTGTTACTACCTTACTACGCTATTCTACACTTTTGTACCGTGGTTGTTGCAGGGTTTCATACACCAAGGGTGTAGTTCTGCAGGTGGGATTCATCTCCCGATTATTCTGAGTGTCTGCATGATAGGTGCCTATATGCGGTTTTGATATCCTAACTTCCATTATTGGAGGTAGGAATCTAGTCAATATAGTTCTTAGGTTTCTAGAGAGGTATTCAATAGATCATATAGGTAGGTTGAAGCTTCATTGACTGTGCTGATTACATCACCAGTGACAATAATGTAAATTCAGACATCTAATCTTATGTTCAGACAGCTAGTCTTATGTAAACACCTAAACTTAGATGAACTGGATTCGTACCCTGTGTGTCTACATGAACATTTTTCTCAACTTATTGGTATATTGTGCAGCAATAAAGCAATTTCAGCAACAGGAGCACTTGTATGAACAAGATAAAGGCCAAGATTTAGCTCAGCTAAGTTTTACGTTTCTGATGAAGGTGCCCAAGTTACAGTTGGCCTATGGGTTCTATAAAGTCAATACAAATAGTTGAGGAACTCGGAAGGACAAATCCACTTTCCCAGGTTTCTAGGCTTTGCCATAGTACTTATGGATATACTATGAACATAGAAAGGTGACATAATAATTCTGTTGCAGCAAATTATTTGTACAGACATTTTTCCTGTTGCTACCATTGATGGGGTAATACAGTAGTTTTGTAAGAGGGAAATTAAAAAACACAACATAGTTATCAAGTATAGACATAGTTATCAAGTATAGACATACCTTTGGCACTGGTTTGAAACTTTGGCCAATAGTGTCTTGTGCACTATAATACCTGTGCACTGCAAATGCTAGGCAGGCATGAGCAAAAAAATATCCCATGTCCAAATGCAAACATTCTCATGTTATCACACAGGCTTTCATGGCATTGTAGCCCTTATACAGACTTTGCTACCACTATAAAGTGATGAGTATTCCTGGTGCAACCTTACAATATGCTTATTCAACTGTTTGTATCTGTTTTGAGCAATGTCTTTGTTAGCAAATCACACTACTGACCTGTCCTTCACAGCAGGGCAGAAGCAAAATCAATCAATAAGCTATTGTGCATAGGCAGAGACTGTGACCCTCCATTATGGTATTTGGAAGGACGAAGTATAAAAGAAACAAAGCACAAGCTGTTTTTTCATACATGCTCTTAGCCTTAATACTACAGGATTTTATTATCATATCTATACTGGAACCTAGAAGTTTAAAAATGTTATAAGGAATTCAAACCTCAATACAAATACATAAAACATTATATAATTCTTTGCTTGTACTAAAAAAGTATTTTCTTTTGAAAACAACAAAAAAATTACAATGTCTTTCAAGCATGCTATCATTTAATATTATTGGAGATGTAATGTAAGTAAAATCTTTCTTTTAATTAGTATTTTGCCTTATTGGTTAGATTGTACCAGATGAACATAAAAGTTGTATTTTGGAGTCTTCATGCATTCAATTCAGCCACCACTTAGCACATGATTACAATTACTCTGGATAGTTTAATAAACAGTTTCAGTCACCCAGTATCATGGACTCAGACACAATATTCACTGCATGACTGGGTTTTTCACAGAACAGTTTTTTTTTATCCCCTCCTTGCCAGCACTTTGAAGGATATCATATAAAGAATTTGTCAGGTTCTCTATTTTAAAGAGAATTTGTTATAACCAGGACCAGAGGTAATTAGAAGTGGAAATGAAACATTCATTGATTTCACATCAAGTTAAGCCATTTATATGTTTAAAAGTAGTGAAGAGAATGGGTTCTAATTTAAACAAATCTCCTATAATAACCTCTACGATAGGAAGACATTTGATCAATGCTGGAGAACCAAGTAGATGCCGAATGTTGTTTTGTGGGTTTTTTTTCCTCAGAAATGTATCATCATTGAATTGGAAAACTTAAAAAACGTGTCTTAGAATGGTTTATAGTATAACAAGCTAAAATTGGGTCAAATTCTGTTCTTTGCTGTAAGGCATCAGAAAACATATTGGATAGAAAAATCTCAAAAGTCTGAAAAAAACAGGTGCAGATGAGGCAGTTATAGTTGCTTCTATTAAACTGTAAAAGACTTTAATTATTATTTTTAAATGAACATTGAATTAACAAGAGAAATGCTGCAGTTTCTATTGTGACTTGCCTACTGTTGCTGAGGCATGTTTCTTCTAGATTTAAAATTATCTTACTGTCATCTTTGTAAGTCTTGCTGTAACTTTTATTCAGGTAGTGTTAATATGTTAGTGGACATTAATAGCAGGTTAGCAGCTAGTGTTAGAAGAATGTTTGAGTCAGGATTTTTTCAGACTTGTTTAAGGTCAAAGAACATAAAACTAGACGAAAATACTCATTCCAGTGCCTCTTCCATATTTTGGGAGTTAGTGTTTTTCCTAATCATCTCAGACTAGCTTTATTAGGCAATTTACAATATGAAGCAGATTGTGAACTCCCAGTTATTTAATTGTCCTGGAACCCTTCAAAGGAGTTTTGAGTCATAAGGATTATTCTAAATTTGGCTTTGAGGAGCTCCTTGATGCTATATGGATGACTGACATTTATTTAATACTGTACTTGTCAAATGTCATGTGTGAGCTGGCTCCCACATGCACTCATCTAGGTCAGTTCACTCTCAGTTAAACAAATCTCAAAGTAGCTTCTATCTCACTGACTTTTCAACTGAATCACTGAAGGAAAATAACAAATAAAAGCAGCAAACTAGCAGCAGCAAATAGATTGTTTCCAGACTTTTCATTCAGTAGCTTTGCTGTTCTCCTTTAACACATTCACTTCCACTCAGGTGACCCAACATTTCTCTGGCATAGTACATATCTTTTCTTAACTTCCTTGCAAAAATCCAAATATTCCCTCACTTCTTTTATGGTTCCCACCTTGAAACTCTCATGTGATCTTCATTTTCATAATATTTTGATTCATATTCTTTGCCTGCTGTCATGGTCTGAGAAAAGAGCAAAGAAACTTGCAAGGATTAGCAGTAGGCTACACTCTGCTCTTTGAACCCCTTAACTTTAGATAAATAAGTAGCGTTCTGGCCTTAACTGGGCAAGCAATGTACTTAAAGTTGGTAGTTTTCAAGTTCACATGCACTTGGAACAGGCATCTGAAAATAATATATACTACTAATAGTATTATGTAATTCTAAAATTCTGATCTCATTCCTTGAGGGGAAAAATATACTTGCTTTTTCAATTCACACTGAGATTATCATTTGGTCCTCAAACAAGTTTGTGCTTGGATTCTGTCTGTGAAATATCTTCAGTCTATCTTTCACTCCCAAGTAGTAATGATAACATTGAGATTATAAAGCTTCATATTGCAAATGCAGGTAGGCTACTGAACAAAAAAATATAAAACCAAATTCTAATCAACTAAAACCATTCCAACAGCTGAGCCAAAATAAAAACTATAAACAATTAAACAAATAAATGATAAAATAAGCAATGAAATCATGCATGTAACAAAAGAATTATATGATCTTGAGAAACACAAGTCTTCTGGAAAGATGGACTCAAAATAATCTACTCTGACAGAATCACAGTCACAATCAAATTGAAACAGTAAAAATGCTGTACAGAATTGAGACTCAGATGTGAGTCCCTGAAATTCAATGGGATAGTATTTGAAGTACTAATTTCATCAATCAGAGAATTCTTTAAAGGGCACTAGGAAAGGCTTAACAATATGGAACAGTGGAAGACTAAACTAGTGCCCGTGTCAAATTAAATGTCTAGTGTCTCTGTTCACTGAATATTTAAAATGCAGTATAACTGACTTTTTATTTTCATATCCATATTGAACCAGCTACATAAATCTCTTAGCAGCTCAGTGAAATTTCATGTAGCTTACAGTAATACTGCAATGTGATCCTCATAAAATTCTACAGGATAAATTTACAAACCTTAATGAACAAGTGCTATGAATAGCAACACAGACAGGTGCAATACAGTCAGTTTAGCATACCTCTATTTCTTATATAGACTAGAACCGTTATACACTAACAAATTTGTTCATACTGTTGTGAAAATTAAGAGATGATATAACTAGCAAAGCATTAACTTCTTAGCCCTCAAGGTTTTGTTGTATTTCAATGCATTGTCAAGAAAGATTAACAAATTATTCTTTAACATTTGCAAATGATTATGCCAATTTTGTCTCTCATTCTTTTGTAAGAAAGTTGATGTGCTACAGAAAAATCAACTTCCACATCCTAAAACCTAATGAGGCTGCATTTTATGTCTTTGTCTTGTAGTGAAATAAATGGTACAATTACACTCCAAGAACCCTCTAGGGGAATACAGGTACTCAGCCGACTTGTATGAATGCTTTCCAGGTAACCAGTTCCTCTTTCATTATTACATTTCCATAAAATATAAAGATGAAATGCCTCTTCAAGAAACTAGTAATGTTACATACCTAATACAGACTCTGTTTCATAACAAGTGCTTATGTATCATTATCTTCACGAGGAAACAATTCATCTTTTAAAAATACCTATACTAAGCTGCGACAGTGTTAATTTCTTAGAACTCCTACTTTACCTTAAATTTTAAGGAACTTAACAGCTTATATGCATATCTAGGCAGCCTTTATTAATCCAATTCTTTGTGTAAACATATTCATGGTAACAAGAACTTCATGTGTCCTTTAAATATATCTGTTTGTTTGTGGTTTCGGTTTACCTAAAATATGCTTGATTATGTTAAACTAGAGATGGACTAGAATCTTATCATCTGAACAGAAGTTTTGGTGTACTTAAAGTTCACTGATTTTTGATGAATACTAGTCTGTTTTGGTTACAGCACAAGTTAAAATAACTCCTGCAGAAACAAACAAATAAAACTGTGTATAGATTTAAGCTTTTTCATGTTCCTGGGTACCAGACTGCTTATTTGCAAATATTGGAGGGCTCTAAACTCCCCCAAAGGTTCTTCAGAAAACCACAAGGCAATTTCCCTTTTTTCTCTCACTTACTCATATGCGGAGATATATATTACTACTTTTCAGATGACTCCACCTGAATAACTGAAAAGTGCAGGAAAAGAGGGAGGTGTTCAGTTGTGTAAACAAAAATAACTGTAGGGACATTTCAGGCACTATGGATATCCCTGGTTGCCTTTCACTTGCTGGTCCGGAATGGTTCAAAGGCCAGTCCTACAAGCCCTGTAAGGGTATCAATGTCTGAGCATTACTGGCCACCTAAGCTTAGGCAACTGAATCTGTCCCAGAGAGAATGAAGTGAAAAAAGGAAAAGAAAACATGGAGAACTTTTACACTTAGTTCTTGTTGCTTTTACTACCTTAGTTGCTGGACCCATCATCTGCTTCTATCAGACCAGTCTGTCGCAAGCATGCTGCAGAAATGTGTACTGTAAAAGCACAGATAGATGAGATTGGTGTGAACAGCTAAATGCTAGTTGCCCAAAATTTTAAGAACCGTTATGCCAACTTTTTGTGGTTTCCTCTTAGATTTTTAAATATTTATTACACTTGAATATATAATTAATGGCCAAACCTGTTGGTAGAGTGAAGGTGAAAAAACCCCAAAATTAGTATTTTTCATTTTCGGTACAGTGTTGAAGCAAACAACAGAAGCCATGGGGCCAGCATAAGCTAGTGAAAGTAGCTTTGCAGAAAAGGACCTGGGGTCCTCATGGACAAGTTGAACATGAGTCAGCAATGTGCCCTGCCACAAAGGCGGCTAACGTTGTTGCATTAGGAGGACTGTTGACAGCAGGTTGACGGAGGGGATGCTTCCCTTCTACTCAGCACAGGTGAGGCCTCACCTGAACTGCTGTGTCCAGTTCTGGGCTCCCCAGTACAAGAGAGGCATGGACATACTGGAGAGAGTCCAACAAAGGGCCACAAGGATGATAAAGGGACTGGAGCATCTCTCCTATGATGAAAAGCTGAGAGGTCTGGGACTGTTCAGCCTGGAGAAGAGAAGGCTCGGGGGGGATCTCATCAATGTATATAAATACCTGAAGGGAGGGTGCATAGAGGATGGATCCAGGCTCTTTTGTGTGGTTCCCAGTGACAGGACGATAGGCAATGGGCACAAACTAAAACACAGGGGTTTCCTTCTGAACATCAGGAAACACTTTTTCACTGTGAGGGTGACTGAGCCCTGGCACAGGTTGCCCAGAGAGGCTGTGGAGTCTCCATCTTTGGAGATATTCAAAAGCCATCTGGACATGGTCCTGAGCAGCCTGAGCTGTAGGTGTCCCTGTTTGAGCAGGTGAGTTGGACAAGACGACCCCCAGGCATGGCTTCCAACCCCAACTATTCTGTGATTCTGTGAAGTCACTAAAATTAATTTTAATAGGACTAGTCTAGTCATTAAGTTAGATATAAATGGCTGTATTTTGAGTACTGCCCTTGTTATTTAAGTAGATGGCAGTTTTAACTTCAGTTACATTTTTTAATACTTTTTCTTTTACTTGGTCTACAAATATAAACTATTTTAAATCTCACTTGGTTGCTCATACGAGAACTTATAATTCCCTAGACAATGTACTTCAGTTTTTTCTCTTTTGGAATGTATTGAATATATCCCAAGCCTTGGATACATCCAGAAACATTCAAAGCAGTATGTGTACTACAGCATGACACCTTATCAATAGGACTGAAATCCTGTTAGGTTCCAACTCTGGACAATTAAAATAATTTTTGTGCATACTAAAATAAATGCCCAACTTCTGCCTTCAGTCAGTGAAAAGAATTACTCATATCTGAAAATCTCCAAACCAGAGTATGCCAGTTTTCCAATTTCTCCAGAGATAATGTAGGAAATAGTACAGTATATTCATCACCGAAAAGCAGTGTGCCCAGGTTTTTGCTTGGGAATGGGTGCCTCAGAAGAAAATGTTCATGATCTCCTTTTGTGTGTTTATAGCCTAACAGCCGTACCTCATACTCTCTTAGAGGGAGACTTTTGCTTCGTCTTGAAAGGAATAGTACTCAAAGGTCTGACACCAGGAGGCAGCCGCACCCACATGTCCCAGGAGTACCCCAGAAATTAAAAAAGAAAAGAAAAAAAAAAAAAGAAAAAAAGTTTCCAGAAGTCCTAGGAGAAGGCTAGAAGGGCTTTTACTACCACTTTCACAGAAAAAAAAATAAATGAAAATGAAAAAGGAGGTTGAGTATTAGAATAACATAGTAATAGACATAAAATCTTCCTTGAGCTAACAGGCAAGATCTTTTCACTTCAATAAAAGAAAAGTTCACATATAAAGAAACAGTGACATAGAGAGATCATTTTTAGTATGCCTCTTGGAATGCTCAGTCCCTTAACATCCAGTGAATAGCTTCATATTCTTCTTAATTAGCATCTTCCATATGCACTTAAGTTTTGGACAAATAATATCCTTGGCTATGTTATGGGACTAAAAACATATGGAAATATGTTGTGTGAATAAGCAGATTGTTGAAATGCTTCTGTCCTAATGATGCTGACTTGAAAAGAATGGAGAAGCTGGAGGAGATGGCTTTTGGAGTGATTATCACACCCTGTATTAATAAGTCTACAGAAATGGTAATTTTAAGGATCTTTAAAAAGCTGAGGGAATTAGGTTCTATGCCAGGGGGTGATGGATGGAGGAATCCATCCAGCTGATATATTGTATTATCTATTTCTTTGAACATTTGACCAACTTTACCCATCAAATGAATAATAAATTGAGAATTATATGCCTAATTATAAGATGTGGACAGATAGGTTTTAGAATTTTTTTACAAGAATTATTCATGGTTTACAAGAAGAAATGGCTTCATACTCTTCAGCATAATGTTACAACGGAGGAAATGAGACCAGTATGAGTGGTTCCTTTCATTTTACATTTAACTTGCAGTCTAATATTATACTGAATTTTAATTTTTTTTTGAGTGGAGATTCAAATCCTCTGTACAAATACTCCAGATCGAAGTATGTGTGCAATCAATGCTCAACTACGGTATCTATAGTTGCTCAGATATGCTATTTATAAGTGAACACAGCTTTGCAATTTTTTTTAACACCTGTATACACCAGGAATATTCAACCCAGCTCAATAATAGGTTAGAATTGGGTCATACTGATGTCTCAACAACTTTTCTGCTATTTAAGGTGCTGTTGCTTGACCAATTTGTTATGTATTAGAATGGAAGAATGGTTGAAACCTAAAGAAAATGGCTTGACATTTAGATATTTTGACATTTTCCATCAATGTTAATATGGCTATTAAACAGTCATCCTTGATGCCATTTAACGATGAAGTGATGCTTATTAATTACAAATGTTGTTTAATCTGTTTTAGATACTGAAGGTTATGTATTCTTTTATTCTTTACTGTGATTAATTTTAAATCTGCAGAGAAGCAAAACCTTTCGGAAATGAAATGAAATTTAAATAAGATTTTAACCCTCATAGACTTGTGGACCCCTGGGAACACCATTCAAAGAATGAAAAAATGTTTTCTGCATTAAACATTCTGCATCTGTTGCTCTGAAGTCTATAAAACTCTTATTTCCAAAACATGTTAAGATGAAAATGTTCAGTTCAAAAATATAAAAAAGATAACATATATGATTAATTAAAATGTATCTTGGAAAGAGAATCCATGCTGGGCAAGGACATGAGTCCTTTTCCAGCAAGAATCTTTGTAAATTACTGCATGGTTTGGAGATAGATTGAAAGCACTTTTTGGTTGTACAAATAATGTAATTTGATAGTGAACATCTAAAATGTTAAAAGATATTGTGTCTGTGTAACATAAACACAGCTTAAAAACTGAAAACAAGGAATTGCTAATAAAGCACATCATACACTTTTTTTTTCTACAGACTATATATATGTGATTTACAAAACATATCTATAACAACTTTGAATGCAATGTGATTAAATTAAAAGTGGTTCTAATATACTGCATTGTGAATCTTGACTTCAGTATAGTATATGTCATGTGCATATTATATGAACCAATGATGAATTTTCCTTTTCCTCCAATATCTATCTCTTAGTATTGGAAATTCAAAATATACAGAGAAAGATTTAGGATAACCAGGACTAAAAGCAAATACAATATTCTAACACCATTGCTTTAACTTATAACTTTGTCAGTGAAGAACATTTACACTAGTAATTTCTAACACAGTGCCTCAAAAATGAAATATATCTACCCATATTGATATAACAAAGTTCTTCCAAAATGGTTTAACACAGCAATAAGTGACATAGTTTATTCTGTTAAACAGTTTTTGACTGTCATAACCTATTCTGCTAACTTTAACTATAAAATTATTAATGTCACAGACTTGAAATAGTTTGAAATAATGAGAACAAACATTTACTCCTGATGGTTTATCTTTCTTCCACTGATGAGCTGATGCCTTTTTGTGTGTGCGTGTGTGTGTGTGTGTGTGTGTGTGTGTGTGTGATAATTTTCATATGCCTTTGAGTAAAGGAAAAAAGAAAAAAAAAAGAAAAAATGTGAAGGGAAATAGCTAATTGTGGCAATTCTGAAAACATTACTTGTCTTCTGTGTTTTTACATAATAAATCAAAATCAATTGATTTGGACCCTGATTGAGAGAGACAGTTCTCTGAAGTCAAAGACAATAATTCTATTAATATTAACAAATTTGGATTGGACACCTTCTGTCTGCAAAACAGCATAAAAAGTGTTTTATTCTTTTGTTTTGTCCTTTAATAAGTGCTTTAGTAAATGTAAATTTCAATTGTACACTGAAATGTACCCTAGATGAGAATATGTCAACAGGATAATTTCATCATAATAGTAATAACATCATGCAATGTTAGACCCTTGGGATTATGCTGTTATTTCAGATTTAATTACTAAATTAACAGTCATTTCCCAAGCTTATGTTTATAAATTGAATCTATTGTCAATCATTATACTTCACCCGGGTAACAGAAAAATATCCATAATTTGTTGCTGGCCTTATTCTTCACTGTTGGCACTGCTTTTGCAAAGTGTATGTTCTGACTCTCCTTAGTATTAAGAAGTAAGCTGTTGTTGCTTGATACCACTAAGCAGACACAGCTGAAAAATATTTTTTTGATAGTGTTTATTGTGTGAAATAGTTTCTTACAATGATGCAAAGAAACTTGGTTTATGGAAGAAAAAGATTTATGCAGTATTTGTAGCATTTCATTCACATCCTAGTAAACACATACTGCAATTAAATTATACAGTTGAAAACTAGCTGTGAATAAACTCAGCTGAGTACTTTTAGCCTTAAATAGAGCTAGATAATGTTTCATTAGGGGATATATTATTCTCTAAAGTTTCAGAAGCTCTCTTGATTAAAAGACATAAAATACTAAAACATCCTTTTTAATTGTCTCTATGCCCATAGTGTTGTCCCAAAAAGGGTTCTTCATCCAGTGTGTGAAGAGCCAATAACACACAGAGCCAACATACTTGTTTATATCATGTCTGTGCAGAGATGGGTGCTAGGTGGTAACTCCACAAAGCTAGCACGCACTTGAAACACAAACAGGGTCTTACATATGTATCAGGATCAAGGAAAAAGTGGTAACAACATGCATGATTGGTTACAAACAATTTATATAACAAAAGTACTCCTACACATGTCTAAATAATTACCTAATTCATTATATTACGGTGGTCTTACATTTACATACTCATTATGCACGTGGGCATCTTTTTTAATATTAAAATCAAGCTAAGTTAGCTAAGGACACACTTTTTTCTTGACACTACTCCAGAACTGGGCACTTATGGTATAAATCAGAAGTAAGGCAATAGCATTGACAGAACCTCATTGTTTCACCTCCTTGCTTCAACAGATTCAAAGTAGGGACCTTCCATTCTCATTCCTATGGTTTCAATAACAGATTGTCCTTCCAACATAAATAGTACTTGAGGGAACATAAGGAAAGTGTGGGTATAGTTCATCTCTGAACATTGAGCTTCTACTTATTTATATATAACGGAGGAGTTTCCCCACATTACTACTAGCTTCTAGAGCCTGTATAAGGTTCTATTGGCCACATTCGGAAGTTGCACATTTACAGGTTTGGTTTTTATCAAAGTCTAATGCCACTGTGAAAAACAAGATCTCTTAGTATTCTCAGGTAGTTCCTCAAAGTAGTCCTGTTTAATAACTCACTACTGGGAAAGAAAATATTTACAGTGGAATTGTAAGGTATACAAAGCATCTCATCATTTCATTAGCAGAATATTAACACTGATGTTTTATAAAAAATTTAATAGCAACTTTAGTTGATGCTATTGTAGTGGTTTAAGCCCAGCTGGCAACAAAGCACCATGAGGCCACTCACTGATTCCTCCCGCACCCCTGGTGGGATGGGGAGGAGCAAATGTGACAAAAAGCTCATGGGTCAACACAAGTACAGGGAAGGATCACTCACCACTTAAGGTCACGGGCAAAAGACAGGCTCAACTTGGGGAAGAAACAAAGTCAATTTTATTTGTTTCCAATCAAATCAAAACAAGATAATGAGAAGTAAACCCACACCTTAGCACACCTTCCCCCTGCACTCCCTCCTCCCCGGCCCAGCCCCACTCCCGGTTCTCTCTCCCTCCTCCCCCGGCGGCGCAGGGGGACGGGGAATGGCGGTTGGGGTCAGTCCGTCACACCTTGTCTCTGCCGCTCCTTCCTCCTCAGGGGGAGGAGGACTCCGCACTCCTCCCCTGCTCCGCCGGGGGTCCCTCCCGCGGGAGACGGTCCTCCACCAACTGCTCCAGCGTGAGTCCTTCCCACAGGAGACAGTCCTCCACTAACTTCTCCAGCGTGAGTCCTTTCCGCGGGCTGCAGTTCCTCACAAACTTCCCTGGTGTGGGTCCTTTCCCCAGGCTGATCTTCAGTCACAGACTGCTCCAGCGTGGGCTTTCCCATGGAGTCACGGCCATCTTGGAGGGCCTCTGCTCCCCCGCTCCCCTCCGTGGGCTGGGGGGGGACAGCCTGCCGCCTGGTCTCCCCACGGGCTGCAGGAGCATCCCCTCCTTCCCCCCTGCCCTCGGGATCCGCACAGGGGTTCCTCTCCCATCCCGATCCCCCGACTCCCGGCAGGTTTCCCCTCTGGAATCTGTTCTCCCAGAGGCGGGTCCGGCTCCCGGCCGGGGAAGCTTCCAGCAGCTTCCAGCAGGAGCCGGCCCTGCGGACCCCACCCTGCTACCGAAAAACCCTGCCACACAAACCCAATACAGCTATGCATTGTGTTCTTAGATTATATTTACAAAATAGCCCTAATTTCTCTTATCTTAGTGTTAGCCTCTGCTAATTCTGAGTGTTAGCTAGATTTATAGCTCCTTAATTTAAAACTCCCTAATTCTAGTTCCTGAAGTTAGACATTAAGAGGATAGCATCTGGCATTAAACTGGACTCATAAATGAACACAGAACCTGTGATTTAGCTCTTGGTGCACACATAGCACAGCAGAGCTTCAGAAAATCTAGGTTTAGTGGAAAGAAATGTTGTGCTTTTGGTTGAGATCAAACATCCTGCAGTTTGACCTTGAAGGAAAATTATAGGTACTTGACTGTACTAAAGGCAAAGAAAGTCTGTATCTAATGAGATCTCTTTGAATGTATTTATTTCAGGATATCACTAAAGTAAAATTATTACAGCTTTATATTTAGAGAGGTTCTGTAGAGGACTGCAACCTTTCATTTAACTTGCATCAGACTTCAAATACTATTTTTTAAAAGAAGCACTGAGCCAAAAGGGCAAAATTTTTCCACCTAAACTTTGCATACTTTTACCAGTGATACAAGCTAAGGGAAGGTTTCAAACAGGTACTAGTATTTTTATCCACTCACTGGATTTATACTGACTGTAATGTAAGTGCCAATTTGCAAGTGGGAAATAGAGAATGAAAGCTAACACTTCCTGAGATGGTTTAACAAGAACTGGAATTGTGCATCCCAATTCTACAGAAGTACCTGAAAAATAACCTTGTCCTATTTTATAAGAATGACACTATATGTCTCTCATTCCTGGCCCTTTTTTAAAAACTATATTTTCAGCATTGATTGGTTAGTGAGAGTGGAGAGCAGTCAGATTCTGCTCTTACCCTACATGGCTTGTCTGTTTAAGTTAGCAGTCTAACTGCATTTAATAAGGTACTCAAGTAAAGCTTTTTTCAAAGGTGCTTTTGCATGACCTGCCTTATTGTGAGAACTAGCTAACAAAGATATTTTTGTTCATGAAATATGGGAGAAAACAGACACTTTTTTTTCCTGAATGTAAATATGTAAAACATGAATACTTGTTGAGTGTCCTCTTGAGTTGGCCAATCATCATTAGAATCTCTCTTTTAAGCTACTTTGGTTTTAGAATGGTTTCTTTCAGGGTACAGGGGCATATGCAGTTGAGATGCAGAAGTAATTATTAAGTAATTATTGACGAATATTGTAGTAAATTTGAAGGAATAGAACAAAGGTATCCACACTTGGGACTGATTTCAATGCTAAGGTTGTGCTCAAGCCGATACCAGAATAATATCAACCTCAATATGTTAATGAGATTTCTAGATGGCTCTTCTGTTGATGGAAGATCTGTTGAAGTTCAGGGGCTCAGGTTTAGTCACCTTGCCAAGTCCTGCCTGAATTCTTTTATATAATGTGATTCTTATCTTCAGGCAGTTTTGTGGCACAAGTCCCTAACTCTCTTTCTGTCAGCTTTGGATAAAGAGAAACATTTGGGTTTTGTTTGAAATTCAGAGCAATATCTGACTGGCCAAGGGTTAGAAACCTAATTTGCATCTGGTACTGTACACAGAATTCACCTTCATAAATATATAATTGATTTGTATCCTGGAATGAATTGTGAAGTTGTCACTCAACGCATTTCTTTCACTAGTTTTGGTAAGGCATATTGCCCACCTCATCCCAGGAGGCAAGACACAAAATGTCTATTCTGTGCTAAGAAGAGTCCCTCACTGCTCAGAATTGTGTCCTATTTGGATTTGTCTTAAGAGATGTACTGAGAATGGGACAATATCCTTTTCCTACCTGGTAACTACCTGGTATCTGTAATTCTTCTATTTCTGCAACTCAGCACTAACAAGTCTGTTCTGGGTTTGTTTTGGTTTTGGTTTTGGTTTTTTCATATGCAGGTAATGCAAACATTCTCAATCAGTGATACCTCTTGTGCTTTACAGTCTGGCTGCTTTCTTAAAACAAGAAATATAATTTCATATTTCCAGGTAATGTCTGAAAGAGTCTCTCCATTTTATTTTTGGGGGGAGTACACTCTAAATTTGTTAGCTCACAACTTATTTTTTCTTTCCTGTATATATCATTTGCAGTATTTTCCAGCTTAGATACTTTTGTAGCTATTATTTGGCAGCTGATTGCCTATTCCAGATTTTAATAAAGTTCCTCATTTTATACTGCATATCCAGATTTTATATACTGATGTTCATTATTCTCCTTCATTTACTGTTCCTCAGCTTTCAATCTATGAACCAGTTTTAATGCTTAAGTTAATTACAATTAATTTTCAAGTAATATTTCTTATGATGTATATACCATTCTTTTTAAAGAGTATATTTCCACAGCTGCATTCCCTAATTTTCACTTTTATCTGAACACAGATCAAGCATGTTTTGGAAGATTTGCTGCTTATTAACCTGTATTGTGCATCAATCATGAAAATATGTTCATCCTTTATAGGTTTACCTTTCTTTATATGTATGTCTCATCATTTTAGTGGGAATTAAAATTCTCTAAGAGGTTAACAGGTCTTGGGGTTGCAATTTTAACCTGAAAGTTTTGTACTCCAATTTTTTGAAACTTTGAAAACTGACTTTATCAAAACTGAAACTAGTAATTTTAACTGGCATAATAAATTCATTAGCTCACTAATAATTTCTAAGGCTACAAGATGTGCATTTTTGTTTATACTTCTGTTTAGTTTTCTAATCTATGAGCCATATTTATCATTTTGCATGATAAAAGTAATGACATTTAATCAAAAACTTACATAGTTTAATTTTTGTGCATTTTATTTTTAGCTCATGGAAATTACTTTTTTTAGAACATGTATTACATAGTAAATATTTAATCTGTATGAGTAGACCAAGGACTCACTTAAGTTTTGATTGATGTTCATCCACCAGAGACAGGGGCTTAGGGTACAGACATCTAAACTGTATACCTTTGCCTCTATAATCAGTAAAGAGAAAGGAACACATTCACTATACAGATCATTTTCTCATGTAAACATTTAAAACACATCAAAGAAATCACTCCCTAAGATATGTTTATTTCTCTCTGTTGGCTTTAAGAAGCAAACTGAACCTAGCTTTTGGAGATGTCTAAAACTGATGGAGGTATATCTAATTGTGAGATTCTTTTCTCAGAAAAGCAATACAAGAATTCTTACCTGGTGCCTAATAAGCTATAGTTATGTGAGTTTTCTCATAGGGGAAAAACAAACCAAAACAACAACACTCTTCACATTCTTAGTCTTCAATGACAAGCTAGCACCAGTGCAGTAATGAAGATTTTGAACAGGATTGGACCCAATATTTACCACTGGTATGCTGTTAGTTACAGGCCTTGAACTAGACTTTGTGCCACTGACCACCACCTTCTGGGTGCAGTCATTCAGCCAGTTTTCAGTCCACCTCAGTGTCTGCTCATCCAGTCCATATTTCATCAGGTTCCCCATGAGGATCTTATGGTTGACCGTGTCAAAAGTTTTACTGAAATCGTTTAGACAATATTCACTGCTCTCCCCTCATCTACCAGGCCAGTCATTTCATCATAGAAGTTTAACAGGTTGGTCAAGCGTGCCTTCCCCTTGATGAATCCATGCTGCCTGCTCCCAATCACCTTCTTGTCCTTCACGAGCCTGGAAAGAGTTTCTGGGTTGGTTGTTCCATCACCTTTCCAAGGACCAAAGTAAGGCTAACTGGCCTATAGTTCCCTGGTTCCTCTTTCTTGCCTTCCTTGAAGATAGGAGTGACATTTGCTTTCCTCCACTCCTTGGGCACCTCTCCTAATCACCATGATTGTTCCAATGTGGCCTTGAAAAGACATCAGCACTTGTGGGTATATCTCATCAGGACCCATGGAATTATATATGTCCTGTTTACCTAAGTATTCTCTGATCTGATCCTTTTCTACCAAGGGTAAGTGCAGAGGTGATGAATTAAAGATATGGAAACAGTTCCATGCAAATGAACACTTTCTTTGAAAATATTTTTACCAGGGCAATTCTGTGATTGTGTCATTCTGTGATTTATGCTCGTTGTGCTGTTCTCTCTCTTTCTTTGTTTTACCATGCCTTTCATCAAATAGCATGACCAGAAGCACATGTGATATTCAAACTGTAGGTGCAATAAACAGTTGTACATGTTTATGTGTTCCATTCTGTTCTTAACTAATTTTCTAATATTTCATACATTTATTTGTTATGTTTTAGAATATTTTTGCATTTTTAGAATTTCCCTAAAGATCCTTTTTTCCTGAAGATTATGTCCATTTTAGTCTTGGATGAAAAGCCTTTGTAAAGAACTTATCTTATTCTTATATCCCTATAGAGTAGAGAGGAAGGCACCTTAACATACTGATTCAGATTTTAGAATATTAGGTAACTATAACTATCTTGGCTGACTAAAGATTAAATCTGAAACTGAAATTATTACATTTTATATCTACTGGTAAAGTTATTTTTTTCAATGTGCCCTTGTTTTTTCCAAATTTGAATATTCAATTTATTTTTCTTTTTTTTTTCCACCCAGTTACTGTTAGATCCTTATATAGTTTTTCATTTTTACCTACATTGGACAGCCTTCAATAATTTTATGCTGTGTACAAACTCTGCTAATTTCTGCCTAATTCTCCATATATTATTTATGAACATGTTGAGAATACAGACATGTAGACTATATTTCTGTTTGAAAGTTAAGAGGACCTGACTTGACCTCTGCCCATAGCTGGCTGACTGACTGACCTCCACACTGTTGGAAATTAAGCTTTCCAATAATAAATTTGGCTTTCACAGAGCCAGTTGGAGTGATCAGGTCCAAAACTGTCAAGGAGTGAATTCATAATTAAGTAATATATGGTTGGCCAAGGGTCCAGTGTAAGCTCTTTCTGTGGTCTCCATCTACATAGCAGGCTACATGGAATACAAAAACTTGTAGTATCCAACTGGTAACTGTCCTCTGTTTTGAAAATTTGAACTCTTTTTTTTTTTGGATCTTTTGTTATGCATCTTTTAATCTGTTAATAATACTGAAAGAATATTCCATTCTATTCCATTGGAGACTGCTACCACGGACAGTGTTGAAAGTTTTTGAGAATCCAGGTATGAACTGAATATTTATCCATAGGCTCACTGACTCTTAATAAATTTCTGAGGTGCAAGTTTCTCCCAGAGGAATTATATTAACTCTTTTCAAAATAGCAGTAATAATGAGGCAAAGAAAACACCACAGTTGTCAAAATGCCACCTTAAATAATACGTTTAAAAACTGTTACTTAATTACCACTTAATTTTTATTTATCTAAAGATTAATATATAACATGTTGATCACTTCTAAAATCTTTTTTTTTTTTTTGCCTAAAACACTTAGGCATTTAACTTTGCAAACACATAGCATTGATTCTATAAGGTTAGCATAAGTTGGCAGTTTTAATTGTTTCTGTATTCAGCAAGCATTGCCTGAGATGACATAAGAATAAATATATCACTAAAATTGATAGAATTTGTGCTATTTTGCTTAAAGATTTACACGTGGGAATTGCAAAACCGATAATTATATAGTAATATTTGGAACTAACAGATTTTGTGTTTTTCACAAAAGAGATAAAATAATCTTAGCAATAAAATGTCACTCGTGAGCTAGAATCTGGAAGAATAGGTTTAGATTAATTGTGCCTTTTCAAGTAAGGTGGCTATTAACTCTAGTATAGGATTTTAAAAATATGTAATTCTGTTGTGTGTTGCTTCTTACATTCTCCTTTCATCCTGAAGATCCTTTATGTAAAAAAACTATGATAAGAGAGTCTTTTTATAATATAATAACGTTCTCATCTGAATGTCCTGATACAACATCAGGCAAGGTTTCAATATGATCCCAAGAGCGAGATTAAGACACAAATGAGGTCAAATGCTGTATACCCAAAACAGCTTTTATTATCAAAAGTATCAAAAGTAGAAAATAGTAGCGATAGGGTAGAATGAAAGAAAAAGGCAGAAATTAAGCAAGCAGTCGGGATAGAGTTGCAAGAATAGTCACCACCATGGATCCAGTGGCACGCTGTTGGTCCTCAGTCTTCAATTCTTTGGTGATGGGTGCACACCATGGCTTGTCTCCACGTTTTTTTACAGGGCATAGTCTGATGCATACGCATACGTACTGTTCACGCTCAGGTTTTGTCTATCACATGACCTTCGACCTTCATGAGATCAACACCAGAAACCAGTACTTTATCTCAAAGACTACAGTTTCCATGACAATGCTAGTCTCCACGTTTCTGCATGCTGCTCTGGTTCCAGCCTGTCTCCTCCCCTGGATGCCTCAGTGGCCTGATAATCATCCTTATGGACAGAGGAGTGTTCT
This sequence comes from Aquila chrysaetos chrysaetos, assembly GCF_900496995.4. Classification (NCBI taxonomy): domain Eukaryota; kingdom Metazoa; phylum Chordata; class Aves; order Accipitriformes; family Accipitridae; genus Aquila; species Aquila chrysaetos. The sequence goes on along the minus strand of NC_044017.1, from coordinate 19,809,714 downwards.
GCTTAAACAAGCCATCCCAGAGAAAAATGGCTCGCAATAAATAGTTGACACTTCAGTCTCTCACAGCAAACAATCTTTGAGACAAATGGCTTGAGATGACAATTCAGTCTCTCACACTGAAATCTTCATATATGTTGCATTGTAACAAAATATGATGGGAGCATATGCACAGAAACTGTGCATTATTATTTTTGGACCTTTGGAGATTTTACTTTACTGTGATAAGCTATCTATTAGCCTGAAAATCCTTGATGTAAATTGCAAATGGAAGAGATGCATAAGAACAGATTCCAGCAAATTTTGACCAGATAACACAGCTTTTTTAAATACAAGTCAACATTGTTTCTAATTCTGAAACACCATAAAACACAGAAGAACACAGAATAGGTCAGGTAAATTGAATCAAATTAAATAATCTATTTTCTGTGGAAAATTATTTTTTATAAAATTTTGGAAATGCCATCCGAAAAGATTTTCAGGAAACAATTTTAGGTCAAAAAGAAAGGGCTAGCCAACTTTGGAAGAAGTAATCACATCTCATAGTTATAATCAGGATATGGAGATTTCTACTTAACATCTTCATTTTCTCTACACTTGTTGATGAACACAGATGTTTGCTGCGGATTTCTGACTTTTTTTCCTTTTCTTTTTTCTTTTCCCTTTTTTCAGAATGAACATTGTTTTGACTTTGTTTTCGTTTTTAAGAGTGAACACACTTTTGTGATCCATAATGAATTAAAGAATGATAGACAATTTTGCACAACTACCTAGAGACTCATAATCCCTGTTCCATGTGATAAACTTGCCTCAGTGTTACTACTGCTTTAAGCATTCAAGTCTTGGAAAGTTTTGGTAAAAGGGTGGAGTTCTATCAATATATTTAATAATATAGAAGTATAGGCTTTATTATTTTTTAAACTGTCCTGTTAATTTCCATTGCAGAAGAACTGGCTGTTAATTAAACAAATCATAAAAACCTAGAATCAGAATCACAGAATCATAGAATCATTTAGGTTGGAAAAGACCTTTAAGATCTATGATAGGACTCCAGGTAAGTACTACATTTGCTCCCACCATTATCTTCTGTGCTTCATTTGTACCTTTCTACTAAAAGTTTATTTTTTGGTCATTTTCTTGGAGTAGTCCAAGGCTTTATTTCATCAGTAATAAAGTCTCTTGTTACACTCCTAATGTCATCTGGAGAGGAAGATTTCTGAAGAGTGAGCAGAGCAGCTCTTGCCTAGTGGGGAGGAAAAACAATGACCTGACACTTGGCAGCTGCAAATTTGTATACAGTTTAACAGTTGACAGGCAGTGTACAAGAAACTGCAGGTTGCTCACCTCTTGCACACCTAGGTTTTGTAAATTATTGTGGCTTAATCAAAAAGGGGTACTTCATTTTCATAATAATAGATTTTAAAAGGTGCCTTTTTTTTCCTTAGTTCAGTCACAAATCCTGGTTTTTAACATCCTGGAGTTTTACAGAATGTCAGATATATAAACAGTATGTAAATATATGTATACGTATACACTTTTAGTTTTGACTTTATTGGGAAACCACAGTTCCTATTTAAATAAGTAGGAGCTGAAGATGATGCATAAACTAATGCTAAATAATTGTATGGAAAGAAAGCTTGAAGGAAGCCTTGATGAAACCATGATATCTACTGTGGTTTTGACAAAGCTGGAGAGAGGATTAATTGCTAGAGTAGGAGATGCTTAAAAACAAAACCACTGAACAAACATTTTCATTTATAGGAAGCATGTTGCTTCTAGTTGTTGTTGATAAATTATGTGTTCAGACTTGGATCAACTTTATTTTCTTACCAGGGTTGATAAACAGCAGAACAATGCCTGAATGTGAAGTAAAACTTAATTGTTCAATCCTATAATTTTCCCTGATAACAGTAGGTGGTAAATTCTAATAATAGTGCAGAAAATATATTACCTACAGTCTCATACCATCATAGGAAACTTCAGGGGGTCTTACTCAAATGAAAGCATACTTTTGTTACTATTAAATGACAATAAAATTGGAGGTGTTGAGTTTTAAAATATAATAGTAAAAGTGTAAGGAGTGGTGCCTTTGTTACTGTCATAGTTTTTCACTTAAGCTGTAAAACTTTACTGAAATTGGTGGACTTTCACAAGGGGGATGAAAATGACATAGGATCTGAAAAAGGGCCATAAAGTAATGTGTAATATTAAACCCAGGGAATTCTTTAATACATGGTAAATCCTACTACATTGTACTTATTTGATTACTTTTTTCTCAAGAGTGACTAGTATGATGTCTACCAATGACCTAGTTTAGTTCAGTAATGGAAAATGTTTATGATTACTATTAACTTTCCCTTTTTCTTAGGTGTTCTATCAGGATATTAGGATTTTGAGACTGACTTTTGAAAATTGTTATTGTTAAAATTGTTAAAATCTTTATTGTTATCCTTTTTATATGTCTGTGACTCATTTGTAAAATGAAACAGCAAACATCTGTCAATGACAACAATTTTATGTCTTCTAACTATCCACTTACCGGTTTTCTTCTATTGCCAAAAGTTATAATGAATAGGCTCAGCCTAGTGAATATTGCACTAATATTTTTCTGTAAGAGCATCTTAGTATCTAAAGGAAACTGGTTGTGAGAAAAAGCAAGAGAAACTTAGATGGCTTATAACTTTTGAAATTAACTTGACAGAAACTAATTGCAACCAAAGGTTGTCACGGAGACTTCCCGCAAGGAGTTCTAAATGGTATACATAAAGCAGATAAATGATGTGTTGTATAAATGAAGGAAAAGGAAACTACATTCATGTACTGAAGTGATGACAGCTATGTAACTACCTAGAGAGATGAGAGATAGAAGGATCATTCTTCTCTGTCATGAAGTAATCACCTGCTATGCAGTAGGCACAATCAAAATAGCAACATCACTTCCACTCAATGCAAATTCTCCTCTGAGTTCTGCATATACTTTAGCATTTGCATGTCCTGATTTGGGAACTTTTTGTCATTCTCATTTCTCATGTACTGAATTTTCAATACATTGCTCTTATTTTCTCATTCACTGCAAACATTCTTATCATGATGTTTAGACATTAAGAAGGTCAATATATTGCTACTTTTATACATCTCATCCAGTCACTTTCTGGAGATGTTTTAGTTGTCCATCATTTATAGTTGGCTGTGAAATTTATATCGCATATCTGCAAAATTCATATGTGCAGAAGACTTTGACATTTTTCTGCTGAAAAACTCTTAGATTTTTCTGTAGTTATATACAAATGTCACACTTTTTAATTGTAGATGAATACATGTTTACTGTCTTACCTGAAGCTTCAGCTCCAGGACAAAATGATTATACAGCACTCTCTGGTTCCATGTAAAAAGAAAAAAAAAAAAAAACCCTCAACACTTAGAAATATGAAAACAGTGAATCTTAGAAGTCTGAGACCCTTCATTCAAATAGAGCCTTCAGTTAATCAATGCAAAGAATAATCTGGAGTCTGCTATGTGAACATTTGAAGTTAACAATTTTCTGCCTGATACTTTTATTCTTTTCCACTTTTCAAATCCATGCCTCCTCAGATGTGTTTCACAAGGTGTCCCACCTGCATTCACTACCTTTCAGACAAATCAACAGACAAAAGCATACAGCATGCATTTAAAAATATTACAATGCGAAATTCATCTAAATAACATACAAAAGTATTTCCATTTGGATCTCAATAACAATAGGCTTTTAGGCTTATCAGGCATCACCTACTTTACAGGGATGTTTTGACTACTGTAATGCCAAAAAAAAGCTTTACAGTGAGGCAGTCTTCCAAAATCACAGTTTTCTGAAAAAGACTGAAATAGTATTGGCTTTTCAGTTTTAATGCATTGAGTGCAGGTGCCCAGGCGCTGGCAGCAGGGGGGCTGTGGGGCGGCCCCTGTGAGGAGCGGCCGGGGCTGCCCCGTGCCGGACACAGCCGGTTCCAGCCGGTTCCAGCCGGTTCCAGCCGGCTCCAACCTGCCCAGCCCAGGGCACCGCTCAGCCCCACAGACAAGGCCGGGGTGCCCCAGGGAAAATGTGTTTCATAAACCATATTTTAAAAACATATTTAAAAAAATTTTCAAAATGCTGCGTGGCAGCTGTAAGAGAGGAGTGAGGAAAATGTGAACCAGTGCTGCAGACAGCAAGGTGAGCGAAGAAGAAGGAGGAGGTGCTCCAGGTGCCCTGGCAGAGATTCCCCTGCAGCCTGTTGATAGGACCACACCAGAGCAGATACCCACACTGCAGCCTGGGGAGGACCCACGCTGGAGCAGGGGAAACTTAAATGGCAATCCTTGTTTATCTTTAGGCAAGTGAAGCTCACAAGCAGACACCTGCGTTAAGATGTTTACAATTGTAGTTCTGGCCAACACTGGAGACACAGCAAATCCCCTTTCTGCCCAAACTTTCTTCTGGAATTAGAGGGGCAAGGATAAAGCTCTAAGTCTAATTTTAATCTTGGCACTATCACAAATTGAACTGAAAAACCACTAATATACACTGAAATTATTTATTAGTGAATCAATAGACAGTGAAGATGGAATATTACCAGTCATATTATTCTGAGGCTATGCTAATTTCTGAAAATGTCTTACTGACATTTAGGATACAATACATTTTTTTGAACTTAGGAAATAGCACAGATGTATGTACCTCAAATAGATACCCAAGGCTCATTTTATAGTTAATGAGGAGAAAGAAGCACTTATAAGGTATCATTTATTTTATTCTTATACAGACATTTAACAGGGTGGATAAATCATACTCTAAAAATGCCTATTTCTCTTCAGGAGCTCTAACAGAAGCCTAAGGATATCACCTAAGGTGTACACATTTACATAACAGATTACTAAAGTTAGGTGTGAGGGATTTCCCTCAAAAATTACCATTACTGTGGATTGATGGTAGTGTGTTTAGCTTAACCTTGAAATCTGAAATCTCTAGTCAGTGCATCAGATTCTAACTCTTTCATTTTTTGTTCAGATAATCCTAAAGACAAAATCTCTGAAATGTAACATTCATGTCTTACGTTATTATTGCTTCAGCAGAAATATGTTTCTCCATACGCATTGATAGTGAGAGGCAAGAGAAGTAAACAAAGCAATAAAGTATAAAGGTTAAATGCAAATGATGATAAAATGTGTAGCAAATGGACAATTATACACAATCAGCTATTTTAATTAAAAAATTGCTATTATTTCTAGTGCATTCATAGGCAAAAGTCTGATGCCATGGGCAAAGTAATGAGTATAGGAAGAAACGCCTTCTGTAATCATTTCAACACCAGTAATGCTGATCCATAGTTATATGCATATACTTTCAGTTAGAAGAAATGTTACATTTTGACATTTTTAAATCAATAATTTAGCACACACAATCAAAACAGATGTTTAAGCTTCTATGCTTGATAGGAAAAACATACCATTTCTAGAAAGTCTATTTTTACCATATGAGATTGTTTCCTTTTCAGTTAAAATTAATTTTAAAAATATGAAATAAATCATAATTAAGGATGCAATGATCTTTCACAAACTTAGAACAATAACCTACAACATATTTTGTCATGTTCAACTAAACTGAAAAGAATAAAAAATCACTGTAAATAAAAATAAGACTTACATAGAAAAAGTAGTCCTCTTGATAATGAGTTACAAATTTTGTGTTTATATAATGCAATATCTACTGAACTGCACAAATAAGTTCAAGATTTTTTGATGTCTGGAGAAAAGTTAAATTTAGCTGCACAGTTTTTTTCTGAAGAATCACAGTTACAACAGTTAATTACAACAGTTACAGACAGATTTCAACTGTCAAGTGTTAATTAAATAAGTTCAGAAATGCATCTTAAAGACCAGATAGCAAAAAATTACTTTGGAAAACTGAATTTGTTTCAATCTGAATATGAGGTAATTGGGGTGGGTTTTTTTTAGAATAGACTAAGTACATAATTTGAAGTTCAAGTGTTTCTAACTTTTGCATTAAATGGCATAGTTAATAGTGCTTGTAACAATAATTCAGACTATTACTTTTTCTTGGGCTATTGTCACTGTTTTTAATGACACTTCATGAAAGTGTCAATACAGGTGACTGCATCTCAAGCACAACAGTTACTACTCATTCATAGTACTCATACTATACAAAATATATTCTGAAACACTACATAAGCAAAATGTCTCACATTTCTGATTTAATTTAGTGCTGCATCACTGAAAAGTAGGAATGTGAAGAACTGTGATCTAGTTCGCCTTCCATAACTACTTAATTTTCTAAATACTTAATGGAAGGATTCAGGTACTCCTGCAAGTTCTAGTTGGCTGGATATAGGTAACCATTAGAAAATGTTTGCCATTCCTTGCCTTGCCATTCCCTTGGGAATGGCACATTCTCAAAAGCTAAGTGGCCAATGAGGCAAAGAATACCAGTGTTTATGGCAACTATCAAAACATACAAGGCTATGAGTTTTAGGTTCTCTTGGGCCTGATGGGAATAAGTTTTCATTTGCGGGGGGAGGGATTCAGGTATTCTACCAATACATTGCTGCATTCCAGGAAATTTTCTGGGTTACCAGTGGAGGAGGTTCTGCTTACTTTGACTCTGTGAAGCAACTTTCAGAATGGTCTGAGAAAACTTGAAGCATTCTGCACAATGTGTTAAAATGGTAAAGAACTTGCTGTGGTGTCCTGTTCCATAAAATTATTAGTGCTTTGGTAAACAGACACTTACAGTTAGTCCTCTTTCCTTCAGATCACTGCTAACTCCAGGTGAACTAAAGCAGATCAGAAATACTAGTGTTCCCCACATCCAGAATAGATGACAACGATGATATTTATAGTAAAACTTTTGCTGATTAAAAAAATTAAAAAATTGAAAAGTACAATTACTTAAGCTATTTATACCAAGATTAAATCTGAACTTTTTTTCTGTGCAACCATCTGGCTTATTAACCCTGACCAGAAAGAAGCAGTCCTTCTTCTATGAGAGCAAATATTACTTTATGTAATCAGGTGTGATCCTGTTGTTGGTGAATTAACATGTTCTTGATGCAATGAAGTATAAAATTCTACTTTTTCTCTTTAGTGGCCATATGACTATTGCTTTTTTATCAGGTAGATTTCTAGCAAATGGAACTAGTTTAATATGTAGCCTAACAAGCATTAGAGCTGATTCAAAGGGGAGATGGGAGATGCCTGTCCATGCAGTCAAGCGTGGAGGAACATAAGAAAGACTTCTGTATTTTGTCAGTAGGAAGACATGCAGATTCTGCCTTGTTATGTGACTGAAACTTCATTTTGCATTTTCCTGTTTGAAGTGTTTCCAACCACTGAATGTTACATTTTCTTTCTCCTATGCATTGAAAGGTATATGTGGCACACGCATGTAAAACTCTCTTGCTGTTGAACTTGCAAAGCATATGAATTAATCTCCTTGGAAAATGTGTTCATGATTATGGATAGATGCCTACTAATCATCCATTGTACATCATTGTTCATTGTAAATCTAATGGGCTAGTAGCTCACAGCCCACTTTTGTTAGGCTGCTCATGATGAAGTCCAATTTAAAATAAAATAGAATTAAGTACTATGAATTTTAAATTGTACGAATAATGATATGATTAGAATGTTAATGGCATTTGTATCAAACAGTGTAAATGTGTGACAATAAACTGCCAGCCTCCTGGAACCTAACATCCTTGTCTTCCTTGCCAGCTGTCACAGCCTTCACCCTTTCTGTCACCAGGCTGATGACAGGAGAAATTTACTCCCCAACTTAGAATTGCCTGATTAATCCTTGCATACTGCTGGCTGCTGAGGTGGCTGCAGATTCTCAGCCTGTTTGTATAACAATCTACTGCATAATGTCAATCAGATTATATTATTTCATGAAATAATAAGGAAATATGAATAACTTAAAAAGTTTGCAAGAGAAAAATGCACATACCTACACAAATACTGTGTTTAGCTAATACATCTGCTCTTATCTCATGGACAGTTTCAGAAATAGGTGAGAGACAATCATACAACATCTGACTATCTGCTCTCACTTTTGAGTCTCCTAACTCAGGACTCTTTTCCTCAGTGGCTAAAAGAAGAGAAGGAATTGGTAGAAAAGGTTGACTGCTCAAGAGTGAAGGAAAAAGAATTATGTAACAACAATGCATATCTTCCTGTTTTCCTATTAATTGCCCCTCCACCCTTCCTTTTTTTTTTTTTTTTTTTTTTTTTTTTTTTTGTGGAGAACTGCAAGTCTGACTGCACATCAACATCTGGAAAATATTTTTATCTGATGATCTCTTCCTCCTTTTCTGTTACAGGAATTCTAACTATGCTCAGGGGAAAGGCAAATCAAATCCTCACATATTATATGAAGGGCAGAACAGGGTGAATATAAATGGGCACAAAGCTAGGGAAAATCTAGTGTTAATGGCTTGCACCAGTGTCAATGTGTTTTAGAAATACTAAAGTGAGGATGTAATATATTTCTATTCATTCTATTTTAATTATTATTTTCTTCTTCCTTTTAAGTAGTGATGTAGATGTAGAGTTCTGATTGTTATTATTATTATTATTACCATTATTAATTCTTTTTAAGGAGCTCTGAGTAGCCTTAATGTTGATTTAAGTCTAAGTCATGCCACATTGGAGTAGGCAGGAACAAATGAGACTAAACCAGTTGGTACTGAGGACCTGATATCCACACTGTAAACCTTTTTTGTTTTAATATCAGGCTAGCTTGATACAGTCACTCAGATACTGAATGTCCATATACAGCTGGAGCACATTCTGTGAACTCCGGGGTTGTCTTTTCCAGGTTAGCTTCATGTAAAAGAAATCCAACACATGCTCCAAACACTATGCAAGCACATTATGCAGGGTTGGCCATGAGATTTGTTTCAAAACAGTAGTTCTGATCCAAACTAAAGCATTAGCAGAAAGGTAATGCATCCTAGATTCTATTCATAGAAAGACAGTCCAAATTTTTTTTTAATTTATCTTTTTAGCTAACCCATGCAGATTTCAGTGCCTGATTTTACAACATGACACTTCAGAAGTACCAAGTGCTCTGTGGAATGAAGAGAACAATGCATAGCTGACAATTCAAATATTCCTAGGAGCTGTGCAGCAACAGTCACGCAAAACAGACTTCATGGGCCCAGAAACCTGGCTCCACCAGTACTCTGTTGACTGGTGAAAGGAGACTTCTGGAAGACAATATGCCCCATTTTTTTTTCCAGTCACAATGTTGTGCCCAGGGGACTGTGCAAGACCAGTCCTTCAAGTGCTGCAGACTTCTATAAAGGTTATTCTGTGAATCTGTGTAAGCCACACTAACAACCAGATACTGATAATTACCCATAATAGAAAAAAAATTGTTTAAGACCTTTTTGTAGTTTTTTAATATCCACCATATGTATATCTTTTGTTTCTGTTTAAAGAACCAACACACTACTATACGTGTATTTGCAAGCGTGGCATAAAGATAATTTATTTTATATTTCATTCTATTTTCATTGCAAGGTGTCTGTAAGCTACAAAGGTGCTGATTTCTCTGCATTATACCAGTCCTGACATTCTTTTTCCTGGTACTGACCTTTTCTAGTGTAAATGAATTACCTGATGAGAACAGTCATTTCTGAAAAAAGTGAGTAAAGAACTATACCTATTACCCAAATCTCCTCCTATCATCCCAAGTCCTGTGTCTGTACTCTCCACAGTCCTTTGCTCCAAGACAAAGCAAATGTAAAATATTTCAAAATCCAGTGATGAGAATTTTATATCCATCATTGATTAATTTAGCAATAAATTTTAAAAGTCCCATTTTTAGTAAATTAAACAGTTTTATTGTTCAAATTGCATAACAATGATATGTATATAGACCAAGTCCATAGGTCTGAGAAGTTTCAGTAAAAAAGCTAAAAACTTGTTTCACTCTCTGAGTTTAATGTGAAAATTGGGAAAAAGAATCAAGGCAAGTTTTACAGATTTTTTTTCAGAGTTGGCAAAGCTATTATTGTAGCTTTAAGTCTTTTGCTGCCCTTGTGTAGTCACAGTCTTTCTAAGACTGACTTTGTACTTTAAGACTATTTTTGGCTTGGAAATGAAACAGGTAATGGGTGGTGATTTGTTGAAGAAATAAGCACTGGTGACCTCATAAGCAATTTATAAAGCTTATTAATTGACTTCCATTTTGTATTTCACCTTCTTCATAACAGTTCTCAAGGAACCAGATTTATTAAATCAAAACTCAAGGGATCTAAAACTTTTCAAACTTAAATCAGTGGAAAAGGTTTTTGAAAAAAAAAAATTTTTTGAAAAAAAAAGGGAGGCAAAAATGTGAGGGGTTTTGGGTTTTTGTGTGTGTGTGTGTGTGTGTAAGTAATCTAAACAAGACTCTATACTGTTTCTAACTCAGAATTAAAAGCATTATGGAAAAGGTAAACACTTCCCCTGTGAACTTCAGAAGTGATGAGAATTTAAACTCCATAGATATCTTTCTGCCTTCAGGCCATAAAAATCAGGATATCCTGTTATTATAACCACATCTTATATGGAGAACTTGCAGGAAAAAAAAAATTTGGCATCTCTAATTATTACATGAAAATTGCACAATGAAATTGAAAATACAATGAGAGAAAACTCAGGGGCTTTCTAGCCATTAAGGTCAAATGTACTTTTTGTTCCCAATCTCCTGCTAATGCTTTAATAAAACTTTAAAACAAGCTACTCAAAGGGAAGAAAAGACTTTCAGAGGTGCTTGAGACATTTAATAGATTTTCATGCCAAATACCACTTGAAACTTGTAGAAAGAATTCCCAGATTGTGCAACACATCTGCTACAAAAATATTTCAGCTTGGCATCACATTTTAAAAAGAGAACTCTGAACTGAAAAGAGAATCTCTAAAGACATCACTTCTCTTAAGGAATAGCCTGATTCATTTTTGAAACATAAAATATAAAAATGACATTTTTGCCTAAACTGGAAAGCAGAGTATGTCCTTGAAAATGATTTCTAAATACTAAAAAAAAGAAACAGCAGAAAAAGACATATTGCAACCTAAAAATGAATCATATTTTTATCGTTGATGTCCTTCAATATTTGGGAAGTGAGTTTGGAGCTCTGGAGATAAGGGTTCAGTGTCTCTCATTGATGGTGTTCTTGCAATATTAGCTTCATCATGCAACTTCACAAATCCATGCAGCTTCCAATCTTTTTGGTTGAGAGATGTTGTGAATCCTACGTGAGCATTCCCAAAAGGTTAGCTCTAAGAGTCATGGCTAGACTACTGAAACCAGTAGAAGCATTTCCATGCAATGTTCTAGTCAGTGATTTCACTCTCTGAGCATGCATTCATGTGTTTGCAAGTCAATCATATTTAAGGTTTTGTTCTTCTGCCCCTAAATTTCTTAAATGTATATCTGCATGTTGAATACTAGAGATCTCTAGATATTTTTAGACTAGCTTGGTATCCTTCTGAGACTCTCACTGCATTGAGCCACACTATCATAATTTTAGGGAAAGGCTTAGATTATTCAGTTGAGTAAGTATTATATATTTGGGGATGAAATTAATCCATTATATTCTCTGGTCCAAATCATCTTTTATTCCTTTTGTGAAACAGGAGGACATATCTACAATGCATCCTGCCAAGAGGTTGACATGAAATTTGAATCTCAAAATGGGGCAGCTTCAGCTGAGAGTGTCCCTATTCTAGCTTATCTGGAGGATGAGAGTTTAGTGTTTGACTACACATTGTGATGCTGTGGAGGATTCAGAATCCATGTCCCCTACCTGCTGGGTAACTAATGTCAACAATAGACCATTATATAAAAGCTAGCTGGTGGTGACAGTGCCAATAGATGTACTTTGCAAAGTGATTGTGACTGCTGTATGTCTTGCTGAACTCAGGGCTGTCACTATACATTAGGAATACTCTGAACATGGGAGTGATATGTTCCCCTGTGGACCTAGGCAATACCTTGTCCTGTCTCTGTAGGGCTCTGATATTTAAGCAAAAGTTGAGTTTCTAGCAATTCAGTTTGGAGCACTAGCACAAATACCTAAGTTCAGGTGTCTTGAGATCTGTGCTGTCCAAAAAGGAGCTACCAGTTAATTTAAAATTCCCTTGAGGCTAGCCTGAGCTGGTAAGCAGGCAGGCTGAGTCATTGTTTTGAATTCAAGAACTTTAATACTGTCTAACTCCCATGTTAGGGAAAGTTTTGATGGCTTAAATCTATCCATTTATGCATTTATGCTCTGTTTCCCATTCTGTGAGACAGGCTACTCTAGGAATATAGTACAATTTCTTTCTCACAGTTTTCTGAGACCATATGCCTAAATGTTTCTAAAATACTTTAGATATAAATGGAAGGTCTTTACAAATTCCAGCAGGTAAATGCAACTAAAGCTACATCTATGGTAGTAAATTAAAAGACTGATGATAAGTTAAATACTTTTGACCTGGGCAAACCAGCAGTCTCCTAAATATTTCCCATATATGCATGAGGAATTAGAATATTCCAGGTCTCTCTCTTACTACAGGTTTGCACATCGACACCCCCTTTTGCAGGGTAAAAGAAATTACCACCACAGATACTGGCAGTTCTGTGTCAGTTGACCTCAGTGATGGGGAATTTTCCTGGATGCATTTAATTTACTCACCTAGGCAAAATTTAGATCTATTCACTATCCTTCTATTTTGGGCAACATAGTCTTCTAGGCCTTCTTCACTGTCAGTGTGACAGCAAGCAGGGAAGTTTACTCTCTTTTTATTTTCCCACAGTACACTCACACATATATAACTAGAACAGACTACAAGTGTTAACACAATACTCTCTTATAATTTTATTCCTTTAGAATATCAGAAGTCTACTTTTTAACCATTTTACTATTTCTTTATTCATCTATTATGAACAGAAAGACACCAGATTGCAGGAAGATTTGGAAGAGTTTAATTGTCCTTCAGATTAAAGCCACCCCTATAAATCTTTTTGTAAGCCACAAAGTCCCTTTGCTGGATTCTGTGGAATCTCTGTGGGAAGCTGGAAGGCTAAAGTGCTACTCGAGTGGTAACACAAAACTGGTTTCATATAGGAATGAAAATTGAGTTCACTGCTTTCTGCCTCTATTACTTGGGCTTTGTGGTCCTAATTTTACTCAGCTAAAGTAACATAAATATGCTATAAATAATGAATGTGCTTGAATACAGGTAGCACTTAAAATTGGGAAGAAATGGAAAGAACAAAGCAATTAAGACTCTATGGCGCAGAAGACTGTAATCTGTGAAATGAAAAACATAACCAGTGAGAAGAAATGTTTCGTGAATTACCTTTATTAAAGGATCAAAACAGGAGATTATAACTTTCACAGTAACAGATTTTGCATGGATATATGACGGGCAACTCAAAATCTCAAATAATAAATTTTCACATGATGTTAATAGATTGATGTTACTGATTGTTGCTCAAGTGGTGAATTTCCTTCCAGATATTCTATGTAGCATCCAACATATTTTAGACCTCTGCATTAAATAAATATTTACTGATATCCTATTCAAATATTAGACTCATAATAATTTGATGTTTAAACTAACACATATCATACATTTTCAAATACGTTTACTAATTTCATTTAATAACTTTTTGAGGCATTCAGTTTTTGAGATATTTATAACCTATTTTTCAATTAAATGTGCCTTTGAAATACACTGAGATTTATATTTTAGTGGAATGGTCAAGGTCACATCCAGTGGTGGAGAATACAGGTGCCAATTTCACAGCCCAGTACTCAGATCACCAGACCACACTCCTAATATTTTTGGTAGACAAATAGCAACAAAGTTTATTAGAAGGTAACAGGATACCCTAATGTGCAATTTATTTTGGTATGGATTTCCTGTTATAATGACAAGGTTATCTGGAAAAGCTATATTCCAATTGTTAGTTCTAAATAAATATTACTGTAACTAGAGTGAATAGGTTTTCACTTTGATAAAAAAAATTGTGTTTGTGTTTCGTAGATAAAATTTACATATATATTCTTTCATACTGGCAAGACCAACATTTATCAGTTCTTAGGGTTTTCAGTTTTTCCTCTAAATCCTGTTTGTCTAAATTGTGACTTAAAGACTTTAAGTTCTTTCTGAACCTAAGCATTCTTTTTCATTAAGTCCAAACATCTTATTTTATTTCTGATCAACAAGCAGCATATTTTTGTAGTTTGACCTCACTTTTTACATTAGAAGAAAAGGCATTTGTTCTTTATAACTTTTTATTTAAGTTACTACTGCTAAGACGCAGAGCAAATATTTCACTAAAAGGTTTTATACTTAATGTTGAATAAATGGGGACATTTCATTATGCTGATATGTGGTCTGACAGCTCCAGACTGAAGGTGACTTCATTGCATTGTGTCTGAAAATTTCATAGAAGAATTTAATACGTTGGTGAATGGATCCATTAAATCAGGAGATTAAATTAACTGTTCTAAAATAAAAATAAAATAAAATAAAATTTAAAAGTAGCATCTATTATATAATGAATCCGTGCATTTTAAGTCTTCAAATGCAAATGTACTTATAATGTTTAATAAACTTTGGAAATATGTAATTCATAATGAGGTTGTAAGTCTGATTAGCAAATCATACAGTTCTTTAATTTCATTGTTTTTGAGATAATTTGATTTATAAAGCAGTAAACATTTTATGGCTATCTTTAGTAATAATTTCTACTAAAGAAGATCAACTACTAAGAGCTAAGAATATCAGTAAAACCGGAGTCAGCAAGGTCATTATGTCACACTGCCAGGTTAGAAGCATTGGAACAGGCTGCCCAGGGAAGTCGTTGAGTCACCATCCCTGTGTTATCAATTAATATGTATAATATGACTGACATTACCAGGGAGCTGCTAGAGTCCTGTGTACAGCCCCAATCAGTTAATATTTAAAATAGGGAAACAGTAACTAGACATGATTTAGGGTTTAGGAACTAACTACTAGACAGTGGGGTTTTATGTTTATGTCAGAAAAGGTAATGGATTGTAGTATGGTCAATAAACCTTGAAGAACTGCTTGGAACTGCCAAGATTAGGGAAGAAGTAGGCAAAAGGTAATTCCTACAGGGGGAGATTGCAACCACCAACTCATTGACCACCTGCTCAAATAATATCACCTACTCAAAAGAAGGCAAGGAAGGAAGAAGACAGAGTCTGTGCACTAATTTACATGAGGGGCAAAGAAGAAAGAACCAATCATTAAGGAAAATAATGAATATGTATTAGTTAAAAGTATAAATGTAAGAAATTCTGAGACAAGGGTGTGCTGTCTTGAGACAGGCACCCATTCATGCACAATAATGAAATTAATTTGAAAATACCTTGACTCTGTGTGTTATTGGCTTGCACACTGGGTAAATGAGCCCCATTTGTGGGTCAACACCTGGAGATATTTTTAGAAGACGTGTAGACATGGTGCTTAGGGACATGGTTTAGTGGTGGACTTGGTAGTGTTAGGTTAATGGATGGACTCAGTGATCTTAAGGGTCTTTTCCAACCTAAATGATTCTATGATTCCATGATTCTAGGACTCCCATTCTCCAAGAAACACCATCTAGCTGGGTCTGAGAGCAACCATAGCCTTCTCCTTCCTTTGTTCATTTCTCCATGGAATATTTGTTGCTTTTTGCTTATCCAGCAATGCTTTCCTGCATGATGATCATAGAATCATAGAATGGTTTTGATTGGAAGGGATTTTAAAAGATCATATAGTCCAACCCCCTCATCATGGGGAGGGACATCTTTCACTAGATCGGGTTGCTCAAAACCCCATCAAACCTGACTTTGAACACTTCCAATGATGGGGCATCCACAACCTCTCTGGGCAACTTGTTGCAGTGTCTCACCACCCTCAGAGTAAAGAATTTCATGTCCAAGCTAAACCTACCCTCTTTCAGTTTAAAACCATTGCCCCCTGTCCTGTCACTACAGGCCCTGGTAAAAAGTCTCCCTCCATCTTTCTTATAGGCCCTCTTTATATATTGAAAGGCCATATTAAGGTCTTCCTGGAGCCTTTTCTTCTCCAGGCTGAACAATCCCAACTCTCTCAGCCTTTCTTCAAAGGAGAGGTATTCCAGCCCTCTTATCTTTTCGTGGCCCTCCTCTGGACCCACTCTAACAAGTCCATGTCTTGGGCTGGGGGGCCCAGAACTGGATGTAGTACTCTGGGTAGGGTCTCACAGAGTAGAGGGGCAGGATCACCTCCCTCGACCTGTTGGCCACACTTCTTTTTATGCATGCCAGGATATAATTGGCTTTCTGGGCTGCAAGCACATATTGCCGGCTCATGTCCAATTTTTCATCCACCAGTATCCCCAAGTCCTTCTACACAGGGCTGCTCTCAATACATTCATTCCCCAGCCTGTATTGATACTGGGGGTTACCCCGACTCAGGAGCAGGACCCTGCACTTGGCCTTATTGAACTTCATGAAGTTCACATATGCCTACTCCTCAAGCCTGTCAAGGTCCCTCTGGATGGCATCCCTTCCCTAAAGCATATCAACCACATCAGTCAGCTTGGTGTCATCCTCAAACTTGCTGAGGGTATACTCAATCCCACTGTTTATGTAATTAATAAAGATATTGAACAGTACTAGTCCCAGCATGGACCCTTGCGGGACACCACTTGTCACTGGTCTCCATTTGGACATAAAGCTCTTGACTGCAACTCTTTGGATGTGGCCAGCCAGCCAATTCCTTATCCATTTAACAGTCCATTCACCAAAACTATATCTGTCCAATTTAATGGCAAGGGTGTTTTGGGGCACTGTATGAAAGACCTTACAGAAATCTAGGTAGATGATGTATGTAGCTCTTCCCTTATCCACTGACTCCATCGTAGAAGGCTACTAGTTTAGTATAAGGTATGATTTGTCCTCAGTGAAGCCATGTTGGCTGTCTCTAATCACCTCCCTGTCTTCCATATGTTTTGACATATCTTCCAGGAGGATCTGTTCCATGATCTTACTGGGCAGAGAGGTGAGGCTGACTGGTTGGTAGATCCCAGGGTCCGCCTGTTCATCCTTTTTAAAAATGGGGTTTATGTTTCCCCTTTTCCAGACCCTGGGGACTTTGTCTGACTGCCATGACTTTTCAAATATGATGATAGTAAAGATATGGCAATGTCAGTGAGTTCGTATTTAGTCATGATAATTTTTTTTTATTTTGAAATAAAAAGACATGTTCAGATTACTGAAGAATATAACTGCACAAATTAGGGAAAGGTATGCAAACTAAATCTGTAGATGTGTGTGCCCTGCTATGCCTTACTATGTCACATTAAGGTATAAAATATATAACTTAGAGGAGGTGATAAATTAAGACAATATTTAGATATCAGGTACAAAATGCGAGTCAACCATGGGAAGATATTTGGAAGAATGCCTAATCTCCACACCACTCCTGATATTGACAGTAATATTCTTCTAACCTGCCCTGTGCTGACTTTAATAAGTGCTCCTGTTCCAAAGATGATCTTTCCACATACAAAATAAAATAATGAAAAGTAGCATGAAATTCTGAGGCTGTGGTCTATGTTGGAGACTGTAGATGTTTATCACAGAAAACAGTAATGTATTTAAAAAGATGCTCTCATTTTCATATTAAATAATTCCATTTATCACCCCTGGCACATCTCTGAAGGAGCACAGAATAATAATCTGAAGTTCAAAAAAAGTATTGTCAAGAATGTCTATAAAAATCAAAGAGAATAGATGACATACATCCTAGAAATGCTTAAAATATAACTCTATATTGCATTATTTCTCTCCTTCCTGTTCTGTCCATCTGTTGTTTATGCTGTAATTTTTGCTTCAGCAATGAAATTGCATGTTTTTTCTTTGATTTCTGTAGGTCAATTATGATAACCTTTCTGATTTAAAATATCTTATTCATGAGTTGTCTTTTTTTATTTCAATGAGGAAAATATCTGCCCGTATAAGCTAGTATTCAACTTGCTTGGTTTTTAGCAATATATATTTTTTTTAGCTTTTCTTATTACTGTATCCTCATAAGGACTGAGCTTACTATTAAGTCTTATTCAGATTTCAAGTGAATAAAATAAAAACTAATAATATAATGATTAATATGCCCAAGCCTTCTTTAGTTCTAATTTTCTTAAAACCCAAAATCCAACCAAACAAATCCCACTCTATTTCTATTTCTTTAATTGACTAAATGAATCTGACCTTGCACTTTAGCTTAATTTCTAATCATACCAACAATACCTTAATGTTTCATAAGAGGTGATTGTTTTCCTCTTTTTCATTTCTGCCAATATCCTTGAAAATTCCTGCTGATCTGTTCACGTATACATGCTGCAGATGACAAACTTCTGTATTGTATGAGGAGAGAAAAAGAAGGATTAATATCATCCTGAATGCAAGGTTAATATAGTCTTGCACCAAAACCAGGACAGAATGATAGGTCAGCTTTTCAATGACCACTTGTCATCAAATTTAGACAACACGGTATTCCCATAAATATTTCAAGCAAAATAGTACCCATGTGTGTCCATGAATTTACAGTTTTTTTCACTCCAATTATATGTATTCTCCAAATAACTGGTCTCTCTATTTATCACAAAGTTTCCCTTTATAATCATATTTCATATCTGACAAGGTAATCATGTTGCTAAATCAGCTAAACAGTTGCCTTATGTTAGTCTTTATACATGTAAACTAACACAAATGTTTTAGCTATTTCCCACATTAGATTTGGATATTAGCACTCTTACCAATCACATAGAAGCACAGCTTTTACTATTTAAACATACATCATTAAGAAATTGTTGCATTGATGAGCACTTATGGAAGAATTCTTCTAAGATTGTCAAAAATGTTTCTTTGTCTCAAGCTCTCTTAACCTTCAGCTAGGTTTATACTCATGAATTAATGAGATGTTGTAGAAAAATCCACCCATAAACCAAGTTTTGAGATTATTCAGATATCCCACCTGTGTTTATTTTTTTTTGCCAGCAATTATTATTCCTAAGTGGAGTTCCAAAACCATTAAAACAACAAGATCCTGACCAGCTCTCTTAGAATAGTATTAAGGAGGTCTTAGTACAATGAAGGGAAGATTCCATTTTAGCATCTTAATACATTTATCTGTGCTTGTTAATTGACCCAAATTGCTTGTATTCTTATAAGCTGTAGTGCATTCTCATAGAATTTGCACTTTTACAGAACAGGCATGTCCCTTCTGCCAAATGTGTGGCTATGTTCAGATTTGCTTAACAATTTAAAGTCGCTAAAGTAGTTGGAAGTGAAAATTGTATCAGTGGAAACAGATTGTTTCTTTTAACAAGTGTAATTACCTGTGCAGTAGTTCAGCATAAGGTTTTAATATGATCCAATTACCACCTAAAAATGGGCCTTAACTGACACTCAGCTAGACACTTAGCATAAAGGAGATTTCTACCCAAGACATGGAACAGTACAAGTATTATCTGGGTATGCAAATTACTTTTTTTTCTTGAATTCTTTTGTGCAGAAAACAGTTCAGCTCTTCAGATGTCTTTCTACTTAATCTTAAGAATTGCTTAATTAAAAAATGACAACATTCTTTTTATTGATATTCAATTATTTGTATCTGCCATATCTAAAAAGTGGGATAACATGAAGAATACATTACATGATATAAAGGATATCACCAAGATAAGCTTAAAAATTTAATTGTGATGCCCTATTTCAATGAATAAACTGAGTTTGACAATCATTAACATACAATAGAAATGACTGACACACATATACAACTACAAACGGCATCCCTAAGACTATGCTAGTTAAAGAAAATGCTGGGATGATGTATTAAAGTTAATCAATGTAAGCACTGAAAAGAGGTCCCTAAATTTGCTGATCTGTGCATTCTAACTTAAGCTGAGAAAGTTTTTTTCTAATTTATTCATTGAATTTCACCTCGCCCTGTTCTTGAATTCTCTGTGGGCAAATTAGAATACTCTCAAAGGTATTAATCATTTCACAATGTCCAGAAAATATTTTTTTTTAATTATTTTTGTCTGTAAACAATTTAAAAGTGGTGTGTAAAAAATTTAATATTTAAAATTCAAATCAGTCTTGTCTGAGTAGTTGATATGTGAATCTGAAACCTAAATCAGCTTCTCAAATGCTTATAAATGTTTTCTTGTACCTGTCTGAAATGGTCTAGGCTAAATTTAGTTGCTGAAATTTGCATAAGTAGTAACCTATTTAATTTATCTTTAATGAGTTTTAGGATAAGTGAATATATTAAGTCATTTTCATATTATGTTTTCTTCATTATAATAAAATGGTAAGTAAAATTTAAAATATTACATTGTTAACATTGCTAAGGGCATGTGGGAGCATTTAACTGCACTACATGTATCAAATGAAAACTAAATATCAAATTAGTCTATCTAAAACTTTTTCCCTATAATCTACCTATTTCTTGTTTTAAATCAAACTCAGAGAAATATATATCATATCTACTATGTTCTAGGAAATATGCATTTGGATTTTACTTTCCTGTTGGGCATTGTTGACTATGTGAGCAAGATAGATTAACCAGCTAATAGTGAAATGTTAGTAAAGATTTGTCTGTTGTCTTTCAGTTTCTCTTTTTGCCTGCTATCAGTCTACAATTTACCTTCTTTAAGTATGTTCTCATTCAAGATTGGTGGGCACTCTATGGTGAATTCAGCACTACAACTGTTGCATTGCATATAGATTTGTGTTACAATACTTCCAATTACACCTGCTAAGACTATCTTTTTGTTAGACTTCCATTTGTCTACATATTTATTGTGTTACTGTCTATTGTTCCCTGTGAGGAAATTGTTCCCTCTGAGGAAAAACAAAAAAGCTTATTTATTGTCCGAGTTGTGCAATGCATCTGCTGTTTTCAAGTTCTTATGAGTGACTGGGAAAAAAAAACATTTTTTAAGGATGTTCTACTCAGAAATTTTCTGAATATTTTTTATTCCTTTGAAAAAATCATTAACAATGAAAACTAAAATCTAAAAAGTTTTTAAACTTGGTTAACAGGTACAGATGTTGAAGTTCAGCTGGTTATCTAAGAGGTATCCTTTCATTTGAGTACTGGTCTGGAAATATCAACACACACACAGAGAAATAAAATTTAAAAAGAGGTTGTTCCATATATGTATTTCTAAAAGGCCTTTAAAATTGCAGAAACAGTGGTGCTTTATAAGTTTTTAGGTGCTGCTTATTTTTACAGCTAGACCAGTTCTCCCATCTCCCATACATGGTTAACAAAACTGGTGCAGCACAAAATTCATAAAAAATAAGTGCTGAGAATTTTTTTCTGTTGTATAATGAAATAATAGAATAATAGCTACTCTAAAAGGTTGAAAAGTATGTCAAAATCAAATTTATAGGCAGTAAGAACACAAGACTGTAAAAAGCGTAAAACACGGAAGCACACACTAAGGAAAATAAAAAGCTATTTTTTCTTTATATATAATAAGTCATCCAAAACATGTTGGGACAGTTGACACCAGCAAGTGGTCTGCTTAATCTGAAAAATGTATTTTTACATATGCTGTAGAGACAAAAGTTTTAATACAATTAAGATATGACTGAAAAAAGACGAGACATTTTGGTTCACTATCTTTATCTACCAATAAATGGATAAAGTTATAGATTGTTTCTTAAATGCACTCTTAACTTTTTGGTGTCGAATATCTTTTTTTTTTTTTTTTTTTTTTTTTTTTTTTGCTTTCGGCTCCGTTTTATTGGGAAAATAACTGGACACAAATAAAATCCATTGAAGCAGTTCTTATCCTCTGACACTGAACTAAGAACAGCAACTCATTATGGGGCACTAAAAACCTCAGAATTGGAACAACAGGCAAAACACACTTTATTACTTCTTAGTGAAATACGCCTGCTCACAAGAACTGTTCAATGCCAGAATTGCAGCAAACAGAAAAGCATACTTTGGGATAATAGAAGTGATACTTCTGTTTTGTGTTAGACTACAACCTTTACCTATTTATGAACAAACGCAAACATTTTCATTCTGGAGGATGAGTTGTAAATATATTTATAATTAAGAACATGTTCCCTAAGTATTTTTCCAATGGCCTTTGAATTTAAATTTGTTTTAAGAAATACCTGCAAGAGGTGATATGAAGGATGGAGATCTAGTACAAAATCAGTAATCTTTTGCTTTTTTATACCATCCAGTAATACATCCATAGCAGTAAAGAAATTTTTGAGAACTATCAGAACTACTTGAAGCAACATTTTTGCTATTTGTAATGTCTGAACAAGGACTGGTTTTCGGAATGCAATGATCCTTGACACATAACACTTGTTGGAAATTGCAAAACAGAATACACCTCTGAATCAGTTAACTATTCTGGATTCTACTGTAATGCAAATATTTTTTTTTTCTCCTTGTAAATTAAACTGTAAGGATTTCCCTATAACTTGTGCATGTAACATATGCAAAATCAGCAGATGGAACTGTGAGGGAAGTTGGTAACTGTGATACTGGCACTGTACCATTCACCCAAACACTGCAAATCTTGTAATTAGTTTATAATCGATCATCTCAGTAATAATCTATTCTGGTTCCAGGAAACATGAAAGTTGCCCTAACTCAGTCCTTAAAAACTTCAGTAATGTTTGGACTGGCAATGGAATATTTTTTTTTCTTGGAAGATTTTTCAGTCAAATTGGGAAGAAAGACTTTGAAATAAAATGCAATGGTATTCCATTATGTTTTAGTTTAAGTGAAAAAGTTCATTATGACTCACCAATGTAACTGTTATTAAATCTCTCCCCTTATTTTTCATATTTGCCATTTTGTCCATATTCCTTTTCTCATAGTTCCTGCATTGTTCCCTAGTTTAGCAAAATTTTGCTGAATTTCTGAATTTCGTTTTGTCCTTTGCCATCTATAAATCTTTTTAAAATAAACCTGAAAATATTTTTTAAAAAATGAGTGAAAAAGAAGGGATAAAGAAAAATCTGGTTGACTGTTCACTTATTTCAAGAAAGTAAGCAAATCCCTCCATTAGAAACAAGCTATGATGAACAGAAAAAAAAAAAAAAATTTGAACAGTCAGTTCAAATGAGTTTTGCTTATTTAGAGGGATTTTAAGTAGTCATTGAAACTAATTCAAAGCAGAAATCTGTTTTGGGTGTTTGGAGCCAAGTGCTGGCAGCGGGGGGGCTGGGGGGGCAGCTCCTTCGAGGAGCGGCCAGGGCTGCCCTGTGCCGGACACAGCCGGTTCCAGACGGTTCCAGCCAGTTCCAGCCGGCTCCAACCCGCCCACCCCAGGGCGCCGCTCAGCCCCCCAGCCAAGGCAGGGGTGCCTCGGGGAAAATGTGCTCAAGAAAGGGCAAAATGCTGCACAGGCAGTGGAGAGTGAGGGCAAAATGTGTGAGAAACAGCCCTGCAGACCCCCAGGTCAGTGCAGAAGGAGGGGCAGGAGGTGCTCCAGGCGCCGGAGCAGAGATTCCCCTGCAGCCCGTGGGGAAGACTACGGGGCATCACCCTGTAGAGAGGGCAGAGACCACACTGGAGCAGCCTTCTTTTCCCTGAAGGACTGCATCCCATGGAGAACCCACACTTGAACAGGGGAAAAGTGTGAGGAGGAAGGAGTACCAGAGAGACCACTGACTTTGTGGCGTGTGTTTGTACTGACCCTAATCACCCATCCTCCATC
Organism: Aquila chrysaetos chrysaetos; assembly: GCF_900496995.4. Taxonomy (NCBI): domain Eukaryota; kingdom Metazoa; phylum Chordata; class Aves; order Accipitriformes; family Accipitridae; genus Aquila; species Aquila chrysaetos. The sequence continues at coordinate 19,785,950 of NC_044017.1, read as the reverse complement.
CCACTGCACCGCACTGGGTTGGGAAGAGGATTTGGGAGCGGAAAAAACAAAGCTGGCCATAGGAAAGGGAAGAAGGAAAGTGTTGTTTTAACAGCTGTTTTTGTGCCTCACTAGATGAATCTATTTTAATTGGCAGGAAATTAATTTTTCTTGAGTCTGTTTTGCCCATGATAGTAATTGGTAAACAAACTCCCTGTCTTTATCTTGAGCCACGAGCTTTCTCAGCCTATTTTCTTCCCCACCCTGTTGAGAGAGCGGCTGGGTGGGTGTCTGGCTGTTAACCAAGGCTAATCCATCACAAAAGCTAACAATTATTTGATGTCAATTTCAAACTACATTGTGTTTTACTCATTAGAGTTCATATTACTGTTGTTATTGATGTTTATATTAACAGGAGAAAACTTCATTATTTCTTAAATTCTGTTGTTAGGCAGCACACCTTTTTAATTTGAATGCTTTGATAGGTTGGAGTATTCTGACATGTTCCTTTGATTTCAGAGCAAATTTCAAGCCCTAACCAGTAGCTGAGTAGAGATAGGGCTCTCTGGTAACTCTTCACGGTTAATTTCGAGGTTTGGAGACTAAGAAACAAGAAATTTCTCACTTCTAATGTTTGCTAACACAGTACATTGCCAGGGGCAAGTGACAAACACTTTTTATCTATGAGGAAAGCCTTCAAGCTGAATTTCTATTTAATCAAACTCAGTTTAACTGAAGCAGAGGTGTCAGAATGGACCAACAAACTCCCTTCAGTGAATGAGATTCATTCTAAGATGCTCCTTTGAGTACTAGGGAAGAAGACCAAAGTTATTCCCTTTTGTCAGTCCCCGAAAAATTGCATTATCTTGCTTCATTTTCCACCACTATATGAATTGCTTATAGAGAACCTAGCCTGCCTGTCAAGATTAAGCCTGGACCCTACTGAAGTCAAAGCATTTTAAGTGGAGCAAGTGTCGACACAGTTTTAAGTACTTATCAGGATATTCCATTATATCTACATTGTAAAGTAAAATACTTGATAAGACAATCTAAACACTAATAGAGTGTAAAGATAATAAGTGTATCATATAGACTATAAAAACATAATAGTAATTCTTGTATTATGTATTTCATTATTAGCCAATCTTCCTTCCTTTTTCATTTGTTGTGGCAATATAAAAGGGTCCCAAACAGAAGGGCCTCATTGCACCAGCAATTGACATGCATGTCAGTAAAACCATGTAACTTCTGATGAAATAATAAATGACTTCCGGTCTGTCATACTAGTCATACTCCAAGACAATATAAGTGGCACTCACCTTCAAAAAAGATGAAATGATGATGTGATAAAGGAGAAAAGACAAAAATTACAGCTGTATATTTTTAATTAAATAGAATGTGATTCCACAGAAATAGTTGGGATCTAGGATGTTAGTATTCTTGCTATACGAAAGGGTGTGAAGAATTTCTAACTATAGTCTTTTCTAGGAAAATACTTTAATTTTCCATTACCTTCATCATATATGATTTTCTACTTAACTGTTCTTAGTGAAATTTGATCTTTTGGTCTTTTTCTCTTTACCCTGTAACCTTTAAAAAAGGTGTTAGATTCTTTCGTAAATTACTTCAATTTAAGCTTGGGGAAATTACTCTAGTTCAAAGTAGGTTGTAGTTAAAATGATTGTATGAAAGAATATTAAACATAGAGACCTGATTCTGAAATGTTCAGAACACATCCTTTTCACTGTGCTTTTCACTCATGGCATCCACAGCGAGGCAGAAAGTTAATACACACTTACAGGCATGGGGCCCAAGGGATAATGTTTATCCCCAACTGCTTGCCTAGAAATGCCATGATTCATTTATATTGTCTAGGCTTTCATTTGAACTTATCAAGTTCAAATCTCTGTTGTCCGTTTCAAATTTTGCAAGAAAAATTAGACCTATGCATTTAAGCTGATCTAGTCTAATTATCTCCCCCCCCCCCCCAAAAAAAAAGACAACAGCAATAAACCTGCTAAGAAGATAATTTCCAATTGTGTGTATAGAAGGTTTTTATAAGAAAAGTGCTTTCTGGATCACTTGAGAGAGTAAACGTCTTTCTTCTTTTCTCTTATTTTCCCACCCTTAGACATAGTAGCAACTCAGAAAGTCAGTTTTCCACAGACAGAAAAACAACACATGGCCAGTTTCATAAAATAGAATCAATATTTTTAATACCTCTGTGAAGCTAGTTAGACCTCGTGATAAAAAGCAAAACTAAATAGTAATATAAGGGAGGTTTCTAGAAACAATAAGGCATCCTTAAAAAAACTGAAGTCATATTCTTACATTCAAAAGAAAATAGAAGGGATTATAAAATGTTAAATCTTTAAACGGTAATTAAAAAGGAGGAACAAGCCGCAATAGGAAACAAACCTGATGGTTTGGTTTTTTACACACATCAGGATAAGAAGTCTGAATGGCCAGTTGATGATTAGAATACAAAAGCTGTGCTAGAAACCAGCAAGCAGAAAAAGGTCATTGTTGAGAGGCTGTAGTGGTGATCCTTGCAGAAGAAAAAGGGGAGAGGAGAGTCCCATTAGGGAGCCACTCTCAGTGGGAGACTTATCAAGGATCTGTCTGAAACTAAGTGATTGTAGGAGAGGAGGGGGCAACTATTTAGTTTACATAGATTTCAAAAGGCCTTTGGACAAAGTCTATCACACAAAGCTTTTAAGTAAATTAGGTAGCATGAGCAAAGCCATTTGTTGCATAGATAAACGACTGGTTAAGAGAAAGAAAACACAAGTAGGAGTAAATTGTCAGTTCTTGAAGTGGAGACAGGTCATCAGTGCTGGTAAGCAGGGGTCTGTACTGTAAAACATATTCATCATTGACCTGGAAAGCAGGAGATCACTGAAAAGAAAAAGACAATACTGTATTATTCAGGATAGTAAGAATGAAAGCTGACTGTGAGGAATCCAAAAAAGACTGTGTAAGACTGAAAGGGCAATGAAATGACAAATGAAATTCAGTGTAAATAAATGTAAACTGATGTACATGGGAGAAAACCAATCCTAATTTCACATATAAAATTACAGGCTCTAAACTAACCCTTACATCCAAAGAGTGATATCTTGGGGTTGTAAAAAACAGTTCCCTGAAACACCAGTTCAATAATACCAGTGGTCAGAAAAACAAATAAAATGTTAGGGACTATTAGGAGAAAAAGACAGAACAAACCACAAGCCATCATAATGCTGTTAGCTAACTTTCCCACACCTTGAGTAATGTAAGCAGTTCTGGTTCTAAAAAAGTATGCAAAAGACTTGGGAAAAAATCCAGAGAAAGGCAGCAAAATGCAGAATAGTTTCTATACAAGGAATGACTGAATAGGCTAAGAACATCTAATCTAAAAAAAAATATTACTTAGGGGAGATACAATAGAGGTCTATAAAATCAGGAGTAGCAAGGGATGACAACAGATTATTCTCTGTTCACATTAGCAAGACCTTGGGCTTGAGACAGTCATGTCAAGGTTACAAGTCATTTTATCAAGGTAGGGATGTGATGAACAGTTGTGGGAAATACTGTGTCCAGGGTAGAAGTGGAACAAGGATTTTACTGAGTCTAGAGGTGTCAGGTAAGGGACATTCTTCTCAGCACAGCAGGAACAATGTACCAAACCATGCAGTTCATTCTTCCTTTTTTACCAATGGGAGACTTTCCAGTTTATGTTCACGGTAGACACACAAGTAACAGAGAGTTCCCTGCCTCACTGAGGTTTCTTATCTTCTGAGGCCACCACCACTCAACATCTGTTTGCAATGATGAAGATAAGAAAAATGAAGTGGAGCATGAGCTCAGAAATGTGTTTCCACAGTGAGGTAAACTAGTTGGGTGTTACACAGCCTGCAAAAGTGTTTCACCGAGAGATACAGGTAATCTTATAGGACAGAGACACTTCAAAGGTAAAAACTAGGCAGAGGTTACCCTTTCTCCAAGAAAGTCAAAAGTTGTAGGATTGAATGTGGCCCTCAAACCCTGAAAGAAAAGGTACAGGATGTTGCAAGCGGGACAGCCAACGAACGGTGCAGGTAGCACATAATCCATCTAGTTCTGCTGAGTGGAAGGTCTTCTGTTTCAGTGATGCTGACTTGGACTAGTGTCTAACATGCCCTGCTGTGGGGGACAGTTTCTGCTGCCTGACACCTGAGTGTTGTGGAAAAGTAGCTCAGCTCGAGGTGTACTCACGTTTGTGGCTATGGGGACCTGGCAATACTGGAGAATTTACATGCCCTGACAACATAGGCAAACCTTGGGCAGGGTAACCTCTTGTGCTAAAGGGTTACTGATCATATTTGAGCTCTTAGAGGTGGCAGAAGATGACACATATCAGCATTCTCCTCGCTGTAGTACCTGTATCACAGAGGAATCTCTGAAAGGCATTGAAGTGGAAGATTTTGATCAGGCTATATGTGTCCTAGGCCTTGGCCCTGTTCTTCCAAGAGGAGACTCAATACCTTAGAGATGACATAGTACAGTGCTTATTAGGGAAAGTCCATCATTTTCTTCTGGAAATGGATCTGATTCACAGAGAATGGACATTTGTACTAAGAGAGCATGACAGGGTGGAAAGGGTTAGCTGGCTAATGAGCAGTACTGTTTGCAGAAGGAAGACATGACATCAGTCCCGCCTAGCCTGCACAGTTGGTTTGTCCCAAGTAGTTGCTTGAGAAGGATCAGTGGCAGGGCAGGTATAGGTGCTCTGGCAGACAGACCAGAGCTCCAGAGTCTAGCTGAGTAGAGCCAAAGAGGCTCTAGTATTACTGACCTGACAAGCCTCTGCGTATGCCAGGGCTTCTGGCTCATGAGATGCGCATTACCAGCAACACCAACAAGGCTACCTCCTGCGTGGCTTTCTGAGTACCAAACCCAGCACATCCTATCAGAGGAGCCAGAGGGAAGGCTTTATGAGTGGAGTGGAGCTGGCCTTACAGCAGGCTATCCTGGATCAAAACTGGCTGTATTAGGTCCCAACTGGGCTTAACTGAGCACTCTGCAACAGTGTACAGCCTGGAGATAGCTGTTGCTGTCAAACATGTGGCTGCAAAACCTTTCTGAGACTTTTAGACCCGCTTTTTCATCTTTTACCACCCTTATCACGAAGAAGCATTATGGCCACAGCATCTGGATCTACCATTGTAGCAAAATACTGCGAAAGATGGAGTCTGAACTATTCACGTTCCTAAGGTTATAAATAAATAAATAATTTTAAAGTTAAATGCCATTAAGCTATTAAAAAAAATCAGAATTCCTCTTCCTGAAGAAATTTGATCTTTCCTTACTACTTTTTTCTTTATTTTTTTCACAGCAATTTCCCAATTCCAGGCTGCTTTTCACCCTGATTCTAAGGGGTGAAACTAGCGTAGCATCTCAAGTTATACAATCCTTGCAATTTCAAGTTATTTGCATTTCAAGCTATACAATCCAGAGTTTGAAAATAAACATTATTTTTATTTTCTTATATTTCTGTAGAATAATAAAGTAATATTACCATTCTACTCTGTGATGCTGCCTGACAAACATGCTGCCTAAAATGCTTTGTAAGGTATAGGGACTACGGTTTTACTTGCTCATTTTACAACTGATGCCAGAGAAAAAGGGTTATTTGAGTCCCCTAGACCTTGAAGAATAAAGAGATGGGTATCAAACTTTACTAGTTGGTTCAGATTACCACAGGTATTCCCAGTTCAAATTTTGATTGTGTATACAATTTTTTCTCTTGAATGAGAGTGAGAAGTTCTATAAGACTATATAATACCAGTTCTGATTTATAAATGAACAATTAGACATTTCAAAAATGTTAAGATAGCATTGTTGAAGACACTTTTATTTGTGAGTTAGATGCAGAAGAAACATATTTGAAAAATAAGCCATAAATATATAATATGCAGGCTGGTTTGGGGGGTTTGTTCTGTTTTTGGGGGTTTTTGTTTGTTTGTTTGTTTAATTACTATAGTTGCTAAAGTTGAAGCTTTATTTTTAGTCATCTTTGATGCAATTGCATAGCTGAGGCTGTTCGGTACCTCTGCCCTGTCCTGCAGTGCAAATAGCAGCACGTCAAAAGCAAATGGCCTGCCAATTAATCTAAGCAATGTTGAACACAGGGAATTTGCTAACCCACAGGCAGCTGAGGTATAGTTTACTTGCTGTGACATCTGGTACCTGTTATTTAAACAAAACGTTATTTTGTGAATTTCTCATGTGCTTAGAGAGGTCTGATGGTATAACCATTTCAGGTCTGAAAACTGAAAAATGTGTAAACAATACTGGAATGTCATTTTTTTGTCATATACAAAATATTCTGAATGTGGTTTTATTTCAGGTTTTAAAAAGCGAGAATAAAGGGAAACTCTCCATCATGAGCAACAGCAGAGTGTCTCATTCTACAGCACTTTGCATCCAAATTAAATTTCTAAATGGAATTTAGAGTTCACTGTGTGTATGTCATGACCTGGGCTGGACAGACCAGGGAGTTGTGTTGAGTTTGGAATTCCCTCTGGCTAAATTAAGGGGAAACAACACCAAACAATCAGTTAAACATTTTATTCATGGCAGAAGCAAACTGAACTTGGAAGGTGTAACAGTAGGTGGCAGGGTTTCTCTCAACAGCAATTGGCATGAAACTACATTAGTAAACCGTGTAACCCATGGTAACCACATACATCAGTTCAGGGAATCAGGCGAGCCCTCCCGGCGGGCCAGGAGGCTCAGAGCGGACCCCCTGGCTTTCCAGACTCCCTCTCGGAGAGGAGCCCGGCGGCGGCTGGAGCCGCTCCGAGTCCCAGGCCTGGTCAGCGGTTGGTGTCCAGAGGGATGAGGTGGGGGGTTATGGGGAAAGCAACGAGAAAGCTCTCACCGGCCCTGCCTCCAGCACTGCTCCCCTCAGCCCAGGGGTCCCGTTCTGCAGGGCGGGCGCAGGGGGGGCTTCAGTTCGCGCCCTTTTATCCTCTCCCGGCCCCTCCTTCGGGCGGGCACTCGAGCTCATTAGGCTCATTAGGCGTGACGGGCGGTTCGTGCTTCCAGAACCTTCGGGAAAGGGGTCGGCGGGCCGTTCGGGGGCGACGTCCCCTGGGGCGCAGCCCTGACGGCGGTCGGGTCTCTGGCCGCGGCCGGCGAGCTGCCCCGCTCGGCACGTCAGAAGAGCGTGTGCGAGCGGGGAGCCGCGCGCCCTCCGGCACGGCACGGCCTCCCGCCCCGGGCTGGTGTCCGGGCCGGATCGGGGCCGCTCGGCTGCGTTTCGCCGGCGGGTCCTTGCTGGGCAGGGTTCGTGGTTTGAGGCAGAACGTGCCCCGCCGCGATGCTCGAGACATGAACTCTTTCCGTCTCTCACAGTGAGGGAGGTTGATAATCTCTTCTTGAAGCACCAAACAAGTATTGGATAACTGTGCCTCTTAGTAGATACAAAGCATTTAATTACTCTCAGAGTAAGAACAGCAAGGGGGAGTGGGAATATTAGGATATAAGGCATTTTGTTTTCATTATGTATCTTGAATAAAATGTAGAAATTATGCATTGGTGATATACATCAAACAGGGCAGGAACTGGGAACAGCCTGTCATTGCCATCCATGCTGTGTGCCAAATAGAGAAGTGCACCGGAAGAAAATGGAATGCAGTTAAAGACGTACACCTAATATACATCTGGTTGAACAGGGACATTTAAGGGAAAGGGAAACCTTATTTCTGTTGTTTCCTAGATTTTGCATGCTTGAATTTGCATTGTCATTGTTTAGCACTAGTTTTTATACATAACATTATACATGTTATGGATTTGAAGCTATGTATGATGCTGTTAAAAGATGAAGCACTTTTTTTTTTTTTTTTTTTTTTAATTATTTCCATCTATCTTAAAAAATTCAACAGGCAGTGACTGGAGTGGCACTTACTGTGCTGTGTCTATGTGGACTCTAGAGACTGATGAAGTAAAAAACACATATTCTCTTAAGAAACATGCTCTTTATGATATCAGTCTGCAGTCCCTCATTGTCATTGATTAAAAATGTGCAGCAAAGCTGACAGTATTTTCTAAAACACGTCCCTTGCAGTGGGACGTATCAGGAAACTCCCAGCTGAGTTAAACTATGAAAAGATGGAGACTCCCTACAACTAACTAGCACTGTAAAAAGCAACACTTCTTTCCCAGTAACAGAAATGAACCTTTTAACCGTACCAGTGAGCAGTTCCTTACATACAGTTTGACACTGACTGCTCATGTGTGTACGGAATCCACACATTTTGTAGTAAATAAAAAAGGCTAACCAGCATGTATTCATGCAAATGATACATGGGTAAACTCTGTGGTGATCATATTTTAAATCTATGAACTCTCTTTATCACTGACTACAATGATGGGGGCATCTAAAAAGAAAGATACATTCAGACCGGACTTCCCTACTAGAGCATGAACATTTTAAAAATATAGACTGGAAACTTTGTGAGATTATTTCTATGACTTCACAAAGGAGTTTAAATACTTCTAATCTTAAAATCTTTTTCAGATGCTGTTCAAAAGAGAACTTTGGCAATAAGATCTGTATTCTGATTTCAGCTTCACCAGTATAAATTTTGAGTGCAATTTGCCCTCAGTTTAGTGAAATTATCTGCAATTCACAGTGTTAAAATCAGATTAATATATAACCAGATTTAATTCTGAAAGACTTTTCCATAATTTTAGACTCCAGGGGAAAAAAAAAAAAAGATTAAAGAATTACTGTTGATGACATATGATGCTGTCACTAAAAAAACAGAAAAAACCAGTGCCAGAATACTAAGCAAGTATTGTACTGAGCAAGTCATGATGTGGTGTCCAGTTCAGCAAACTAAAATGTGACTAGATTAAATTTTGAAAGTTGTAATTTTCTGAGAACATGTTCTTGAGCTCTCCTGAACTGGAGTTAAGGTATTAGGGCATGTCTGTAACTATTTCACATGCAGCACCTCTGCGGTCAAGGAGATTGTCACACATGAACAGATTAGAGGATTGGGCCCAATGCTTTTTTACTTAATGCAACATTTAAATTGTACTTGATATGACTAGAAATACACTGTCCATTTGGCTTATTCCACCTTCAAGGAAAATAGAACGGTTGCTATATAATAACTTGCATTTACTCTTTGCACAATAAATCATACTATTCACCAGATGGTATCTCATGAGCATTCAGGACTTGCTTTTATATGTTTCGCTGTGATTTTTTTGGAAGAGAAGGATAAATTATCTCATTCAGCATTCAGGCCTTACTAGAACATATTCCTGATTTACTATATGTTTCTCTTTACTTTTGGCAGTTGTGGCAAATCATATTATCTACATATTATTGGCATTTGCAGTGTGCTGTGACATAAGGTTTAAAATTACCTTGGCTTGTTTTCAGTATGAGATTATTATGTTTTCTCTTCTTAGAATCTTATTTAGTTTCATATGTTTCATACAGATTTTTATTATGTATGTAAACTGTATCTCTTGTAAGAAGAAAGGACATGCATCTGATTTCTGAAGTAAATCAGATTTTTGCAACTTAATTATTTACCTTCATTTTACAAAGGTAAAGAATTTTTCCTTTGTAAAAGCTAAATTTTTCTACAATTTTTACTGTTCAGTCTTCTTGAAGATTTTAAAAGATTCCTTTTTGTAATCTCTTTGTTACAGATACTAATGAACAAATAAGTCTTAAGGGCCTTCTTTCAATTTGCAAATAACTTATTCTTATGTGCAGGATTCCCAGAGGAGGGTAATCTGAACATTCATTATATGCTTTATATTACTGCAGAAACAAAAACTTTCTTTAAGATTTAGTAAATGAAAAGTAGAAAATGAAGAAATTATCATCAGCTCTAAGTTCATCAGTAATAGCCACACTATAAACTTTTTCCCATTTAGACAGAAACCCATTTAAAGTGATGTTAACCTCTATTAACCTTGAAAGATCTTTTAAAATGATGAAACTTTGGGCTGTTTAATAAAATGTATATTACTCTATCTTTAAAAGAATATCAAGCAGTGAACTCAAATCATGTTACTGAAGTTAGTCTCCCCTGGGAACTAGCCTGCATTTTTAAATTGTGACTGAGGTATTTTTAGCAAATACATATTTTTAAGTTTAAGTATTGGTCTAATATGCAATAAAATACCTGTTTGAATCAAACTGAGATGAATACTGCCTTTACTCTTTATAAAAACTATGAATCATTTCAAAGTGTTTGGCAGATGCAGATTTCTGGGTTTGTGCCATACATATTATATTTCTGCCACTTTGGAAGCAGAGATGCAGAGGAAACAAAAAAAGGTCACGGTGTCTGTGGCCATGCACAGGGCTAAACTTTATTCAAGCTTCTGGTGCCATCTTGTGGGTGGATAAAGAATAGTCTTTTTTATGAAAGAATAAATGAATGTAGCACAAAAATTGTGTATTTTGCATAGTTCACTTCCAATAGAAAAATAGCTTTCATAACTTTTTTTTTCTAGCTTGGTTTTCTAATTATATCCTCAGAATTTACAGCGATCCTAATTAGGGAGTCAAAATCGTTTCTAAGACACAGATTTCCTGAGAACTGTCTTAATCAGTATTTCTTTCTGTCCTCTGAAGCAAATGTAGGTCTCCCAGGAATGGTACATAGCAGAATTCTAGGAAAAGTGAACCTCAAATTGTATCCGGTACAGCAATTTTCATGCTTGAAGACTAAGTAGTTCCTTTACAAGACTTTCAGCTTCAGAGATTCAGTAAAATGCCCTTATCTGCTACTCCCTAATTCTTTCCCTTATTTACCATCAAGTAAAATCTAACAGTAAACTGCTGCCAAATCGAATTAAGTGTTTATATGCTGTTTATAATCTCATACCTTAATTAGCATAGTCTCCTTGTCAGTGACCATCTTGTCTAAGTTAATTTGCTACTCTTCCACATTATTTATCTGTGTCCAGATTCACAGCTAGAGGCCAAGATGTGGCTGGAGAAGTGAAACTCATAGACTCAGGTTAAATTCTCAGATTCCTGGGATAATATGTGGACAAAACTGGGTATTTTAGGACTAGCTTCACAAAAAATAAATTTACAAAAGCCACAAAAATAAACCTGAATCAACCAACCAACCAACCAAAAAGGCCAACAACAAACCAAACCAAACCAACACCACCAAAACCCAATGAAACAAAAAAAACCCTAAACCAGTATTCTATACAGAAAGAGCAGTTCCTCATTCAATTAACTAGTAATGCTAAAAGAACTTGCCTGAAATTTTGCCTCTCATTTTTCCTGTTGAAGCTGTGCCACTGTGTGGTCAGCTGTAATAAGAACTGTAAGAACAGGAAAAGACAAGAAAAAGGTCCCTATTTCTGTAGCCTTCCTGACATCGTGCTTGTGTAACTGAAGGGTCTTAGGTTTTAATCCTTGTTTGTACATTTTTGCATCCATTCATACAATTCATGTTAAAGAAATTGTGTAATGTTTGTAGAGCTCTGGAAGTTGTTCAGAAGCCTGAGTAACACCCTTCATTGGGAATTTTCCTGAGTACCACACTACAGAATCATATTCTGGTTTTCTTGTCCTCTCACTAACTTGATGAATCTTACATTTTTGCCACACTGCCCTAATGACACAACTTCAGTAACTGGGAGATAAAAGCTATTGGTCTGGAAAGCCTTATGAAGAGCAATAGACTGAATCCAGATTTTTCACTTTCTGGAGAAGTGTTCCAGAACTATTTGTCAACTATTTGACATCTCATGAAAAATGACTAGCATTCTTAGCTGTGATTTTTAATAAAAATGTCTGTGGCTGTTGGCCTATGTATTGAACACCACTGTCTACGCATGTGTCAGGAAACATATTTGGACTGTTAGCTCCAGGATCAGCAGCCCATGAATTTACATATGGGATTGTTTAATCTATGGGTACCAGAGATGCTTAGATTATAATAAAAGGCATCACTTTGCCTAGGTGAATGTTCAGCACCGGTAACTGCAATATACAGAAGTACAGCCTAACTTTAGCTTCATTACCTACTAACTGTAGTTAAGGAAAACAAGGAAACGACTGAGATCAGACTCTGAGATCAGTTGTATAGAGTGGCTTACATTCACCTTACTTAAGCATAGCAATCTCAAGGACTGTCCACCTACCCAGCATTTTAGTTGTCTTTGAACCTCACAGTTCTTTGTGAACTATTACAGAACCATTCTTCTAGGCACTTTTGATTTTGGTTTTCTGTTTTGTTTTGGGTTTTTTTTTCATGTTCCATGTTTATCTGAAATAACATGTGGACTGTGCTGCAGTCATAAAATGGCATTTTTATGGTAAAACCTGAAGGTGTATGTTGCATGCCCTATGCGGAGACATGCGGTCATGTGGATGCATTTGAGAGTGCAAAACTGCTGGGGGAGTATCAGAAGACTGTAAAAGGAAGGAAGCCCAACCTGATACAGTCATGGCATGTCATAGCTCAGTTTCTAGAGCTATATTGGACAGAAATATCTCACTCCAAAAGAAACTCTAGAGGCAAAATACTATTGAAGCAATGGGGACAATAGAAGACTATCAGTGGGAGTGAACTGCAGAGCTGAAATATTTGAAAATGAACACCTGGGAACACATCTTTCTTAGTCTCAGATCAATGCTTATTCCACTCAAACGGGTATGTGCATTGCTGCATGACTGTGTTTTAATGGACAATTGTGATAAAACTGTACTTTTGCATTTTCCAGCAATCAAACAAAAATCTTGGTGACCTTACATAGGCTATATTGCCTTGTGGGAGTATTGTCCTGGAACTGTGTGTGAACATTATTTTGGAAGGAGCTGTAGTAAGTGGTCTAATACAGCCAGTAAGACAGCAAAGTAATGTGAATAATCAGAGGCCCAATTCTCCAGGTCATTCCTTGCCTTCATTTATTTAGACTCAGACATACATGTCTACATTGTGCTTTATGAGTTGCCCAGGCTCAGAAAGAGTAGCTCTGTGTTCAGACATTACTGTTCTCTGAGGAAGACTTTTATTCAGTAGCTTTATATGTTTTTCAGAGTAAATAACAAACATTCACACTGTGAACTGCAGAGTCCCTGCCTTGAACAAGGCCAGTTTGGTACTAAGACCTGAATGTGATTTTAGGTTGTGAATCCTGGCTTCATAGAAATCTTTGTTTAGACAAGGAATAATATGGCAGAAACATGCCTCTGTTTGCACAGGTGTTTTGAGGTGGACTTAATCTGTGATAATTTATGTCAATTATCTAAAAGTTAAGTATTTAAAGTTTCACAAATACCCTGAAAGGTGATGTGCTCTACCCACTGGACTACTGTGGAAAGGTGACCAGTGACCTGGTCAAACTGCATCTATTTTTTACAGAAAACAACATGTCTATGATATTCTACTAGGGGATGTCTGTGGCCATGTCCTCAGCTGTCATCTACCTATCCATTTACTTGTACTCAGAGGTTGGTGATGTTGTGCTATTTACCTCTGATGACCAGCAGTATTTCTAAAGCCTTTACATGCAGGACAGAATTTAACTGGTACTTGGTTTGACATTTTTTGTGCCATGAACTTGCCATCCTTGAAGATTAAATATCTAGTTCAGTTCAATGTAGCATTCACATATATGTTAAGATTAATTAGATTTCATTTTAGCACACATGGTACATCTATATGAGTAAATTAAACAATACTGGGGCATGTTCTCAGGATCTGGAACTCAGTTATTTAGATTGCTGAATTGTTGGGATGGTGTTTGGCATGTCTTCAACTGGTACAAGTACTTTTTCCACATATGACTTATCTCTACAAGTAGCACAGGGCAGGGACCAGGGCTAATGAGTCATGTGGGAGCAGCAACACTCTTCTGCAGCACAAAAAGACTTGAACAGGATGGACACAGGTTGCTCTGGGCCAGCAGACTTCAGTGCTTTAGACAGTGAAAGCAACTACGTGTAGCCTTATAATCAGCATTTTAAAAAGAAGAAGAAGAAGAAAAAAAAAGACTAATTCAAGCCAATCTGACAGTTTAGATCTATCAAACCTTGGGCTCAGAGCTTGAAACTGCACAGGTTTCAGTGGGAAGTCACACATTCAGTACAGGCTGGAGGTAATGAATTCAGAACATAGAGCAAATCAAGCTCTTCAGAGAGGCTTAGGCTCAACAACAAATCTTGATCAAGTAGAAGAATAAGTAGGTAGCCAATCACATCAGCAACTAGTGCCACAGTTCAGTACCGCAGTATCAGAGCTATGGTTAAGAAATTTTAACCAGAATTCTTATGCTGCTAAGAAGTTGCTTGTTCCTTGTAAGTTAGGTGACCTTTTTTTGGCTAATTCTCCTGAGCTGCTACTTCCATTATACCCAGGCTACAGCTATGAATCTTTGGGTACTATACTACATGCCTGATGATGGGATCATGAAAAGGAAGGCACCAAAGTTACTGAATACAACCAAATAAAACTGTAAGATCTTAATTGTTGAAGTGATCATCATGCACAGTAACAGGCAGTGGCTGATGAGCTGAAAATCAGACAGTAACTTAAATATGAGCTGTTCTAAAATAGGTATAATGTGGAGTGAATTCACCCTTATTACTTTGCTGGATTATGAGTGGTAGTAGAATATTCTAATGCATTAGTTTTGTGTGGCAAGGTTTTGGTAGTGGGGGGGCTGCAGGGTTGGCTTCTGTGAGAAGCTGCTAAAAGCTTCCCCTATGTCCAACAGAGCCAATGCCAGCCGGCTCCAAGACGGACCCGCTGCTGGCCAAGGCCGAGCCCACCAGTGACGGTGTTAGTGCCTCCGGGAGAACAGATTTAAGAAGGGGAAAAAAACATGTGCAACAGCACATTCAGCCAGAGAGAGGAGTGAGAACATGTAAGAGAAACAGCCCTGCAGACCCCCAGGTCAGTGAAGAAGGAGGAGGAGGAGATGCTCCAGGCACCAGAGCAGAGATTCCCCTGCAGCCCATGGGGAAGACCATGGTGAGGCAGGCTGTCCCCCTGCAGCCCAGGGAGGTCCGTGGTGGAGCAGATCTCCACCTGCAGCCCGGGGAGGACCCCACGCCAGAGCAGGTGGGTTTCCCGAAGGAGGCTGTGACCCCATGGGAAGCCCGCACTGGAGCAGGCTCCTGGCAGGATCTGTGGCCCTGTGGAGAGAGGAGCCCACGCTGGAGCAGTTCACGAAGAACTGCAGCCCATGGAAAGGACTCACGTTGGAGAAGTTCGTGGAGGACTGTCTCCCGTGGGAGGGACCCCACGCTGGAGCAGGGGAAGAGTGTGGAGTCCTCCTCCCCCTGAGGAGGAAGGAGCGGCAGAGACAAGGTATGACGGACTGACCCCAACCCCCATTCTCCGTTCCCCTGCGCTGCCGGGGGGAGGAGGGAGAGAAATTTGGGAGTGAAGTTGAGCCTGGGAAGAAAGGAGGGGTGGGAGGAAGGTGTTTTAAGATTCAGTTTTATTTCTTTTTATCCTACTCTGACTTGATTGCTAATAAATTAAACTAATTTCCTCAAGTCAAATCTGTTTTGCCCGTGACGGTAATTGGTGAGTGATCTCTCCCTGCCCTTATCTCAACTCATGAACCTTTCGTTGTATTTTTCTCCCCCTGTCCAGTTGAGGAGGGAAGTGATAGAGCAGCTTGGTGGGCACCTGGCATCCAGCCAAGGTCAACCCACTACAGTCAGTTTTGTTCTTCTGGGACCTTAATACATAACAGGCAAACCATGTTGACTGAAAACACAATCTTTTTTTCATCCCTGAGTACCACTACATTTACTGGCAGTTAGCTGCTTATGTTGATGTAGATTCAGGCAAAATACAATAACAAAGGGTCAGTGAGAATGCATAAATCAAGGCTATAAGGTGATTGATTTTATTTGATTTCTTGTGCTTTTCTGTTTTTGATGGTAGGCTGGCTTTGTGCTTTTTAATCTGTTTATTCATTTTCATATTATTGATTGTGGTAACGGAGCACTTAATATTCCAGCCTTTTTTTAACAATATTAATTACTTCAATTTATATGTGAATTTCATTCTTAATAATTAAACTATGACAAACTAACACTAATATAAATAAATCTTTCACTTTCACTCCAGTATTACTGATGTTTAAGTTAATGTCTAATTTCACAATGGTTTCATTTGAATTCAGAATCAATATTCCTGTGCTGCATACCACAACAAAAGAGTTCAGAGGACTGTGTTTTGCTTATTCTGTTCACCTTTGGTGAAATATTATCTATTGGCTTAATAACAGGACTTATTCTTCTCTTCCACCTGTCCTCATTAGGTTTCATGTATTTCAGTATTATACACAATCCAAGTGGTGGAAGTTCCAGAGGTATGTTCTTCCATATTTTCCAAAATTTCTTATGGCGTCATTCCATACATAGTCCTATCTGCCAGCATGCTGGTTTTGGTGTCTCTACAGCACTTACTGTTTGTAAGTTTTTGTGGGCTTCCTGACAAATTTTGTTACCCTCTCAACTGAAAGTTTATGCTTTCTGAGCTAGTATAAGACAGGAGTTCCTGCATAGTAAAAACCTACTCATAACTTTCTGTGACTGCTTCCATAGCCATTGTGATTTGCTTTCCTCTGCCACCAGAGATTTTTCTGATCTCGGTGAACTTTCTTCCCATAGCGATTTGCACCACCCTGGAACTGCAAAGTTTAAAAGAATGAAAATAGTTTCCCACCAAAAATATCATTAGCAAGCGTCAGGATAAAAAAAGATCATGAAGTAGATCACAGATATCAACAGGAATCTGTTTCCTTTTGTCTACACTAATCTCCTCTTTATAGCCCTTTTGAGGATCTAGCAATTAGTTTTTGTCTTTCTCTGCTGATGGCCTTTTCAGGTACAGGCATCTCTGTGCAATTTTGAGTAGACATAAACCCAGCCTGAAGTGTAACTGAAGTGATTATTACTAATTATCAGCACTGTATGCCTTCTCAGTAGAAAAGTCCAGGACCCAATTTCCAAGGCAGATAAAAAGACTCACTTGTCCACGGAAAGACTCCTAGCTGAATAAGGTGCAGGCAGATTAACATTATTACTATATGGGAGACCTGACACTGTCTGTGCTGTAAATGCTGAACTGAGTTTATCCTGTAGAGATATCAGCTTCACATGAACAATCAACCTAATTTCATATTTCAGATATCCTCTTTCAGAAGAGTGATAAAAGACAGAGGACAGACAATACAGCCAAGTTCTTCAGTAAAAATTGGTATAGTCCGCACTTTTGAAAATTTCATAATTTAAGATGGTATATATATGAACAGATGGTATTTATACATTATATTTATAAATACCATTTTTATAATGACATTCTTAAAGCATGAAAACAGTGAAATATCTATAAGCAGATGAGAGACGATTTTATCATTTAAAGCATATCACTTCAGTTTCAGCCTAAGAAACTCATTTTGGTAGCAGAGCCAATCTTCATGTCCAATCGTCATGCTCAATTTTAAGTGGTATCCATAGGTTAGAAATTCAGCTAGGGCATGTTTCTCTTTCATTCATGCTTTCTGTTACATTTCTTTCCTACCTAGATATAGCATTTGTTTCTGAATTTTTTCTTTTGCTTTTCTTCTGCTTCCTTATGTACCACAGAGAACACCTATGGGTCTAATGGCTTTTGTGAATAGTAATTCCTAAAATTACATGCTTCACAGTTTATATATCTCTTATTTTTCTAGAGGCTTTTCATGAAGTTTGAGACGGTACTAGCGGATTGTAAATTTTATTTTTTCATATATGATCGTGTATTTTTGAGATTTAGAGGAAAACTTAATAAAAAGAGGCAACAGGTGTTCTGCTATGAATATTTAAAGTTGTAATGTTAAATTTCACTTACTAAAATCTATTTTGAAATGCATGCTCCTTGCATTAGGATATACTGATTACCCATTTTAGTAAAATGTCAAAATTAACAAGACTGTCCTCTATTTCTTTGTCAAACTAGGTATATGAAATAACTGTCATTCCAAATAGTTGTTTTCTACCATATTTCTTTTCCAAGACTATTTGTTTTTCATATGGTTGGAAAAGATTTCCACATAATCATATTGCCATAATGCCTCTGTTTTTTTCAGAATATTTCAGAACATGAAGAGTGGTTGTCTCATCTCATAAAAATTAATAACTAAAATAAAACTGAAATAACAAGAGAAAGTAAAATAATTGAGAGGAGTAGCAATGTGGCAAGTAAACAGCAATAATCTGGGAATGAATGTGTATATTTATTCTACTGTTTCATATGATACTTGTTAAAGTTTATCATAATGTATAGGATAGTTGCTAGTGTGCAGTGCAAATTGATTGTATTAATCGTAATGTATAAATTTCTTCTTCTAATGTTGCTATAATATTGCAAACTCTATTGTACTTCATAAAACTATGGAAAGAAATAGTGCTTGCATTCATTATCACAAAAATATCTTCAAACCAAATATTCACAACCATCTTTTGGAAAACAGTTAACAAGAAAAATGTAATTTCTACAAAAGCTCATAATTCTTATCAGAAAATTTTGTATTTTTATCTAAGACCTTTCTCCCACTACAGAACTTCTAAATACAATACTTCAGCTCAGGTAAATTCATGCAAGCTGAGGTGTTTTGGTTAGATTTGTTATCAACCTTTTTTTTTTGCTGTTCTTTCTTTTAAATAGCAGTTCAGCATAAGTACGTCTGGCACCTGCATATATTACCACAGTGATTCCTGATTTTTATTTAACTTCTGATTTTCAGCTGCTTTACACAGCTAAATCTCCTATAACCTTGTGTGATTCACCTTTAAACCTGCAGTTTAAAATGTTACGGGATGAAACTTGCATTTCAACTTGATGGGACTGATTTGGAACATGATCTCGATGAGTGGAATTTCTAGTAGGATAAACACACAGCCTTACTTGGAAACTTGAGGTTTAATTGCTTTCTTTTTCCCCATGAGTTTAATAGTTGTATACTTTTAGGACTACTCAGGATCAAGCCAATGACCATAAATTAGGGGTTAGAGGTAAAGGGATACGTACTGCATTACTATTCTTGGATCTCTTTCTCCTGGTAAGTCATGGTCTTTCTCCTGGTCTATGTATTCTCGTATTAATTTTGTGCAATATTGAAACACATAGTCATAAATTCAATGCATATTTACAAGGTAAAATCTTGACCTTCTCCAGAGTTTCATAGGATTAAGATTTTGCCTAAATTGCAGCATATAAAAAAACATGCATCTGTGACACCAGACAAAATCTTCTGTGTAACTTATTCCTTAAGTGTCCTCTGTCAGTTTTTGGTTGTTTTTGTTTAAGATATTGCTTAGAACCATGCAGTTTTCATGACTAGCACTGATAAGTTACTGGACAGTCTGTATGTCCTTTCCTGTAACATCAATTCCATTTTATGAAGATATAAGCCAGCTTTTCCAGGGCATCTAGATCTCAAGGCGGGGAATGTTTGACACAATTTTTGCTTATGAAGACAGTTAACTGTCTTCATCTAATGAAGGTCAGATGAAATATATCATCCTCACTTTCATTTCCTCATTAAATCCAGCATGTGGTCTAGATCCTGGGAATAAATTAATTTTTAAGCTTTCCATTTAACATTCCACCAGGACTTTTCCTGAGTTGTATCTAGGAGCTTTTAACAAAATAGAGAGTCTTTATGGAAAAATTATGAGCTTTTGATATGAAACTGCAGCAGCAAAGCCAAGACTTAATTTAATAAAAACAATTACTTAAGCAATATTTGAGATCATTGCAACAAATATTGAAAAAGAGCGTGCTAAAATTTTATTCGAGAATAATATAAAATTAAAACTGGGATCATATTTGCATAACGTTCAGAATAAGGAACAAATAAATTTAAAAATTCTTTGGGGAAAATGATGCATATATGTTTTAGATCTATGGCCATGTCTCTTTTATAATTGTCATTAAAAACTATTTGGACAGAAAAATATGAATTCTGTCTATCTTTTTTCTCCATAACTGTTTGATTTTGCAAATGATACTCTTGTAATGTTTTTGATGGTGTCTGTAACCTATAACTATGGACATCATTATTTCACCTGGAAAGCAGTGTTGCAGTAGACCAATGGTAGTAGACTCGATAGTGATTTTTTAATCACCTATGCTAAAGAAAGGTAACTTCTTACTCCTTTTTAACAGTGACCTATAATCATGATAGCTGCATAAGAGCAAAGACAAACTAATTTATATGGAGCTGTCACTCCCCATCTTTTCAGATAAACTAATCTTATCTACCTCTGTGGTAGTGGGATGTCATTCATGCTATAGATCAGGCAGTTTATCCATCCTCTTGGAACAGGCCTACAAGGTAGACATAGTCTTTGATTCACAGTCTGCACATTTTCCCTTGTCTACAGTCTGTGGCAAAACCAATTCCTAGCTCAATGATTTAATTTCATGATTACCAAGTCTAAATTACAATATAATATCTTCATCAAAAGCCTAAAATTATTCAGTGCACTATTATTCATTCATTGTGGCAGCTGGAATTTCATCCCTAATGTTGTTAGCATGTTACTGGATATCAAGATCAAATATTTTACAAGCTGGTTCTCATATAGCAGCCTCTGGCTTTGAGAGAGGAATTATAGGTGTACTTGAAAGAAAGGGTTTTGACTGAGAATCCAGAGTGGAGGGAGATGTGTCTAACAACATTCAGAAAAATACCCAGATTACAAAGTAGAGTGGTCTTGAAGACTCTCCTCTGTCTTCTTCATTTTTAATTTAGTTTTTGAAAGTAATCACAGATTTCTATGTCTTACCTTCCAAGGTGAACATTCAACACAATTTTTAAGATTAAGGTGCCTTAAATAACCTCCTGTGTTCTGCTTGGGAGAGGAACTTATGGTTAGTTGCTCCCATTTCAAACAATGTAGGTCCTGAGTCGTTTTAGCATTTGTATCTAAGTATTAAATTCCTTAAGTACTTAACACAAGGCACAAGAGAGAGCTCACAACCCCTTCCGTCACAGCTGCTGCTTAATCCTATGTATGCCTAAGTCCCTAGTTATCTATGTTTCTGCTGACTACATGCAAATTATCAAATTTATACTTACTACTTGCTTTTTATATTTGTACTTTTAAAATACCTTTTGTATTTGTCTCCATGTATTTATCTACAGGGACTGGCAATTCTCAGAACATGCTTGCGCTACAAAGAAGACTTCCAGAGTGTGTTCTGTACACTCTTTTCTATTCAGGTCCCTGCTATTTTGTAAAATAATCAAATACACATCAGAGCACAAACCTGTGTTGAGCCATTCTCATGTCTTTCTGACCCAATGACTATGATTTATAGAGGGGAATGACTTTGGGTGAGATTATGAGAACAGTAACTAAAAATAGAATGTAATAATGAAGCAGCTTAGGAGATATGTCTTTAAATCCCTTCTCCAACAGTAAGAAGATTTTAATTTGGATCTTGCAGGTGCATTTTGTGAGAAATGACTGGCAGAGCTAAGTGCCTTTTCCAGGGAGAGTTCATGGCTGACAATAAGTAATAGCTCTCACCCTACTCTTAGGCAATACCCTGCTCAGCCTGCTGATTTTTGTGACTCCTATTCCTAATGGTTAACTCTCACCATGTAATGTGAACAAAGATGGGAGTCTAACCTGAGTCTTTGGATTCCACTTGTGTCCTTACACAGTCAATAGAAAGAAATGGGACTTTCCAGAGGGCAGCATTAGTCCCTAAGTAGACAAAATTACTGGTGATGCTTCACTTTCTTGGTTATGCCTTTAAAAGGTATAAGAAGGATCTGAGATTTTGTGGATTTGATCAAAGTACCATTTTCAGAAGAGAGAGCTAGATCTTCTCAGGATTATATCAGCAAATACTTTGGTAGCAGTGTGTATCCATGCCTTACCAAATAACATGATGCAGAATGACTGGGTGAGGCTCTGGTGTTTCAGACCAATTGACCAGGGATGCATCTTGTGGTATACTTGTAGGTGTAAGACATAATTATTATTTTCACTGTATCTTGGTTTTTTCAGATGAAAGTGACTGTGAAGCTCTGAAGAACTATCTGAAGCATCTGAAGAGGTTATGAAGCTGGCATCACACCCTACCACCCAGATGTTTCAAAGTGTATGTATTGCATACCTTGCGATGACAGAGAGAGGATCTAAAGACACAACACCTTTTAGGTAGTGTTGAAAAATGTAAAGTGAAGATAGCCGAATCTGAAGCAATATTTTTCATACTGTCCTCTGAAAGCAACCTTTGCAGTGAACCTATTACTAAATCTCCACCCAATTTTTCTTCCAGGAGCAACTAGTTGCTTCACTTGAAAATGAAATGAAAAAGTGAATTAATGTCTACATCATGTGGGTAATTGATTAATATTTATTTAAGTGGCTCAACATCGTGCAAATTAACTGGGAAGCTAAATCATTTGACCATGCACAGTTACTGAATGAGTCAAGAAATTCCTTGAAGGTAACTGATGATCTGGTATTGTCCCTGAGTTGAGCTCTAACTGGATTATTACAAGTAACTTTTTTCATTGCTATCAGTTTTTATGAAATCAGGCGCGTCAAATTCCCAACCTTATGGTCCATGCAAACAAGAAACTTGGAAAGCACTCTGAGATACACCATTCCTCCCTTGAGCCTGCTCTTCAACACCTGCAGGCCTGTTCTTGGATGTAGCAAACTGGGATTTGTAGCTCCAGAATTCTGCAGGGTAAAGGGATTTAACATCTGTTAAATTTTGAGTTTGGGTGTCTGTCTTTTTGTTTAAATTAGGAGAGTATTTTAATTGAAGTATTAACAACCCTTTAGGCCTTTAGACTCTCTTCCAGTGGGAAATGGCTGTCATACATTCCACGCTGTTATCCCAGATGGTAGTACGCTGCCCATATTCAAATATTTTTCTTTTGGGATCTAAGCAATACTTGACTAATATGTATAATTAAATACATGCACACATGTGCGTAGTGCCTGCACAACCAGCTATTATCAGCAATTATGCTGGAAAGAATGACAAAGTTTATGTAGAATCGTTATAGTCAAAAGGCTGTTGGCAGAGCCAGCTCCAGGCTTTCCGGTGATGTAGGCAGTGGTGGCAGAACAGGTGGTGGATGAGGAAAGCTGGAAGGAGTTTACTGGGTCTGAGGTGATGATGCCGATGTGGAGAGAAAAGCTACGAAGGAAAAGGAGGAGGTCTTCACTGGGAGAGAAGAAATCACCTGCCACTACAATGAGAGGATGTGATTGGGGTGGAAAAGAAGTTTTACAAGGAAAGGGAAGCTTCAGGGCGATTTGAGTGAATGGAAAGTATATTACTCCCTTCCTGTCCTTTTGCCCAACTGTGGTTGCCAGCCTTTTTGCGTAACCTGTGTGTGCATAGAGTATTTAAAAAAATGCAAGCATGTTGACAAAAGTATTGCAAACTACTCTCCCAGTATAAAACATTGTATAGATAAAGGTCACAGTCTGCTTCAGGCTAAATGCTGAATAAAAATGGCTCGCTGGAAGATTCACCAGGAAAGTATAAATCTGGTCAAAAAATCTTTATTGGAAATAGTCCACTTTACATCCAAAATGTGCATATCCAAGGACCTGGAATCACATTACCTGAACCGATATCTATTGTTGTATTAATATAAAGGGAAAGAAAGAGTCTTCCAAGCAGCTAAGCCCTAAAGCATGCAGCATATTAAGGTGCAATTAAATATTAACACCTTGAATTGCACCCAGAAGCATATATGGAGATAGTGCAATCTTGGAAGCCCTGCAGTAATGTGCTAGTTTTGACTACAACTTCTAAGCAAGACAACAGCTGCTTTACCAGCTGTAGCTTCCCCATATTTTTCAAAGTAGCAAAGGTTGTGTGGTCATGCAGCGTGAAAGCCAGAAAAATATCAGTGGTTGTATACGTCTTTATATAATGAGTAGTTATTAGTATTTGTGTCAAATCCACATAAATCCAAATCTAAATAAAATCATCAGGCAGCCAGTAGAACCTTCATGCTGCAAATTTCTCTTACAAAAGACAAATTTCTCTTACCAACAGTGTCAGTGAGGGAAAATATCACCAAGATACAAACCATTTTTTTTTTCTTTTCAGCAAACCAATATCATTTTAACTGCGTGTCACAAGGAGTTCAGGCTAAAGTAGCAAAGCGGTCTATCTTATGCTCTTTCTTTCTGATTCAGAAGATGGCAAACTAGTAGGATTTTAAGGAGGATTTAAAAGGTAAAAGGTAAAACTCTATCTAGATAGCTTGCAGTTTGGAAATCTTACAATGAAAAAGGAAATAGGATATTAATACTGCTCAGACAGGTTACAGCAGCGTAGCCTGAAGACAGTCTTTCACTGTCTTGGCAAGCAGGCTAACTATTAGTCTACTATGTAACGAGGGGTCATAAACTAAAGCAGAGTTGCCTGCTTTCAGGAAAAAGTTCTAGGTTTTTACAGAACAGCATCACATCACAGAAGAGGAAATATGTCTCTGGCTTGAAAATGTAAGTGAAATTTTTCTCTAATTCTCTCTGTTTCTCCACTGACTAATTCCAGGCAGGAGTATGTCATTAGGAAACAGTGTTCAGGTTACCAGCTGCTTTGGGTCCTGTTTTGAGACTTGGTGCTTTATCTGGCACTGTATATATTCCTAACACCTATCTCAGCGTTTTGGACTTCATTTGATATGCTTAAAGAATATGTTTCACAGCACGTGTCTTTTAGATCTCCGAGTTCTTTGCCCTTAAAGACAGATAAACAATTAAGCAGCAACATCTTTCAGGTACTATAAGTTCCATGAAACATAATAATAATCCATGTATCATGCCAAAAAAGAAGGGAAAAAGTGGAGCCAGTTAAAGTGTGTGGGAAGAGGAAAGTTAAGGTAGGAAAAGAATGCTGAAAGCTCTGCTTCTGACATCTGCCACTGCATAAATCAAGGTTATCATCATATAGCCAGTGTAAATACCTGCAATACATTAGTGTACTAGTATAAAAGAGAATGTCTTACTCTAGTGGCCAAACACAATAGCCATGACACATGTAATTTCACATTGGCCAAGTAAGCTATGTGAACAAATACCCTCATGTCTTACTGTGCAGACCAACTTAATGGCTTATAAAGGGGTCTTATAAGAAAGATGGAGAGGGATTTTTTACCAAGGACTGGATATAAGGAAGAATTTTTTTACAATGACGGTGCTGAACAGGTTGCCCAGAGAAGTTGTGGATGCCCTGTCATCGGAAGTGTTCAAGGTAAAGTTGGACAAGGCTTTGAGCAACCTGATCTAGTGAAAGATGTCCTTGCCCATGGCAGAGGGGTTGGAACTAGATGATCTTTAAAGGTCCCTTCCAGCCGAAATTGTTCTGTGATTTTATGATTGTATGCTGATTTGAAAGGGTCTCAGCTCATTTTAGGTTGGGCAGTGCTCTGACATTATACATCTAACACATACTGGTCCTCCAAAATACTTAAGATGACCCTAGGAAAATGATAGAGATTGTGCGCTGGATGCTAAAAGGCCACAGATTTATGTGGCTCCATAGAATCTGTGGCCAGAGATCTAATGGCCACAGATTCTACATAAGTAGAATAAGTAGGTTTCAATAACATAAATACTTGAGATTCTTTCTTACACCTACATATGAATGCCTTGCTTTGCCTTGCTTTGACTTGCACTTCCTTTCCTTGCCTCACTTTTTAAAGGATACAAAGAATGAGAGAGGAAGAAGAACGTTTTCAGAACATAAGTAAATATAAGGTTCAGGAAACATTATTGGCCTGAAATTTCTCATCTGAAATAGTTATCAAGCAATGAGAACAGCATATAAAAAGAATCCAGTTAATTTTTTTCTTTTTTTTTTTTTTTCTTTTAAAACTACTAGAAAACCTAATATGTTATAATCCTGGGTCCTCTTTAAGTACAAGAATTTTATAAGAATTCCTAATCATAGTACTAATTCCTATATTATTGTGCCTTCTTGGGTAACACAATGCTGCTGTTTGGAGATGACCAGAACCTTATATATTTGATAGAAAATAAACTACAAATTTTTAAAGGCATTGTACAGGGAAGAAAGAATTTAGCCTTTTGTTGTTTTCTGTTGTTATATCAACAGTAACGCAGAGATTTAAAGGCCTCAGCTAAAAGTAGTTATGAAAGTAATATATTTGAAACAGTTTGGAAAAAAAATATAGCAGACAGTTGCATATGTAAAACTGGGTTATTACCAAAGGGACTGCTAAATTTGCAAACTGGAGTACATATAGAGGGGAGAGAAATACTGAATAAGGGTAATTAAGTTTCATAAACTACTGCTGCTTGAATGCTTTTTTTTTAAAAAGCCCTTTCTTTTAAAAAACAACAAGAACTTGAACTAAATGCTGATGTGGAATATCTTCACCAGGTTCTTTTTATTATCACTAAGCTTGAAATAAAAGATGCTGCCACTAGAGATCATTGTTGCTCTTTGCAGAAGAGGCCAGCGTTGTGTTTATTTTAATACGTATCAGTAGGTGCAGGCCTGTTCTTCACAGAATGCATTTCATAGTACCAAAAGAGAAACACAAGCAGAAATTACTTCCAGCTCCAGTGTTTCTTCTGTAAAATTTAATGGCATAATAATCATAGAATCATAGAATAGTTTGGGTTGGAAGGGACCTTTAAAGGTCATATAGTCCAACCCTCCAAATAACAAACGGCATCCTAAATGTTTCTGTCTCAACACCAACATATCACTGATGATTTGAAATAAGTATAGGCTGGACAGTGTCAATCCTAGACTTAGTTCTTACAACAAATATCAGCTATTTCCCTTAAATCACATAATTTTAAATGCAATTTACTCCTTTCAAAAAGCTCCTTCAGCACTACCTGTTTATAACTGTAATGAAACAATAAAATTTGAGAACATTTCTCAAGCTTGATATAAAATATTTTTGTAAACAAATCTTTCTCTTGCTACAGTCTCTTTATTATAAAGTCTGTATCTGCAACAGATTTTTTTATGCAGTATTAGTTGTGATGTAGATTTTTGTTCTTCTGAATATCTGTGTAATATCAGTCTTGAATCTTTATTCAGACAGTGAAGTTAATGTAAAACCTCCCATGGAAATGTTATTAGTCTCAGAGTATTTCGGATACAATGCTTTACATTGCAGTAACATCAAGAGTATAGTAAAAATATATCAGGTGGGAATAAAATAGAAAATGCTTCCTTCTTTTTTCCCTAGTTCTTGCTCAAGTGAAAAAAAAAAAAAATCACAGAAACAGTGTCTGCAACGGAGACACTGAGATTAAATCTTCAATCCACTAACAACGTACCTTTTCAGTTTAGTAAAGCCAAGACTGAATGACATTCATATTTTTATATATTGGTATTCAAAGATCTTAGAGTACAATGCTGGAACAAGCTTGTTTTCTTCTGTACCCTAGCTAGTTAAAGTGTAGCTGCCAATAAGCATCTTCAGGTAAATGTGCTCACCATTAAACAACAGTTGGACACCATAAAATGAGACAAACTGCCTCTTCCCCTTCCTAAAAAAAAGAATGACAAAGTAATCCTCTTTCTAAGAGCTACAACTATTTTGTGTAATAAATAATCATCCCTCCATCAAAACAGGGGACTGAACATAAATCTCAGGAAACATTATATGCAAAATAAAAAAGGGGAAATTCCAAATGATAACTGATCAAAGGGGTAACTATGCATATCAACCAAACAGCTAAATCCTATAGTACATTAAAATAATCCCAAGTGTACAATTGGCAACACTAACTATACTGACTTCTGAAGTATGAAGGATTTTTAATTTAGGGCTCCCTATGGTGATATGTTGTTTGTTTTAATGATTGTTGATTGTCTCAGTGATGTATTTCAAAATATGTCCCTAATCTTTTGAGATTTTTTTGTCCTCTTGGGATGCATTTCCAATTGTTTTAATATGACCCATGTACCGTTTAATTGTACCATGTTTTATTTTTGAGATTTTGATGTACCCAAGGTTTTCCTAAGTGTTTTTAAAACTATTTACATTGGCTTTCAAAATCAAAATTGCAATGTGGAATAAGTAGAAAATAAGCTCATCACTTCATAGGATCATGTACAAGCTCACTGCACCATGCTTAGGTCTGTTCCAAACTGAGCGACCTAATTTGGTTTGCGTAGTACTCGAGCAGGACAAAAGGCCCTTAAAAGTGTGATATGTTTCATGTCCATGATTGCATACAAAAAGCACTGAGGTTCAAGCCACAAAAACACACTTTCTTCTTGTTTTTTCCTTGGTGGCTGTTAATATTTCAGTGAACTTCAGTATCTTTGTCAAGCAAGACTTTGGTTCTTCTTTGGGAGGTGTAAAGGACCTATCAGCTACCCAGCTTACAGGTAAAATGACAACATTCTTTCACAAGGTAATTTCAAGAAATAATTTATTTGGCTCTCTGGGGTGGGGGGGGGGGGGGTGCGGGGAAGGTGATTATTTCTTTCTTCCTAGGCTTTTCCTGTCTCTTCCGTCTCCCTCCCAACCAAAGAGAAGATATGGCTTCTGTACTGATTTACTGGACTAGCAAATGTGTTTTAAACACTTTAATTTTAATTAATTTTGAGGTGCATGCAAGTCCTTCCTAATGTCAAGACATCAGAAATTTTAGGCCCCAAATATAACTGGGTGCTTATACATTTGCATGTTTCTCACACAGAGACACATGAAGTCAAACCGCTGTGTTACCCATGTCAAGGGACTGTGCAAATCCTAAAGATTTTCTGTAAGACTAAATTTCTCCCCACCTCTCTCCCTCCATTCAAGACAGAAGATTTCCTAGTGTGCAGGGAGAATTCAGTTTGAAAGTTAGTATGTTTCCAGGTTATACTGCCTCTCCAGAAGGAAATTTAAAAGACCTTCATGACCCTTAGAGAAAATGAGAACAAATATATGAGAAACAGAAAGTAGTGTGAAAAAAGAGCAGGTTTTGCGTTCCTACCTTGTAATTTATTAGCATGTCCCAGAGTTAATAATAAATATGCGCAGAATGATCCAGTTAGTAAAGAAATAAAAGACAATGAAAAGGAGACTCAGAGCTTCAAAAGAAGATTAGTCTATTAATATTAAGCTATTTTTTGTATTTTCATGTCTTCAGTGTGGTTTTAAAAACCAAGGGTTACTGGATGCCAGAATGGCAATTGCCATATGGTAGTAGACATCTTTGGCATTCTTTGACCCTCTCTTTCATCTCCTCTTGGTTTCCTGCATCTTTTACCTACAGTCAAGATTCAACAGCAAGGCCTAGTAGAATTTAATATCCTTCTTCACCTTCACACTAACAAGCAGTGGTTTAATTTCTTACAAATCACAATGAAAATCGACTAAAGTCTGCATAATATATTTCATGGTAATAACACTATTCATAATAGATGAATAAAGCCCACATGCTTGCTTTATTACTTTGTCTTTGCATTGCCCATAAAAACAGTTAAAACCTACTTCTTTTTCTAAATTAACATTACTGCACTTCTGATGTTAACTAAAAACAAAAATACAGCAGAACACTTTTTTCCACCATATAAGCCTGCTATATATCTCCCAAATTGTTGAGACACCTATTTTGGGGGGCAATAAATACAAAGGAAGTAAAGTACAGTATATCTTTTGATATGGATTCTTGATGTGAGTGATTATAATTTTAACAGATGCTACATTGTTTGATGAAACATTTTAGATTCTGAATGAAGAGTCCTTGAAGACCAAGAATGAAAATAATGTCTTACATGTGCAAAATAAATCTGACTTCTCAAGTACAATAGTCATTTACTGCTATCCAGAGTGCTGTGTAATGCAGTCATCACAGAGTTCATCAACAGACAATAGAAGATAATTCTTCTTCCTTGTGAAAGAATTATCTCCTCATATTTTATAGGTGTTGGGCCAAATCCTTCAGTCCTTACTCCAGGATTGATTTCTCAGACCTTATTCATGGTAGATAGGGGTACTTCAATCCATGCCAATGAAATACTGTTAACTCCTTCATTAAGATGAATAAAGATACCAGTTATCAGGCAAAGGAGACAATCGAGGAGGGAGTAATGAATGAACATTTTGGCTGGTAAGGAACAAAACCTTTAATATATATTTAAACTATTCACTTCATACAGGAACAAATGTAATTTAAGTATATAATATTTGATCTGACCTTTGAAGCATTTCTTGAAGAGTCTGTAAGAATTTGTGTAATAATCTGAAAAGAGAACGACAGTCTGGACATTAATTACTGCATATTTGCAAAATATTTATTGCTTACGAAAATAACATTGGTTTTGTTGTTTCCATCAAAGTGAAAAGTTCAGACCCTTGTTGTACACATTATTCATTCTCACTTAGCAGTTCATTTGAATTCAAAATGACAACATCGAAATATGTAGTGTATGTGTTTATGAAAGTATACAGCAATTAGCCCTTATAATTTCTATCAGCCTTTAATAAATATTACAGAGAATAAATAGCAAATGGTATCACTTTGGGAAAAAAAAAAAACAACCCTGAAGGATAAATTTATGGAAAGGTAGCAATATTTTCTTTCACATTTAACATTTTAATATCTAGAAATAATCAGGACAATACCATCTTGCCCTATTAACTCTTTGGAGTCATTTGTTTCTACTTTGAGTCTGCATTCTCTTTCATGTTCTTTGAGCATAGGATTAAGCAGAAAACAATAGTACAAGACCTATGTTTATAGAAGCCTGCTGTGTCAAATCTGTTATTTCTGGGTTTGAACTATTTTTTCTTAAATTTTACTACTAAAAATAAAGTTTATTTCTAAGTAGGAAAAATGCTATTTGAAATAAAAATCACAAAATGGAAATACTGAAGTAAAGACAGACAAAATTCACACCTATGAGTAAATTTAACCAAGAAACTAATATTCTAGTTGTGTTTACAAACGAGCCCTTCTTCAGCAAAATGCATATTAAAATCTGTAGTATATGAAATACCTCTTGTGTTAAATTACAATGTCTGGTAGAAGGCAAGAGGAAGGTCACTGTAGCTGATAAACATAGTTATGCAAATGTGTTATTGTGAGAAGGCACTGAACAGGGTTAAAAACTGTGCTAAGCAGAAGGTCAATCAGAAATTTCATGGGTCTTTCTGGCATTAAAATCTATAAAAGTGAGGAGGTGAGCAAGGAAGAAAATGAAGATGAAAGTATGTTTTTATTTTTTAATTTTGGTCTATTTGATGAATGAAAAAATATTGGTCTGGTAGGAAAAAGATGTCACCAACAATTATATTTTCAGAATACCCCCCGTCTATATTATTAAAATGTTTGCAAATTCACCATATTTTCAAGTTTCTTTATACCCCTCAAGCACTGCGATATCTAGTAGCCTCTCTAAGATTCTTCAGCTCTAGATTTCTCAGAAGCTCCCTGATTTGGCATCACAGTAACTAGACTGATTTAATTTGTAGTGCTCATTTTAAGCATTATGCTTATACTTAAGGGGCTTGTTCTTTAGTTTGTGAACAGATTTTGTTTCAAAGACAACAGAGAGAAGAACAAGCCTTAGCTGGGATCTACTGAGTTAGTAGGGATCTCACCAGGGATTTTTTGTACTTGCAACTGTTTTGCTCCTGGGCAGGAGACAGTCTGTCATACTGATGGGGGCCAGACAGAGTAAACAACCTTAGTGGATATGTACACCAAGGTTTATTTAAGAACCAGCAAGATTAGAGCTTTCACTCCACTCATTTGTGGCACACACTTTCTCATTTTCTCCAGTGTTATACTCTCTGGGTTTCAGCTTCCCCTCACCACAGCAAGGTTCCTGCTGGTCTGGGAAAATCAGACAAAAAGTCATGTCTTTTTGCACTGTGCTGCTGCTGGCAGTTACCTGTCTTGGGGGTCACAAGGCAAGGTCCCTGGGCATCCCTATTCCTTCTTCTCCATGCATCTGTCTGACATCTGGGTTCTTCACCTGCTTCTCAGATCTTTCCTCCAGCAGGGTTTTTCACCTTATTCCTTCCAGGTCACCTCCTGTTCCCTGAAGCCACTCCTTCTTTTTGATAACTCCCTTTTTTTTTTTTTTTTTTTTCCTTTCTTTCTTTACTTTCCAGAATCTCCAATCACCAGTTTTCTCAATCTAGTTTATATGCAGAAACACAATGCCTGCTTAGTGTCCTAGTTGGTGGTTCTGTCTCATGCCTCTTTATTAAATGGAGGATTCAGGAAGTGCCACTTTTGTTTAGTCCAATTGATATCAAAATTTACAACTAGCCTGTATCAGTTGCAACTAGCATGTAGCAGGCTTCCTCTTGAGAATTCAAAAGTTCCGGTTTGGACACTCATCTTCCACCTCCCCTGCAACACACACAAAATTACCTGTTGCCTTTCAGCAACTGGCTCTGAATGAGTATCAGGAGTGTGTTTCTGCCACAGGGATAAATGAGACCCCATAGATGGAACCGGTGAAGAAGAGTCATCTTGATCTCAAGCCTCTGTGGATGGTGGGTGGATCACCATGTTTGAGTAAATGGCAATATACTGAGTTTTCCTCATTTTTACACCTTTTTTAACACTTCATTATGCTGTACAATTTCTTAGCAGAGGTTCCTTTCACAGTACCCACAGAGGTTCAGCAGAGTGAGGCAAAGGTTACTATTCCTTCTGACACACATCTGTGCAGTGCCTGCTGTGAGATTTACAGCTCCAGGAGGCCTGTGCACTAATCCTTCACCCTGGCAGAATTTCGTCTGTACTGTGTGTTACAAATGAGAGAGGAAAACCACTGTTCTGAATTTTCCTTCCAGGCTGATACCACAAAAGAATGATGAGCATGAAGGACATACGGAAGGGTATTTCACCAGCTTGGAGTGGGATGCAAGAAAACCCTATCACTAAGTGCTGCATTGAACACAAGAGGCGCTACAAACAATAGATCAAACACAGAACAGAACTGACGTATGAAGTTAAATGAAGGAACTCTTTTCACTTTGGAAGAGAGAATAAATGGACTAGAGTATGTTCACCCTATACAGAAGAGTTTTTGAGTACAAGTAAACAATGAGAACGGTGTTGCCCAATTCTTCAATTTCTCTTATAGTCTTTCTACGTGGCTTTCTCTGAGATAGTTTACAGAATAAATAATGCTGATACATAAAACTGGAGAAATGTCTCCAAAACTACGTAATGAAGACATGCCACTGTCATTTACGTTATATAAAAGGCACACCATGCAGCAATACTTTATCTTGTCTATAGGTGGCAGCAGAAGACTAAGTCTCCTGATCAGCTTAACATAAATGGAACCGTGTTTAAAGAAAGTTATTTGTACACTAAAGATGAATATTCTCTTAATAATACATGAACATTATTTAACAGGAACTATAGAGTCAATAGAATGCGAACAATGACTCCCCCTCTCCAAAAAAAGCCATTGCAGCCAGAACTAGTCCTTTTCTTCAATGAAGTGAAAAGCTCGTTCAATTTGCTCAGCGTGGGAGTCTTTGTCATTTTAACTGGATGGCACAATAGATATTGATAAAAATAAAAGTCTTTTAACATAATAGCAATGCAAGACAATACCAACAAAGTGTCTTGTCTGTCAGCAATAGCCATTAAAAATGTATTAAAACATGCATTCAGCTCTTTTATTTCCTAAAAATAAAAAAGGTTGGTAAGTGCTTACATGCAAAAACCTTCTCGTAAGAAAAGAAAGAAAGAGAGACAGAGAGCTCAGGAAGGAGGCCACCAGATCTAGACACGGAAAACAAAGCAAAGTAAAGGAAAAGGGCCCATGAGACCAAAAAAAAAAAAAATGCAGCTCAATGACTAGATTAAGCCAGAGAGAAACATAACTCTAAACAATGCAATAGGCTTTATATACGCTTAAGCAAAATATCATTTAAAGCTTCTGTCTGTCTATAAAAATACCTTTTTTCTTTTACTCCACTATAAATGTTTGTTACTTTCTAGAGTTAAGAGGTGTTGTTCACTAGAAGGAATTGTAAGTATTTCAAGTAAAAGATGCATTTGTGCAAAACTGTGATCCTTTTAACAGCATAGTAGCAAACAAAGCGGGGGGGGGGGGGGGGGGGGGGGGGGGGGGGGGAATCCTCCGTGAAAGCATTGCCTTGCTTTCACTTACTGACCCTGCTAAACTGTTTTGTACATAAGTGAAGTATACATGGTGGATTGTCTAGTAAACAAAAAAGATAGCTTTCGCTGTGGGAGAATGTTGGGGAGAGAAGATGAAAGGATCCAGTACAATCCATGGCAAGATTTTCCGATGAAACAGCTCGTGAGGAAGGAACTGTTGTTTTACAGTGCCTCACAAGGTTCAAAGCATACATATTAAAACAACTTGCAGATGTAGGTTGTGCAAAATATTAGGGACAGTACTTGCTAAACTCAGTTTGCTCAGCTATTTCTTCTCTTTCAAAAATTCGTAAGTCCTGTAAATCCTCAGAGCCCACTGTCTAATTATACTGGGCATCTTGTATACCTTCTCATTAAAAACTAACCTCCTATTTTAATGACTTGGTTGAAATCCTTTGAAGATCAGACTGTTAGCGACTGAATGTTGTACTCTGAATACTCCTTCATGCTGCTCTCCTCCCTTTATTGCTTTCTGAGCTTTGGCCATTTCTTTTCTTTAAACCAATTTTAGATGCCTTACCTGACTCCAAGTGAAAAACACTGAGGTGCTTCGTTTGAAGGCCACTTCTGCACCCTGACAGAATGGGTTGGTCTGAGTTAAGTGTTTAGGTTGCTTTTAGCTAATGGGAAAGAGTCTTATCTGTTTAGCTGAGGCAGTTGCTGAACAGATGTATCTCTGACACAGTGCAGTATTTACAGTACCATATCTTTAACAAATTGGGTTATATTCATTCCTGGGATAATTCCAACTGACTTCATTCAAATTACACAAATGATTAATTTGTGCTCTGGGTTTCAGATGATAAACCCTCTCCCAGTTTCGTAGAGGGTGTATTTTCTTTATCATCAGTTTCTGGCTAGGATCACTATGGTTTGGACAATCATTTTAATTCACCATTTGAGTTTTTGGCTTATGTTACACATCCAAGTCTCAGCCTTAATAAGGGGCTTAGAAATCAGAAAATAGATTTTTTTTTTTTCTCTAATTTGCTTCTTTTAAAACTTTACTTTTTCAGATCCTTTACAAGCCCTTTTAATGCCCTTCTGTAGATTTTCCACAAGCATTTTAGTCATAACTGTTACTCACTTCAATTACAGGTGTTCTCCTTCTGTACTTTAGGGGTTTTTTTTTAATGCTAGGAGAATGAAGAGTACATTCTTCATTCCACATGGACACCTCTGGGGTGTCCCAAACAAGGAATTCTAACACTGAAATAAATAATAAAATGCTGTTCCTTTTGGAGGTAAACATCATTCTTTTTCTGCTTTTTGTCATCATAAATCAAAATATAGGCTTTACATGGAGTTTCTCTTACAAAACCAAATATATTGACAATAGCATTTAAATAAGTGAGGAAGTGTAATTAATATGCAAGTTATTTCATTTGCAAAATGTATACAGGTAATAATTTCTGCATTATTTAGTAGATCTTATATATCTTACTGTAGCAAAATACAGAGAGGGCCATACTGTGATACTTTGACTTGCAACAAATGGTGCTTTACTCCATAAGCTTTCTCATTTATTCCAGTCAAAGTAACATGTTTTATATCAAGAGAAAAACATACATGAATCTTCCTTATTTCCACATTGAAAAGATGAAAATATAACTTGCTAAGAAAATCCCAAAGTTTAAAATTCATTACAAATTATCCTGGAAATTATATTTTGTTTATTTTGACAGGTGCAGAGAAAAATTCATAAAATATTTCATCTCCATATTGAACATAATGGGAAATAGGGACATTATTTTGATACATGGTTTTACTAACAAGTTTCAAGATGAAATATTGCCTATCATAGAAAATACACCTATTCACAAGCAAAAAAAAAAGAAAAAAAATACAAAAATTGCTAGCTTTAATAAAAGCCAGGACTTACTGATTAAATAACATTTTATATTCAAGAGATTCTCTAACATAAAGGCCTTTATTGAAAAGGTCTGATGGGCTGAGAGAGAAGTTTTATTTATTTTATAGGTGCTTTTCTTAAGTACAATTCCCTTATGCTTAGAATAAACCTGGAGTTAAGAAAGCGTGAGTGGAGCTCTTATTGAAACAACTCTGCATCAAAACACAAATAACTTTCTATTAGCCATGTCACTAGGTTAAAGAACAGGTAGGCGGAATCCAAGCAATTATCAGGGAAACATTGGAACATTCTTCAAAACAACCCTGACCTTAATAACTTGTTTAAAGATCTTCTCCTGATGGCTTATGGAAGAAGCCCAACTTAAAAGACAAAAGTGTACTCTTAAAGTGCATTGTTCATCACTGTAGACCCTCAGTGGCACAGCTACACGATGGCAATTACTTTTGTGATGCCTGTGACCATGTAATTCAACCCCCAAATAGAAGTGTTTTATTTTATCACCCTATTAGAGGAAAAAAAATATCTTCTCCTATTTAATGAATAATAACATGCACTACAAAGAATGTTTCAGTAGTGTATCCAACCAAATGTCCTTGCACTCCAGTTAGTGTGTGGATCAGACCACAAAAATTACAACGGAACAAATGTGTAAAGAATCTGCTTTTCGTTAGTGGAAATGATGAAGCCTCTCGGCAAGCTGAATATGCTAACACTGGGAGAGATTCTAATCTGAGGTACTCAGCATACAAAGCTTCTTAGTTCAACAGCAAATGTGTTTATGAGCTTCTGAAGCCACCTATTCAACACTTCTCAGGTGCAAGGACTCATCCTTCTAAAATGATGAAGTTTGTAAAGAAACAAAGAGGATCTTCAATCACAATTTCTTTCCACAGGACAGGCAGAAGTAAAACAACCACCACCACCAAAAGTTAAGTTCATATATTTAATTTATAAATACAGGTAATTTATGTTATTTAAATAAATAAATTCTTTCTTACTTCTTCAGATTTCAGTAGTGCAATACAGTGAGAGAGTGCTACAAATGTTACATGTGATATTCAGCTGTGGAAATACACAGCCAAGGCAGAAATATTTAAAATAGTGACAGATCATTCTTCTAGCATAATATCTTGTAGTGATGCTTGGCCAGAAGATTTAGAGACACTGCTTGCATTATGTGACAGAGTGCAGTTACTCTTTCTTCCAATCTTTTCTATGTTTCTTCTTTTTTTTAATCTACTATGGAGAGAAGGGATCTGATTTCCTGGCTCCCAGAGGTAGGAGAAACTTCAGTCTTTGTACAGATGTCTCATTCTCCTAGAGTAAGTCCCATTCCTCTGGACTGCTGTAAGATCCCAGCATTTCTGTGACTCACTTGATGGTTGCATTGACTACCCTGCACCTAAATTTTAATGTAGAGTACTGTTATAGGTGGGAACATTCATGTGAGAGGTATTAAACTGTCCTCATCTCAGTAACAAAGAGATGCTGTTTAGTTCTGATTGTTCTCTCTAAATCTCCTGCTATCTCTGTAGCCACAAAGATTTAGTTATAGATTAGATTTACATGTTAAATAACAGCACTTTAGATAAATAGCGACCATTATGGTTACCTCACAATGTATAGATAGAAAAACTTCACATCTGCTCTGAAAGTATAACTTTTTGTCATCTTTTAACCCCAGCCAGCAACTAAGTACCACGCAGTCGCTCACTCACTTCCCCCCCCCACCCACTGGGAGGGGGGAGAGAATCGGGAAAAGAAGTAAAACTTGTGGGTTGAGATAAGAACGGTTTAACAGAACAGAAAATAAGAAAATAATAATGATAATGATAAGGCTAATAAAATGACAACAGTAATAATAAAAGGATTGGAATATACAAATAATGCACAATGCAATTGCTCACCACCCGCCGATCGACGCCCAGTTAGTCCCCGAGTGGCGATCCCCCCATCCCCACTCCCCCCAGTTTATATACTAGACATGACGTCACATGGTATGGAATACCCTGTTGGCCACTTTGGGTCAGCTGCCCTGGCTGTGTCCCCTCCCAACTTCTTGTGCCCCTCCAGCCTTCTTGCTGGCTGGGCATTCGAAGCCGAAAAATCCTTGACTTTAGACTAAATATTACTTAGCAACAACTGAAAACATCAGTGTGTTATCAACATTCTTCTCATACCTAGCTCAAAAACACAGCGCTGTACCAGCTACTAGGAAGACAATTAACTCTATCCCAGCTGAAACCAGGACACTTTTGTTTGATTTTTCTCATATTGTTTATAGTAATAGGCATTTACACTTAAAGTGCAAAGAAAATTGTTCCAATGCTTCATTATTCAGACTGCTAAAACACAGCCTGTACTTCTAAAGAGAATTTACCTTGCTTAAGCTTTTACCTCTGAATTTTGTATAACTGGTGGGTTAATAAATTGTTCATTGTTAGACATTTCTACTCAGATAGGTGTCTACAAACTATATAAATGTAATCTTTTGTGGATATGCTGAATAAATCGAGCTTCTTAGTGAAGTTGATTTCCAGTTCTTCACTCACAGAACCACAAAATGGCTGAGCTTGGAAGAGACCTCTTGAGATCATTTCGTCCAAACCCCCTGGTCAAGCAGATCAGCTAGAGCCAGTTGTACACAGCTATAGAATCATAAAATCATTTGGGTTGGAAGGGACCTTTAAAGGCCATCTAGTCCAACCCTCCTGCAATGAGCAGGGACATCTTCAACCAGATCAGGTTACTCAGAGCCCTGTCCAACCTGACCTTGAATGTTTCCAGGGATGGGGCATCTACCACCAATCTGGGCAACCTGTGCCAGTGTTTCACCACCCTCATCATACAAAATTTCTTCCTTATATCTAGTCTAAATCTACCCTCTTTCAGTTTAAAACCATTGCCCCTTGTCCTATCGCAACAAGCCCTACTAAAAAGTTTGTCCCCATCTTTCTTATAACTCCCCTTTAAATATTGAAAGGCCACAATAAGGTCTCCCTGGAGCCTTCTCCAGGCTGAACAACCCCAACTCTCTCAGCCTTTCTTCATAGGAGAGGTGTTCCATCCCTCTGATCATTTTTGTGGTGCTCCTCTGGACCGCTCCAACAGGTCCATGTCTTTCCTGTGCTGAGGACCCCAGAGCTGGATGCAGTACTGCAGGTGGGGTCTCATGAGAGCAGAATAGAGGGACAGAATCACCTCCCTTGACCTGCTGGTCACGCTGCTTTTGATGCAGCCCAGGATACAATTGGCCTTCTGGGCTGCAAGCACATATTGCTGGCTCATGTCCAGCTTTTTATCCACCAGTACCCCCAAGTCCTTCTCTGCAGGGCTGCTCTCAATTCCTTCATCCCCCAGCCTGTACTGATACTGGGGGTTGCCCTGACCCAGGTGCAGGACCTTGCAATTGGCCTTGTTGAACCTCATGAGGTTCATATGGGCCCACTTCTCAAACTTGTCCAGGTCCCTTTGGATGGTATGCTGTCCCTCAGGGTGGTGTCAACCACACGACTCAGCTTGGTGTCGTCTGCAAACTTGCTGATGGTTCACTGGATCCCACTGTCTGTGTCATAGATGAAGACATTAAACGGTACTGGTCCCAGTACGGACCCCTGAGGGACACCACTTGTCACTGATCTCCATCTGGACATTGAGCCATTGACCACTACCCTCTGGATGCAACCATGTCAAGTTGGGTTTTGATCACCTCCACAGATGGAGCTTCATAACCTCTCTGGGCAACCTGTTACAGTGTTTAACCACCCTCAGAGTAAAAAAAAAAAAATTTTGATATGTTCAGGTAGAATTTTGTGTGGTTTAATATGCACTTCTTGTCCTGTCATTGGACACTACTGAGACTATCCTGTTTCTTTCTTCATTCCCTCCCATCAGGCTTATATACACTGAAAAGATCCCCTGAGCGTTCTCTTTTTCAGGCTGAAGAGTCCCGGCTGTCTTAGCCTTTCCTCATTAGAGAGATGTTCCAGTCCCTTCATCATCTTTGTGACCCTTTGCTAGACTGTCTTGAGTATGTCCATGTCTTTCTTGTACTGAGGAGCCCAGAACTGGACACAGTACTCCAGGTGTGGCCTCACTAGTGCAGAGTAGAGGGGAAGGACCACCTCTCGACCTGCTGGCAACATTCTTGTTAATGCAGCCCAGGACACTGTTGGTCTTTTTCACTGTGAGGTTGCATTGCTGGCTCATGATCAGCTTGTTGTCAACCAAGACCCTGAGGTCCTTCTCTGTAGAGCTGCTTATCAGCTGGTTGGCACCCAGCATGTATTGGTGAATGGGATTGTTCCTCCCTGGGTGCAGGGCTTTGTATTTCCCTTCATTGAACTCAGTGAGATGCCTGTCAGCCCAATTCACCAACCTGTTAAGGTCCCTCTGAATGGCAGCACAACCACCTGGTACTTCAGCCACTCCTCCTGGTTTTGTGTCATCTGCAAACTTGCTATGGGTGCGCTCTATCTGAGTATCCAGGTCATTGATGAATACGTTGAACAGTATTGGCTTCAGTATTACTGCCTGGGTACACTACTAGTGACTGGCCTCCAGCTGGACTTTGTGCCACTGATCTCAGCTCTCTGGGTCTGATTGTTCATCTAGTTTTCAATCCACCTCACTGTCCACTTTTCTAACCTGTATTTTCTCACTCTGTTTATGAAGATGTTATGGAAGGCAGTGTCAAAGGCTTTACTAAAGTTCAGTTAAATAACACCTATTTCTCTCTCTTTGTCCACCAAGTTAGTCACTCCATTGTAGAAGGTTCTCAGGTTGGTTGAACATGACTACCCTTTCATAAATCCATGCTGACTACTCCCTTCTTGTCCTTCATGTATTTGGATATTTTCCAGGAGGATTTTCTCCATCACCTTCCCAGGGACAGAGTAAGACTGACCCACATGTATTTGCCCTGAGCTTTCTTTTTGCCCTTCTTGAAGACAAGAGTAATGTTTTCTCTCATCAAGTCTTCAGGAATCTCTCCTGGTTGCTATGACTTTTCAAAGGTAATTGAGAGGGGCCTTGTAATGACTATGACATCAGCCTGTTCCCTCAGGACTCATGGCTGCAACCCATCAGGGTCCATGGACTTGTGTGTGTCTGGTTTGTTCAAGTGCTCCCTAACTAGTTAGGGGGGGTAAGTCTACCCACAGAGGGTAAGTCTGCCTTCTTGCAAACTTCTGTCTGGTCTGAGGGGCCTTGGATGTATACAGATTTTTTTTGTTTTGGTTTGCTTTTTTGTTGTTGTTTTTTCTGGCCCATGTGTGTTGGTGTGCCTTTCTGCACACCCCCAGTGCCTTGCTGTGCCTCTCTGCACAGCCCACATGCTTTGACATGCCTTTTTGCATGACTGAACTGTCTCAGTGTGCCACATTCATTCTTGTTCCTTATTTATTTCTGAAATGTCCTAATCTTTCTAAACACCCTTTTTAAAATTTAAAAAAGTAGAAATCTCTAGAGTTTTCTGGTAGTGTTTTCATGAATACCATGTATAGGTGTAAAAACTTCTGGCATCTTATTTCTGTTTAAGGTTATGTTTGTTCCCTTGGCTACAGCTTTGCATAGGGACCTCTTATAGCTAGCTAATGTGGTTCTCTGCTGTGATTTTTAAATCCTCCTCCATCTCAGTAAATTTCAGAATTGAATGTGACTGCATTCTTTGCTCCTGTGTTTATGACCTGTTAAACCACACAAAAATACCTATGATTCATATGATCCTCTTTGTCAAACAATCCAAGTCTTGTCTACACAGCTGGCCAGTTCTTTTTATTGTTTAGTATTTATAAATGTTTAACCATCTGGAAATTTTTACCAGTAATCATTGTATTTATTTCTTCATCTTTCTGGACCAGGAAGAAAGTCTCTGCGTATACTGCACTAAGAACAGATCTTTATGGGACTCCAAAAGGAACATCACTTGATAATGATTTCCTATTTACTTTTCTCTT
This sequence comes from Aquila chrysaetos chrysaetos, assembly GCF_900496995.4. Lineage (NCBI taxonomy): Eukaryota > Metazoa > Chordata > Aves > Accipitriformes > Accipitridae > Aquila > Aquila chrysaetos. The sequence goes on along the minus strand of NC_044017.1, from coordinate 19,743,967 downwards.
TGTGTGACTGCATATAATGAGACAATGAATTTGTATCATGCTTATTCTTTAACAGCTTGACACACAGAATTCAGTTATATGACTTAATGTACTGTAGCAACAGTTAGCTTTATCAATTAAACCTCTACTTTCATAAAAAAATATCAGGTTTGAAAACAAAGCCATTGTATGACAATGGATCACTTCTTTATAATAAGTTGCATGAAAATATAAAAACGTGCTTTCGTTATGAGCACTGCCTTTGTAATAATTGCATTTTTTTATTTATTATTGCTGATTCCCATAGCATATTTCCTCTATTTGGAAAGAAATATGTGGTTTTGTCTTAGAATGTAGAAGATTAATTATTTCTGTTACAACCATTGTCATCAGGAACAAAGGTTTTGTAGCAGAAATTTAGCAACTCTTTCTTACTTGCATTAGGTCTGCAATACTTAAAAGAGCAAAGTGGAGTAATTAGTTTATTCTGTGATACACGGCAACATATATCTAAATACTCAAAAGGACCTTTTACTGCTGAACCTACAGATAGATATTATGCTGTAAAATTGGATGGAGCCTGGCTTTGGCTTTGATGAAATTTGAATCTGGCACTCAGTTTTACAGCAGCCAAACTCTTTATTGGGTTTTAATAAGAATTCAAATCTTAACAGATGTAAAGTTAACAAATGTTCTGACCTAGATCTCTTACAGGAACTCAGTATAGATCTCATATAGTGATCTTGCTCCTTGAGGTATTTATTTTCTAACGGAACAAACACTTAATTAAAACAAGAAGACAATAACAAAAAAGCCTGTCCCTCTTCTCAGAGTTAGGTTACATCAAATCCAAGAAGACTCTGGAGAGATCTTACTTGCTTGTTTGTTTGATTGCTTTGGGGAAAAAAAAGAAAAAAGTAAGATTTAGAAAATGTTTCATATTGCTTTTACCTATGAATGCAGATTGTTTAGCTGTCTACATCTATAATACATACCAAACCCTCACAAACACAGAGATATATTAGGAGGAAAATTTTTTTATGCTGGAATTCCTTTAAGACTGTATTTTTGACTTTTTCAAGGGAATCATCTACTAGTATTACTGAGAACTTTTTTTATCTTAAAATTTAGAGTGAAATAAAGTATTTTAGTTCACATGCTTATATATTTTTCATCAAAACAATGTTAAATGAAAAAAAAAATACAATTCAAATCCATTTAATGGAAAACACAATTTAGTTTGATGGCATTGGATTTTTTTTTTCTTACTGTTTTTTTCTCTATCCTTCCACCACCACCAAAAAAAAAGCAAAATACTGAACATGAAAATCTCAATTTCCTCATTCATCTCTAACACAAAACGAAAGGAATTCTAAAAATGTTCTCTTGCTTCCAGCCCATATTACTATGTCAAAGATGGCTAGGGAATAAGCTTGAACACTAAAATTCTTGATTGTTTACCCTGTTGAATTGTCAGTTCTGAATTGCTACAGCCAGCTCGCTCTGAGATAAATCTGCAACAGAGGTGCTATCCTTAATCAGGTGGAATGTGACCTATCAGTGCTAGTGGGCCTCAGGGGCAGGGACTGGTCTCTTGTTCTCTTTTATTAGCAATATAGTCATAACCTTTGAATAGAAGCATTTATTTCTTTTCAAACCATTTTAACAAAGCCTGAAATATTTCAGACAAAAGCAAAAGGTTTACAGAAATGTTTGACTGGATAAAAAAATAAATAAAAATCAAAACCCTGTTAGCATTTTTGAGTAACTTGTATTATTCCAGCAGACCCCTGTACAGACAGTGTTTCAGCCCCAAAGGTCACTTTGTTACTTTCTTTCTTAACATGACTATACAGCTTGCTGATATGACTTCAAAAACTACCTTCTTAACTCTGAGACCAAAGTAGAAGCACTCAAATCACAGGGAATCACTTTCTCCCTTCACCTCAAAGGCTGTTGGCACCAGTGAGCCAGCACATCTGTATCACCAGTTCTGCCCTCACCTAAGCTAGCCGCTTTTCTGGTCTCCTTGCTGCCGGGGCTCACAACCCTGTACAGATCGGCGAAGGGGCAGTGACAACTCTGTGGATGTTACCGTCACGGCGGCAGTGTTTGTATGGGAGGGGGACAACCTGCTCATGACTTTCCCTTTTTATGCAACTGTCAGGCCATACCCGGGCTTGGAATAACATTAGGATACGGAATGCTAATCAAGTGTTAGAAGTCTCTCTTTCTCAGAAGTGGAATTTTAAACAAAACTGCATAAACAGTGTGATTCTAGTGACAGATATTTGTGTCTCTCTCAATAAATAAATAAAACCACAGTCCTTTCGTCTGGCCAAGGATACTTGGAAACCCTATCAACGTTTCTTCTAAAGAAACCAGATGGCTTGTTGCTAACTAATATAAGTCAGACCCTCCCTCAAGGTACGGACATGCTGACTCCATGGGATTTCTAATTAAATTTGAAAAAAAGGTAATCATAATTTCTCTCCCTTGTTTCAAGTCACTTTCTGATTAAGTGCATAGGAAAAGTACTCATTTAAACCAAAATGTTCACATCTAACCAATAACTGACCCCTGAAGAAGAGTATGAGGAGTATGATCACTTAATTCCGGTACAGACCAAACTATTCTTTCTATTATCAGTATATGAAAAATACTTGAACTATAGGGAGATGCTTTTAAGGGAGGTCTTACACAAACTTTCTAGAATTAATTTTTATGTTTATTTTGTACAATTTGGGTAAGTTTAAATAAATACACAGAAGGTGGATTTTACCTACAAATCTTAAGTGGTGTGATACAGCTTCCAAAGCATACATATTGAGAACTATCTGAGATGCCACAAGATGTCTGAGGTGTTCTGCACACACCTGGTATATCTGATGCAGGATCTATGGGAAACCCGTGTGCTTCTGGTGAAGAACTGCAGGTCAGGTTAGATACCCTCAGATATCTCACATGTCACTGGATACCTATGTTTAAGCAATTGATTGCAGTGCTGAATTTTAAGAAATATAAATCTCATCCCAATTGACTTTTGTGGGGCCAGGATGTTACTCCCAGTTTGTGAGAGCTTCTTATTGTTTATAACTACATTGGAGGAATATTAGCTAAATATCAGCAGTTAGGCAGCAACTAAGAATCAACTGTAATATAAAAAAACAAGAAGTGATACTAGAAACTGAGTCCAGCCTTTAGTCAGTATAGCCAAATAACCTGACCAAAGGTAGATGCCAATTTGGAGCAGGTGTTTGAACTACAGTCTTCATAAAGCAGGTTAAAAATATGTGTCTAGTCCCATTGGAAAAATGTCTGAGACCTTTGCACCAGCCTGAAAATATGACACAAGAGCTGTGTGAACAGCATGGGACTAACACAGGATACTTTCTGGTGATTTCAAATGGCAATTCATGCTGAAGTGTGAGCAATTGTATCAAGCCTTGTCTGTGCAGAAAAAAAAAAAAAAGAAAAAAGAAGGCTCTTCAAGAGGATATTTATCTCATCTACCTCAAACATATTTTATGAGAAGATGAACTGTTCTTAGGAGGACCCACAGCCAGACCTTTGTAAGAGTACCAGGCTTTGAGTAATTGTTCATACACTGTACCTGGAGTACTGTGAACTAAGAAAATTACCTTGAGATGTATGAAGCAGTTACCTCATAAAGAGAATAATGGGAAGTCATTTAGAAAACACTTCACTCTCTATACAAAAAACAATGCATGCCAGCTAAATAGAAGACAAAAAACCACTTTTATTTTTAAAATCTTTCATACTGAAACGATTGAGTATTTTAATAGTTTTTTGTTAAATGAGAGAAAGGAAGCTAATGAAAACTGTATTCCTAAAATGAGGAGAGGGGAGAAGTGTTTTACAAGGAAAAATGTATCAAGTAATATGGTTTTAATTACAGTACAGAAAACAGAGAAACACTGAAATAGTATAGCATATTCAAGGCCAAAGGATGCTGAAATTTTGAGAGGTTAATTGAGAAAAAATTATAGGGATCTGAAATAAAGATGAGAACAGAAGCAGTAGATCAGATTAATTCTGTAAGATTGACACCAAACATACCTGGATATTCAATTCAGAATTAATTTGAAGTTGGCATTAGATGCAGCATTAGAAAGCCAGATAGTCATGCTGAAAATACTGGGTAAAATTCATTAGTTTCTACGTCTATGCAGTATTTGTGATAACTTTCAAAAATATACTGGTTATCTGTTTCCTTATAGTCATGTGAATTTTACAAAATTCTGTGAAAAGGAGTTAATCTTCTGGACACTGAAACAAACAAATAAATATTACAGTGATTGAAATATGACATTTCTAAGGTACATTTCTAAATTTTTCAGTTGCTTTTTTGGCAACACAAAATTTTATTTTAAAATTTTAAATGCCATATAAAAAGAAATACAATAAACATTAGACGGTTAGAAACTCAAGAATGAAATAGGTAAAAATTGATCCAAAGTAATTCTTCCAGCTGCTGTTTTGGAATAATAATATTCAAAAACATTCCTGTTTGATTTGAGCTAAACCAGTATTTTTCTTCTTCTGAATTCCCATTAAGGGAATAAATTAAATGTCTGGGTAGATAAACAAATGACAAGCCTACAATTTGTAACTTTGTGAAATAAATAAATCTATTACTGGATTAAAAAATTGTTTTAGCTCTACTGCCAGAAAAAAAGTGTAGCGGCTGAAGACACTGGGAACAAAATACTTAGGAAAACTTTGAAGCACCAAAACACAAAAGGGAGTTGAAAGTGCCCAGTTTGTCCCAATAATTCCCACTTCTTTCAGAATTTTTTCTTTTTTTTCTTGTCTAAAGTGTATGCTGGATAAGCTCATAGCTATCAATATATTGAGAAGAACACTTACTGTACAGTACAAGCTAGTGAAACACTTTCCATATGAATACTTCTGAGTAACGAAGTATGTGATAAAGATAGTGTGTGAGCTGGATTCAGTTATCTAAATAACATCTAGCACCACATTGCATCTGAGGATGAGTGGAGAGAAAATAAAACAAGATTATCTAGGCTACTGGTAAGTAGTCTTTCCCATAAAGTGAGAAAAAGGGGCTTCATTTGCTACTTGGCCTGTGGGATTTTAAACCAATAGTTCTAACAGCACAGCAGAGTGTCCTACCTACCATCACACAGCGCAGGAATTATGGTGGAGGAGATGTGAGGCATGGCGACCACTTCACTTCTGATGAAGCTGGATTACTCTGTAGGGAAAAATGAAAGTCTCATAGAAGTTAGGGCATGATTCTTATTTTAGTAGTTAAGGCACACGCCTCGGAGAAGTACACAAGGGGGTTGTTATTTTCTTCTGGAGTGTTTATACATTTTATACTAAATAAATTTGGCTGCAAAACTACTTCAAATTCGAAAGCATTCATTGGAGACCACAAAGTTTGGAAAAGTCTCTTTTGTAAAGTGTATAAGCAATCCTTTGCCAGATCAGAAAGCATACTCTGGATAAGTAATGTGCCTTGTGTGACACTTGACTAATTTAAAGGACTGACTAGATCTTTTGCATTTACTACATGGCAGCAATTCATTATTAAATAACATGGACTATTTTTCATATCCAGTGTGGAACCATAAGATCCATATGGATTGAAAGACCTTTCTATGGAATCACATTGCCTTCTTATTGCCTATTGAACTAATTCTCTTTGTGGGCCTTTCTTCCAAGGACAGTTCCCACAAGCACTTCAAACATGCACAATCCTATTAGAAATCCTTGGGCTGTATCCAAAGCCTGCCAAAGTCAATGGGAATATTCTTACTGATTTCGGTGGTTTTATTTACAGTCAAAGGACATGCAAGTTGAAGTCCATCATTCATTGCTATCTGTCAATACAGGGATATATCTTTGAACATGTAGATAGATTCAGATATTTTAAAGCCAGTGGTCTGTGATAAATTAACCTCATCGCTTTAACATATTGCAAGACACCTAATTTCATCAAGTCAAATCACATGTCCATCCAGCACAAAACATTCTTCCTTTTCCTTGCATGATGTGTGAAAGGCTATTTATTTGTTCCTTTTTATTTTCCTTTTTATTCTGTTGAACCAGATTTTGTCTTAATGCCTATCCAGTCCTAAACTGCAGAATTATCCTCTGAGTCACTATACACCAGCCTTGCCTTTTAAACTCTCAGCCTCTTTAGTTTAGTAACACGGGAGTAAGACCTGCATACTATTCCCTTCTTAGCTCAGCCTTGTTTCCTTGCACAGCTGATTAAACATGAGTAGGTCTGCTAATTTGTTAGAGGATGTAGTTCACAGTAGAGTTAGAAAGTGGTTAAGAAAGGCTTCCACCTACAGTCTGGTCCAATACACAGTGAACATCTTTCCCATATCCTTTGTGAAAACCCATGCTGTGGACTTGCATGCTCAGGGGAGCATTTTCGTTGATCTCAAAAGGAGTACAGATGTTAAAATAAAAATGTCCAGCAATTATGTTTAGAAGGACGTATGTATCTATAAGTGTGTAGATTGTTGCGTGTGTGCCTTTTGCAGGATCAGGACCCATGAATGAGTTATTAGAACTGAAGTATGTTTTTATAATATTTTACCAAAATCTTGCAAATGTAAAGGAACTCCATCTTTCTTGAAAGATAAACTCTAAGTACAGTGTACACATAGAAACTAATCATATTTGGCAGCTAATGAATTCTACTTTAAATAAATGTGATTAAATAAAACACCGATTCACACAGAACCAGTAGGAGTTAGATGGCAAACCACTCCATTGAAATAAATAGGCTTTGATAACTATGCCAATAGCTATGTTAGTTATTGAATCCTATTCATTTTGCTTTTGCAATTGCAATTGCTTTGGAACAGGAGTCATTGTAATGTGGGGAGGCCAGCCATCAAGTCCCATTCATTTCAAAAAAGATTTGGTTAGCTATCAAATCCCATCTCATTCATTTTAGCTTATACAGTTAATGGCATTATTCCCGTTTACTTCAATGGATACTTGAAAAAAGAAAAAGAAAAAAGAAAAAAACAGAAAGAAAAGGAAAAAAGAAAAAAGAAAAAGAGAAACAAAAAAGCAAAAAAGAAAAAAAGAAAGAAAAAGAGAAACAAAAAAAAGAAAAAGAGAAAGAGAAAGAGAAAGAAAGAGAGAAAGAGAAAGAAAAAAGAAATATGATTTGACAAGCTACATTTAAATAGGTTCAGGATATAAAAAAGAATAACTGAAGAACCTTTATATCACAATTATGTTACAGAACATGTCCATGCTCACATATTCATACACACACACACACAGAGATGGCTTAGAAGCACATAAAGCTACTACTATTCACCACCACAGATTTTGTGATGTGTCCATTTAAACTGATTTTAGTAATACATTGAAAAGTAAATCCAAGTTTACAGATTAACTTGGGTCCCAACTTAAAAATGACTGTTTGACATAAGTTTCAGTTTCCCAGTTGGAAAACAGGTGCTTAGTTTGAGGAACAATCCAAATTTAGGTAACCCACTTAGGTTCAGTATTTGGATTTGAATTGTTCATGCTAAACAAAGGCAAGTACACAAAAAAACCTCCAAACTTTCCAGTTGAATTGTAAAAAGAAAAAAAAAAATAAAAAAAAATTAAAAAATCTTTTGGAAAGCTCTAGACTCTGAAGCTTGTGGAGCTTCACACAGTGACTCCACAATGTTAATTTCCTTACTCTTATTCTGTGTTATTCTGCTTCCTGGTCTCACAGGCTGCACAAGACACGTGACGTGGCTCAGAGATGGTTTTTTTTTCCATGCAAAACAGGGTATCTATACCAAAACTGCCTACTGTGTGTGGTCAGTGGCATGTGTTTTCTTCTGAGGTGCATCTGAGCAATGACTGGGAGAGTGCTAGCTCCATGGCCTGAAACTGCTTCGGAACATGTTAACAGTTAGGCAGCCTGGACAGTCATGCACCTGTACCCATGCTCTGGCCTTGTTTTACTTAGTGTAAATATAGCCCTAATGTTTTTTGCTTAAATATTTTTATCATGATTCAGTTGATCTCATATATCTAAACCTGCTTATCATCATGGTAAAGATAAGTCATTTCTGCATTGCTGATAGTAACACGTTCTCCTATCCACAGCAAAATAATAACACCTGGTGCTTAAACCACTATGGGAAGCACACTTATTTGTCTTTCCTCCTATTCTGAACAAAATACACAATATCCTCTCTCTACAGCCATTCTGAAAATTCACAAAGAGGGAGATGAGGCCTCTCTATATTGCCATTTTGTCTGCATAACACTTCCTGAGAGTACGAATAGCAATGATTAGTCATGCCCATATCCACCAGACAGCAGGCTTGATTTCCATAAACTGTTAGGATCCTGAGAAGATCTGTTCTGCCTCTTTGATCCTCACAGGGAAATCAAGAAGCCTTCAGCTGTCAGAGGATACCTGTACCAACTAAGCTACTGCATGAAACATTAGGGATGTACTCTGTATTTCAACAGTCACCCATTAATGTGACCAACCATTTCCAAGAAAAAACAATGATTGCTGAATGAGCCCCAGACAAACTAGCCAGCATTTACTGCAGCTACAAGAAAAATCTACCAGCAGGAAAATACCAGTAAAAGTGGTAATGAGGCAAAGCAGTTAGAAAAAATCTGGTTTAGAAAAAATGTGTACATGGATCTGGGGAGGAAAAATAATTAATTTTGGAGGGGATAATCTTTTATAAATTGTGTGCTTTCTTGGTGAGATTAAAACAATAATTTGAGGACTCTTTTTTTTATTATTATTTTGTAGTTGAAGAAAATGTCCTGCTCGATCTGAAAAAAATGTATCATCTCAGCTTTCCATTTTTTTTTCCATGCATTTTTTTAACCACTTAAAAGATGAATGAAAGAAAGGAATAATGAAAGCAGATATAATGCTTGGTAAGGGCAAGTCCCTGGAGAGACAATAATTTATTAAGACCCAAAATAAAGCATTGTGAAAACTAGAGAAAAAAATATTTTGAGCTGTAAGGAAAGCGGAATATTATCTATAGGAAATAATCTATTTTTAGAAGGAGATGCAAGACATTGGGTGCAGGTGCCTAGGTGTTGGCATCTGGGGGGGCCGCTGCGGGGCAGCCCCTGTGAGGAGCAGCCGGGGCTGCCCCGTGCCGGACACAGCCGGTTCCAGCAGGTTCCAGCCGGTTCCAGCCGGCTCCAACCCGCCCACCCCAGGGCACCACTCAGCCCCACAGACAAGGCCGGGGTGCCCTGGGGAAAGCATATTTAAGAAAGGTTTTGTTTCTCACCACTGTATTCTATTTTTGATTGGCAATAAATTAAATTCGTTTTTCCCAAGTCAAGTCCGTTTTGCCTGTGATGGTAATTGGTAAGTGTCTGTATCTTGACCCATGAGCTCTTCCATCTTAGTTTCTCCCCCTGTCCTGTTAAGGGGGAGGGAGTGAGAGAGCAGCTGGGTGGGCTTCTGGCAGCTGACCAAGGTCAACCCACCACAATGTACAAACTTGTCTTCACTCAGAAATGATGTTCAAAACATTATTTTCCCAATACCTCCAGCTGACCAACAACAGAAATAAATAAAAAAACCCTAACCAACAAAAAACCCCAACCCTACAAAAAAACAAACAAAACCTCCAAACAACACCACCTCCCTCCCCCCAAACTTCTGGACATTGTAAAGGCCTAACTAAGAAAAAATATTTTTGGCGACAGCTTGCTAAGTGTTAATATATCACTGATGAAAACACTGATCAATGAACTAATCCAGGAAGTAATGAGGTTGGTTTATGGCAAGCAACAGTTACCCCACTGATATAATATTTGAAGCACAAGATGATTAAAACTGTACCAAACAATTGGTGTAGTAGAAAGACAGGATGGGATTAATCTCACTTAACTGTAGCCATCTGAATGTTAGCTGCTAGTGTAAAAGACTTGGCTACTCTCATTCTACATGAAAGAAGAAAGACAGATGTTTCCAGAAGGTGGGTCAGTTCATCCTGAAATAAGTTTGTAACAGGAGGAGAGACCTGGCAGAGGGTCTTGTCTAATTTAACTTACCTTTTTATACAGGAGAAATAGGAAATCATTCATTCTAATGTACTACCTCAAATTGATTTTTTTTACTTCAATATGTATCTTCATATTCAAGTTCTCTATGGTATGCTTCCTTGTAGACTTGTCTCATTCTTATTTGTATCAGTAATTTTCTCCTTTTTTATACATTATGTCATTATGTTTAGATTTTAGCTTACCATTTGGGGGTTTTTTTTCAACAACATTTAAGTTTTATTTTTGATAGGTCAGTTAAATTAATCTGAAATTTGCTTAGGAATCCAGTGTAGTTTCAAAACCCCTCAATTTAGTATTTACAATATAGCTGTCTACATATGATTTACAGGTCAAAGCTCCATTATACTCAGAAGAGATAGGATACTTAGGACCTGGTGCAATTTGATATGATCAAATATATCAAGACTTCTGTGACAGGCAGATATGACCCAGGAGATACTGGAAGTAAATACCCTTCTGAAGCTAAAGGTGAAGTGTGATACCCTGACTCTGCTTTTTCAGATGGTATTATATATGTATGTTTAGACAAATAGATTAGGTTTCCTGCTGATAAGTAGATACCTACTCTGTAAAACCCTAAATTTAGGTGCGGAAATGTGATGCTTTAAAAACAAAAAAAAAGTATTTTACTCCCAGATGTCACACTGTCCATTCTTCTCCAAAATATTCCAGAGGAAAATGTAACAGCTAGCATGTTTAATAATGCTGCAGTGAATACTGCTTCATTTATATAGAGTAGCCTTACTCACAATTCCTTGTAATAATAAGATTCTGAGCCTGATAAGAACATCTGGTTACAGCCATAATGTAAATAAAACAACTGGGCCAAAACCCAGACACATAAAAATATCATCATAACATTAAGGTGACAAGAAACAATTCACATATTTATGTTTAAGAAACATAACATTTCTCCTTTTCCAAGACAGCAGGCTTTGTGAGAAGTAAAAAGCAGCAAATGCCACAAATTTTGAGCTGTTGACATGATCCCATGTTATGTTTTCCTCTGGCAAAAATAGTCTAGGTACTTACCTAATTGGAAAACTACTGACAAAGTGTTAATCAGAGGATCACAATCATATCGGAAAAATGAAGGAAAGAGAAAAATAAGAAGAGTAACCTAGGTCTATCTCATATTTCCATTACTGATTTTGACAAAGAGCACATGTTCTTAATGGGTCTTACCCTATAAATGATACCAAGCTGCAGAGGAAAGGCTGTAAGGAGATTTGGGGATTAAAATTCAAAAACATTTAAGCAAATTAGATAAACTGTCTTAAGGAAAAAGCATGCAATTCAATAAGTACAAATGTAAAGTAGTCTTCTTAGACAAAAATTACTATGCAAATACAAGATAAGCAAAAGTACTACTAGGTATTACTTCAGTAGAAGAAATCTGGAAGTAACATGAATGAAAAGCTAAATGAGGCAACACAGGATTCCATGAACATGTGATACCCAGGCCTGCTTGAGAATAAAACAGCTACCCGTGCACACTGCCTGTCTGTGTATGTTCCTGACAAAGTTTTGGGGGCATATCTGCAGGTCCCTAAGGGCTTACTGTCTTTCCAGCATGGATTTACTTGCAGTATGGACTGGGAGGGAGAGAATCCTGTGTCTCTAGCTATCTCATTTGTTCTTGTGGGAGGCAATAGGATTTGGAAGAAGAGAGAAGTTGATGCCCCTCTGCAGACACTCTAGTTTTTCACAGAAAGCTCAGACATGATCTGCTGCAGGACAGGCGAGATGGGTAAACAGCTTGCACTTGGGTGGTGTATTTGGGCAGCCCTGTGTATTGGAAGCAACCTGGGGTTCAGACTGCTCTTAGGTACACTCTCTCAGCTACAATGAAGATTCAGTTAGACCAATTTTATGTTCCTAACAGGAGTTTGTCTTTGTAATTAATTTTGTGACTATGACAGCATTTTTACTTATGTGGCTATTGTGTCAAGAGTAACATATTTCAGAAATTCTCAATGAGTCTGCTTACATTTCTGGAAACATAAAATAAATAAAAATAAAATACTAATGTAATGCAGGAGTAGATACAACTCTAAAGGTATTGGCTTCCTGATTTATAGTTTCCTGCGACTTCTTCATTTCTGAAAATTCAGTCTATTCAAACTTTTCTCATATTTAATTTTAGTGTAGCTGAGCAGCTGTCATCCTGCATGGTTATTTTATAACCAGCATTTGCTGTCTATACCTATGTATGTTTAGCTGGTAAATACCTGTTATGTTTCAACTTCAGTTTTCTGCTTTTTGTATATGAGGACATTTTCATTATCAAAGAAATACAAAACAACACAGAGTCTTGTTATGTACATGTACATCAGACGTGTGTAATTTTCCATAACCATAAATAAGAGCTTGAATAACCTTGATCTTCTATTCTGTCATATTGTTTTTAAGCTGATGTAACACCATTGACATCAATGGACTTACCCCAGTATGAAATTGGTGTAATGGAGTGGAAAATCATTGCCGAAATCTCTAAGGGGATATTCAAAGTTCCCTTTACTGTAAGCTGTGTATTAGACTGGAAGATCCATAGTTTGTATTTCCATGTTTTGATGTGTATATCAAATGATGAAGAACTGTAAAACACTCCAAATAGGAAGCTATTCATAACCTTTCTTAATTAAGCATGAAATATTTCATTTTAAAATTGTCGGTTTTACTGTATGTTTAAGTATCTACTCAACGTCACAATTAATTTTAACTTTGGAGAAAAATATTATGTGTAGCAATTTAATTTGATACTATACACTACCAGAGTCAACATAATTTGTTGAAATTTAAATGAAATGAGTTGGTTTGTCTTTTTCAACTAAATGATATATGAAAAAGTAGCTCCATTTGTGACCACCTTTTATAAAGCTACTTAGCAGATGAGATCAAGATTTCATAAGCCTGGGTGTTCATGTAAGTATTGGTCATAGTTAACTCCTAAGTTAGTACCTGTATGCAGGTCTTTGTATTTTTCAAGTAATTTTCCTGAGAGAATCCAGATTAAACTGTCTTGATTTTCTTTCTCTAATTACGAGGGCAACATGTGAATATCAAGTGGAAAATAAGGATATTATGTATCTGTTTAGTTTCATACTTAATTTCCTATGAATTTCTGTTACAAGATGATGAAAATATGAACCACAAACCACTTTTTTTTTTAAAGCAGAGTGACTCACATGGCTTCATTTTCCTTTCAGCTCTGCAAAAAGTGAATCTAGCTTTCAAAGCAAAAATTATAATTGAGCAGAATTGTATTGGTGGGAAGTGTTGATAACAATGTGGTTTTTGACCGCCTTGTGAAATTTTATTACGGTTAGGAAGAGCTTTGTCAAATCAGTTGTGTGTAATTTATTTTATTCTTCCATTACATCATATTAAAAAGCGGCAAGATCCTGTTTTTTTGGCTATCAGTGAATAAAACATTTCCTGAATACTTTAACTTCCTTAAGAAGGCAAACTTTTTTCCTATCTTTTTTTTTTCTGTCAGCGTTCATTCTCACACAGAAAATACTGCTTATAGTCCCGATCACCTTCATTTAAAAATTTTTCACTTTGTTTCTTATACGTTGTATTTTTGAAGTATTGGTGAGAAAATTCTCTCCTAAGCAAAGGAAAGATGTAGTTAAAAGAAAGGAAACAGTGCCAAACCGAAAACCCTGTGTGATTTCCTTTTGTAAAATGTCATATAGAAACATGAATCTGAAAGTGTTCCACAGACAGCAGTAGTGGTTTTGTGGATGTTTTTCACTTGTCATGGGGTACTTTGCATGTCCTAAATATGGAAGGTTTAATTCCCAGTCGCCTGTGCTTTTTCATGTCATTTTCCCCTGGGAAATGTGCTATCACATCAGAATTATCCATTCATTTGGAGTTGCACTTTTATGTTTGTTTCATGGAGGGGAGTGAGGACATAATGGGCAAAGCAGCAGAGGCTAGTGTTAACAAGGTCCTAATTTGCTTTCTCAGCATCAGAAATGACTCTGAGGAAAAGTTTCTGGTGCAGCTCTGCAGAGAATTCTGGCAAATTATTTACTCTTTGCCAACCATTCACACTGATGTATCTCTGTTGACTTTGGTTTCAGATAGTATATATGGCTGATATTCAAACTGGGTGTTTTCTATTCTTCCAGCTTGCTTCCAGAGCAACCCAAAGTCAGATTTCAATGGAGATTGCGGTCCTCTGTATGAATTGCATTGATCTGGGATCATCCTATTCGTAATCATCCGTGCCTCTGAAAACCTCAGTAATTTCAGCTGGCATTTTGGTTGCCTAGAGATTCAGGCCTGGGTCCTAATTAACTATTTCAATTTACGTTTTGTGTCTGCTTTTGATCAAGAATATCTGGAAGAGAAATGTTTGTTTTCTCCAGATACATTTTTTATTTTATCTTCACATTCTTTGAATTTAATTCATTTCCTCATTAATCTTTATTTAATGACCATTTTCTTTTGTCAATAGCTACAAAATATCTTTATTAAATTAAAATTACATTTGTAGTAGTTTCTCACTTCTGAATTGTCATCACTCTCATGCGTGTAAATATCAGTCATAAAAATGTATATATTCATAATTCCTTAAGTAGAGTCACCTTTGAAACCCAGTTTTCTGCTCTGGGTTTATAAAACGATGGTAACTGTTATCAACCACTTCTTGAAAAAATAGGTGGGATGAAAATTTTGAAGTGATGCTTGAATATTTGCTAATACTATGTGTGTCAAGCTCTCTCGGAATGTTAGTGTTTATTTACTCTGCTCACAGGATTCTTTTTTTATTTCTTGGTTTCAATTTGTTTTGATTAATCTGACAAAACTATCCTGAACACTGCCCTGCTGCTTGGTTAAGACAAACTAGTGCTGTTCTGAATTGTTCCAGCAGCAAAGAGCAGTGAAAAAATGTCTCTGGATATTTCTCAATGAATTTTAGTCTGCGTGTGCTAGCCTAACCCTACATACCTTTGAGACTTAAATGCACAACCCCTTCTCATTCGGGCTGTGCTGGAGTGGAAATTTTTATCCCTCAGTTTCTTCTCACTACCCACTAGCTGGCAGTCATCCTGCAGCTTTTCAGTCACTGGCATCGCTCATGCGAGTGTTCCCTAGTACAGCACAAGCAAAATCTGTTGTATTGGTGCAAATTTCTTGATTAAACTGTTCAAGCTAGCCTGCAACAGACCAGAGAGTTCTCTCACGCACTGCTGCTAGCAAAAGTGTGTGTGGAACTACCCCTAGCAAAGGACTGGTGATGTGCAGCTGGGGATGCCATTATTTTTCCACAATTCTACTCAGTTTGACACTGTCAAGCCTTGTTTTGATATTAGTAACCTTTCTGAGTTAGTCTAATCTTAGGACAATCCTAGAATTCCCCATCAGCTGTGTTGTACTGTACGAGGACTAATTGATTTCAGCTGGACTATTTATAAACACAGACATCTATTTACGCAGCTGAGTAAGAGCTGGCCTAACTGAGCTTTAACAGATGTCCAAATTTCAAGATGCTGGGGCTATTTTTTGCCTTGCACTGGAATGTCACTGAGATAAAAACTAGTATGATTGAAATAAATCTGACTTTCTTATCATATGGTATTTAGCAAAATGTTCTTTTTTTACTTTGCTATGATTCTGATCATAGAGTTTCTTTTAATAGAATGATTAAGACACTATTTTACAGATCTATTAATATCAAGGTGTAAGTGGTGTTTATTAAAAAAAAAGAAATATTGCTAACTTCTGAAGCTGTCATTAGCTGATCATAAATGAATACTTTTCTAAAGCAGTTCATTCAATCATGTATTTTTAGAGGACTCTGTGATATTAAAAATGTATCATAAGGAGAAAAAAACCTAATAACTGACAGAGGTCACAGTTACATAAAAAAGAATTGAAAAATGGAAGAATATAAGAAAGTAAGAGCCACATGCAATCATGGAGGAGACAGATACATCAGTGCAAAGTTGTCACAGTTCAGCTCAGGATCAAGCTGGCTGCAGGAATCATCATAAATATCTGACATGTTGAGGTTAAAGAAAGTGTATGAGCATTACAATGACTTGGTAATAGAACCAGGTTTGAGTGTACAGATTTGCTGAACACTTAAAATTCCTGGGCTTTTTTAATTAATTGATAATTATTAACAGTTTACTTTTTTGTTTTCTAATTTACTCTAGAGAGGATAGGGCTTTAAAATTATTTCATTCTTAATTTAATTTTGTTAGTGGAATTTGGAAAGGATGGGTAATTTTAAGAGGAGTTTGACTCAATATTGTGACAATATCATAATACATTATCTAACATTTAAAGATCAAAATTATCTCGGAAGATTTCAAGTTAATAAATTTTGCTTATGGAAATTCTTAATATAGAAATCTAGAAATATTTTTGTAGTATGATAGTAATATGAAAATACATCCAAAAAATGAATAAAGCGATTGAATATATTTCCTCTGCAAATGTAATATAGTGTAATGTCAGCACAAGATACCAGCTAACGTACATTACAGCTCTGTAAATCTTGGTTTCTCTGAAATTTGAAGTTCTTACAATAGGAAGAAATGCATCAACTTATATATTGAAAGGGATTTTCTTATTGTTTCTGCTGATCTGTAAAGTCCAAAAATTGTTTAAGGTTATAAATGTCTTTATTAAAATTACGATTTCAGCCTAATTTATTTTAGCAAGAATTGTAATGTATTCTGCCCTTTGATCTCTTAGCTTGAAACGCTGCCTGTTGTTCCATTATTCCACCATCCATTTGCAGATAACAATACATCAGAACCTTTTTCTTGCTGCAGAAACAATGCCCTTTATTTGAGAAAGGACATTGTTTTGACAGATAAAGTAGGCATTTGATAAATTGGAACAGGTTCTGAATTATTTTGAGGGGAATGTGTGCTACATCTGTCTGCTGATTTTCCACTGAAGCAGTGCTTAACTTTCTTGTCTGTTTGTGATTTATTGAGCTGCAGAAAAGGTTAGGAAAATTTCATGGCTCTTCTCTTATAATTTGTAAGTGAATCAAAAAACATTTGTTACTGTTTATGATGCTCAAAAGACAGAATTACCCCAAAACATTTATCCACAACAAAGACTGTAGTGACAACAACAACAAAGGTAAATAAAATAATGATCTTCTAAATTATTAATAATACAAATACAACACAGAAAACAAATTCAGCTGTTGAAATGCATGGAATGTTAATAAAGTTTTGAGTGTCTTTTTAGACACATTTTTAAAAGGTAAATTAATGTTAAAATGGGCACTATTAAGAAGGCAATTACAATGAGTCTTATTACATATATGTTTCCAAAATACTTTTGTAGTTTAGTAATATTTATCAAGAACTTCTTGCAACTAATGTAAAATCCTGGCCACAAAGAAGTCAAAAGACTTATATTATTCAGCATTCAGATCTGAATTTAATTGCTGGAACAGAGACTACTTTTTTGTTGTTCGAGACATTCTAGGGGATCCTATCTCACCTGTCAATGGAAAGGCCATCACATATGGATGTCTTCAAAAACCTATGGCATTTCAAATAATATGCCCATATTTAGGTAACCAAATTGAGCTGTAAGGATGAAATCCAGCTTCAGATTGTTGATCCTAAAAATTTAGGTGTTTCAATGTAGGTGTTCACCCATAAGCCAAGTTTTTAAGCTTTCATTACAGTTAATGGAGAGTTTATTAACATGTCCAGTGTAATCTGGTCACCACTGTCAGCCAAAGAGATTCAAGGACTCCATAGGGCCATCTGAATATTGCTGTCTAGTGTTAAGGTAGAATAACGTAGGATATTTCAGACGACACTGTATGTTTGCCGCGTCAGCCCTGTGCATATGCCTTTGACAACCCCATGGTCTGTAAATGGCATGAGACACTTCTGCAGTGTGTGCAGCTGAATGAAGCACCATTAACTGCTCTGAAAAAAGCATCAAGGTGGGTGTCAGTTGACTAAATATAGATGTCCAATAACATTTGAGATTCCCATTATCGTCTGGCATCCAGCTCCTGCTTCAGAGGAACATGCATCTCCCACAGGTCCTTTTTTGTCTCTATCCTTCTTACATAGATGCCTTACTTCCTTAGGGCACTAGGAACCTAACCGAGCAACTAAATTCAACTCCTAGATTTGTCTCTGTGGAGGAAAAAGTGCCCCTCCTGAGGGACAACTCATCCCACATAGCTAAGCGCTTATTTTAGGATGGGATTAGTAAAGCTTTGGAGTACAGAGGAAACCTACATGACTGTTATGCTAATTATCTACCTCACTGATGATTGAAGTTGGAGGAAACCACTAGTTTTATAATTTTATTTGTATGAAAATAATTTTGATGCTTTTATTTTGCTCTCCTCTTCTCTTTTTTTTTCCTTCACTTTCCTTATATTAGATGATACACATGCACATCATAATGAACATTAGACATATAAAAAAATATAGAACAATAGATGAGATGTCTCTCTGGTCTTCACAAAGCATATCTCCTTCATTCACTGAAACAAAACTACTGCATATGGCCTTTCTTTGACACTTAACCCTCAAAAGTTAAACTTGCTTGTTTACTTTCTTCTTCTATCAACTTTCTGCTGTTGATGTAACTTCCATGCTGTATAGATTTAAAAAGTCTTCACATCATTATCTTGATGATATCAGGTTTACTTTGACGAAACTATAAATTTAACTTGTTGAATTACTCATTATTCAGAGTTTCCAGAATTTTTCTACTACATCAGACAAATGTCTTTTCTAAGTTCTTTGTTGAAAGCTGGGACAGACATTTGTTCAGGCTAATGTTTATTTTACTAACTTTGTCTAAAACAGCTAGCTTAAGCTGATTGTACTTGCTATCTCTATAGTTAGTGGAAACAGACTAGTACTTCTAACGAATGATGCATACCAGACTGAGACTTGTTTAAGACACCAAAGATGTATCAGTCTCTGCAAATGCCTGTATCTATTGACCATTAGGACAGTCTCAGACTTACTAGTTGCTTATGTCAGCATGGACAAAGAGCTTCTAGGCATCTCATAAATCTCAGACATATGGGGCATTTTATTCATTTGCAACTCAATTTTTTTTGTCTTAGGCTTTGTATTCAATCAGGTTTTTATCTCAGACTTCTAGGAAGAGGTTGGAAAAAGGAAAAAGACAGCATCAGCTAATATTTACCATTGCTTACTGGTAGTCCTGTGGGTTTTCTAAGGAAGCTACATATTTTAATATTATTCAAAATGTATATCGGCATTATGCCCTCATCTTGTACTGTAAGATAAGTACGTAAGACAGTGCAACTTTTGAGCAAATGTTTGGGTGGGTGTGTAAGTTGATGAAGTTTGTGGCCTTCTAAGTTTGATGAAGTTTGTGTGATGAAGTTAGGCCTTCTAAATTTAATGGGAATGACCTAAGTTTTCCATTCCTAATTCTTGTCACAAGTGTAATTTTTTCTTCCAGAAGGAATCATACATGAATCACACTTGTGTTAAACTTCCCACTGAGTGTTTTTGTTTGCTTGTTTGTTTTCCTGCAGAAAGGGCCAATATGGCCATATCTTATACAGGGAAAACATATGTGGAATTGTGTTCACTAGTGGATGTAAATTTAGTAGTTATTATCCATCTGGGATTTTGTTTTGCTACCAGTTTGTTTTCCCATTTGAGAATGATTGCGAACAACTGGGAAAGTGACGTGATGCACTTCACAGGTTTAAGATATACAGTTACACTGTAAATGCCTTATCCCATTTTCATTATAAATTATTTATTTATTACTTGACATAAAAAATCGAGTGTATTCAGTTGTTCCCAATGATGACAGCTGCTGTGGAACAGATAAGATACATTGGCAAACCATACTCCACAGAAACAGGAAAATATTTCTAAAGTTTCATGACATCTAGCTGTACCCAAGCAACCAAAACTGCACGCTCAATAAGACGGTGCAATGCAATAAAACCTCCTGCAATTTAAAAAAAATTTTTTTGTCCAATTCTGTAACTCAAAATTGTGCATTTTCTTTCTTTTTTTTTTCTTGTTTCTTTTTTGGGGGGTTACCCAATAGCATTTGCTTCATAGCATGTTGGCCAATTTGTATAATATGAGAATGAGAGTTATATTGACAATGACAAAAAGGAAATAAGGAATTCATGAGTCAGAGAAACATACAAATATTGTTACCATTGACAGAAATGTGGGAAAGCAGACTCTTTTTAAATTACAGGAGAGGAATAAAATTTTATATTAATCAAGGTAAAAGAAATAATAGAAATGAAGAGCAGCAAAGGACTTTGTGTTGGGTTTGCATGCCAAGGTTTTGGTAGCGGGACGGCTGCAAGGGTAGCTTCTGTGAGATCAGGAAGTGCCCCCTTCTCAGACAGAGCCAGTTTCAGCTGACTCCAAACTGGTCCCACCATTGCCCATTCAGCAGCGCTGGTGGTGCCTCTATGATAACATATTTATAAAAGGGTAAAAAATGCTGTGCAGCATCTGTGAGTGGAAGGAGTGAGAATATGTGAGAGAAACAGCCCTGCAGACCCCCAGGTCATGAAGAAGGAGGGGAGGAGGTGCTCCAGGCGCCGGAGCAGAGATTCCCCTGCAGCCCGTGGGGAAGACCACGTCAGAACAGGTATCCCCACTGCAGCCCAGAGAGGACCCGGACCCCAAGCTGGAGCAGGTGGATGTGCCCTGAGGGAAGCTGCAGCCTGGGCAGTAATAGTGTGGCTTGGTGGGCATCTGGCAGCCAGCCAAGGGTAACCCACCACAGACTCAAATCAAAACAAATGTTCTGTCTTGAATAACCATTCGAACAGGTTGTCAAGGTTTTCTGCAGGTGTGGGTACAATTATCAAGAGCAGCATTTACAGCGTGTTCTGAAGCTCAGAAAGATAAATTAGAGAGAAAAAAAAAATTAAACTGTATTGCACTCCAGGAATATATTCTAATCAAATACTTACAATAGCTATAGTAATATGTTGTGCACAAATTGATTTAAAGTGTATTCTGGTGGTAGGCTTCCAATTCATAATATATTTTTAAGTTTTGAGGTGACAACCACAAAAAAGGTAAAAGCTAAGCAATGCATTCTCAAGAAAATATAGTGCCTACTGTGGATCAAGTTCCATGCACAGGTATAGTTAAGAAGCATTCATCACTCAGACTTTAAGGGAAATATTTCTCCCACTATTGCTGTTTGACTGACAACAAAGTTACTGAAGCTTTTGAAGGGTATTGGGTTAGGGGATTCCCAAATAATCACATGCTGTTGAAAAATCAACAAAAAGTTCGCTGCAGTGAACTACACATGTATAAATAAATTCATTAAATTCTTGATATCTAAAACTAGGAACTGGGGAAAAAAAAGGCTATGTTAGATGCAAGATATTTACTAATTGTTCAACAACCCTCTATCTACTAGTTAAGGAGCAGTGATTCTGAAAAATAATTTAATTGAAAACTTCAAATATTTCTTTCAAAAATCTAAAGACAAATATTTCAGCTTTTCAGTTTAATTTTCCTCTATTTTTATTCCCCCTAACTGCAGCTATTAGCTGAATGTTGCTTGAATTTGCAAATATTTTTGCTTAATACAATTTTTATTTGGAGGGGAGGGAGGAACAAACTGTCTGCAGTTACCATTTCATTGTGTTAAAACCAAACCAAACCAAACCATATCTTTTAATAAGGAACTTAAAGTTCTTTCTCTAGCTATATTTACTTACAGATTTGGTGGAAATTGCCATCCTCTGGCAGCTGTGGCAATGGAAAAGAGGTTTGTCTGTTAGGTGTTCTTAAATGTAGCAGCAGAGATGCAAAAATACATACCATGTTAACAGAAATGGCAGAGATTGGGATATGTGCAAAGAAACAAGAACAGGAATGGATGACACTGGGATACGCTGTCCATTCTCTGTTGCTACTGCCATAAGGATGGTAGTTGCTGTCAGTAGAATAAGGAAAATAGGTAAGGCAATAGTAGTTCAAACCTGTCAAAACTATTTGTAATGTCTGTGTCCTTAGCTCTCTGTGAGCAGGCATAGAGGTAGAGTGGCAGGGAAAAAAAAACAAAACATAAAGCTACCCCAAGACAACAAAACCAAAAAAACCCACCACAAAACCCCCATACCTTCCTTCCATTCTTCAGCTATCCCAATTCACAGTCTCATACACCAATATAATGCATGAAGCATAATAGTAAAATTCATTTTGAAAATATACATGCTACTCCACTAGAGTAGAATTGTGGATGGCTAAGGCATAGGTGCCTTTTTCTGCTGTTTGCGAGTTGTCATCCTAACACCTGCTCAGACCGCCTGCTTACATTGCTCTGCACTGGTCTTCTGAATGTGTACTGAAATAGTGAAGGTCAAATCTCATTTTCACTTTCAGTGACCTCTGTGCTTAATCTACAACCAAGTGGTATTGAGGTGACTTATTTATTGTTTAAAATCCTTATTCCTCCTTGTGTTTTAGCAAACATCCTGGGAAAGCTGCTGAATGAATAATAGAAGACTTACATTCAAAGGCAGAGAGATATTCAGAAGGAAGCAACTGTAGAGCTGGTAATGTGATGTTATGGTTAGGGCCAGAATGGCATTTTCATTATAAGCAGCATTTTTCAAATGCTTTTCATTTCACTACCTGTCAGGTGGATATTTCTCATGCTTGTTTTCCCCCTCAACACAGTATTTTGGAAAGATTGGTAAAATTCCATTGAACTATATTTGAGAATTTAATATTGAAAATGTATTTTCACTACCTAGGGGATTATTGAGACTCCTCTTTCATTCTCAGATAGTTCAGTATTTAGAATACTGTAAGGACTGGTTCTACAAAACCAGTCACCTTTTAATGAGGTTAATATTAGGAGAAGTACACACAATATTTCAGGCTAAGTTTGTCAAGGGCTCAGAACAGCTTCCCATGCCTTATTTGCTGACTTTTATTTTTGGAAATACATATTTTTATTTAAAAAAAAGATATTTCACATGCTTAAAGATCTCTTGTCTTCCTGCATATCACTGTGCAGTTTATATAGGAGAATGAACATCTAACATCTAGCATCAAATAGGGATGCCAAACTGAAAATGTAGCACATCCTTCCATTATGAAGTTCTCCATTAACAGAGTGATAATACTTTTTCAGTATCAGTATATTTTGTGGGCTTGGATTTTTTTTTTCTCAGTTTGCTTTCTAACCCAGGGAAGGTTTAGGCAGGTGAACGATGCAGACCTGTGAGGAACAGTAACTTTCTATGCCTAAAACAGCTGCAAGTAGATTTTCTCCTGAAACAGATTTTCTCCTCTTTTGTGTCAGAAAGAAAAAAAATTGCAGCATGTTAAGCTGGGACAGTTGACTCTGTCTTCACCCCCTAGCTGCCTATCCCACTTGTGGAAGATGCCACCAAGGGAACAGGAAGAGCTGAATTGTTCTTCAGCACTTTCTTGAACGTACAGCCAGTCACATTAAGGTAAGCTAATGCTGAATTCAAGTTTCTTTAACACATTAACCTTGATTAAGAAATAGGTTTTCATTCATCTGCCCTTGCCATAGGGACAGCAGCCTCTGATAACAGGCTCGGGCAGATATATGAGATGAAAAATACTTTAGTTTAATCCACAGCCAAATATGTGTCAACACTGTTAATGTAACTTGGCATAACTCCATTCAAGTCACCAGCAGAGGGTCTAAGTATACAGATTTTAAAAAAAACAACAAACAACCAAAACCAAAAGCCAAAAAACTAAACCAAAATGAAAAGCTAGGAACATTTTGTGTCATCCATAAGCTTAAAGCTCTTTAAAACCAGATCACTTCACTATAGTCAATGATGCTGAAAGAAAAAAAGAAAAAAAAAGTTCAAGACCTATCTGATTTATAGAATCTTTTTATTATTATTATTTTCACCACTGTGTAAGCTGTCATCTGATAAAAATCTATTGTCTATTTGTCTATTACAAGGAAAAATATTTCTCTTGCGAACTGTTGCCATCAGACACTGTGGAAAACTCATGAGACATTAACTGCTCAAAAGAAAATAATTTTAAATCATCTCACTCTGAAGACTGATAGTGAAGCTATGATCGTGATTATAAATTACTGATAATGATTAGGTTTTCAGCACTTATCTCATAGTTACTTTAAACCAGATAATCATTTAGAAAAGAAAGATTTGGGTTTAGTCATATATCTCTGCAGCATTATCTTGGCTTTCTTTTTCTAGACTTTATCTCTGTTCAAAAACAAATTTCATATGCACACAGAAACAAACGGGCATACTGCATGGCAATAGAAAGCTCAAGGCTAAATTTTCACCAGAGTTATACTGAGAATACCCTAACCAAAACTTGATTGCCTAATGATAAATGCATTTTGGGGCAAAATGTGATGGGAGTAAAGGCAAGAGAACACAACAATAGTATAAGGATACTAAGTAAAGAATACCAGTCTCTCAAATAAAATTGTTCAGCCTTTACAACCTTGTTGAGTTTGCTATTTGAGAGAGAAATGTTGCCATTAAATAAATGTATACATATATATGTATACAAAAATTAGAAATCGATAGTGATGTCATAAGATTGATAAACCAGGACAGTTCGAAACTTTAAACTTTACAAATTCATTCATTAACAGCATACTTCTTGTTAATGGTTACTTCTCACATCTTATTAATCATCACCATTGTGAACCCAAAACCTTTAGTCTTTAAGACTTACTTCTTAAATTAGACCCAAATATACAGTACTGTGGAGCTGATATTATTTACATTTATTTAGCACCGATGGCTGTGGTCCTTGGTGGTTCACTGAGCTGATGGTCATCAGGCTTCAGACCTCTTCAAGGCAAGTTGCAGCTGAAATTGTCTTACATTCTTTCTTCTCCAGTTTTTTTCACTGATGCACAATGTTTGTATGTAATTGCCCCTGCTCCCCTCAAAAGGGGTGGGTCTCCTATTGCTGCTAATATTTGTTTTGGTTTGTTTGGCAGGATCTTCTGCCTATTTGCAGTCCTTTGGGTTTATCTTGCCCTTTGTCTGGTAAGATTTTTTACTTAGATGCTTGCTACTTCAGAATCACATTGATCATATACTTCTGTAAAATGCTTATACATTGTAGCTGAACATGCTGTAACAGCTTTACAATATTATATAGTTATATACTACTGTTGGTTGCACTATTTTGGTATGCTTTTATTTGGGTTCAAGGCAAAATAATATTAATTATACCCTTATAAATACACTTCTGATCTATAGGTGTCACAGGGTTCTGTTTTGGCTAGAGAGGCCAAACTCCCTCTCCATAATACAGGGATCCACCAAAGTTGTGTAAAGGAGAATAAATAAATGGCTACAAAGTCATAACCAGAACCTTTGATTTTAGTCTCCTTAAATGGAACATGAATGCATGGTCTCCTGATGTGACTGCTCATTTTCTTATTCTTGCAAGTGGAGTTGCTCTGCATGTGTGACAGGAAAAATTCAATATGCATTCTGCAAAAGAATCAATAAAAATGGATTCTAAATCTTTGTCTTTCTTCCTGCTAGGAAGCAATCCAAATATTTTGAACTATGGATACATGCATTTCCACTACTTACTCAAGAGATTGCAGTCAATGTACTTCAGAAATGTTTCCCAAGCATATTGGTCTTAAAATTTGCCAATAATTCAGGGATTTTTTTTTTTTCTTTTAAGTATTTGTCAAGCTCTTTAAAAAATCTTGGAGTTTGTTACTGAGGTTTTGTTGTATTAGTTTCCATCAAGGTGTCATTTGTACATGATTTTGATTGGGATTTTAAGAGTATTCTTTTTGCAGCCAGATATAGAAAGGGACCTTGGAGGCATTGCAAACTTCTGTGGCTATGCACCATGCTCATTTTAAGAGTTAACCAGTAAGGTTCACCATACAAAGTAAAAGCCAATATAATCCCTTTGGGAAGGAGAAGAAAAGAGGCAGGTGCCTTCTCAGTGTTAAGGGAAGCTGTTCATTGCCTAAGCATTGTAATGGCAATATGACAACAGGATACTCAGCAGGTTGACTGGAAGGATATACAAATCAGCCAGGAGAAAAGTGAGAAAAAAGGTATGTCTGAATCAGTTTGTCACTTTGATTAAGAAGCTTTAAGGATGGTGCTTCTGTGAAACTGGATTCATAAACACATATTCCTGTCTGCAGTTAAATATGGCAATTTATTATTTGAGCACAAAATATACTTTCTGCATACAACACCTGGTACTATAGATCCTCTTGCAAAATAGCTTACTTGTTTGCTAGTAAGATTCCTGGACTCTGTTTATTTCTAAGCCTGAAAAGACCAAACCTGCTGCATCCTTTGAAAATTGTGAGCAGTAGACTGAATTAATTTGGAGTACTTTGTAATCTGTCTATTAAGATGAAGCTACTATTTAGCCAGGAACATAAGTGTAATCTGTATCAAACATTGCCACATAGCTAAATGTACCATGTAGCCATAACTGTTAAGGGTGTCTTGGCAATCAAAGTATCTAGGGCTGTTGATCTCACTTTCCAGGACTACTTATTTATTTATTTTCAGGGAGAAGAAAGGACAAGAGCTGAAAGCAATCCTTGGAGTAGTAAAGGGAATTCTGGGTAAGCATTTGGAAAAAAAAAAAAGGGGTCATTACCTGTAAAATATAAACTCAGCTCCTTCTTCACTGCATATCCTTATTCTAATTTAATTCCTTTTTCTCAAACCCCTCCTACAAAACTGATTTGCATACTTGACCATAAAATGGAAACCATAGACTCAAACTGTCAGTCAGTGGAAGAGGTGAAACTGAGTTCTCGCTTCCTGGATGAGGGCTGTAACTATTACATGCAATGATGCATATTTCTTTGTATTTTGAATGTTTTGAAATTAAATTACTGTAATGAATTAGCTCACTGTCAGTCACAGTGTTATTGTAATCACAATGACAAAAGTTAATATGGTGTTTGTAGAGGGAGTTGATATGTTTTACTTAAGTAGTACAGGTGGAAAAAATAAAACAAGCTTTAGAACCCTTCTGTATTCTTTAACAGAAGCAGCAAACTTCAAAGCTAAACACAAACTGAGAACAACTCCTCTAAGTTTAATTAGATGTACATTGGCTAGACCAAAAGGAAGGAAAGGTATCCCTCTCCTGTGCAATAGAGGTGATGTTAGCAGGGAGTGAGGCAATAAGAAGATGAGGTTCTTAAATGGGTTTTTTTTGGGTTTTTGTTTTTTTTTTTTCTGAGAATGAGGTACCTAAAGCTATGTTTATATGACCAGATTCAGGATTCTGAGTTCCTGGATTACGATGTCCACATGTTAGAATACTCATCTTGTGTGGTGTACAGCTCTGATAGCTTTTTTATCCTTATCAGTCAATTGGAGCAACCCAATCTTACTTTTAGACCACAAAGAGCTTAATTTTTTTAGTAGTCTCTAAGACAATGACAGTTTTCATCCAATGTCACTCTGATTTTTATAACTGTAACAGTAGAGCGTTAGGCCGGTGAGAGAACAATATGGGGCAGTATCTCTCTGGTTGTGATACAAATCTTCTACACTTGAAGCGAACCGCACTTTTAATACAATCAACAAAAATATAGCAGATACTGTACAAAAACAAACACAAGAGAGAAGAGAAGAGAAAAGAAGAGAAGAGAAGAGAAGAGAAGAGAAGAGAAGAGAAGAGAAGAGAAGAGAAGAGAAGAGAAGAGAAAAGAGAAGAGAAGAGAAGAGAAAAATTAATAACTGGTCATACCACAACCATTATAATGCTTTAAATTGTCTTAATATTCTTGCTTTCCAGTCATCTCTGTTTAATAGCTGTATTTTCAATATATTAAATTTCATTCTCAAGACTATATATCACTTTTAAAAGTCTTGCTTGTGTTTCTAACCTTTTCTAGGTCACTTTGTTTTATATCTTTTCTCAATGGTGTTTGTAACACATTCCAATTTGGTATCATCTGCAAATTTAATTAATGTGCTGTTTACCTCATCTTCCAGATAAATTACAGATACATATTCTCAGTTCAACAGTCAAACACCACCTGCAGCCTCTCTCTCTCTCTCAGGCACACTCTGCACTTGCCGCCCTGCACATGTACATATTCCAGTCCATCTGGATTTCTTTATACAAAATTCATACTCCTGAATTGGGACAACCCTATCAGTTCCATTCTCTTCATGCAAGGATTATACCATTGCAGGTGTGCATTGTTAAAGCTTTTCAAGAGATCTGCTAATTAGAGATTCTTGTCCATGATACCTAGACAATAGCTAAGATGACAGAGTGTGAACATTTAGAAGGATATTTTCCAAACCAGCTTTTAAATTTCCAGTATAGGAATTGGAATTTAAAGCAACCCAGATTTTGATTAGTCAGGTCTTGGGTTCTCATGCCCAAACTACCAAATATTATTGGGGCCCCTTACTGTGGATGCTAGGAATACTGAACAACTGAACTGCACGTGGAATCCTGAATAGGCAACCTTTTGTGTCAGGGAAAGGCAATTCTGAACACACAGCCTGTACACAGTATTCAGTTTAGTAATATCACTGGGATACAATTTCTGACACATCCAGGCTGCCTTTATAATCATTAGACAGAACTGGCAATGTTATGTTATTATTCATTTCTTTCATTGTAAGTGGCTATTTTGAAATGGATTTAATTGCTCTTGAATATGTCTACAGTCACTTATTCAAATACAGACATTACATATAGTCCAATCTACATGCCAGACTTTTGAGAAGGCCATATAAAAATGTTGCATATAAGAGCATTATAATTACCCTATGTTACTAAGAAGATAAAAATTATGTAGCATAAGAAATAAAGAATAAAAAGATAAAAATAATTCAAATATGGAGTGAGTTATTTGTATCAATTTTAAATTCATTACAACAAAAGAGGAGTACAGATTGAATAAAATACGAACTTGACATAGGAAATGTTGATCTATATAATGTCCAGCTGACATCTTCATTAGTTTACTTAGTATAGTTAAGGCAAATACCACATTTTCTAGGTGACAACCCAAAAGCCTGCATCATGAATGCATCCCTAGAAAGTTTCTGAATAAGGTCCAAATGCTGGAACTCAGAAGATTCCAGTAAGTTCACATCCTTCATCTTCATTCTTAAAAAGCCAGACTCAGTAATCTACTGAAACGTGTAGCTCCTTACTGGGAAGCATTTCCTAACTTCCTTCTCCAACCTGATAGTCTTATTAAAAGAGAATAAAAGGGAGGATCCAGCAAGACCATGAAAACTGTGGCTTTTTGTCACACTTCATATGTAACAAGAGGTGTAACATAGATCACAGTAGTAGCTGAAACATTCATGAGGAAAAAGAGATTTTGAAAGTAAAGAATGGGCTTTAACATAAATTAAAACATTAGATTAGCAGACCACTAGGTGCTATAGCTATCTGGGGAGCCAGCAACATATTTTAGACCCTGCCATACGTTTGTTGCATGCAGAAATGTACTAATTATGCAGGAATCAAAAAATTATTGGGCATGCATCATCAATAAGCATTTATTCTGGAAGAAACATTAAACCCTATGTGTAGGACTTTCATTTGGCCCGTTTCATGTGTGTTACTTGAGATGAGTTCTCACCCATTTCTCTCACAACGGTTAGGTATTCTGTTATCTTGTTGTTAATTTCTTAGTCTTTTTCAATAGCAGTGTAATAAAAATTTCACCTGTTCCATGTTTACATTCCCATGGGAAAACAAGTCATTGGCATTCGGCAAATACTGTGAATAATCTGGATAGAACATATTTTGATTTTCAGGGGTTCATGTATTCCAGAGGAAGAACACACTTTTCTCCAGCAATATATCTTTTTGTCATAGAAATAACAGATTGTAGCATGTAGCTCTTTGCTAGTGAAGAAAAAACGCTAAGCTTAAATTGCCTATATTGACAGAGTAACAATACATTAGAAAACAGACAAAGTGTGGGCATCTGTGGGAAGGATGGTAATATAACACAGATGCCCTTAATGCCCCATATCTAGGAAGAGTTACAAGCTATCATTTAGAGAGAATGTGCATTGTATGCATTTAAAATAAAGTATTGAAATACAGTTTTAATGATAGCAACCACAAAAAACACTTAGCATGTTCACTCAAACACAAATATTTAATCCTCTGAATTCTTTAAATCTCTGGTCTCCTTTGGGAATGAAATAACTGCAGGGCTCAATTTGTACTGGTAGCTTAATGATTAAAGATGAAAAATTCTTTGCCTATGCATCTGATTTTTATATGCCTTGTTTTACTGCAAATCCTATTAAAATAAACTCTGGTTTTAGTTGCTGGGTGTAATTGGATCCAATACTTCACAACTGCAAAAAATGTTAGCTCCTGTTTTGAAGGCTGGTTGCTGTAAGGAAACTGACAGTAGGGAAAAAAGCAGAAAAAAAAAAAAAAAAAGAAAAAATAGGACTCCATTATGTGACGGCATGCAAGCAAAAATAAACTTACCATCTGGGTGCAGCTTTCTATTATTTGAGAATATTCACTCTCTAAATGAACCTGATTATAGTAAAAATAAAACTGTGACTTTGTCACTTAGTTTGGGCATTTCTTTTAGAATTGCTCACCTAGCATGATATACAAGTCCTCTAAAGCATTTAATACTGTACCGAGTGGATACTTAGGAATTATGAAAATGGCTTGCAGACTGGAAATTCTCAGATATGGTCTGTCTAGCATGTAGTGAGAATAACAAGATTTTTACCACAGTCGTCTTCTGCAGTAAAACATTGATAAACATAGTTTTTATGTATGGCTTTCTCTACAAGAAATGCTATAATTTATTTATTCTATTAAAAAGTATAAAATAACTTTAAAATAAGAATATGAAAGTTCTGTGTGGAATACTGAACTGAAATACTGTAAGACCTACATGTTTCACTGACACAAAACAACCATATAAATCTTCTATACACAGCTGCAATTTAGTGAAATATGCAGTTTTCTGTTTTTCATTACTATATACAGTATAAATTCTTTCTGCTGGAAGACAGATTGTGACAAATTTGCAAACAGCATCTGTATTCATACTTTTGAAACACTAATTTATCTGGCAATAAAAACTTTGATTTCCCAAAAGGAGTGCCAGGCCTCAGAACTAATGCCTATTTTTGAGACTTAACTGAGTTTTCAGCGTTAGTCATTTTCCTATGAGTTACAGTGCTCCTATGGAAAAATATACAACTTAACAGCAAGTACAGAGAGTTAAAAGGGTCACACAAAACATAAATCTGTATGCTTAGTTTATGTGTGTGTATAATTTATATAAACAGACAAAGTTCTGACTAGGTACACTTTCCATTGTGGAAAAAGCTTTTGTTAACAGCACTGCCCAAAAGAATAACAAGGGGTATCTGTAGAGTATTCCACATACATTCATTACTTAACTGGAAAACTATTTTACATAATGGTGAGAAAATTTAATCAGAAAGCATACCTATGCTATTCCTAAAATACAATTAGAGTCTACTTTTATTTTGTATCTGTATCTTCTCATACTAAACATCTTGTAACCCCACGAAAGCACCTTTCACTATTGTTAGCAGAGAAGTATTTTAGATACAGCCTTGCAAGGTACTTGTCTATCTGTTGTTGAAGGCATGAGAAGATTGTGTGCGTTGCTATATGTTAGAAATAATTCTGTTAAAGCCATTCTTTAAAACAGAACAATTTCAAGAATATTATTATCAAGCTTTCACTTGGAAACATCATAATGGAAGTTACTGCTCAATATTTGAAAAAACAGAGATACTTAACAATCCAAACTTTTAAATACAGGAAGTTATATATATAAACCTATATAGGTAGTTTATTGTAAAAAGTTTATTTTTCTATTATGATAGCTATGCACTAGATGCAAATAAGGTTTATGACACCTCCGAAAACCAACACACCCATATTCTGGGTGTAGGTGTTGACTTTACCTACATTAATCAAATGGTTTCCCTAAATCAACACTTTATATCTTTTCCCCATTTTGGATTTTTTAGGTTACATGTGAAATACAAAATATTCTTACAGAACCAATAACTTTTTTTTTTACTGAAGTATATTGTGAACAGGATATGTGACCCACAAGATAGTCATACAGAAAGGGTTGTGGTGGGCTTAGTAACTTCCACTATTTTTAAGAAAGCAAACAGTTGTATAGAAAGATTTTAATTTAGGACAGTAGTTGCAGAAGGCAAGGAACTATGGCCTGTTATGGAGAAGATTTAGACATAGGTACTGAGCAGAACTTCAGAAAATAAAAATGCAGGGAGAAAAGTACCACACAAAATTAGAATGGGAAACAGTCCAAGAAAATGGTGAAAGATACAAAGATATGTTTTTCCTCTACTTTGATTCGCATCTAAAAAAATTAAATCTTTTCTTATCTCCAGTTCTCTTCAGAACAGAGATAGATGGATCCGGAACACAACAAAGCAAGTACGTAAGAGACCCTCGACTGGACATTCAGTCTTCTCTAGAAGATCAAATTTTGAGTTTTGTGTTTTCCTGCAAACTTGATCCCATAAATTATAAGCACAAGGAAATACTTGTGTCAGAATAACTGCATATGAGACCTGATGTGCACAGGTACTGGTAGAAGTTTCTTTTCTGTATCTGCCAGGAAGTCCTCAAGTCCATGTTAGTGAGGTTATTTCTAGTAGTAAAACCAGCTCTTACTGGTATCAAATATATAACATGGTTTCATTATGATAATGAAATAATTATTATTACTACAATTCTATAATTAATATCACTACACAGAAAAAAGTTTGAAAAACATATATTTAGCCAAACTTTTCAGCTATATGTACATCCATATAAATATTGATGCTTATATATATATGTATATACTTAAATATATTATCTGCATGGCAGATAATCTGCCATAATTTCTTCACACAGAAACATGTCTGCACCATGTTCTTTTTCAGCAGGAGGTAGGATAAGTATGAAATGGGAGCCAAGTATCTCAAGCCAGACTAGTTATCTATATGGGGCAACTGCTTTCTAGATCCCTAATCTTCTTTGGTGATAATGGGAGCTCAGATATCTATATGTTTCTAGATGACTTGCAACAGATGTATGAGACTTTCATATGTGATAAAAAAACTTGTGTCTTCCTCCAGTAGCATGTGGCAGCCAGGAAAGATACCTAGGGTATTTCAAAGGGTATTTGATGACTATGTCTACACCTCTGAGTCTGAACTAGTCAAAATGGATTCACAGCTGGTGAAGGGTCTAGAGCACAATTCTTATGAGGAGCAGCTGAGGGAACTGGGGCTGTTTAGCCTCGAGAAAATGAGGCTGAGGGGAGACCTTATCGGTCCCTACAACTACCTGAAAAGAGGTTGTAGCGAGGTGGGTGCTGGTCTTCCTCTTGTCCTACTGCTTGTTACTTGGGAGAAATGGCCTCAAGTTGTGCCAGGGGAGATTTAGATTGGATATTAGGAAAAATTTATTCATCAGAAGGGTTGCCAAGCATTGGAACAGCCTGCATAGGGAAGTGGTTGAGTCACCATCCCTGGAGGTATTTGAAAGACATGTAGACATGGTGCTTAGGGACATGGTTTAGTGGTGGACTTGGCAGTGTTAGGTTAACAGTTGGAGTCAATGATCTTAAAGCTCTTTTCCAACCTAAATGATTCTATGACTTTACAATCAATGGAGAGAAGTAGGTACCTCCAGAAGCTTATTATCAGCTGTCTAGATCACCTGGGTAATGTGCAGCTGATGCCAATAATGTGGGTGTGTGACTTGATATCTTAATCCACTAAATGTGCAGGTGAGGGCCCTGGGCCCTTCCATAGCTCCCTTCCAATTCATGCATTTGATGGTTGTTTCTATAAAAATATAGGAAAGTAAGGAACAGAAAGAGGAATAGTGTGTGACCAGACTTAATTCTAACGTGGAGTCAAGACACATCTTGGACACAAACACAGACATGTGTGAGGTCTCAGAGGTGTTCCCAGAAGCTGAAGTTTAAACATAGGTTTAGACACTGAAATGACTTTCCTTCTCATGTTTGTATCTCTGACTACTGTAAATGTAGCATACACGACTGGTTCAGAAATAGAAGTCTAACTTTCAAATGTCAAAATGGAGCTGATGAATCTATCTTAAGAGTGTAATTCCTGTACAGAAAATACTTGAGAAGTACAGTGAGTTGTAAATGTTTTCAAGTTATGCTCTTCTTTTTTTTTTGTATACCTCATGGATATTTCTGGTTTTGCTTTTATTGTCTCTTAGAAGTAAGAAGGTATGTCTTTCCTTTTTCCTTGTATTAGCTCTTATTATGTTGACTTTTTAAAATGCTTGACCTTTACCACTGAGACTATTCCAGTTTTGTATTTACATTTCTGTGGGTTTTAAGCAGGTGTCACATCTTCATATATCCAAAGGTAAGCAGAAACTGATGTTTTGTTTGAAAAGAAAGAAAAAAAAAATTAAAAAAAATCCTTTTAACTTCTCCACCTCTAGGGTCTAGGAATCAGAGTTAACGAAGCTTTTACCCATTGCACAAATGCATAGTGCCTCACAAACTGAAAGGATGTCAATTAAGTGCTCATATGCCTCTAGTAACCATGTTAACTGAAAAAGGAAAAATAATATTTACAGAAAATGCTTACTTTTTTTTTTTTTAACGTTTACCCTTGGCTACAGCATATCTTGATGGAACTTTATTTACACAAATGTATTATGTGAATACAAATGTGATCATCCTTGAATGCACAGCAGAAGTGTGGTAAAAGGGCATGCAGAATTGCTTACGCAGAAATACAGCTTAAGGGTCAGACACATGGCCCCTCTGTGACCTTTTCTCTCTTGTTACCGTTGTATGATAGAGCTGTATGAATATAGGAGTATCCAAGCTGCGTGCCTCCTCAGTAAGACAGAAAGGTGTCTGGCCATGCTCAGGTGAGTGGCAGAAAAATTGCAGGGCTCTGGACACCCTTGGTGACTGTGAATTACAGCAGCTGTGTGTAACAGGAGCTACATTTCCTCATCCCCCAGATATGAAAACGGGTGTTTGCTTTTAAAGTTTGATCCAAGAGGAGTCACTGCATCTTTTCAATATCCCTTCTTAAGTTTTGTTATGGTGTACTTCAGGTTTCACTTGACTCATAAATTCTGGTCAACCATATTATAAACAGTTTTAAGACTGAGATAACAGAAGTCTTTTTTAATGAAATACTTTATAAGATTTTAAAATTCAAACAGCTATCTCAGCTATTTGAATAGTGAAGATCTAAAACCTGTATCCATGCTGCTTTTTTAATTAAAATTTTACCCAAAGGAAAACAGTATTCAACAGTATGCCAGTTTCCTCTCTCCAGAAATTGTATAGTGAATTGTTTGCACATACCATAAGGTGCCCCAGCGTCTTGGGTTTTCGTATGGTAACTGACTGATCTCTTTTTCCTGCTGTTATGCTTTTGACCTGATTTAATTGATATTAGCAATAGCATTCAGACTGTACTGATTACCTAAACAGGTAGTAAAAACAAAAATGTGAAGGGCAAAGCTATCATATTCATTCAATTGCAGACAGTGTGTCATTGGTATAACGTCACTCAGGCAGAAAACTCACTGGATTCTAAAATAAAAAAGTAATTTCTGGGAACTCTAAAACTTTGATTTTTGTGTGTGTGCCATGTTAAACCAAATTTAGTTCAAGATTGGCAATCGTTATCCAAACACAAAGGACAAAATGAAGTTTTAAGTTTGAGAAGAAGATTGAATAGCTCTTTCTTTATGTATCTATAAGATATAAAACTTAAGTCTTATAATGTCCAAAGAATCTTCATTCTAAAATACATAAAGGTTCAAAAAGTTAAATTACCAGGAAATGAGAGATATTTTGTTTAAAAATTTCTTCATTGCACATATGCTTATTAAAACAATTCCATTTATGGTAAATGCATCAGTATTTGAAGCTGTCCTTAAAGGTATTACAAATGGCATGATCTTGGCCAAATCTCAGTCTGCCATTTTTATTTCAATGTCATGCATTGCTTTCTCCACATAATATTTATTTTATTAACCAATATGGTCTTCATTGGTTTTCTAATCCTTTCAGCTTTTCTTTTTTTTTTGGTCTCATTCACTTGCTTTCCTCTTTCCCTAATTGTTCCCTAATTTTCTCTCTGTTTAGTGCCCTTTTAATTTAGTCCCATATTTATCCTCTTCCTACCAACTCAGTGATCATTCTAGAAGTGTCATTACTAGAACTTTTCTGTTATTTATGCTGGAAAAACAGACTACAGAGAGGAACAGACCAAAAGCATTTAAAATTAAGAATGATGTTTTGTTATCTAAAAAACAGATTATAAAGCTGTTAAAATAGCCTCCTGCTCCTCATGCCTTTCTTTTGCCTAATCTTTATCATGTTTTGGCTTTTTTTTCTTAGATTTCCACCAAAAGTTCCACTCATTTCTGTCTACATTCATTCTTATATTAGCTTTTTACATCTGCAGTGCTTGCCTCTTTATTCTTTCTCTATATTTCTCTCATTTTATAGTCTTTAAGTTTCCTCATGTAACGTGCAATATAATTTAGGTTTTTTTAATAATATAAATCAAAGTTTCATTTCCATTCCACTTCCTTCCATTTCAATAAGGAATGATTATATTCATTAAGAGAGCAAATTTGAATGTTAAAACACTATTTTTCTTGTATTTTTTATCTTTTCATATAATTTTACATCTTAGGCACTTGACATTATTAAGTTAGAATTACAAAGAAATATAGGCATTACTATATAAATCTTAACAAAAAATAATCGTAATAATATTATGTGGTTTTTCCCTCTAGAAGTCTCATTTCTTAATCTGCCTCAAGTGACTATGTTACTTGTTCTCTAAATCCTACCTTCCTTACACTATAATGAATTATTTCTATAATCAGAATCTCTAAACATTTGTATTACAAACTATAGACTGCTGGAAAAACATGGGCTTTAAGAATCATAGAAAGTCTTGGCTGCTTATCAAAAAGCTGAAACAGGAGTTATTGGACTTTTATTACAAATGGCTTTATATATCTAGAAAAATCACAAATCAGTTAAGAAAAAAAAGAAAGAAACCTTAAGAATGCAGCTTCTTATAATTAACCTTTAAAAAAAAAAAAAAAAAAAAACAACAAACAGCCAACTATTAGGTTTCATAACTTTTAAGAATACTCATAATAAAAGTCTGACAGTGAGTAAGATTTGCCTTCACTAACTTCACCAATGCATGGATTTGTCACCTAGAGTTTTATTTAGCTTCTCACATATAGGCACCTGGTGCAATTTAAGATACTTCAGGGTAAGGAAGTCAAGGGATGGGTAGGTGTGACATTGTGGAGATGCAGGAGACCTCTAATCTTCTGGAAGAAGAGATAGAGGCCTGACTGGATGCACTTACTCACTGCAAATGGCACAAGATGACTGGAAATCTGAACTGAGCCCCAAGTCAGCTAGATTTAGAGAACAGAGGTCCATTTTTCTTGTTTTTCCTTCCACTTTAAGGGGAATCCAACTGATGATGGCCAAAAACATACAGAAGATAAACCTAGACCAAATTTCAGAAGAACTAAGAGCAAATGTGTAGTGCAATACTAAAAGTCTGTAATGTTGTATTGGTAGTTATGGGGAGGGGAAGGGGAAATCTCCACTTACTCCACCTTAAATCGTAACACTAATTACTGTTCAGATAGGTTGTATCATCT
Source organism: Aquila chrysaetos chrysaetos (assembly GCF_900496995.4). Taxonomy (NCBI): domain Eukaryota; kingdom Metazoa; phylum Chordata; class Aves; order Accipitriformes; family Accipitridae; genus Aquila; species Aquila chrysaetos. Next base: position 19,706,165 of record NC_044017.1, on the reverse strand, counting down.
GCTTTATTATTGCATGCAGGATCTTTCACTCATTGAACTCATAAATAAATAGACATGTTCAGGGCACGTCAAAGCAAATCCTTCCATCCTAACAAGAGTTCCCAAGCATAGCATACTTGTGAAGAATAGCATACTTGACATTTAAAGCACCTTGCAAGATCTGATGAAACCAAACTATATTAAAAAAAACCCCAACTTAATAAGAGAACTTCTGTTTACCAGCAGACACAATTACTTATCATTCTTTTTTATATGGTTATTAAAAAAAAAAAAAAGAAAACAACAGCAACAACAAAAAAACCCAAACTAAACCCAAATATGAAAATAAGTTTGGGCTGGTTTCCTGGGAAAATTAAATTGTTATGGTATTTGAAACAAAGATCTATGCCTGCTGTTCCCAGAGAAGGTGCAACCCTGGAATAAACATATAGAAGTAACATTTTGTTTTAATACTCTTACTTTTTACAGAACCTTTGCTATAGTGAGCACCCATTCCATTAAGACAACATTCGTCGGTCCATACATCTGGTGATCTAGAAAAAATCTTAAAAAAAATTAGAAGTTAAGGGAATTCTGAAAGTAGTTTTGCAGTTTCCCTATATCTATAATGTCCTGTGACTATGTAATTGGGATTCCAAAGGAAATACTGACAAAAGATGAAGTTATTTACTAGTTCATACTAATAATGAAAGGAGTTTGGAAGTCCGGCTGGAGGTAGCTCCTCCTCACTTTGACAGCTCCTATGAACAAGATCAAATATACATAATTTATCAAAGGGCACTTTGCACGCAAAGTGCAGCCAAAACTTTAAGATATGTAGGTCTAATTAGAAGACTGGGGTTATACTGATATAATAGATGTGTGGACATTGTGGCTAACGCAACTGCTAGATGAGGGTTCAATCCCTCAGATTCATTGGCACTCACTGCCTCACATGTGCATCGCTAATGTCCTGGCCCTATGTAGCAAATTTATGCTGGAAAGGAACAGTCCAAGACAGAGAGAATGAGCTCCTGGTTGAGCAGGGAGATGATTACAGGTCATATGTTAAAGCTTATTTTGTGTATCTCTTTATTAAAGCTGAAAAAACATGCTTCCTATTTCCAGCAAAAATATTACTTTTTTTCTGTGCAACTTTAAGCCAATGACATAGCCTTAAAGGACACATCAGACATATCAGTCTGAATTAATGTCCTACCTTGGAATACACAGCTTTTATGGGGTTTTTTGTTTGTTTGTTTATTTGCTTGCTTAGTTTTGGGGGCAGGGAGGGGGGACTACGGTGTTCTTGGGGAAGGTTTTTTCCATATAAAAATACTTACATAGGAGAAAAGTGATAGTAGCATATTTATATCACTGTATATAAACCAGTGTAAATGAACCAACATTAAGAAAAGTTACCCAACGTTACCTGTAGAGCTGAAATAGTACAGCTTCTGTGTGTGTGAAAAGGTATTGTGTTTTTAAATATACCAGAAACCTTAACTTAACACTCCACCCCCCAAATTTCTTTTAAAGTGATGTTCTGCTATTAATTTTAGTTGAAAATAGGCACCCAGATGATAAAACGTATGCATAATTTATTGTGTTGTGAGTGCATACCAAAGCATACATTCAAGAGGATTTTTTTTCTCTATTTAATTATAATTGTTTAAAAGACCATTTTTCCAGGCAGAATTACTGAATTGACCCATTTGTAGTTTTAAGGACACTCAGTTTCTCTGAAATTACAAGAACTGTCAAGGGCAAAACTTGTAGGACACCAAGTACACTGCATACAGTATAGTGACTCTATAGAAACAGAAGTTTTTCTTCCAGGACATCCTAAGATGGAGGTAGTATTTCTGAAGTCTAGTTTCTTAATTAATAGGGTGAATTTTGACTTTGGTCACACAACTCTTGTCAACATCAATAGGAGTAAAGCATCTTTGCACTGCTTTGAAATTTTACCTTTAACTAATATCAAAAGAGCTTTATTCCCCAGTGATCAGATACTGCATAGCATGTATAAGATCAGATTAATTGAAATATTCTTTCTTAATCAAAGTTTTAATCATGTATTGCTTGTGCTAGAACAATTAAAAGAATTTCCTTATAAACAAGTTTGAGCCATTAAGTACCTTTTCATGCATCTTCTTTTCCTTTTCCAGGATAAGGCAAATAATAAGCATTGCATAATGTTTTACTAAGCATTATCTGGAAAAGCAGGAGCTGTAAGAGGGAAGCTTGTTGGACAATGAGAAGAGTGGATGAGTTGGAAGTATATGAGAAAATGTTTGTAAGTATAATATACCTGAAAAAGTTATAGGGTTAAATTAAAGCTAGATATTAAAATATCTTCTTAGAAGTTACACAACTGTTTTAGAGTCAGTTATTTTTAGTAATTAGTTATCATGACCTTTCAACAGTGGGGGCTTATCTTCAGACACCATTGAAAAGTTCTTTTTGGAGGAAATTCTGAACATCCACTCTGAAAATTCAGCTCTTCTAAGGAATTTTGGGTTGGGCAAATTTATCCAGTCACTCAAAATTGCCAGTTGCATATACAGATTAACTAATAAGCTGGCTGTTAATGACTAGTCAATTTTGGTTTAATGACTGAGAGATAAGGGAAATATTCTTTATGTGCATGTAGTAAAATATTCTTCCACTGATATTTCAGTAACCAAGGTTAAACATGGAAAAAGGCATTCCTTGTAAAGGATTTATTATATTATGCTATTTATTGACATTTCTTAAAATTTTGTGTTCTAAGATGGAGTTATTCATTTCTTCAGGTAAGGCTGCAAAAATTTAGGTAAATTTTCTGTGGGAAAATAATCAGGACAAGGATGTTCTACTGCTTTGAAGAAACTTGGAATAATTTTTTCCCATCGGATTATAATAGAATGTGAGTCTCAGATGTCTGCTGTTTAACAGCAGACATGATTCATAGCTAATGGTTGGTGACAAGAGGCAACCTGCTGCAAACACATATAAGCATTTTCCCAAATTTACTTGAAGATAATTAGATTCCTCCTCTTGACTTTGACAGGCTTTGAATCAAGACTATACAGATAAAAGGATACAACAATAAACAAATGTTTCTTATTTATGATTTGTTAATATTTTGTTTTGTGCAGGTAGCCCATACACATGGTATACATTTTTAGAAACTTGTTACTTGAGTGAAAAAGCTTGGCAAAAAAAACAAACTACCACCAACGAAGAGGTGAAATAAAACAAGAACAACTATTAGGTCGCTCAGGCAGAAACAATGCTGTCTTCCTGATACTGAGGGCATTAAGGAGTCAAATCTTCATAGAGATGAACTGTTTATGATACTCTCAGCCAAAGCATTAGGCATTAATGTGAGCCCACTTAGTGACAGGACTATGTATCGTCTTCCCTTTGATGGATTTGGATTTAGATGACATCTTGAATATACTTAAAAAAAAATAAATATATATATAAAGGACATTTCTATTCATGTTTAATTCTTTTTGCTTTTATATCAGGATCCATACTTCATCCTACTTCTCAACATAATTTACCTGACTCTTAAAGTAATGAAATTGAGGAAAATCACTTAAATACAGTATCTGTGAATTTGGGTCAGTACCTTCCTTTACTCTCATAGATTTACTTGGGGTTTGATTGGGGCTTTTTTCCCATTTAACATTAATTATACTTTTGAAAATAGAGTTCGATGGTTGCATAATAGTAACATACATCCATCCTTCTTTCCAGCCTTTCTCTACTCATGTGTGTACACACACGCTCACACATAACCAACTATATACTTCTGTATACTATACTACACTTCATGCATACAATAATATAGTTTATATGCTTTGTATACTTCACATATATGTACTTGTACCAGCTGTGTGTGGCAAAGTGCTGGCAGCGGGGGGGCCGCGGGGTGGCCCCTGTGAGGAGCGGCCGGGGCTGCCCCGTGCCGGACACAGCCGGTTCCAGCCAGTTCCACCCGGTTCCAGCCGGCTCCAACCCGCCCACCCCAGGGCACCGCTCAGCCCCACAACAAGGTGCTGGATCCTTGGGGAAAATGTGCTCAAGAAAGGAGAAAAGACCGCATGGCAGAGAGAGGAGTGAGGAAAAAAGGTTGATAGGTGAGGAAATGAATTTAATTTATTACAAGTTAAAATTTATTTGAATTGTGAGAAACGAAGACAAAAACTACAACCATTTACAGGAGCAAAAGATAATTTGGGTAATTTGCAGAAGTTAAATAACTTGAAATACATGTTTTCAAGGAAAATTATTCTGATAGTCTATACATTTAGAAGACGGATGTAATCCTTCACCTCAGGTTAGTAGGTTAGCTATCTATATCTTAGAGTCATTGCATTTATTTTATTGGGGGGGGAAAGAAAGAGAAAAAAAAGAAAGAACAACTGGGGAAAAAAATGTGCCACAATCTCTTCTGTATCATGTACGTCTTCTACAGCGAGTGAGAAAAGTTATTTGGTCTGATGTCCTCTTTAGTTTCAAAAATTAGGTTTAGAATCAACATGCTTTTTCATGCACTGATATGAAGTGAAATAACACGTTGGAGTAATAGATTACTTTCATCTTCATATTTCCACTTATAGAAATTTTCAGAGTAAGAAAATTTCAAAACTAGTTCTGTCTTCCTCCATACGATCATTTTAGTTGCATCTCAAAGTAGCTTGACCATAAAGACAAGTAACAGTTTTCTTGCACTGCTGTGTTTCCAAACAAATAAAAGGAAAATTCATTATATGTCAGCAGAACACTGCTAGATAAACAAAAAAACGCTAGTAATTCAGGTGATGATATTTTTTTCCTCGTCATCCATACAGTTAAATATGTATAAAAAGAATCCAAATACTTAAAAAGGAACTCCACTTAGTTTGGACTAGTTGTAATTTTATGTAGAAAAATATTATAGAGCAAGGTTCTTAATCATTCCAGTAACTTAATCTGTCAATAAGGAATCTCATTCTCTTCGGCTTTCTTAATAGATGCAGATTAATCAGAATAACTAAAAGAATTAACATTTTTTTCTTTTCATTTGAAAATAGCCCATTTAACCTGACATACTGAAAACAACCTGTTAGCTTGTCCTATCTTTCATACAAGTATTTTATTCGAGGGTGGGAAGGTGAAGTTGATTTTTGTTTAATTGACTATTTCCACGGAGAACAGCATGCCTGCAACAAATCATGGCCTTGATACCAGTTACGTTGTTTAGTGGTGCATAGGTTTACACTGCTTCTAGAAACTATAAACTTGCATGTTTCTGCCATGCTCTTCTTGCCAGGAGATTAAGCTCTAAATTAAGCAACGTCTTCCCATAACACTGGCTATGCTATGCATAAAAAAATACTCAGTCTGAATTGGAGAAGAAAAAAAAAAGGTGTTTTGAAACAACAGATAGTCAATGCAATCTCCAATACAGTCTCCAATTCTCTCTGGGTTGTATAATGTTGCATATTATCAGCCTCACTTAGCTATTTATTCTTCCTCAGTGTATCTAAACTCCTGATTAATTTAGAAGTACTGTTAAAGTTACAGTTACCAAAATAACACAGGCTTAATATCTGGTTTACCTGCTTTAAAGTTGTTCCAAAAGACATGAATGTAAAAGAAAACAAACCACATATATAGACTTAAAATAAATGGTTTTTTTAGTTTTCTCTGAAAACCATAATGAAATACAGATTGAAGATCTGTGTAGACAATCTCTTCAGTCCAGTATCTAGACTTAATAGGGGTGGGCAATATTAGAATTATGTCTGTTGTGGCAAGTATTAAAGAGATTGATTAAAATCATGGACTAGTTAGACTAGGAGTAATACAGACATATAAAATGAAAATCTCTGTTATGAAGATTTTACTTTTCCAAAGACATAAAGGTGGATTCATGTTACCAATGCTAGTATGAACATAGCCATCATATACTCCACTCTTTAGTCAGTGGAATAAAGTTAACATTAAGATGCTAAGCATCTTAAGGTAACCTAAGGCATCCTTTAAATGCCCATTTTCTCAACTTATTACAGAGGAGCCATTGGCATGACTCTGTTCCTAATTCAATGTTAAGTCTTTACAGTTATGCAGAATTTAGCACATTAGCAATTACAAAAGTCAGGCAACTGTGGCTGAATATTTCTCATAAAACTTTGTCAAAACCCCCAAACCGAACCAAACCAAAAACCAGCAGACAAAACAATAATAATAAAAAAAGTTAATTTGTAGAACAATACTTGGAAAGAGACCTTGAGTGGAATAAAAGGAGTAACATAAGCATATGAGAGAAATTCATTTGAATATAAATGCTATCATTTTACTGTGAAGGAGTTGGAAGGTTAGATAATCAGAAGGTTGATCTTTACAACGCAAAAGATTTAGATTTAACACCTAAAAGGCAAGAGATCTGAATGCAGCAGTAAAAAATGTCCAGAATCCCTACAAAACCTGATGGATATTAGCCACAGCTTTCCCTCACACTAAGCCAGGTTGTCCAAATTCACACTAGTGAGGAAGAGCCTGAGTACAGCTCACTTCAGACATTCCTAAAATCTTATGCTCATGTTTCCTGTTGTGGAAGACAAGGACCAATGCAGAGGTAACTAGCATCCTCCTGTGCTACAGTATAGTGGTTTAATGCAAACCTTGGGTGAGAGTTGATCCTGTTGTTTCTTCAGTAACAGTCTTTGTGTTAAATAAATTCCTTTCTAGCCTGGAAATCTGTGAATCTTTTCATTTCATAGATAATAATCCTCTTGTTCCCTTCATTCTAAATTAGATGATTTTCACAACTCCCTCACATTTCTCAAAAGGTTTTTGCTGACTCTTATTCAAGATGTAGTAAATGCTCTTCGGTTTATGTTCCAGACTATACATGTATACTGTCTGGAACTATGTGACTATATGTGAAACTTTTCAGGTAAAAAACCGCAAACCAAAACAAAAAAATACCCCACTGTCTTCCAATATATTGCAAATTTTATCTAAATCACAAAGAAAGTAGCTTATGTGATTATTTTTGTGCATCAGGATACTAGATAATGTTGAGTTTAAAATTGCTAGATTTATGTAAGCTATTGACAATGAATTCTTCCTGTTTGATTTATGATATAGAAAGTTGTATTTTCTTTATATTTGTGTCTGTAGTATCTTTCGTCTGATGACGGAAGAAAATTCTAAAATAATAATAAAAGATTCACATTACTAAAGAGAACACTTTCAAAAAATGAAAATCAAAATTCTTCACTGATTTTTAATATTGCTGATACTTCTGAAAATTTAGCAGATCAGTTCCAGAGACATGAAAAATAACATCGAATTCTTGAAGTCCATCCATGTCCTGATTTAGACAACCTAATATAAAAATATAATGTCTATTCAAAGCATGCTTCTTCCTCCTAAATCTTTGGCTTCTAAATTAGACCAGAACAGAAAAGGCCTAGCAGCCAAATCTCAACATACTTATTTGTATTTTATTTAATGTGAATCCCATCATTAGTCCCTTCAGTACAGGCTCTGCTGCAGGCCAAGCAAATGAAAGCAAGCAGAAAGCATCTAACATTTTTAAATGACATAGCACAGAGCCTCTTCATTCAAAGATAAATATTACATTTCACCAATTGTTGTGTATAGCTAAAGCAAAAGAAATGGTTGTCAGTGTGAAAAAAAAAAAGACAAAAAGACAAAAGGAACAGACTCACTTGCCTCACTTTGCGTATCTCTTATCTAGATGTCTATGCCTAAACTAATGATTCAAGTTCTCTTTATAGTGAATGGAGAGAAATAAGAGTTTTTAAGGTGTGATCAGTTATGTATTGCTTAGATGTCTACATAACAGATATTTATGTTTTGTTTAGATAAATTTCATTCAAGATGTCTGCAGACTGGTAGATAAGAAATATGAAGCTATAATGACCACGATCAAAAAACATTCATCAGAAAGTCTAGCTAAAACTTTGGCTGAAGCACAAAAGATGATTATTCAAAAATGTAACAAATGAAAAACAAATCCTGACAACACGGGCATGGGGAGATTTAAGATGTCTTGTATTTTATTATTTGCATTGGTATGAGTGTCAAACCTTGCTATAGATAAAATGTGCATGAATTCCACTGAGCACTGAAACCTTATAGATAATAATTTTGGACTGGTTATTACTCTGTCCAGTATTGGTTCTTTCAGGTTTTTTATAAACAAACATACTCATCTGAAAGCCCAACGTGAATGAGGAGAGAAAAGAAAAAAAAAAAAAAAAAGAAGAAAGTTTTAAAGAAAGTTTTATTTTTAATAGATGTCAGTTTGTGTTGCTGTGGGTCTTGTCAGTGCACTGAACAGTCAGGTGGGACCCTTGGAGCCAGACAGCAGCAGCTATTATGGCACTAGGGAATCCTTTTAAGTCTGGCATTTAAACAGACCTGCAGGAGAAAGATTCTTTTCCTGTAAGCTAAATTCCCCTAAATTTTATAAAATGTGGCAGTCTCCTTAAAGGCCTAGATTAACATTAATGAAGGAAGCAGTAAAGAGAGAAATGAAAGAACTGACACCTGGCACACCGACACAGAGACACAGTGGACCATTTTTTGTTATTTGTTTGATTCAATTTTATAATCAGTTGCTCTGAGTGAGACCCTCAGGTTAACCAGAAGGTGTAGCCCCAGTTGCAGTCCTTGGAGAGGTGACACAGGTAGGCAGCAAAGTAACTGCTGATGATCTGCAGAGCAGGCCTGTCCTTTTTATTTCCATTTCCCATATTTCTCTGAAAGAAAGCACAAATTCATTATCTACTCCTTGCTCTGTTTCCTTTCACAGGACACAGTAGTCTTTGTGGGGAGACTAATCACAGAAGAGGGGTTCTGTTATGTGCATGTGGAAGGAGGGGTAGTCTATAAGGCAACCCATTTATATGGGATAGATAAGTTAAACAAATCTTGAGTTCTCAGTCCCCCAAAGAGACTCCTTTTTATCACAAAATTTACCTTGCATCTTTAAGAACTGTGATAATTTTCATAATTATTTGATATATCCCAGACTTTAACTGGTTGTCCTTGTATTCTAGGGCTGCTGTTTCTATTTGGACAAATACCTTCAGACTAGATCTCATTGTTTAAAGAAACAACATTGAGTTAAAATACTTTATTAAAAAAGTGAAAGAAACATCAACTACAGAAATAATTTTTTTACTAGCTTTAAAAAGAGAACTTTTCTGTGACTTACAGGGAGGAGGCATAATCATAACAGGTTTTTTGCAAAAGTGCAGAAATTGCTGTTGCATAATGTCAAAGTTCTGAACTAACTTTGTCCAAATGGTGAAAGGTTTCTCTTCCCTGAGCCAAAACACATACCTATACCAGCTGGACCTGTATTTTAACTGCTGTTTCAAACATAAATCAGGTTCATATAAATAAATCATGGCTTTGTGGTAGGAGTTATAATGGAAAAAGTATTTTATAGGAGAGAAGCATTACATATGCACTCATGCATAGAATGAGACAGGGATCTGTTTTTTTGAAAAAGAGCACACCTATTTGGATCATGGGAGGTATAGCTGGACAAATTCAGCCTTGTAATATACTGAAAGCTCTTCATAGAAAACCTAATTAAATATTGTAACAGTTTATCAGATGACACATAAGTGTTGCTTACGGCCTCTGATATAGATTAACAACTTTAAAAAAAATAATAAAAAAAATCTAAACTCCAAACAGTTTTACATTTGGTGTACTGGTGGCCGTATGGGGCCATCATGATAATGTGTTCTAGTCACGTCTGTTCTCTTCCATAGATCTGTAAAACAGAGATAACTTTAAACTGCTTTAATCTCAATTTTTTTCCAGCCTTATATGACGACAGAGATTATAATCACTTCCCATTCATCAGGGCTTTTTCTTTATATACTTTTTTCCTCACAGAGTCTTCTGTTGATATATTCTTGGATTTAGGGGTTATGCTGGCTGTCTTTAAACAACCAGGAAAGTACCACAGCAAGACAAGAGATGAATCAATGTTGTTCTTCTCTACAAACAATTTTTTCGATGTGACTTGTGTGCAGGTGTAGGAGTATGCTGATCATCACATTTGGCATTGGAAAGACAGACAGCAACCTGTACAGTTTTTTTCTTCTTGGTACTGCAGGAACAATTTGTTCTTAGTAGGATCATTTCAGCAACTTGATCGACTTCCTTGCAGCTAGGTGGCATAGAAGATGTTATGCCTACGCTAGGAAAATAAACGTGCCTGGGACCAGCCTCTGGCACACAGACTGATCCAAATCCACACTGCTGAACTCTCTTCTCCACCAGTACAGAGTGGCCATAGGCAGATTGCCTCCTGCCAATGATCCCTGGCCATAGAAACTCCTGGGTAATGTCTGGGAATTGTGTAAGAGGTTGCTAAATGTCCTGGAGCAAAACCCGGACTTCTAACCATTCTAACAGTCTGATGTGGGGAGGCAACAACACTTTGGTGCTGGTGCTCAGGAACAGTTTAATTTGTTAGCATGGGTGCAGTTTCATTGTCTCCTGCTCCTTCCTGTGGTATATAACAATTTTTTTTCTGAACAATGAAATATGTTACCCTAAAACAAATCAGAGCCCAACATGAACATAGCTGAGTAAAATGTAGTTTCCTGACAGATAAGAGGTCAGTGTAGACTTAGTGATCCCTTTTGGCATTAACCACTGTGAAATAGGTGCTTGAAGAATTAATCATCACACTTTACTGCTTTCTGTCACAGATTCAAAGAACATGGAGAATTACATTAAAATGCTGTGTCTCAGTTTACCCTTTTCTAAGACAATACTTCCTGACCTCACAAAAGCACTGTGATGGTCATGTCCTGGCTTTTCAGAATTGCAGGAACAAGAGCTTCAAATTAATGGCATAGCTGGTCATTTGAATGCAAATTTAGCACAGCTGCATACTCAAAACCTGTCCACAACATTGCTTATCTTCCTGTACTGAGATGAATTTGACACCACTGGTTTTTATATGTGATGATGCATGCTCCTGTTTTGGAATTCTAAAATAACGAGAAAAAATATATATATCAGAGATAAACATCCAGGACAAAGCTCATAGTCTTTATATGGGTCAGTGCTACATATCAAATCGATGAAATGTTTGCTGGAAACCCATAGTAAATGGCAAAATCAATTCACCAATCACTTCAGCAATGTTTTCATTCCAAAGCTATGCAGCCAAGTGATTAGGTACATACTACTTATTTTATGCCTCTCATTTAAAAGAGTCAATGACTGATCTGTTTTAATAATTTGAGAATACAGAAATAAAACCCTAGCCTAAGTCACTCATCTCTGGCACAAATTATGACTTGACTGAAAAATCCAGTGAGTAGCTTAACCAGGTAGATAGAGGCCATAATGAAATTTATAATGTAGCTTCTCGTACAATATTATGACTAATATTCAAATAACAGTTACTTTCTTTCCTTCACAGCATGATCTGGGATAAAAATAATTTGAGAACTTCTTAAAAATCTCAGTCTTACCTAGGCACACAAAATGCTTTTAAAACTTACATGAAAAACAGGCTAGGTTAAGTCTTAAACTGTGTGAATAGGTGAACTGTCATTGCAATGCATTTTAATAATGCTTATTAACAATTACTTGGAAATTAATTCTGCCTAAAATAGGTACCTAGGACTGCAAAGGACCTCCTGGGTAATGCAGTTTATCATGGCATGGCAATTCATCCTTACCTCTTAAAAGATACTTTTACTAAACATGTCAAATTCTATCTTAGAACTGACTAACTTCTCTTTTCCCCACTGTTTTTCATAGAAAGCAGTTCTAAAATCCTCTTTTATTGAGAAATAAAGCTTTTTTCTTTTTTTTTCTCCTTCCTTAAATGTAGTCTTAATCAATTTAAATGCATTTGTTGCAATAGAATTTTTCATCGTCTAGTATTTTCCGGAGAAAACTGTCATACACTGTTCGGAGTGGGTTTTTAGACTGAGTAAGCTGTACTCCATGTTTACATCACAGACACTACAAAACTTAAAATGCAAGGGAGGCAATTGTTCATGTATTCCTCCAGCTCCCTGGAGACCGTATCCTGCATTAAGCTCTCTGCTGCAGTGTCAGCATTACTTGGCAAGCTAAATCTAGCTGAAATATGCCTAGAATATGAACATATCTTTTGTATCCTATCAGTATAAGAATGGCTGTAAGGCCAAGGGTCTTTTCAGCTAACCCGGTGTATTGTATTCAACAGTGTTCATTAACAGGTGCAGTTAGAGCCAGCCTCCACTCTGCTGGTCCTCCCTCTCTGAAGCTATTCTAGTTTGGCTTCCTCTTTCCCTAGCATGGAAACTCTGCGGAGTACTCCAGATGAAGTTTCACTGATGTCAATAGCAATAACACTTCACACAATTCCAGCATATTCTTTGGCTGAAAAGATGAGGCCAATTTATTTTGTAGCCAACTCAATGGTCACATATGAAAAAGATGATGTTTTCATCAGAAAGGCTTAAGTCATAGTGCCCACAGTTGTCAAGAAGGATGTAACATCCTCCCAGTGCTACTCCCAGGCTGGGGGTACTAAAAGAATCAAAAAGTAAATTAAGTAACACCTGGTCCAAACATACGTAAGTATATATGTAGGAACACAATACTTTACTGAAAAAAATTCCATATTAACAAGGAAGCAGTCCAACAGTATTCAAGTGTAACATAGTCCTCAGGACAAATCCACTAAAACCACAATAGGTCCTACAGAAAAGTTCATATCCACATTTTCCTACAGCAGAATAATGATGTGCTTACTTCTTCTCTTCCTCACATTATCTTAGAATATACTTGATGATTCTTTTATTTCCCTTTTATTTTTGTCCTTTTTTTTTTTAAGTTAAACATTATCAAATCAAACTTTTATGTAAAGTCAAAGACACTGAATGTGATCGATACATTATGTTTGCATTTTGTCATTGTCTTGTGTACAGGTCAGTAATAAATAAGAGTTGCTTATTTTCCTACAGAACAAAGCTTTTGTTTCTGTATTTTGTCTCTGTATTGCATCTCTCTGTGTAAGATTTATTCAGTCTCTATGGGAATATGGTGGGTTGACCCTGGCCAGCAGCTAAGCACCCACCAGCCACTTGCTCACTCCCTGCCCTGTCGTAGAATGGGGGAGAGAATCAGAAGAGCAAAAGCCAGAAAAACTCATGGGTCAAGATAAAGACAATTTAATAAGCAAACGGGAAAAAAAGGTAAAAACCAAACAAGTAATGCAAAGGCAACATTTGCCATCTACCACCAGCAAAACAGTGCCCAAACACTCTCCAAGCAATGACTATGGAAAAAAGATGCCACATTTTTGTTGCCGAGCGTGATGCTACATGGCATGGAGTACCACTTTGGTAAATGTCTCCCAGCTGTCTCATCTCCCATCTTCTTGTCCACACCTAGACTACTCACTGGGGGGACAGAGTGAGAAACAGGGTAGGCCTTGACGCTGTTCCAGCACTTTTCAGCAGTAGCTAAAACATCAGTGTGTTATCAACACTGTTTTAGTTACAAATCTAAAACACAGTACCATACAGGCTGCTATGAAGAAAGTTAACTCCCCCTCAGCCAGACCCAGTACAGGGGACAATCACGGTTTGTCATCCATAGTGTTCATTTTGTCTTCATAGTCTATAATATCTCTTAAAATTTCACTATTAGTAGTACCATTTTTCTTATATAGTTAATAGCAAATTTTTAATAATATCCATAGAATATAGAATTTCAATTTTTTTGGTTTTGTGCTACTTGCTACAATGAAGTTATTTTCCCTATTGGTTAGTAATGACTTTATTCCTTAGAAAAAGTATTGTTCTGAGTTGAAGGTTCTGTCAGAGCTGCCAGTATTTCCTGGTCCTTTGTTTAGGAATTTTCTTCTGAGATTATTCATTTTAAGTGCTAGTAGCCTGGGCGCATTTTGCTTTCTGTTGATTCTATCTTCCCACTGGGCTCCATCTATTAAAAAAAAATTCTCCATTAGGTAATAAGACTAAATGTCTCATCACTGCAAAGTATTCTCTAAAAAGACAGAGCATGTGAGTAGTATGAGTCCACAAAACTTCCTCTCTTTTCTCTAGAAAGGGATGCTGCAGTAGTGCACTAGAAATGATAATAAATGTTAACCAGAGAGAGTCAGATGAGACTGATATAAGGGTTGTGAAATTATTCATCAAAAATCTGAAATATTTTAGTCTTCTAAAAAGCATTTTAAAAAAAATGTTTAATTTACTGACCAAAATTAGCTAGAAAATATCCTTATGCAATCAAAGCCACTACCTGAATTTTTCAATCATAGTAAATTATTCTCTCTCTTTTTCTCTTCAACTTCTGGATCTACATTCTCTTTTAACATTCATGCATGGCTCCTGCTATTCCATCTTCCTGTGTAATATTTTGGCTCACATAGATTTCTCTTTGGCTTACATTTTTATGTAATTGGTCCTTTCTTCCCCACCCTTAAAGACAGGATCATTCTTATCTCAATTACAGGAAACTCTTCTGTCTGCTGTTCAGTTTTCTCATTTCAGATATAGTAGGTTGTCCTCCTCTCCCACAGTTTCAATCCTTGTGAATAACATTGTAGTAGCTTTGCGTCTGCTCATGTTGCGAATGAAATTTAATCTCTCTTTCAACTTTGCACCTGTGTGCAGTCCTGATCTTGCTTACACCTCTGCACTCATTCTTCCCTAGATCTTTACACTCCATGCAGGCAGCTTTCTTAAATCTTTCTAGTCTATTCTCCACATAGTGTCTGCATGCCTTTTGTGTCTCCTCCCTTAAACATGGGAGAGAAACTATTTTTTAATGAGCCAATTAACTAGTTCTTTTCACTCACCTTTCTTTCCAGTCATGAGAAAAGGGTAAAACATTTTGATAGAAAAAATACAGTTTTAATGTCTTAAAATATAATCTAATATAATTTAAACACAAAAGCATTTTTGATGCTACTACTGCAACACGATTACAGCAATTAACATTAAACAAAACATACTAAGCTAAACTAGAAGGGACTGGCTATAAAGAACAAGATTGAAAGGAAGGTTTAAATGCACAAGTCTACTTAAAACCCCTACTTAGCTGCCACATAACTCTCAAAGAGTGTAAGTTTTTTACAAAATACAACAGGAAAATATACTGTATATAATTCTAGAATGCAGAAATTTTTCCAAGCTCTTGGATATGGGTGCCATCATTTTTTCCAATTCCCTGTCAGGATAAGATTTATGAAAATGTAATCTCCCCCATTTTTCTAAAAAGATTTAGAGCTGTGGCATACTCTGGCCAGTTTCCCAGTCTGTGTGACTGAGAATTTGAACCCATGACACTCAAAAAACAAACCCTGGTGTGAGCAACACATATCCATACAGTTTTCTGGAAATATTCAACCAGCTGAATGCCTTCCTTAAGCTTAAGCCCTACCAGAATAGAGATATTAAGTATGCCTTAAATCACTTAAAGGATTTAAAAAAAAAATCAAAACCCTTAAGGGATTTTTTCCCCTTCCCTTTAACAATCTACGTAGGGAGTAAAGCTGGGTTTGGAAAGCAGCTTCTAGTGGAATGTTTTTACTCTATAGCCACGCAGGTTCTTTTCCTTATCAAATGAATCTAATGAAATGAAGACTGGGACATCCCAGAGTCAAGGTCTGAGTATTCTCCGCTCTTTGTCAAGAAAGGTTGACATGCTTAAGTCTTTTTGAAATTTTGAACACCCTGAAGAGTTTAAACAAGATTTCCAAAGTTTTAGGTGTATAGTTTCAAGGGCAGTCAGCGTTGCTCTGAAAGAATGAAATGAGTAAAGTTTTGGAAGAAAGATTTTTAGTAGGAGTATGAGGCTGTCAAATCCATAAGGAGTAAAATAGCTTCATGCAGTTCAGGCAATCAAGCCTGAAGGATGCACGTTTTCCTCTGCGTTATCTCCTGGATAATTTAAGTAGTTGTCCACTCAGTATTTTGATTTTTCGAGATGTCTTTATAAAGCATAAAATAGTGTAAAGAAAGCATGACATCTGAGTCCAGACTATGGATAATTTATCAAGGGCCAGCTGACAAAACCCTTTCATAAATCTTACTTAATATTAGCCCCATTTCTGGAACACTTTCGTTAGAAAAGTGTATTTTTTGTACTTATGCATGGCTTATATTCAGTAAAAAAAATAATTATAAGTGGCTGCTGAGAATTAAAAAATACATACACTTTTATAGCCAGAGCACCTATCCACAGTGAACAGATTTTTTACTGAGACGTTTCTAAAGTTTTAATGCCACACTAGCATTTCCCCTGCATTTCATATCTATTGAACATGCTTTTGTTATGTTCATTTAATATTTACAGCCATTAGTGTAAGAATCTCTCAGCTGAAGTCTTTAATGAAATCTAAATATTGCCTCCAAAAGTTATCCTGGTCTGATATATGGTTCTACATTAAGCTGTGCCATTTGAAAGATCTCTTTTTTCAGTTGCTCTCATATTTTCATCCTTCAAAATGTTCTCTAGATGGAATAAGTCATACTTGCAGATGCTGTTTGCCATGTACAAGAGGTTCAATATTAAAACCTTAGGGAGTTAATGTTTGATACCTCAAAGTATATGAACTTGTGATACTATAATTGAGAAGGGAAATGTATTGCATTATTTCAGAAAGACAAACATTTAGGCCACCAAACTCATAGGAAGCAGACTGTTGCCTGTCATGATTTTAACATGTATCCAGGAAAACGGAAGTACAGAATATTAACATGACTCAGGAAGCAATATATGGGGGCAGTTGTTTAGTGGAAAAGGAACATACTGGTTGTTCCTCATCACATTTCAGCTGCAATCCTGATTAAGCTTGAATAAGGCTGTTTTTCCTCCATCCTCTATATTGTTTTTGATATGACTGAGAATTTAATGAAGTTGGCACACAGCCAGAAACATAATTTGCTATTTTTATTACTCTGTCAATATTGTACATTAAGGCCTTCAACAGTCTTCGATGAAAGTAAAAGAACTCTTTAAACAAGCAACGTAGAAATGCAAACAGGAAATGCCTAATGCATGTTTCTTAATACCATAGCCTAGATTAAAGCTTTTGAAGTAGTCTCACTAATTAATTTGAAACTGTGATGAAAACACAAAGTGCCCATAGATGTAAGGTTTCCAAGGCTTTCTGACGAGAACTTTTCATGACAGAAGACCTTTTATTTTTTGGCAAATGCTGTATATACTACCATGCATAATAGCCCAGATAGAAGGCCTGGCTTCTGCTCTGCCCCATGAGCGATGGATTAGATCTAAAATTCTGGCTGTTGGACTCATAAACTGCAAAACAAAGCTTCTGTGGAGGTGGCAGAAAGAGGTTTAAATCCTACTTTTATTTTCTCCTTATAGTCCTGTTTTACATTTTAGGTATAAAAGATTGGAAGTTACTTCTTTGGCCAGCAAGACCAGGGTCCTAGACAGAAAGTTTGCTTGATTTCCAGTTACAGAATAAGTAGTTACTATTTAAACTTTTTTTTTTCTCCCTTTTTTTTATTTTTTAATTGTGGCACTGAGTGTGAAATATGCTTCATAAAATCTCAACAGATCCTACAACAGCAGTTATGTAACCGTTTGTAACTACATATTTTTATACAGAAGTTACATCAGCAAATAAATATGTCAAACTAAATAGATGATGCAAAGTGTTGCCTCTACTTTAAATATTGAAATATATTATCTCAGTAAGTCTGGCAGAGAAAAGAGAGTAATTCTGCTGCAAATTGATCAAAATACCGAGGTTCACTTGAGAACAAATTACTCTTCATTTACTGTCAGAGAAAAATGGATATGTAAACAGATGAATATCCCCTCACACACATCCCAAAACAGTCTGGATCACGAGTTGTCAAGTTTCTGTATGCAATGCTCTGTGAAAAGAACTGGAACCAAGCCAATGGATTTGTTCATGTTTGTGTGTGTCTGTGTGCATGCATGCAGTGGCGGGGAGAGGGGTATGTGGGTCTGTGAGTGAATGACGCTCTCTTAATTACACTGGTAACCTGAAAGTCCTTTCTTACTCCTGTTTTGAAGCTGATTGCATAAAAAGAAAACATTCAGAAACCTTCATGGCACTTCATGAAGAGAGAAAAATAGGAACGATACGTCAAAATACTGAAGCAAATGCAGCAGAATACCATGGAGAAGGTTGAGACATGAAGTATGTAACATATGAAGAGAGGCTGAGTTTAATGTGTTGTCTAGGCTGGAGAAGGGAAGGCAAAGGTGGATCTTAAGTGCAGTTTTACACTTGCTAAAGCGTTATTGTAACATACAGAGCCAGTGGCCTCTCAGAGAGGCACAGAAGGACAAGAGGCAACAGTCACAGGTTCAAGCATGAGGGGAAAAAAAGCTTCACAGTGTGAGTGGTTAAGCACTGGAGCAGGTTGCACATATAGGCAATCTATGTCCTTAGAGAAAGTCACAATTCAGCTTGACAAAACCCTTAGAGTCCCAATTTAACTTCGAATATTGCCATCCTCTGAGCAGGAGGTTGGGCTAGATGACTTCAGAGCTCCCCTCCAACCTTATTTCTCTATGATTCTATTAAAAAAATGCTTTCTATACCAAAAATAAACAAAGTCCCGGTACATGCAAATCTAGCCTTCTCCTTTATTATGTTCATATATATAATATTCATATGTTGTCAGGGATGAGGCAAAGAGGATCTACCTGCAAGGATTTAGTTGCCAACACCTACAGCTAGAACAAATTCTGAGGGCAATTAATGAATGCAGGCTTGGTACAAATGGTCTTTAAACCTGTTGGATGGAACCAGTTGATTTTCTCATGTCCTTTAGTTAGGAAAAGGTACCCTGGACTTAACTCTTATGTTAAACCAAAATACTGTGTGTTCTAAACATGTCTCAGTAGTATTAAACACTTCAGATGAGCTAAAACTTTTTTTTTTTTTTTTTTTTTTTTTAAAGTCTTCAGATAGACATGTACAAGCTTGGCTAGTCAACTTCCAGTTAGGAAGTTTTTTCTAAGATAATTTTCTTTATAGTAGGTTTGCTGACCCTGTTTCCTGAACAGACTGAGATTTCACAGGTTTTATGGGTCCACTTGAGCTCTTGAATTGGCAGACTCATTGCATAAAGTAAAGTTAAACCCCAGGCTCTTTTGTGTATATAACATCCAAGTTTACCTTTTAAATTGCCAAAACTTCTCTGCACCACAACCCTTGTACTTTATTTTGGTATATCCTTTACATAAGGGGTAAAACAGTTTTAACTGTTCAGATGGACTTCATCCCCAGAAAACTTCCTGTTAGGCTCAAAAGCAGATCCTGAAACCTTATTTTACAAGTCTTTCCACTTTTCTCTTTATATTGAGTTAGGATGTTTCTTGAAAATAACATGCTTAAAAAGCTTAGACAGAAAGAGCCAGTGAAGTAAGTCTCAAAGAAGTCTCTGAAACTAAAATATGATTAAGTGCTTTGCTGAATTAAAGCAAAATACTATTTCCTATACCTTAACTAAGATTCTGGATCTGTGAAACTCAGGCCTGAGAGTTTGATATAGCGTTTCCATTCTTCACGTGAATAAACCAAGGCAGGAGGTAAAATGATTCTGCACATCAGGCAAAAATCAGGTTGTTAAGTGTAACTGATATCATTTGAATACCTAACTCCCTATTACATGGGAAAAATATGATAATTTCACCACAAAATAGTGACATAAAGGGAGGCCAAACTGTAAAATTTTTCCATTATATCTTTACTACTATTTTTACAGATTTATTTATACCTGCAGGTTCCAAATTAATTTTGTAAGTGGTGGAATTTCTGATTTACTGGGGTGGTTGACAAAGTATGATTGTGATTTTTAAATATGGTACCTGTGTGACACTTTCTTCTTGCTCCTAAAGGCATGGTTATATTCTGAGCAACCTGGATTTATGCGTAACTTAACTGCAATAAATAACAGTAATTAATCCGTGTTGTCCCACTACAGTAATAGAAATGGACTCAAAGAGAGCTGCCATAGTTTGATCACACTACAGCAGGACTAGGCATATTTTATCTTTTTTTTTTTTTTAATAGAATAACCAAAACCAAAATCAAGAATTGTGCAAAAATGAAGTCACAATGGTTTATTTATTTATTTATTTTATTTACAGAGAGAACTGTCTTCTATTTAAATGCTCTCTGAGAATCTGTTATATTGATTTTACATTTGGCTTCCACAGCCCTGTTATTTTGTGTTACTTTCAATCTCTTTGTACTGATATTGCTATTAAAAATACATCAGAGCTAGGAAGATATCATAAAATGACTGTGTTGCTGAACAGAATCATGAATAACTCCAATTTTGTGTCATCGGGCTAAAACGAATAAGAGAAATTTAAGTTTGAATTCTTATAGTTGAAACAGTCAATTGAAAAAGAAAATCCTTCTTAAGATATGAAAGAGAGGAGGAAAATTACTAGATAGATACTGTATGATGGGATATTCTCTTTTAAACCCACTCTGTTATTACTCCTAAATGATAGCTGCAAGCAGCATTGAAAGGAAGTCCGTTTAGGTTGTTATAAAGATTGCAATGATGTGTAAAATAATCCCTTTTTTATGTAAGATTAGTAGTGCAAAGTAAAAATACCTTAAGCCAATGGAGTGAAGATATTTCCTTCTGCAATATAGTAATTCAGAAAACCATAATTCAAATTAAATATTAGATTTTTATGTCTATCAAGGAACGATTAAATATCTTACTTAATACACCTAAAGCCATCTTGAGTGACAGTCATCAGTATTAATATCAGTGGCTCCTTGTGTTCATTCACATTTACGCTCCTTGTTAAATGAGACGACAGAATGTTAACGAAGTGTATCCTAAACAATCTTGGTGAATAAGACATAAGTGTGTTTCAAAATGTATCTCAATTAGAAAGCAAAAATAAATATATATATACATGTTGACTAGGATTTCAAATAATCATTGTGTGGTTAGATTCTATTGAAACATTTTAAAAGTTGATCTTCACAAATTAAAAGATATTGCACTATGTATTAGGTTGTTGCTCCAAAGCAAATCACTGCTGCAGGAGGGTTTAGAACATTTTCTGTAGCATTGTAGCAACAACAATAAAGAGTTTCTATTTCAGGATAGAGAGATGTTATTAATATTGTCTTTTCATAGGGTGGAGAGGGGGAGAGAGACAAAGAGATAGAAGTG
The DNA here is from genome assembly GCF_900496995.4 of Aquila chrysaetos chrysaetos. Classification (NCBI taxonomy): domain Eukaryota; kingdom Metazoa; phylum Chordata; class Aves; order Accipitriformes; family Accipitridae; genus Aquila; species Aquila chrysaetos. The sequence goes on along the minus strand of NC_044017.1, from coordinate 19,684,950 downwards.
GTGTGTGATTCAGTCAGCCAAAGATAATGGTGAAGAACGAGAGGCAAAAATAGTGGAACAGAAGCCTCCACTCTATCCAATATCCAGTCAGAAAAAGGACCAACTAAGAGAAAAGAGCAACAAATAATCATGACCAACAAGAAAGCAGACTTCCCTCCCCCCAAAAATGCAACAAACAAAACCCCAAACAGTTGCAAAGGGTAATGAGACAACTTGGCATAAGATGAAGTCTTATTATAAGCTATGCAAAGATAAAGCTATGCAAAGATTACCTTCCTGGAGGTAATATTCTTTGACTGTTACTATTCTAGCCTCACTCTTAGCCTTGCCTTCAGGGTATGATTTTAGTATTCCTACCCTTTCACCCTAGTCTTGTTGGAAAGGAAAAAAACAGTGAATTTCACCTAAGACAGAAGAAAAGAGAGAAGTTTGTTGGATTTTTTTTCTTAAATTGCTGCACAATAAAAAAATGTTAAGAAAATAATGTTCAAGTTTCAGGATACACTAGTTACTCAAGGCTGGGAGGATGAGAGGGAACTTTCATCTGTGGGAGAGCTGTGGATATTACTTCTGGAGTTGTACACATGCTTTCCAAAACCTGTGATTTCTCTGTTCTCTGATTCCATAAATTATAGGGATAAAGTTGATGTTGCCATGTGACTTCAGTATCAAGATTAAATGTGAAGAATATTAGGCAGGAAATTAGATGTGACTGAAGAGATTCAACTTACTAACCACTGAAATACCTAGCAAAGAAACCAATGTGAACTGTTGACTTACTTCATATTCTTTTTCTGCTTTAAGTGTAATGTACATTAAAGTGCAAAAGAGATTATTTTTTTCCTAAATAGAATATAAATTTTCCAGTATAGAAGTGAAATAATTATGCTTATTTAACAGAGGAAAATATATACTGGAAACAAACAAAAGAATCATTAGCATAACATATAATAGCATAATTGGGGAGGGGGGATGAAACACAACAATTATTGGCAGTGCTTGAGATGTTTCTGAGGCACTGTTAAAGATATTAATTTAAATCTCCAAAAATCACTAGTTCTGTCAAGACCTATGGGCTATTCTGATGAACATATGGAGTGATGTTCAGCATAGGCATTCTAATCTCATTGGTTTTTAGGCACAAATACCATATGGAAGGACCATATTGTGCTTAATCTCCTGAGTGTGATAGTAGGTAAAACCTTCACCCTATTACACAGTCTAATGTAACCAGACAGAGTAGAATTAAAACATATGCCAAGATTCTGCAAGTGTTTCAGAAATGCCTTTCTCTGAAGTTGCTGGTGATCTTGGAGAATATTCTCTTTTAATTAAAAAACAGATAAAAAAGAGGAACTATTTTCACAATTTATAGTAACTGTTAAGCAATTTAGGGAACAATATGAGTGGCCCTTCTCATGCTATATTGGCTCGTTGTTTGTCTAATCAGATAATATACACCTCACAGCACAGGAGGCTATAAAGTTACAATATGCATGATTTAATTCAATCACACGTTTCAGACACAGATGGAGTTTTTCAATAAATTGTCAGGTGTTTTGAATAACTTCTGATTAAAATGAGTTTATACATAGCAGTATTTGTGTTACAACCTGCTGTAATTTGTATATATACAAAAGCGGCTACCAAAAATTTTTGAGATTAAAAAATCAAAGCATCAACACAGAGATCATTAATGTCACAAGCAAGCACAGAAAAGATCACACAAACCTAAGTTCTGGACCATATGCACTCACTGGTGATTAGTCATTCACACACACATGTTGTTAGCTGTTTAAAATATCTTTTTTTAATCTGTAAACTTTTAAAAAATATCACATGGGTAAGTTTACCTAGTAAACATCAAATGTATTTATGTAAGTGGCCTGCACACAGGCCTAGTCTGAATAATCCAGCATACATGTATAGTGTTGTTGGGTCAGGTACATGTGGCTTTTGGATGATATCTTTAGTGGAAGGTTAACAACTTGGCAAGAAAATAAGAGACGAAGCTTTCATGTTGTTCATGGTAGAGCAAATTGTAAACAACTTAATCTGTTTTTTTTTCAGCTATCAAAGCTATATTGTTGACATTCACAGCAGCATCACAGGTTATGAATTAAGAACGCTTTTGTCGCCAACACACTGGCTCTTACCTCTGTCATACTCATATGTTTGGGCAATATACATTAGGCTATTAAAATGTGCTTTGGCCCTACACTGCCCTTGCATTAAGAAAATACCTTCCAGAGCCGTTACAGTCCACGTCTATCCCTCGGACTTCTAGACTAGTCAGATAAGCTACAGTAAGGGCAAGAATCTGACCCTTAAAGTTTTAAACGTCTTGATATAGGAGATCTGGAAGAAAAAGGTATAGGCCTACAAGGTAGTTTCTTATCAGAAGTAAGTGAGGAAAAAGTGCGCACGGCCTTACAGAAAAGGGAGAAAGTCAAGATGACAAAAATAGATAAAATGAGTATTTTTTTATCAAGCTTTTCAGTACTAATATGAACATCAGTCTCCATACTGCTGTCCAGAAAAAAAAAAAGTATATTCCAAATGTTTCATCTTTTTACACAACTTCTTTAAAAAGTTTGTACAATTATATTTCTGAGCTGGCATAGCTCTTTTTCTTCATTTGCTGCTCAATCAACATAGAATAAAATTGAGTTCTGTTTCTCTCTGCATAGGCTGCCTTAGTATGAATGTATCCGATAATGTCTTCCCTGATCTGTTTGGCTTAGTTATCTCCGAACTTCTAGTTTGAAGGGATTCATTTTCATTAGTATATTGTATGGCATGTGCTGTATCTGCTATCCAAAGATTGATGGAATGATGAATATTGTAAAATGATCTGACTGCATATTTTTTTATTTTGTTCATAACTTTCTCCTTTTTTTTCACTTTCCATCTGTAATTTCCCAGTTTGCCAAGTTGAGTATGTGCCAAAAATGGAGGATTTGTCTCTTGTTTAACTTCTCTTCCTGTCCTGTTTGCAAGATTTTACTATTCTGTTTCTACTTCTGGGCAGTCAGCCAGCTACTGCAATGCTTTGCTCTGGCTTGACAACACTTACTAATTATGTGAAATATTCAACCCTCCAAGCCCACAAATGGGAAAGAAAAAGTTTCAGTACCAAAGAATGCTAAAGCACTATAGGGCAAGCTAGCCGGTCAATCATAAAGGAAAACATTTCATATGAACTTGCCTTGTGCAATTGAGGATTATGGAACATATGTCACTGCTTGTTGATTTTATTTTGATCATACCAGATGCTCTTGTAGTCTTTCCCCTATTCCAGATTTAAAATATTGCAGATTTTCTCTTTCTTCTTCTTTTCCCAAAGTTTGTTTCTGCACCGTCCATTACTGCTTTAATTTTCTTGAGGAATTTGTTTCCTTTTTATGTAGTTTCTGCTTTCCTGATCTGTCTCTACTTTCTGCAATAGATTTTTCACTATATACTTTTCTTAAATATTTCTCAAGAGTGTGAACCAAACATTTTTTCTGATGTGTGTGGGAGTGTCTTGATAGTGGGCATTGTGACCTTTCCTTATAGTTAGCTAGAACTATCTGAAAGTAAATATGTTAGACAAATATTACATGGTTGGTTGTTTTTTTTTTTTCACTAATGATAAGCCATCAAATACCTGGAGACTGTAGATACCTGGTTTTATGACAGAGAGAGAGAATGTGTGGGCCAGAGAGAGTGAGTGCATGTATATATGCAGATCTGTGTGGTGTATGCCTATGAGTGAAACAACAGCAGCAAGTCCTAAAAAAATACTGGACAGGAAACTGAAGAAGAAACACTGAAGCTTACTATTATATTCTGAAATTGGGAAATAATTACCAAATAATTTCTCCTATGTGTACTCCAAGAAATGAGTCACCTCCTTGAAGACTGAATTTTCATATATCAGCTATTCCAAACCTCTGTGAAGTCCTAAAAATGTTTCCCACTTTTCCAGATTGTTGGCTTTTCTCAGTTAATATTAATATGTGTTAATCTGTTTTGACCTGCAGCAATGTTACGTTGTCCTTTGTTCTTGTCATGTCTTAAACTCTGTGTAAGGTTGAATTTTGTCAATATTTAAAATGAGAAACCTCCTGTAATATAACACACTCTGATTCTGGTGAATCAGTACTATTCCTTCTGAGTCAGAACTGACTCAGCACAGTGGGTCTGTTTAACTTGTGCATTGTTTAATTCGTCTTCCTGTCCTACTGGATTTTACCATGCTGATTCTACACCTTGGCAGCCAGCCAAGTTAAATCAATGAAAAAAGGAAAGAAAAAAAAAAGAAAGAAAAAAAAGCCTTCAGTGACTTCTGTTTCAGATCCAATGTTAGGGGAAATTGCTGATAAAGGTGCTTCCTGTCAAAGAACTTGTTAATTCAAGGTCCCACCTATTTATGGATGTTAAAGATCAGAGAAGGCTTTAGGTTTTGGATTTTTTTTCCCCAGTTATAATCAGTATTTATCTTTATGTTGAAGTAAAAATGAAATACAGAACTTCACTGCATTGTAAGCACTTTTTAGTTCTAAGTCAGTGGTATTGCTAATCCTATATTATTAATTATTATGATTTTCTAAATAGAAATTACAATGTATGTTTTCTGACATTACCCGATCACACTTAATATTTTATAAGGTTACATTTATACAGGTTTAATAATTTATCATTAGATTTGTATGTATAAAAGTGAAACACACAAACAAGTTGCTAAGTTCTAAATGTTTGTTTTCACCATCTACCAATGTGTTCCTGACTCATGTATGTGTAAAATGCAATCAATTTTTCTTGTACATATATTTCAAAATCTACTGTTCTGCTTTTGTTCAGGAGGCCTGTGCCTTTTGAAAATGTATAATAAAGCTAAAAGCTGTGGTTTGGTGTCCATGCATACGGACTAATGAGTTTTACAACTTACCTAAAAAACTGAGGCTCATGTCCCAGACACACAGATACAGAATAAATGAATTTTCCTAACCATGCCTATCATGTAAAACCTACCATCAGAAGTCACTTTTCCAACTCAATTTTCTGTTTCTTGGAAGTTCATTCATGTAATACAAGACACCAATGTTCTACCTGAAACAAGAATAACAAGCTGTCTTCTACTCAGTCTGGTAGACATAACAGGGTACTGTCTAAGCAAATACCTTTTGAGTAGTTTTTAATATGGTTAAAAAATCCTGTATAAAGAAATTGTCTCATGAAAAGCAAGCAAGAAAACTAATTTATCTTCAGAATACTTCTTTTTTTGTTTACTCCCACAATGCAGGAAGAAACAGAAAATTTGTTCACTTGTAAAAATGCATGTGAATAATGTCACCTAGTGGCCCCCTAATCCATGAGTTAGCACTGCATAAAGTCTTGAATACATGCCCAAAGAGGAGTATTTAAATAAACAAACAAAAAAAATCCAGAAAAGGTGTCTTAATTCAAATAACAAACTGTGTCTTTTGGATTCTCCTGGGTTCTTTCTAAATATTGTGTAATTGTTTCGTGGAAGGCAGGATTTACATCCTCAAATTAGTCTGGTTCTTGGTAATTTAGTCAGGACACTTCCGTATGATTTGTTTGAGAACTGATTTGCAAAGAATGTGGTTCCACTCCAGTACAAGAAAACACATTCCTGAACCACCGCAGGAAGAGGAGACAATTACATCAGAATGTGATTTCTGCCTTTACAAATAGTGTGCAAAAAACTTTAACATTTTAGATTAAAATGGATTGTAGGTATGTGTCTTATTCAAGCATTGCTTCAGTCAGTTTTGACCTCAGACAAAGGAGTGAAAGGTCATATTATTAATCCACAATCTCTCTCCATTCACGCTGTCCACCCTTCTTTTTGGCTCCAATTGAATGTAATATTATTTTAAATGGAGGTATCGATGAGTTTTGAAATTAGATTTTGGAAGAAAATATCCAGTTGCATTTGCAATGTGTATCTAAGTATATTTATCAATATACTGTGATAGATTTGATTTTACAGGTGAAAGAAAAAAGTGCTTTATGAATCTTTCTATCACACAGCTATGAATGAAGATTGATTTCAAGAATCAGCTTTACATAAACATTTTTTCTTTAGAAAAAAGATTGGAACTTCAGTGAGCATCTCAGTGTCTTAAAAGTACCACAAACATCTCTGACTGATGTTTACTCATTATATTTGTCATGAAGATTGACCTGAAAATTCTGCCAATAATAAAAATATCAGTTATTGAAGTGTAGTAGAGGATGAAAGCATAAAACAAAACTATGCATTAGTACTGCATGTGTTTTTAAATTTTTCATTTTGTTCATGTTTTTGCTTGCCAAATTGAGTATGTATCACCTTCTTTTTCCTCAGTGAGTTAATGAGGTCAATAAGATTTCAAAGTTCATAAAGATATTCCAGTTACAGCATTTTTTAAATCTCCCCCAATTCTGAAAAAGATTGTTAGCTCTCAGAAATTCTGTTGTTCTGTACATTTGGTTTACTCAAGAATGGAATGTATGCAGCATTAGACTGGCTTTACATATTAAAGACTCACCAATCTGCCCCAAGACTTTAAGGTAAACTCCAGAGTTAAGCAGAACTCTCTTTACCTGGAATTTACAAATGAAATCACATGAATTCAGATTGATGAAAACCAGGTAATGTTTCTGAAGATTTTTAAGCAAATTCACATTTATAGTTTTACATTAAACCTATTTTTTACATTTCATTTTTGCATTCTTCCAAGTCCAGATAATTAAAAATTATTTTAAGTTTATCATTACTGTATATTGGATTGAAATACATATCACATTCAGTCAAAAATTAAAGGAATTAAAAATTGATATGTATTTAAATAAGGCAAGTGTATGCATATATATAACATACATATAAATTATATACATGTACATTTATATATATTTATATGTATATAAAGCATGTAATGTAAGTAAATAATATTTATTTATTTAAAGATAAATAAAATCTCTCTTCGATGAATTGTTTGTAATTGCAAAGCCAGTTTGCTAAGGAAAAATTCGGAAGTTTTCTGTCTTTCCCATTCCATTTATCGTGTATGCAATGAATGCTACAATGTCTCTTCAAAAATCCTTTCATTATTTTGTCCCAAATTTTCTGTATGATGTTGGCACAAAATTCTCATTGTGCTGGTCTTTTTCAATAACTACAATCAAAATTACATTTAATTAATATATAATAAATACTCAATTTGTTCTTCTGGATCTGTAATGATGACATATAATTAAGCATTTCTATTTTTTTTTTTAAAGAGGTTCAAGGTGTCAAATGATGTGGAATATTTATGGAATATCTCTTTCAGTTCTTGTAGCATTTACATGGTCGTACACAGGCCAGTTATAAATTCCTATGATTACTTTGTCAGAAAACACCTGCAAAGCTGGAAGACAAGACTTTAAAAATGCTGCCAGTCTTGCAACTTTACTGTTACTTCAGCTGATTCATAACATAACATCAGTGTTTCCATTTCCTAATATTGCATTCCTGGAGCAGAAAACAGAAGAGGGGAAAGAAAAAAGACATAGTGATAGAGAAGCTGATAATTTGATGCGCTGACAAGCAGGATCAACATCCTTCTGAGGATGAATGAAAAGAACATGCTGCAGATGCTGATGTACTTTCACTTCTGACTTGCTTACTGATAAGCAGTGTGTAATACCAACATGAAAAGATACAAAGTAAGAGAAGTTTTCTCTGAACATGACTTCCACTGCACCTGAGCAGCAATTAGAATTGCCTTCTGTGAAATAGTTGGCTAAAAAGCTACATATGGTGTAATTTTACTTTATTACCAAATCGTAGCTGTGCTTGCTTATGTGAATGTGTGTGTATATATTTTTAAAGTTTCGGTGGGGCTTTAGGGGGGTTGATTTTTTAAAGAAAAGGTTCTTTCCTATTAATTTACGTATAGACTTAGGCATAGGGAATGTAGAGAAAAAAACAGGATAAAGTATCTTCTGGATCACAGAAGCCCTGAAGGTCAAAGACTGAAGTTCACACTTAAGGCAGAATAAAATTCAGAATGTGTTCGTTTAGCTATCCCAGCTATTAGGCCTCAATTATCAATTGCCTTTCTTTTCTTTTTCATTTCATATTTAATTCATTTCCAGATTACAACATCCTTTGTTTATCTTGGTGATATGTGGTATAGAAATGGTCAAGCCAAGAAATTTCATGTCACTATCTATCAGTCTTCTGTCTTGGATGAGTAAGGTATCTAGAGTAAAATTCCCTTCTACTCTTGCTAGAAGATCACATAGAAATCCAATAGCTCATCATTAAGAACTGGGTGGAATTGCCTAAAACACTGTTTCTAGTTCTCTACATGCTATTCAGTCTGTTAAAAGACATTAAATACAGAAAGGCCATAAAAATATTTTCTTCTAGCCTTGAAAAACACATGCCACAAAATGCATTATAGCACACAGTATAAGCAATACAAATGTGGTGGATTGACCCTGGCTGGACACCAGGTGCCCACCAAAGCCGTTCTATCACTCTCCACTCCTCAGCTGGACAGGGGAGAGACAATATAACAAAGAGCTTGTGGGTCGAGATAAGGACAGGAGAGATCACTCACCAATTACTGTCACAGGCAAAACAGACTCAACTTAGGGAAAATTAACTCAATTTATTACCAATCAACCAGAGTAGGGTAATGAGAAATAAAACCAAATCTCAGAACACCTTCCCTCCACCCCTCCCTTCTTCCCAGGCACAACTTCACTCCCAAATTCTCTACCTACCCCACTAGTGGCACAGGGGGACAGGGAATGGGGGTACCCTCATCACACGTTGTCTCTGCCACTTCATTCTCTTCAGGGGCAGGACTCATCACATTCTTCCCCTGCTCCAGCGTGGGGTCTCTCCTGTGGGAGACAGTCCTCCACGAACTTCTCCAACATGAGTCCTTCCCACGGGCCGCAGTCCTTTACAGACTGCTCCAGCATGGTTCCCTTCCATGGGCTGCAGTCCTTCAGGCACAGACTGCTCCAGCATGAGTCCCCCACGGGGTCACAAGTCCTGCAGCAAACCTGCTTCAGCGTGGGTTCCTCTCTCCACAGATCCGCAGGTCCTGCCAGGACCTTGCTCCAGCGTGGGCTTCCCTCGGGGTCACAGCCTCCTTTGGGCATCCACCTGCTCCAATGTGGAGTCCTCCCCAGGCTGCAGGTGGAGATCTGCTCCACCATGGACCTCCATGGGCTGCAGGGGGACAGCCTCACTGTGGTCTTCCCCATGGGCTGCAGGGGAATCTCTGCTCTGGCATCTGGAGCACCTCCTCCCCTCCTTCTTCACTGACCTGGGGGTCTGCAGAGCTGTTTCTCTCACATATTCTCACTCCTCTCTCCAGCTGCAGTTCCTGTGCCTGCCACAACTTTTTTTCCCTTCTTAAATCTGTTCTCCCAGAGGCACTACCACTATTGCTGATTGGCTCAGCCTTGGTCAGCAGTGGGTCCGTCTTGGAAACGGCTGGCATTGGCTCTGTCAGACATAAGGGAAGCTTCTAGCAGCTTCTCACAGAAGCCAACCCTGCAGCCCCCCACTACCAAAGCCTTGCCACACAAACCCAATACAAGAAAGGTCAAAATCTATGGCTGGAGTATGCCACAGAATGACTGGGGAAATTCCAGTGGTCTTGGCCTTCATGACCATTGAAAATTTGTTAAGAAAAAATGGACATCTTTGATCCTGTGGAGCAGGATAAAACTAGGGAGAGAACATATGAGACAACATCCTTCTTTATAATGTCATTCTTCAGGAAAAAAACGACAAGACTGTTGTGGCTGGAAAAGCTTTGAAGGAAACAGAACTTCTATAAAAAAAAAATAGCATAGGGTCTTAGAATCACAGAATCATAGAACAGCTCAGGCTGGAAGGGACTTTGAAAGATCATCTGATCCAATCTTTAAGAGGAAAGGAAGCCTGGAAGAGATTACTCAGCAACCTGTTTAATTGCATCTTGAAAATCTCCAGGGATTGTGACTCTACCATGTCCCTGGGGAGGTTGTTCCAGTGTTTGATTGTTCTCACTGTAAAATTTAAATTTCTCTCCTGTATTGAGATGAAACCTCTCTGAATGCAACCTGTACCCATTGCCCCTTGTCTTCTCCATGTGACTTGTGAAGAGAAAGCCTCCATCTTCTTTGTAGCTACCCTTTAAGTACTGGAATACTGTGACGAGGTCCCACAAGTGCCTTTCTCTTCTCTGGGGAGAAAAGACTTAAGTTCTTCAATCTTTCCTCACAGGGCAGGTTCTCCAGCCCTTAGATCATCTTTGTGACTCTTCATGGTCTTATTCTACCAAGGCCAGATCTGAAGGAGTACTTCTGCTATGGATGAAAGTGCACTACCTAACGTAGAATGAGCTATATCAGTCCGTAACAAGCACAGCGCTTGAAGCATGCCTCTTGCCAAGATCTCTAACCCATAGAACCTCAACCCATGCAATTTCATCATTGCTTGAGGATGGCTGAGTAGTGCGTTGACTCCCTACAGAGAATATGGACTTCATATATGGAAGTTGATTACCTGATTCCCTCAGGTACTTTTCAAAGAGCCCACTGCAAACATTTGCAAGGTCAAGGCCCTAGGCATTTATCAAAGCAGAATCGTACCCTGATGTAGCTGTTTCTGTTGCAAAAGCCCTTAATGAATAAGGCCTTGACTGTTTAAAAAAAATTAATATGGTTTGTAGCAGTAATCCTCTTAAATACTCGAGTCTTTGCCAGCTTTTAACTAACAAGCTCAGTTATTAACGGCAGCAGTCCTACAACACTCACGGATTATTGTGTAGACCTGCTGACAATGCACTGCTAGTGACCAGTTTGCAAAGTGCAATCTGTTATTGTATTTCACAGTCAAATCAATGTTCAAAATTGCTTGAAGCATGATAACTTGCCTCTTATACCAAGGCCACATTTTTTTTAAATAAACAGCATTGTATTGTTCTTTTTAACTGTGATTAAAGGTTATGATTATTACCAGTGTAAGTTACCTGGCAACATTTTTTAGTTTGTGGTTTGATCAGGTAAACTTAAAAAGAATATCAAGCATAAAAAAACCCACTTTACCTTTAGCTATAAAGAAGGGACAGATCTGTCAGAAGGCTGTCTGCCTTCTCTTAATTCTTAATATGGAGTTTCTGACAAGTATACAGATTTGCCTTAATTATTTATTCATTTCATTGAAACCATCTTCATCTGCTTTAAATTTCTAATAAGTCTATTTAAATAAAGAGAATCCTAGTTGAATGTTGATTTTACATTTGAAAATCCTGAAGGTTTCTGTATTCACAAAGTGCAAGCATGTGTCTTAGCCTTTGGTGTAAGGTCCCTTGCTAAAAACTGAGAGAATTCCACAGAAATATCTCTCAGAAGACATAATTCGGAGTAGTCCTAATTTTAAAATTTAGCTGGTGCAACTTAAACACCTAGACGTCTATGGCTAATGTCACAAAGGCAATAAGGCACATAACTACTGCTCTATGAACGTTCTCTTTCACCCACCGCCTAATCCTGAAGCCACTGGAATCTCCCAGACAGTTGCTTTTCCTCTACCAAAAAAATTAAACAAACACTTCAATGCCTGCATCTCTTCTTCCTCCAGTTATGTTTACCTGCTGATATTTGACAGCATCAACCTACCTTGTACAGATTGGTCAAGATTCTGAAAAGAGCCACTGTCTGTTCTGAATACCCTTAATAATCAAGTGGTCTTGTCTATACAGCAGTCACTGAAGTCTTCAGAATATGGTTATTGTCAGACATTGTATGAAAGAGTATCAGAAAAAAAAGCTTGTATCCTTTACCCACTGACTTGGATAACTTCCTGGGCAGGATCTATATCCCTTTTGTGTCTGATTTGGAGCAAAACCTGAAATTTAGATTACCTTCCTGAAAGCACAGGGATTAAATTAATGGTGTTCCAAAGGAAATAATGTTCCATTTTGAAATTAATATTTAGATATTAACAAAGTCAGACAGAGCGAGTCTGTAGTTGAGGGATAATGCATTTGCTAGGTATTTGTATAAAAGAGCAAAAATTGAATAAATGTTGATTGCACAGCTTTGCTACCCATCACTTTCACATTATGTAGACACTTGGACATACAGATGAACGTGATATTAAGCACAATTATTACTGAAAACTGTCACTATCATTAATTAATATTAGCAAAGTAACAAGATATCCCTTAGTCTTATCAGAGCAAGTGTAGAATTTTACAATTTCATAGAATTTTCACTGGCTTGGCAAAACACAGTTATATGCTTCTTTTCTCCTGCTATAGGGTACATGAGAGATCTTTGTAAGCTATAAGAAGATACAGTTGAAACACTTTCTTCTGGCCAGGAAGGTGGACAAGGTGTGATATGATAGAGGGGCATGGAGCATCAGGATGAGTAACAGTAGCCTATTATGTTTTGACTGAGCATGAATCAATGCCATTGTTAGTTTTGAAATGCAAAAGCCTATTCTGCTGAAAGAACAATTCAATAAACTCAACTGGCAATCATTATTTTAAGAACTAATAGGATGTTCCAGCTTCAGTGGTTTAACATAAAACGTTACATTACAGAAACATGCATTATATGTTATTGTGGTGAAATACTTGTGCAAAGAATTCTGGAAACTCTGAAGAAAGGGAAAAAAACCCAGAGAGGAGATGCATGGCAGATTATAGAAATATATGATTAGATATTGGCTTGCAGACAAACAGTAAAAAATAGTGTTTGATACTGATTTTGTATGTTTCTGTAGAAGAAACAAGAATTCCACCTGGACAACAAAAGCCCCAAATGGATGGTTGTGATTTTTTTTTCTATGCCAGCATAACTTATAGGGAAGGGGGCTTTGTTCTTTGCTTCACAGATGGTAAGAGAAAGAGAACTGAAGGCTCTGCAAGACATTTCACAGAGACACATCTGACAGGTGATCAAATCATCGAACACTTCTCCCTGAAAAACAATGTTCAGATGTAGTCTAAGCATACACCCTGTGACAGCAGGAACATACTTTCCTCCTTGTTGACATTCATTTTAATAATAGAAAATGCAAGCAGAATTTCTGGCTATGACAACAACAACAACAAAAAAGTATATGCCTTCATGTTTACGATGCAGAACTCTCATCAATTAATGTATTATTTCTTTACTTGGGGATGACTGTTTTAATAGGAAACTTAACTTTTGATAGTATATGAAATAGTAGTGACTCAGATGTGGAAACACTGTACAGTCTGTTTTAGAAGTAAATGGTCTTATCCAGTATAGGATTATAAATGTTGGTGAAAATGCTATTAATGGTGTTAACATGATGGCTTCCTACTAAATCATGTCCTTGATATTCAGAGCTAAACACATAAACAACATTTCAAGGCTTCTGTCACTCAGAAGAACATTTCTGCAGAATATAAGCAAATCTGTCACTCTGAGATGTATACAGAATTTTAAAAAAAAATGTAAAAAACATGCTCATTTTTAACTCTCCATTGTCCAAAAATGACTCAAAGAGCCTTCAATATTTCATGAAAATTGTAATCTTAATCTCATAGCTCAAAGAAATAGATTGCCAGAAAAAATTTCCCTCTAACACTCGTGGCCTATGTTTGTTGCCTCACTTCATTTCATGTTCAATATGAAACATCAGAAGTGTCACATAATTTATCTTATATATTCTAAGTACACCTACTATAAATTTACAGAAGCTATTAGTGACAAATCTATTAATATGAACAGTTAACCAGTACTGACTTTTTATACTGTGTTGAAAAGCCTACAGCACAAATTCTGAGTGTTTACTTTCTTCATCTAATGACATAAAACATTTTATTCACCATTTAAAACAAAATGAAGCAGAAAATTTTCTTGGGAGTGGGAATTAATTTTCAAGAATGTAGGACTAGCATAAACACACTAACACAACAAAGCTATACCAGCCAACCTGTATATTTGCAAAACTGTACATTTTGCTATAAATTAACAGCCATTACAAAGAAACAACATGAGTGTATACCAGCTGAGGATTTGATCTTTCATGTAGTCTCCAAAATGTTTCTTCGTGTATGGTACTTCCATGAAAATTTGATAGTAAATATTTGGAAGTATGTCTTTTGTGAAGAAATCCTGTACATCCAAGATGAGACAAGAGCTTAGCTGTCTGGCTTACCTCTGATACAAATCATGTGATTTGCACCAAAACTACTAATTTTATTATGTTTCATGATCTTTTCTACTGAATGGGGTTCTGCAACATTTGATGTGTTTTCCATAAAAACTACTTTCCGTAAAAATATTGAAGTGAAATCTACGGTGCATGTCAATATTGTAAACCACATGAAAGTATTGTTGAAAGATCAGGTTTTACCATTATGTCATAAAAATATAATGCATATAGTGGATCAAAATAAATGTCCATGCACCCCAGTGTCCTTTTCTAAGCTTTGGCCATTATCAACAGTTTAAGGACTAAGAATAAGTACAGAGAGCCAAGGAATGATACTTCCTGACTTTCCCTCCAGGTTTCCTTTATGCCTTATTGTTTCTGAAGAACAGAAAAGAATACTTCAACATTTGTTGTTCATTCAAAATAAATAATTAATTAGTAAACATACACACACGTGCCTCCTCTTAGGTACTGAAAGAAATGTTTAACTTCAGTACTCTTCCAAATAGGCAAAAGATTAACTTTTTATTTAAAAGATGTCAAATTAATTTAACCTAAATTGAAATTATACTTACCTTTTTAGCTCTGTTAAAGAGTAAGCTTTGAAAAAACAGTTTCCAGGAATTTTTTTTTTCTTTTTTTTCCTTCTTCTTCTATTATATGTTTCATTTGATGGTGCAAAGGAGAAATAGCTTTTGCATTTTTCCAGACAGGTCCAGTTCCTGTCCATCACACACAAATAAATAAACCAGTATGACCATAAGGTGGAAGGTGGAAAAGTGGTTACAGTTTCAAGTACTTCCATTCAGTGATTTGTCCTAAGCTGCGCCTATAGCAAAAATCACGTGCTTAAGAGTACAAACTAAATAGCGCGCCTAATTGCTGCTCCATTTCTCCATCCCTGTTGTGCAAGGAATTCTGCAGGTTTTTGGGCTGGCAGAGCTGAACTATTCCAGAATTTTATAACTGCAGTCAGGGCATATGAAGGGGGCAGATAATCACACCATTCCCCTTCTCTTCACATTTGGTTTATGTGAGCTGTAACAATATTCTACACAGAAATTTGATTTTCATATTTTTCTAGAGTTTCTTTTCCTGTTATAAAGCAAGACACATTTGAATGTTTAGAAATTCTTATTGGTTGGTATTATCTACAGAAGTGATCTGTGGGAACTTACTGAAACAGTTAAAATTCACCCCACATTTTTCCATTATAGAAATTGCAGACATTCAATCTGTCATTTGACTAACCACATAAATTTAAAAACAATAATTTCTTTCTAACACAGGTTTTCTAAAAGGTTTTCTGGGTGAGTCACTGAAAGGAGACAAGACAAGAATGCACCTTGGTAGCTGGTAGTGTGTGGGGACACTAAACAAAAAAGGCTGTTTAGCAAACATGTAAAGGGAAGATGTTATGTGTTCTTCCACATTCCTCACAGCTATGACTGACTTCAGAAAATATGCCAAATTCTGTATCAGTTTTGCTGGGTCAAAGCTCTTTAGAAAAACAGATGAAAACTGTATGAACATTTTTATAAAAAACTTTCCATTTTAGTCATTACAAATTATTGAAAATCATCATCTCTCTTCTCTAGCAGGAGGAAAGGTATTTCTTCATGATATTATAGGATTACAACAGTTTGTCAGTGGTTTATACCCTTATGGCTTTCCCACTCCAACTTATGTATTCCTCTCTCTACTGAGGCTGACTGATCTCTTTAAATTATCTCATATTTTCTCTACCTAGATGTAATCACTTTCATGATTGGACTTCAGCAGTGTTGCAAATAATGAGGAAAAAAAGCCGCAGAGGCAGTCTTATTACCACATCCCCAAATCACTGCAAATAATGGCTGAAGATAGTTTTCTTCCTAGTGTCTTTAATTCTCTTGTAAAATGCAGGACACAGAGGTCATTTTGAAAAGTGGTGAATATAACTGGTACTGTGGCAAAGACTGTGTACAAATCTGATTATAACTTTGTGAAGTACAACCTGATTTTCTGATCTAGTTTTTAATAAATATAAAAAAAACACAACAAAACAAAACAAACAGAAAAAATTAGGGTTTTTTACTTTAAGAGGCCCAAACAGGTGTGAAACATTAAACACAAATCTTAAAGTTCCCACTCTAGTCAAATATCTATCATAAATTAATATATTTAACTGAAAATCAATGAAATGAGGAGATGGAATCTCTGCTACAACAAGCAGGAAATTAATTCATTTTTAAATATAGTGTGTTGTCATAGTTTTAAAGTCATGCAACCTGATCTCCTACAGAGCTAGAAATGGAAGATTCACAAGAAAGGATTATGAGTTACCCAATAAATGTCTGATTACTTTCCAGTTAGAAGGTCACTTAATGTTTTGTCATTCTTAATGAACATATATAGATATGTAACATATTATACTATATTATGATGTTATGAAATACACTTTATTATATTATCATATTATGATAATATGCTGACAAAAGAAAATATATACTGATATGTGTATTCTAGTTTTATTTTCAAGGTAACTCCAGATATGAAGTATGTAATTTCTTTCCCAGTTGATTATTGTACTGAAGTGGATTTGATTTTATTTTGCAAACATCTAAATTTGGATATCTAGTTAACAATTGAGCTGAGTAAAAATAGACATTGAATTCTGGAAGAGCCAGACAGTTCCACTGATATTTTTCTGGTTCCAAGGGGAATAAGGCAATCATAAACAAAAGTGTCACTATATGACCCTAAGTTAAAAAATATAACATTGTTATAAAGGATGATATATAATAACAGTTAATGTATATTAAATATAATAATATATATAATTATACAAAATAATATACACTTATATATGTATGTATGATATGTATACAACATATATATGCACGTGCACATACACACACACAAATAAAAGCATTCCAAGGACACTTTTCCCAGTGATACATTTTTCCTATTTCAAAGAAATGCAATAGCAGTAGTTTCTAATATCACCAAATGAATCTGTAGAATATTCAATATGATGATTTTCATTCATGTCATTACTTCAAATCAAACACAAGCATCTATATCTATGTCTATGTCATTACACACGAAGACTTTTTTAATAGTGCAGTATTTATTGTGAAGTTAAACACCTAAAAATCAAGGAATGACAGCAGTAAGGGTCTACCATACCTTAAGTCTTTTCTCTTTCTGTCATATACGTAGCCTGCAACAGATCTTAATTGTGCAATCATCTGCTACTTTTCAATTGAGCCTTTCCTCATTTAATGCAGATAACAGATGGCATTCGTTTATTAACACCTACTCAATATTTTTTCTTTACATCATTCAAAGTTTGGTCCTAGGCCCTAGGAATTTCCTACTACATATTTTTCTCTGAAGACAGTATTATAAATTTTCATCTAAACTTTTCTGCGAGGTTGTAATGATCGCACTTCCAAAATATTAGTATGCTTGCTTTCACACCATGTGAATGACAACTGAAGCAAAGAGAAAAAGTTTAAAATATTTACTTTTTCTGAATTTTGCACCTTAAATGCCAGGTTTTGAACATCACGTAGGGCATTACATATTTAAAATGCTTTTCCTATAGCCCCAGTCAAAATTCTGGGGCATCTACACTTCTATAAATAAGACAAACCCCAACTCAGAAGTCCAGCACTCTGGAAAGAGGGATTACATAATAGATGGTAAACCATTAAGATATTGATATAAATTAGTTGCCCTTATCACTCAGAAGATGGGAAATAGAATGAAAGGATCCACTTCTCCAGGGTAGTATTTATTTGCTTGGATCATGACATCATCTTTCTGCTTCTACAGGTAATCTACCATGGAAAAATTAGGATGTGATGATGTAAGCAGAAGTACAAACTTTGTACATGCATGTCCAAGGTCTTGCCTGTTTCTCTCCCTATGCCATTAAAGCTAATAAAAGATTTCAATAGTAATAGCTATAACAGCATTTAAACTGCATCATGTAGTTAGAAACATTGCTCATTATGTCTGTAGGAAGGCAGCTGTGGTAAATTAGACAGCATGTTTGTTATAGCATTTCCTTAAATTTTACTGCTCAACTTTGCAAATGTAATAATGTTCTTTAACACAGATGGGCTTGTGTGTATTATTTTCTTAGTTAAAAAACAAACTCACTTTGAGTTTGAAATTCTAGCACGTGGAGTCATACTGATTTTATTTGCTTCTCCAGAAAAGCAGAAACTTTTGGATAGTTGGCCCTTATCTCTGCAGTACCCTTGCTCTTTTCTTAGTTCTATTTCCTAGGTAGTCCCAGTCTTTCCTATTCCACAACAGCTTATCTTCTCTATATCTTCTGAAGTTTCTTCTTATCTGGCTTTTTTCCCTGCTCAAGTCTGCTTTGTTACTTCTTGGAGTAGCTTTTTGTCCAAATCTAGTGTTATACTCTTCAGAAAATTTTTTCCATTTAATTCCATTAATTTTGATCTCAGTTTTCCTACCAAATGACTTCTAGTTCTCACCTCTTGAACATAGGTTTGTCCATATACTTCTTCTTCCCTTCCTACACCCATCTACCCCAAGGGTCCAGAACAGTTCTTAATTTGTTGCTGCAAACATCACCATGTGGGACTAAGCCTCTGCTAGATCCCCACAGCATATAAGGTCTCTGTCCCAAAGACCTTATACTCAAAGTAGTATAGTCCAGCTGCCTCTTCTGCACTACTCCTTTTTGTACCTCTTGTTGACAATTTTTCCTGACTCCCCCATAAAATCTATTTATTTCTCTCACCCTTTTATTTTTCAGTCTTTTTTTAATTAAACCAGCTTCTTTCTCCTTGCTGGCTAGAATTTTTACATTGATATTTGCTTCACACTAAGTGAAAGACAAAGGTTTTCTACTTTGCTGGAATATAATGAAATTCATAACGACTGTTTCAGGACAAAAACAAAAACTGCCCCTGTAATACGGAGTCTCCCAGTCATATCTGGGTGCCCTTGTCATTATGCTAAAGTCAGAAAACTTTCTGAGTTTCCTCTGTTCAGCCCCATGATGAACGCCTGTTTACACGGGTGATTCATGCAGCTTGGGTGTAGGTTTTGTGGCTCTAATCTTCTACAAAGTGAGAAGGGTTTGAAACCCAGATTTAAACTCCCTGTAACAATGTTTTTCTGTAAAGAATGGTACTGTCACTACCTCCACTGTTGGCTTCTCAGGGAGATATCTAGCTTAATCTGTATCACAGTGAGAGGCCTAAGGGGTCCTGTAAGACAAATTGCCTGAAATGTCTTCTGGGATCTAAAGTAGAAATCAGTTGCATAAGTCTTAAGTTACAGGGGAAGAGGTGAACTGAAAAGATTTTACAATGTGAAATTTGAGAAAAACTTGTAAGTAGTCTTGTTATAAATGATAATTTATGTTGAAACCTTAAACTGTCTTTAGTTGATATATAGGAAACATCTTTTCTTGCAGACTAAAAGGTAGCACCAGAAGGTCTTTAACTTTTGGTTTGTAAAAAGTTAAGCCATTTGCCAGATGACAAAGATAGTTTGTATGCTTGAATTTTCCTGGCATTCAGAATTGATCCAATTTGTGAATGGTTGTGTAAAACTCAGTTTTCTTTTACTTCTTATAGACTATAAATCCATCTAGAGATTTAAGTAGATGGTTCAAGAGTTTGCGGAGAGATTCAGTTGTTTAAACACACGTTACCTAATGCCATTTTTCAGGTCATCCTGTTTCATATCTGACAAACACCATGCGGTGTCTCAGCAAACACAAGACATCTCACATGGCACTATGATGAGGCGGCTGAAAGCCATCCTTGGGAAGAAATTAATCTCATCTAAATGTAGACACCTACAACACAGACTTTTACATTCCAGCCAGTCATTACAGGGTCATTTTCTACTCAATGGAGAGCAATAAGTACTTCAAGAGCCTAATTTATCTGATTGAATGTACATGTCTACTCCAGGATGAGATGAACCATGCCCTAAAGGTATCTTTTAAATATAAAGGTATCTAACACGATTAGCTGAGATTTGGACATCTATATTGTAGACATCAGCATTTACTCAGATGAATAGGACTCGTGTCAGCAGAAGTGAAAGAATTTCCTGGCAAAATGAGTCTGCCAGACAATGATTCTCTAAAACTGAAATATCTAATTATCTTTTTGAGTTTGGCACATTGGCTTCCAGGTTGTCTGGTGTTTCAAAACCCACAGCTCAAAGTTAGCCCCCCTATTGACTAACTTGCAATTCCAAACTCATGGGTGAGCTAACAGCCCAGGCGACTAAACTTTCCCAACCTAAGAATGCAGCTAGACTGAAGTCAGGCACACTGAAGGATCATGCAAACTCAAGCAATCTTCCATTCAGGATGGAAGTATCTTGGAGGGATTGCTCTTAAGCTCTGCATGCTGAAATGGATTGCTAACAGAAATCAATACTATCCTTGTTAACTTCACAGGTGTTCACTGAATTCAAGAATATGTGACTCAACACGGAATAAATCAAACCATGAATTGAAGGGCACATGGAAAACTGTAGCAGGAATTAAATGGAGGTAAATGAAATAAACAAATATACTGATATCTTCCATTGGGAAGATGGAATTCATTCACTTCTTATTGTCCAGCTCTGAACTTCAAACTGATGTTTTGCATGTATTTATTAAATAAATTTATTTATTTATTAAACAGGTAAGTTTGGACTTTTTTTTTTCTTTATTTGCCATTGTTCTATTGGATGTATCTAAACTGAAATACAGGTTTGAAAATAATACTTGGGAATTTAAATATCATATCAAGGATATGAACAGGTTAGATGATATTTCTGTACTCCTTATGGAATGAAAAAAAAAAGATCTGATGAGAAATCTGTTCTCCAAAATGTAATCTGTTTCATAGCCTATGAAAATAGGCTGATTAGTAAATTTCTTGTGCTGTTTATGAATTCATGACAAAGCTGCTCCCCCAGAGGAAACAGCAGAAACAGCAGACTGAAAGATTATTTCAAAGCTGACCTTCTAGGTGGTGCTCCAATGACATCCCTTATAGTACACTCCATTACTGTAGTATAGTTATTAGAATATAATAAAAACAAATTCTGGTTTTCTGTGTCTAGTCAAGTTGACTATAAAGAAATGGCTGCCTTTTTTAATGGTCGATTAAACACTTATGATTACATAGCCAAAGAATCACAGCTTTCCTTACAGAAGATACTTGAGGTTAGTATGCCATATAAATCAGCAAACATATTTTAGAACAAGTAAATGACTAGACATTAGTAACAAGCAGACTGAAAATATCATGAAAGCAATTAAAAATATTTATAGACTATGTTTTATGAAACCAAAATAATAGTCATTTTTTCAGGAGATGACTATTTACTGTAAATAATACAGTTAATGGTATACATTCATCATATCTTGCATTAATTAGATTTTTTTCTTTCCGTTAGGATCTATGAAACAGTTTTAAGTACCAATGTCAACAACAGTTAACATGATTAAAACTGCATTCCTAATAAGAATTTTATCCCAACTTGTATTAATGTTTATTTTAAAATGCTTCTGTGCTGTGGAGCCATCTGTTTCTTGCTAGTTATAGTACCTGAGTTCTACAACCATAGGACCCGAGGGAGATTTTCACCTATTTTTTCTTCATGGTATAGCAGACATTCACTACTTCATTCAGAAGAAATATGTCAACTGAAGTTAAGAATTTGTAGTCAATGGGAAAATGTTTTCAAACTTTTAAAACTGAAACTTCTTGACAAGTCCTCTAATTGTATTGGCATTCTTGCTGGCTGTGAATTTGAAATTGTTGATTTCCTTGCATTATTCTAGGAAGAAGGGAAGAGCACTAGCAGTCAAAATCAGTCATGTTTCTGTATTTATGTTAAAAAACACACTAGCTTTGCACATAAGCTTTCTTTAAACATATGACTTTCAAATCACCTTTGGAAGAACATTAAAATCAATTAAACAATAAGTAAATTCTCATTTAAAAAAAGAAATCAATCAGCTGTCATTTTTGATTGATTATTCTGGAATAGAGTGGTGTTTAATCTATGAATTTATTGCACATTATTCTACTACTATAAAAACAGCATGTGAATTAGTTATGACATATCTCATAGTAAATGGACAGAAAATTTAGTTTCCCTTTTGAAGTCTTGGTTGTAGAATGTGATCATCTGCTCTTGATTTGGTAGGTCATTCCTGTTAAGTACAAAACTATATTACTTTCTAATAAAGGTCAGATTTTTAAGTAATAAGAGCTACAAAATTTCACATGTTAGAAAAGAATACATGGTATATAGAGGTAAGATTGTGTTTTACAGGTTTTGCCAATGGGGATTTCGCATGAAAGGTAAATCAGGCTTGGGTGATATTACAACACACTGTAAAATATACATACATACATACTTTAATCAGATTGAGACAGAATAGGGATACATATAGAAAGGTATACTTATAACACTCAAAATTTTGTCTGGATTGGAAAAAATATACAGTCCTCTGTAATCAGTAGTTTATAACATGTCATGAACATGGATAAGGATTTTAGTAAGAACAAAATGACTTAGTGTCTTGGACAAAATGCTTACTAAAATCTTGGAAGGAAGGAAAAAAAGGAACCAGAAGTGAGGTATTAAATACATCTGATTTCTCTACTACAAATACACTAAAAAATCAGAGTACAGTAGAATCATTGTTTCCCTAGTGTTTAAAATAAGGTTACACTAAGAGATATATTATCACATACACATTATGTAAGTGATGGTGATATCTATGTGATAAATTAAAGAGCTTAGTGACAAATTGCATTTATCCTGTCCTTTAGATCATCTCACCTGCAGTCTTTCTACTAATTGATTGCCACTGGGACTACTTTTACTACTTTCAGATGCAAATAGGTGAAGTCAGACAATGGCCATATTTAGGCTGACTTGCATAGGGATAGCAGAGAACATTCGTCAC
The DNA here is from genome assembly GCF_900496995.4 of Aquila chrysaetos chrysaetos. Classification (NCBI taxonomy): domain Eukaryota; kingdom Metazoa; phylum Chordata; class Aves; order Accipitriformes; family Accipitridae; genus Aquila; species Aquila chrysaetos. The sequence goes on along the minus strand of NC_044017.1, from coordinate 19,661,800 downwards.
TTGCTGGGCAGTTGGCTCTACATGTCTGGTGGAGAGAAAAAATAAGGTTGCTGTTCACATCTAGCTTATATATAGATATGGGACCTCATAGAGAGCACCTGCTCCTAGTCAGTCAGGGTTTCCCTGGTTAGAAAACTGCTGAGTTTGAAACAGACTGGAGCCCATGTTTGTAGTCATGAAGAGTGCAGTGAAGAGGGGCTGCATGAAGGCTAGGTCCAGTGTTAACCAGATGCCTCAGTCATGCAAAAGCATAAGTACATTCACTATTATCAAAATACTAAATATTATATAATAAAGACTACAGCCAAGGCACAAGAAGAAGAACAGGAAAGTAAAACTCATCTCTCAGGTGAAGGGGACTATGGGAGTTTCATTTAAAAATGACAGCAGAAATTAGAATGGCATATGAGGGAGAAAGGCATTGAGCAACCTGAGCTAAAAATGAATTTGATCTTGCTTTGAGACCTCTGAAGGTCCCTCCCAACATAAACTAGCAAGAATCCCTTTTTTTGGGGAATCTCTTCTGTTTTCACTTCTCTCAGGTTTTGGGAATCAAACATTTCAGGTATGGTTTACCACTACTTTCCTTTCTGTAATAAAATAATAAAAATAATAATAAAAAATAAATATAATAATAATAATAATAATATTAATATGCTGCATAATATAGGAGGGAGATCTTGTGAATCGGGGGGGTGGGGTGTGAGAAAAATCAAAACTCTCATGCTTCTACTAACTTCAGAGCTCCCTTTCCCTGGCAGGCCTCCAAGACCTTTCTTATTTTATGCAGTCTTTGGGGTAAAAAGGAGGCTGCCAGTTTCTGATTAAAATCTCCCTTGGCTGTTGTCCTGGCTGGCAGACTATCTTCCTTTTTTTTTTACCTGCTGGTTATTTAATACACTTTACTCTACAATTAGCCCACAGGGGCTTGCTAAAGGCAGACAGTCCTCTCACCCCCTTTTGGCTGTATGCAGTCATACAAATGGTTCAAGATCACAAACTGAGATATCCAGAATACTTTGCTGGGAAGCTCTGCATAGGAGCTTCTACTGAAGCTTTACTTCTAACTCTGTCATTTCATATATATTCAGTGCTGCTAAAACTAAGGACAATCATTATAACAAAAATGTATTGATCTAATTCTTATAAAAATATTCAGCATTTTAACTTAACATTCAAACACAGGAATGGAAAGAAAGAAATGGAAAGATATTTACTCCCAGCAAAAAAGATGGTAGTATTGATGTGCAATTGCAGACTGGTTGAGAGTGTTTATTTAAAGTTGTGTCAGCCTTCAGATGCTCTCATCTCTGTTAGGAAGTTCATGACAGCAGTAAATTACTAGTCTGTATAATCCTTAGCAGTTATGACTACTAGTAGCATAGGCAGTGAGACACTTCCTGATTTCACCCTTTGTCATTTCTCCAAACACTCCCAATTCAAACTTCCGAGTTCGAATTATTCTTACTTAGGGAAGTCAGACTTTTTGTAGAAATTTTGATTTTCATATAAGCCAGGAGAAAGCCTCAATTAGCCGGGGCAGAGGAGTTTACTTTCCATAGTTTCACCACATGAGTGAAGGGTTCAGATCAGAATCTTGCTATGGCCGAATATGGTTCTGGTAAGAATTAGGCTACAAGAAAGATGTCTCTTGTTAGTAGTGCCTCCTGCAGACCCAGGAATTCTGTGCTTTCTAAGTGTGCAGCTCACTTACTTTGGCTTTGAGTCCTGTCTCTGTTCTGTCTCTTAGAATGCGTATCAAGGGCATGAAAGAGTATGGTGCACAATTAAGAGAAATTATTTAATTATTTTTGGCACATTTTGTGATATCGTGGTGCAGGACTATCTGACCAAGTGCAAGAATAATTGATAAAGATGACTACATTCCCTAAAAGTTTTACAAACTGCAATAAAAAGCTATGCTATAAATCCAAAATGACCTGCAAAACTCAAGGGAAAAGTGAATATGGTCTCTTCCCAGTTATTCTAGCAGAGACAATATAATTTTTGAATTTCATGACAGCTCTATTGCTTTTTGTGCCATGATTTGGCAGTGTGTTATGGGTACCTTCATCCAGAAATGCTCTTTCATCCAAGACTGCAAAGTCAAGACTTTTCTTGTCATCCTTTTATGACATTGTAACTTGAAAAAGATCCAACACTAAATACAACGAAGAAAATTATCCAGAAATCAGCACTATCTGAAGTGCATTTAATTCTGAGTGACTGAGTAACAAATTAGTCATTATGGCAAGGGCAACACTTTTGTATATATTTGTTTTTCATGAAAATAATTACAAGCAGACAGTATTTTACATTTTTTTAAAGAAAGATTGCATATTAAAAGTGAATTTAATTTATTTGAAAGATATCTCTTAGGTTACAGAAATAGATTAAGTGTGTAGAATTACAAAGAGAAGGGAGTGAGTGAAGCTTTTTGTAATATTATGTTTGGGATTCATCACACCTGAAATATATATATCTGAAATGTAACATCAAGGTCTAAGCTAGCTACCATTGTCTGCTTTTATAGGCAGTGGAGAGAAATAGTGCTTTCGGAAGGCAATTCATCTGATCTTTCCTAGATGCCTCTCTTACGAGATGCCTATTGCTTTCCATTGAGTACACAGAGTAAGAAAACTAGCCTAGATTTATATATCTGTGTCATGGTTATTTATGACAGATGAATTCACCTATATCACTTAACTACACACATAACACAAACACGAGGCAGGAAGACAGCTTATACCCCAAGGAAACTGCAACCCCCAAATTAGATAAAAGATAACTGAAATAAAAAAAAAACAACAAACCAACAAACAAGCCACCACCAGCCCCCCCCCGCCCCCAAAATGCAAACTCCCCCAAAACAAGCAAGCAACCAACCAACAAAAAAAAAAAAACCATCAAAGAGCAGTGTCATCCTCGGCGGTTGTCCATGCATAGTAAGCATTGTGCAGTTTGACTGATGCCTTGTGTAGTTCTAATTGAACAGATTTCCAGGAAGGTAGTGGTGTAGCTTTACAGGTGTTTGTAGCAAAAGTATCAAAGCAAGCATTAAGAAAGATTATCTGAACATTTAACAGATGGATTCAGATACGTGGCTGCATAAAAGTGGTCTTGTCTCAGAACTAATATGCAGAAAGTTCATAGGCCAAATATAAGTATCCAGAAGGAGGTTCAGATCAAAGACAACGTTCATTTTCTGGACTTGAAACATTTTGATGGCTAAAATAGGGCAGAAGGGAGATCTGGAAGGAAAGAATAAGACCTCTCTTCCAGACATGTTGAACCTGAGCTGCTGATACACATTGAACCTGAGCTACTGATGAGGTTGCCATGAGGAGATGCCAGAATTCTAAAAACAAAACTTGCAGAATGATCCAAGATCAACATTTAAATGAAAACCCTGATGAATATCACAGTTTCATAGTGAAGTTTAATCACTAGTTATTCAAAGAAATGATAATAGCAAAATTTAGTTATTGATGTTTTCATGCTTGGTTAGAGTTAGAAATGTTAAGTACACAATTAAACTTTACATCAGATGGTAGATTATTTATGAAATCTTCCTTAAAACTTTTTGGCTTTATTAAGCTGAGGAAATAAAAAGCCAGATAATAAACATGATGTATGTTTTAGTTATCAGCATGCTTGTATAGAAAAAATAATTGAAGTTCTAAAGTATGACTGTATTGACCTTATTCAGTCATAGTAAATATTACTCTTCTAAAATGTGAATTGCTTCCATAGGACTCCTGGAAGAGTAATGTGAAGAACAGTGACAAAATTGGGCTCTATGTGAAGATGCTGCCTTAATCAAATTCCAAGTAAAAATACAAGTTTCATTATACACATTTTCACAGAGAGGAAAGAAGCTGTAGTCTATCCAACCAGTATGAAAGTGTACCCACAAAAAGTAAACCCGGCAAAATGAGTTAATGCACATTTATAGTAACTGTTTTGTATGTTTTGTTTAGAAAGTACACTATGCAGAACAATTAACTTAAAAGGATCAAGTACATGTGGGAAAGAAGATTATCAGAGGAGACTGCAACTAAGGAAATGTTTTGCAGATGTACTGCATTTAAATTAATAAAATCTCATTAGGTTTTATGTTTGCCAATAACGGCTGGAAAAGTTACCATACATTGTAGGAACAATTACCCAAATCTTCACTGTCTCATTAGGTTTGTCATACTGTTTTCATTATAATACATTAGAACTTGCAAGTGAGCCTTCAGTAATGACATATTGTTCCAATTCTCCTTTCAGCAGGCTCTAAGATATTTTAGTATTTGTGTTATAAGCCAGCAGGTGTCTTCACTTTGGTTTTTTCTGAATCGGTTTTATACACAGACCTCCAGACACAGAATGGAATGTAAAAGGGCTTTCAACAACCACATAAAAATGAGTCTGATTAGAGTAGGGCAATACACACTATTTTTATGTTTTTATGATAATTCAAGGTACTAAAAATGTGCATCTTTGGAGTATACATCTATTCCTGTAAGTCCTGTTAGTGAAAGCTGTATTAATGTAGATAAACCATGTGATATATAAAGTTTGCAAATTTGCATAACAAATGGAAGGCATAAAGCTGATTTGAATATCTAAGGCATTATAAACTTCAATGAGAACAACCAACATTGTTTGAGCTTGTAAGGCACTTGCATTCAAATGAGTAAGATTTAAAAAGGATATGATTTTTAAAACACTTTGAAGCTTCCTACTTCAGGTCTTAAGAAGCTCAAGGTTAAAACAAATATTGGATTTAAGTGAGGAGGGGAAAAGGTTTAGAAACAATTTGAAAAAGAAATCACCTATATTTATACCTATTTGGTCTGAATGTCACATGACCTTCAAAAAATGAGAGGTTGTTTTGTGTGCTGTCTGTGAGAAAATAAAACTCCAGTAAACACATCCTCTTAGATCTGCAAGGATACTGTTTTTTCATTTTAGCTACATAATGAAGTAAAATGTTAAATATCACATTAAGATAGGTTCTTGGACATCCCGAAAATCTGACAAGAATATTGTACTTACACCATTGCAAGAGCTGGATTTTCAATTGCTTCAGATTTTTGTTATGAAGCTCTTTTATGTGATAACTGCAGGCTGAACACAGCGTCAAGAAATGCGGGTTTATCATTCAAAATATTTAAAAGTTAAAATAGACTTTTCTGATTTATTTTCATTTCTTTAAATTTGCACTTTTTAATAGTTTTAATTTCTCATTCTCTAAATGTTTCATATTTATTCCTAGAAATGGAGAAACCTGAAAGCAGGATCAGAGAAAATAGGGAAAATTGAAGGAAAAAAAATAAGTCTAACAGACTATAGCTGGTACTGAGGGACATTTTCCATCTTCTCCAATCCTGTCTCATGGAAGAATGTGAGGAAAAGAACAAGTGACACATGCTTATTATCATTTTTAAATGAACCAGCCTACCAATTAATTTTAACTAGATACAGGGTTAGTTGTCTAAAATCAAACAGCTTATTAAAAGTACCACAATTAAAATTGAATTCTTGTCCTGATTTGACAAATAATAACTGTTTCAAGTGATTTCTGAAAATTTCTGGACAATGTATTAAATCATAGCCATTTCTGTGCATAAACAAAGCAGTTGTTGTCAGGGCAGGAAATTAATAGGGGCTACAAAATAGTCTCTGATCCACTGCCTATTTTGCCTTTACCACAGACTTGCTACAGCTGCTGTCACCACAGAGCAGAATGACAGCTATAGTTGTGATAAAAATTGTTAATATTAATTGCTTGAAACAGAAAATTTTCATCAGCTTTCCATTACCATGAAACAGCATGAGATTCCTCTCAACGAGCGTCAGGCACAGTGTAAACATCTCTAATGACCTACCTATTACAGACAGAAATATGTATACAGGAAAATTAAACGAACCAATCTCTAGAAGTACCTGTTTCTCCTCTGGAGAGAAACTATGGTGGCTATCTGTGGATTCTACCCACAGTTATAGACCAATATATTCAGGTCATGAGCTCATGAACCTGGCAGGGGGTTGGGAGGGAAAGCAGAAAAAAACCTCAACAACCCCTAAGCAAGTGTGAAAACCTCCAAAAAGATCATAAGAAATTGTAGGGAATCTGGAAAATAAAAATCAGATCAGTTTTTGTGAAGACCAAATATAAAAGTAGCCCAAAAAGCATATTGTTTTCTTAGAAAGTTAACCTTATAAATACTAAAGAAAAATCTCACAGTATCACAAATCTATTCTCTTCACTGCAACAGAATATTCTTTATTTGTTTTACATTAAATATACACCTTGTCTTTTATTTATTAAACAGATCTGAAAGCCAAAGGCATACAAAAACGTAGAATTATAGTGCTGCTGTGACAAAGACAACCAAAAATCATTCTGATGTCAAACAGGAGATACTTTCATGGGACATTTCCCTGACACAGGTAAACGATAGCTTTTCCCAGACAACTCAGTTGGAGCTCTCCAGCGCTACTCTTGAGCCATAGTGAAATGGACTTTATAACAACTTTACACCTGGACAGCTTGCTCTCTTAGCCCATATTACTCCATTTTATCTTCTGCCTGATGGTCACCCCTGCTGTTACTTATTACTGTACTGATACCCTTGGGTCTGCTCTTTTTAAGATACAGGTTTTCTTAATTAATGTATTTCTTGCTGCTCTATTTTTTTCTCACGTTTAATTTGTCCATGAACTTTAATTAAGCTCCTTCATCATGGCTCACAGGTTTGGCAAGCTTCATGTGTATATATATATCTGCTCACCCAGCAAGATGGCCCAAGTTTTCTAACTCTAAAAAAATTCTATTACTTCAGTTCATGTCTTGCATATGGGAGTTAACAATAATAAAAAAGGGATAAATAGATTAGCTTAGGTTCATTGTTTTTAGCATAGAAAGTTAATGATTTCTCTTTTTTTTTATCAGAGAAAATATACTGGGTATAAATATAAATTAGATGAAACTAGCTTCTGCATATTCAAATATTTGTTTAATACTTACTCTGAACCAAAAAAGTTCTAATTCTTCTCTGAAAGTGTCAGTCAACAGTAGAATGCACCCACTCACATGCACCTCCTTCACCCTTCTTTGACATAATATATTTTTTCACATACCTATCCATAGTTAAGTTTTCTTACATGTAAACAAAAATCCTCTGAAATGTGTCAGAAACATCATATTGTGATCAAAAAAAGTGAATCTGGTTGGTCCTATAAATATCTACTTGGATTTTCCAGGTTCCTAAGGATTTCTATTTTACCTGCTGCACCTCATTCCTGGCTTATTAACAAATGTATCTATGATCTTTGAGCATGCACTTTATTTTCTCATCTCATTTGCTCTAGATTATGTTGTACAAAATTTGTGGAAGATTTGTGGGAAATGTTCTCATTGATGCTAATAATTCATGTCAGTACTATGTATTAAGCTAGTCTACCTATTGATTTGAGAGAGCTGCATGCTGGATTCTCTTCTAGTTAGTGTTATTACTAATTTTTTTTTTTCCCTATATAATCTTTTCTGAAATCTCCTACTTCACTAAGAGGTTACAAAAACTAATAATGCAACCCAAATCTTGATTAGAGCAGACCAAACTTTTGGATCTTTTTAGCCTGATTTCTCAGTAAAAACCTGTCATATTAGTGTTGCGTCGTGAAAGATGGGACTTTGCCTGTTTTTCAGTACAAACAAGAGCAACTTGAAGGATTCTTCTGAGCCAAGAACACACAGCAACCCCAATTTTATTCCTTATTGTTTCTCTACCTAGATCTGTGGTCAGACATGTTGTTTTGGGTTTGTGTGGCGGGGTTTCAGTACCAGGGTAGGGTCTGCAGGGCCGGCTCCTGCTGGAAGCTGCTGGAAGCTTCCCCGGCCGGGAGCTGGACCCGCCTCTGGGAGAACAGATTCCAGAGGGGAAACCTGCCGGGAGTCGGGGGATCGGGATGGGAGAGGAACCCCTGTGCGGATCCCGAGGGCAGGGGGGAAGGAGGGGATGCCCCTCCAGCCCGTGGGGAGACCAGGCGGCAGGCTGTCCCCCCCCAGCCCACGGAGGGGAGCGGGGGAGCAGATGCCCACCTGCAGCCCAGGGAGAGAGGAGCCCACGCCGGAGCAGGGGGTGGGTGCCCCCCAAGATGGCCGCCGCTCCCTGGGGAAGCCCGCGCTGGGGCAGCCTGGCACTGAAGGACCGCGGCCCGCGGGAGGGAGCCGCGCCGGGGCGGTTCGTGAGGAACTGCAGCCCGCGGGAAGGACTCACGATGGAGCAGTTGGTGGAGGACCGTCTCCCGCGGGAGGGACCCCTGGCGGAGCAGGGGAGGAGTGCGGAGTCCTCCTCTCCCTGAGGAGGAAGGAGCGGCAGAGACAAGGTGTGGAGAACTGACCCCGACCGCCATTCCCCGTCCCCCTGCCCCGCCGGGGGAGGAGGGAGAGAGAACCGGGAGTGGGGCTGAGGCGGGAAGGAGGGCGGGTCGGGGGGAAGGTGTGCTAAGGTTTGGGTTTACTTCCCAATATCCTTGTTTTGATTTGATTGGTAGCAAATTAAATTGATTTTGTTTCTTCCCCAAGTTGAGTCTGGTTTTTGCGCGTGACAATAATCCGTGAGTTATCCCTCCCTGTCCTTGTCTCAACCCACAAGCTTTTCTTTATACATTCTCCTCCTCATCCTACCAGAGCAGGGGGAGAAGAGTGAGTGAGCAGTCTCGTGGTGCTTTGTTGCTGGCTGGTCTTAAACCACAACACATGGCACAGATAACTTACCTCTTATCTGAAAACTTTTCTTCTCCATCAGGGAAAGCAGTCATTCATATGTGGGAAAAGTGATCACCTTATCATTCCCATTTCCATTGGCTTGGAGTTGACCATGTAAAAGAAGATGCAGTTGAGGAAGCTCTCTCTGAAGTTCCCTCACCTCTTCTGGAGAAAAGATCGCAGGCTGGATAGAAAGGGCCCATACTTGGTACCTGATTTATTAAATCTTATTTGGTCCTGTTTAGACTCTCTGTGAATGATACCCACCCTTTTGGCACATTACATGATCCCTCTCTAATTCACAGAATGCAACTACTTTGCCCTTAACCATCAACTAGTTTAGTTCAAGGAGTTTGTGCTGAAGTGCTAAGAAAGCAGCGTTCAAGACTGTCGCTAATCAAGTAATTGTGTGATAGAATTGCACGATAAAACACCAATGTGTCTGCTAAAAATCACACAGAAATTACATTAAGAAGATATAACTTGAAGTTTCAAAGTCAAACCCTTACAAGCTAGGAATCACCAGAATTAGGGCTGATCAAGCAATCTGAAATCTACCTTATGTGTTTATTCATTATAAGAAGCTTCTATTGGTATGGTTACAATGAAAGACTATACCATAATGCATATGCCCTCTGTGGCAGATTAAAGGTTGCAGCAGCCAACTGAATTCTTTTATGTTTTACTTATGCTTGAAGATTACTTCCAATTACTAAGATTTACTTTGCAATCTTGTTGTTCTTTGAACATAGACTTTCTTGGGATGAAATGGTAATTAATGCAGGATGCACCTGTGTAAGTTACACCTACACTGTGTACGTGCACAATCACGTTTTGCAACACTTAGTGGAACATGTATCATTGATTAAGTGGAGCTACTTGAGCAAGAGCTTTAACCTTATTAGATTGCCTGTCTGAACCCTCAGCAAGGCACCCTACAAAGCAAGAGCCCTATTTCTGAGATGCACATTGTCCTGTCTAGGTCACATAGTGCTTCTTAAGAGAAAGAGCTGAAATGTAACTTCTTTATTCCTGTGTCAATACATTTTTTAAATCATGTAAATCCTTCGAAATGTACTTCTTAACAGTGCCAGAAACCAATCATAAGCTCTTGCCCTTTGAAATGTAGGACAAATGACCACAACCAGAGATATAATAAAAATGAGAAGGGCAGGAAATTTCAAATAACACAGGAATTATTTTTTTAAGTGCTAGAGAGGTTTTTTACTGCTTTAGTTATATAAATTGGCACTTCTCATTTTTCTACATTATATTACTGAACTAAAAAAAAAAAAATCAACAAAGGATAACTAGGAACCGGTAACTAGACTACCCCATCTAAAATCACATGCTAATAGACTCTCCACCACAACAACAATAAAAACCAGTAACAATAAATGCCTGTGTAATTCCATGTAAGCTTTGGCTTTATTTTCCAACATACTGAAATACTTATAATTGTGGTGAGGAGAAATTCTAGTTACTTGCATAAGGCCTAAGAAAAGTTGAAATTACCGGTCATGTTTCTTTTTTAATTTACTTCTTTTTTAATCATGAATTATTCCACTGAGGTTTTTCTTTAGCAATTAGCTAATATAGCTAAATACATACAGTAGTGTACAGTGAGTGCTAATGAAAACAGAGTCAACCCAGCTTCCTTATAAATGTTCTAAAATCAGATTTCACTATGTTTAAAGGTACAGTGTTATCTCCATATAAAAACTTTCATAATATGCCAGTCTGATCTTCAACTGTAGCCTAAAAAATATTATAGCCAGAATAAATTAAAAAAATTAATTCCACCCAGAGTTAGGGTGCACTGAGATTGAAGGATTTTAGATTTCAAAGTTTCTGGATCATAAATCCACGCTGCTGAAAAAATTAAGACAATTTCTTAGTTGCAGATCACCATCCAGGTCTTATGAAAACCACTGAGAACCAGTGGATACTTTGTATCTTGAAAACCTTACCCTTTTAAAAGAAGTACTTTCTTGGCTACACAGAGAACAGTAGGCCAGAGTAGTTGCATCAGCGTTACATTCTCGTATTCATTTCTATTCTTCATGCATCACTGGTGAAGTATAAGAAGAATTCTCAAAGTCTGGATACGAATCTCTAAGACAGAAAAAGTGCTGAATTAATGATAGCGCTCATGGCTTGTAGTGAGTTACAAGTTTTGGAGGCTATACAAGGGAAGCGTGACATAACTCAATATGGCTTCTGGTACTAATAAGTTATGAGGCACTTATGTGTATGAGATAAACCCCATAAGTTAGTGTAATCTATATCATCTCACCATTATAACTAGAGACATGAAATAGCCAAAATTCAGCCCAAACCCCTGAAGTTCCATCATAAAACTGAGTAGATCAGCACATCTATTGATTCTGCTGCTTTTTTTAAATTTTCTTTTGTTATTCCTGCTTTCCTTTAACTTCTGTAGTCTTTTTACTTTTTTATTTTTATTCTTTGTTTATTTGCCTTATTTATTTTGTAGTTGTTGTAAACAAGTAGTAAGACAAACTTCCACTGCTGTTTATAGTGATCACATTAGTCAGACAGAATCTTGGACTTCCTGTTTCCATCAGCAACATTTCTTAATTCACTCCAAAGGCAAAGCAGCTAAAACAGATTAAAAACTCTGCTCACATAGAGTGAGACTGAGCTTTTAAACTTAGTCCTATGCTAGGAGGAGCCCAGGGACAGACAGGCACAATTCTTTTTTTGCTTTCCCTTTGCTGTAGGGGGAAGTAATTTTACTGCTGCCTTTTATAATACATAGCTTATCTTCCCCCTTGTGAATTGCCCTATTTGGTATATTATAGAAGGCAGAATTAAGGTTCCATACATGCCTTATGCATGTCCTTTCAATACCCCCTAGAATTACTCACCCCAGGGGAAAATATACCATTTGCCACTCCTTGTTCTTCTCCGTGTTTTAAGGTTCATTATGCTGGCACTGAAAGGACAGAGGGTATATGGTTCTTCCTTCAGTCCTGTAGTTTCAGTTAAGGTCAGTCACGGTTTTACCTGTAACATACAATTACAAGATAGAAAACAAATCATTACAATGTAATTCAGGATGTTTTCACAACACACTAAAAGATAAAGATCCTAAACCAAATTCATAATAGATGAATACTATTTGGAGGCGAAGATCAGAGGTATAAATAATGTTGAAATAAAATACTGTGAGGTAAACTCATGACAATTTTCTGCTACAGCACTGAAAGGGTTCTATAGGAGATGCTTTCTCAAGATAGATAAGAATACAACTTGATATATGTCTACAGCAGTCTGGTTTATGAAAAAAAGTAAAAGAGAATTCTTCTGCTAAAGAATAATTAGGATGCCAAAAACTCTCAGCCATAAGCATTCCTCTGGGCAGGTAACAGTGAGAAAGATGTTTCACAGTGGACTTCATAGGGCTGCAGAGATCCACACTAGCTAAGAATCTGTCCACGTAATTCTAAGGAGAGAAAGGTAAAGACACAGAAAATGGAAATACAATGCCTCTCTGCATCAGTGTAAGACTTAAGCATAATGTGTCCAAACATTCATTTGGAAACATTTTGTGAATAGAGACATACCCATCAAGTGGGAGGAGGACAGACTTGCTGAACGTTTTAGTCTCTGTATAGGAGCTTATTGTTTCAATGATTGGTTGTCATTCTGGGTCATTGCTGATAAAGATGCCACTAGAAGGGAGTAAAAGATTCACCCTAGATTAGGCAGTGTCTATGTTATTATGAATTCTGCTCTCAGATTCATGCAGGTGACATGAAAGTTTATAGGCGGCACACACTGGTGCCTAAACAAAGGATCATTTTTGTTTGGCATTTTACCAGACTTTATAAAGAAACATTATGTCATATAATGTACAATATATAGAACACATTTGGGGGAAATTTTTACAATTTTCAACAGATACTGAAATAGCTAATCTAATTGAATCTGTGGTGCCTGCAAAATGACAGTTCAAATACCATAAAACATTACTGCTGACTTATCTAGAACAGGCTTGCTCTGTTTTTTACAGATTCATAATATGCAGTAACATCAACTGCAATATAACATGATACATATTTTAATACTTACATAAAACTCTCTACTGAGAGTTTTTTGCTCAAACAAGTCTTAAGAAGCGACGGTCTTTCTAGGCAAGTGGCCTGTTGGTGATTCATCAGTATCTTACTTTCTCTTATCCAAAAACATACAACAGCAATAAACCCTTGGAGGCTACAAAAGTTTAGATTTCCATCACTATCATCTTTGTCTTTGTCACCCTTGTATTGAGATTTGCCTGTCACATCTTGTTCTGGTTTTGACTCTAAGGCCCAGATCTATAAAGAGACTGGCTATGTATTTTGCATTCCAGGTGTCACTGTGAAAAATATGTAAACAATATTAGAACTGTGATAGGATTTGCAGATCAAGACCCAGGTTTCTGATCATCCTACCATGAATGCCCCCCTCACTAAGTTAGAAAGCTTGCTTCCTCTAACTCCTTGCCTTTGGTAGAGTGAATATTGACATCTTAGCTACTTAGCTGGTGAAAAGAAAGTGTCGAGAATATTCCTTGCATTTAATTCAACTAACCTCTGCTTGTAGCCTGACAGTCAACATACTGCCTTTGGAGATGTCCAATTTGAACTTAAATCTGCACTGATTGTGGAAAGAACTGCACTTGTTAGTCACTTTTTATTGAGTGCTGTGCTTTTAACACTGCCACAATGCTAAAAGCTGGGGTATATAATTTCTATGGTGTGAATTTCTCTAATATAGCTTTTGACATCTACAGGGGACATATCTGCCTCTAAGTTAGTCTAAACTGCTTTTATAGACAGACAACAGAAACAGGCACTTCTTAGGTCAATTCAATTGACACATTTTAGATGTTTACATTGGTTCAAGATAAATCACTCCTTAGCAGTGGATGTTCCTCTCCAGTGACTACAAAAAGAAGACTTAGCATAAATAAATGGTTGACATGTTGGTGCCTAGAGGTTAAATTCCCACCTTTGGATAGATAAAACATACCTCAACAGATCTTGGAATAGATGGGCCAGTGTCCATTTTCAGAAGTATGACTTAGCTGCCAAAGTTTTCAGTTTCAGTCCCAGTCTTAGACTAATAAAAAAATGGACAGTTGCCTGTCTTTTTTTGTCTTATTTTAGGAGCTTTTTTATTGGCTTGCAGGCACTCGGGAAGAAGGATTCTCTCATTTATATCTATAGCATCTAGTTCAAAAGCCTCCATTTTTAAAATTGGAATATTTGGGCAGTTCTTAAAGAGCAAAAATAATTATGAGCACTAATCACTCATTGACTATAAAAGGAAACTGGTTGTGATGCCAGTGTTTGCATTGCCAATGACCACATTTGGCCAGAAGAACTACATTCCAGAAGTTTTTAAAAAGAACATAGTAGATCATTTCCAATCCTCAGATGCATGGTTAAACTGCCAAGAGCAAAAATGGTTCAATATTCTAGTAATAAACAGACATTTCCATTTGCAGACTACATTTTGGGTTTGGTTTTGTCTTTCTCTTTCCAGTGTATCAACTTGTACTTCTTTTTTGTTCAGCCAACTCTTTCCATTCATTTTACTCTTTCCATGTGATAATGAAAGGAAAGTAAACCCAAAACTATTCGGTTTACAAGGAATGAACTATACTCTAGTCATTTCTTTTTGGCCTGAACTGGTCCTATACAGTTGAACATACTAGTGACATTCTGTTCAGACTTCTTTTGAATTTCAGGTGCCTTACTCTAATTTTGATGTTAGATTTCTGTGAACATTATCTAATGTTCCTTTTCTCACTCACCATAAAAGGTAAATGCATTAACATCTAGAATAAAGTACTAATCTGCAAATAAATTCATGTTTTCAAATCTCTTGGCCACCTACAGATTTATGGTGCAGTTCTTTTGTAATCTGAAGCTTTTACTTGATCTACTGAAATAGTGGATGGCAGTGAGTCTACTTATTATTTCAAATTCTTTGAAATCTAAAATAATAGACAACTTCTCTTGTGTCTCTCCCTGTTAAAGCACTCATCATCACAGTCAACAGGGCTTAGGTTTTCAAAAATATGTTGGCACTTACTTAAACATAATGGCAGGTTCTAGCATGATTCAGGAAGATGTCTAAGCAGGTTGGGCACTCAACTCTGATTAAAACTAGCATTTTGAGTAGCAGTTAGGCAATTATTCTGTACTAATGTTCTTATAAATGTCCACTATGCACCTTTCAAAGCCCAGTCTAGAGCTTATAGAGGGGTGTCATGCAAACATTTAAATATGCAAAAGATAGTGTTGAAAACCTGGTTTAGTTTGAGAAGAAAAACTTCACACAACAAGTTCAGATCTATAGGCAAGAACTAAAAAACCAAGTTCAAAGCAAAAATCCCAGCATAATAAAATATTTAAAACAAGATCTTGCAAGAACTTGACTAAAACTATTACTCAAGTAATACAGTTAATTAATATAAAATGTAGTAAAATTATTTTGGGAAATAGATGCATAATATAAAGTTTATGTAAACAATCCTATCAGAAAAAAAAATCTTAAATCTTTTTATAGTCTTCAAGTTAGAAGTAAAAATTACTAACAGGTGATCAATTAGGTGAGACTTTTAGATATTCCATTGAAAGGAAGTGAGATTTTTCTTTCACCTTTATGTGGAAACCTCAACATGAGCAGGAGTTCATTGTCACAGTAATATCTCTTTGCAACATAACCCTTCTTTTATTATCAAAAGCCTAATAACTAAATGCCATTATTATTGCAGATATTGCAAGTGAATAAATTTATTTTTAAACCTCATCTCTGGAATGACTAGATGTAACATTAGCCTGTAATCATCTGAAAAGTGTGATCTTGTTATGTGGCCAGTACTTGTTGTGGAAGTGAAAAAACTTTTTTCTTGTAAGTTTGTTGTCTTTATGGCATTTCCTTTTATTCTTTTTCTTTTTTTTTTTTCTTTTTTTTTTCTTTTTTTTTTTCCTATAGCCAAGAAGTGTTTAGAATTTGACTGTAAGGCAGTCTTTTTCTCCTTTTTTATACAAAAAGGATTGAATTTGTTGCAACTTTCAGTCTACACTTTTTTCTTCTTTCTGGATTGCGGAAAACAAGACAAAGATTTGCCTGCAAATGCTGATGATCCTCAAGAACATGTGAGTGTATGCTCATACATTTTAAAAATGTTGTTATTAAGTTTTAAAGATATTTCTGACATGAGTGTAAATCAAGCCACTTAAACACTATTGAGTGTGAGAAATGAGCACCAAGATAAGCACATATCTCACCACTTCTTAGAACTGATTGAATTGCACCCAACGGTATAATAGTCTGATCTAATGTTCATACAGAGGCCATGCTACCCACCATTGGCCCTTATCTGAAGCTGCACAGAAAGAATAGCCTTTGTACCTCTTTGTACTCTTAGCATTTTCCCCACGTACCTGTGCTAAGGTCAAGGCAGAAAGTAAAATCCTCTTTACTTAGTTATTGGTAGATTCAAGTCAGTTGCAATGGGGGCAAATGCTCACAAGCATCTATGCACAGCTTTGACCATATGTTCCTGTCTGCTGTACTATCTACAAGTAACTTCAGGAAGGGATTGGCAGTCATGGCACCTTCTGCTAAACAAAGTGATTGTTTAAAAATATGAATAAATAGACTCTATCTCTTCAGAACTGAAGCAACTCATTTCAAAGTGTATATGATCAAATAGTAGAGGAATCTGTATTGTTAATGTGCAAGATTTCCATCAGGACTTGTGAGGAAATCTTAATGCCTTATATTGCCTCAAGAGAATCTATTCAGGTTTATGATGGAGATTGTTGAAATACTTGAGTCTCATTGGTGCTCTTTCCAACTTACAAGGACTTTGTACATCTTGGTGTTCTAAAATAGCACTTCAAGGGAGATTACCTTCTTTTTTACATTCTTTAATATCAAATATGATAGCTCCCAGTAGTAGTTAGGAAGCATGTGGGAGTAAAACACTTCATTACTGACTCCTTGTCCATACAGAAGTGACAGAAAAAAGAGAGGGGAAAATGGAGAAATGGAGAGATAAAAAAGTCAAAAGCACAATTGTCTAAAGTATGTGTTTTGATTTTAAGAGGATTTTAAAAGTAATGGGGAAATTAATAGATATAATTTTTAATTTGCCATTTTCTTCAGTATGACATTCTCAGAAGCAAGTTCAAAGATTAAATTATTCTGATAAAGTCTATATTAATCTATTGAAATAAATTGTCCATGGACAAACACCATTGTTTTAATAGTGTTACATGATTACCCGAGCAAAACAAGGTAAGGATATAATGATACAAAGTGTTTTCTTATGACCTAAGAGTTACACAGTCTTAGCACTGCCAGTTGCATTTGAAAAATCATGTACTTTCATTTGCATTTATGTTCTGTCAATATAAGATATGATTCAGTGGTATCTGCCACCATTTACACTTATTCATCTTATGCAGATAGCTTGCCAGTAAAATTTTAGTTCCGTATTTGATGAATACTGATTCCTTATAATTTCTTCAATAAGCAATACTCCTTATAATTAAAATGGGTAATCCTAATAGAACTGTTGATACCCCTCTTACTAAGAATTTTTCTACTGGAATCGGTGGTGTTGTTTTTTTCTGAAATGATGTGTTCACAGAACAGGTATGTCCATTCTGTGCATTTCAACCTTCAGGCAAACCTTCTGAAGTAATGCATACACTTGGGCTTGGTGTCATCCATTTAGATTGGCTGAGTACATCAGATTAGATGACACTATGTTACTTTATTGCTCTTGCAGAAAAAAAAATTGGTACACAGTCATGGGGATTTCCATGCATTTCATTATCTCTTTCCTCAAAATTTGGAATCTAATATTAAAAATAAAACATAAGGCTTGGTTTTCTGAAATTGGCCATTTTGCTCGTATGAATATGATACACATACTTTCTTTCTAACATTGTGGTCCAACACAACAGCTACAGATTCAGATCTGAGCTTTGGCACCATCTTGCAGGCTGCACTACGCAAAAAATTCAGCCTTTTCCTCTACCCTCTATTCATGCAGTTACTTTTCTCCTTTCTCCCTCCATGATTAAGCTTCAACCCCATATTCCTTCTACACAGATACAATTTATTTTCATCCTCCATCCACCCACCACCAAGAGTATTATATTTAAGCTCTTGTTACTACTGCTACTGGGGATGATAGGATTAGAGAAGAAGAAGGGATGGAACCCTAGGGGCAGCAGAAGCTGTGTAGCACTGTGTCAGGTTGCAATAGGTGGAAGAGAAGTGGTGTGACTGTTCAGCCTGCCTGCACTAACTGCAAAACTTCTTGTTGTCTTTAAAATAAAGGAAGTCAGCCACATTGGAGCTTATGATGGATTCAGCTTTTCTTTGGACATTGCCACTCTAACTGGTGCTTTCTCCTTGTAAATGGTTATGCCTTCAATCCTATGTGTATCATTAATAAGTTTAACGTTTGGCTCTTCTGAACTTTAGTTCCAACTCTTGTATTAGAAAGTACTTCATAATTTATTCTCCTTAACTGGTTTTTAATCGTCCACTAGGAACTGTGTGATATTTCCTTCCTACTGATTGTATTTGTGAGGTGTATTTGAAAAGCTTTTCCAATTTACAGTGCATTTCTCTTTATCTTATTTCCTGGGTGGATGTTTTGGCATGAGTAAGCTGTTTTCCACATTTTCTCTTTATGTCTAAGGAGATAATCTATCTGTTACTCTTCTACTCTGTAGCTTAACTTTCTCCCCTGTTTTCTAGGTACTTAAACCCCTGTTGGTACTTTAAGTACCCTCTCCCAAAGCTGTTGAGGTGATATCCTTTTCATGCTTTGTGGTTTTTTTTTCTTTGTCTTGAATTCCTTAAAATTTTGAGGGAGGAAATAAACTTTATTGCTTCAGCTTTATTTACGAGTATTGTTTCTCACTTATGTCTTCATATTTTAAAAGGTGATGGACATATCTGTCTATATTGTCTCCCAGTACACAGGCCCTTATGTAACAGTGAGAAACAGGATGGAAATACACATTCAAACATGCTGTCAGAAAGCTGATGGGCTCCATCTAATCTCTTTAAGACTTTGAATCTTTTAACATAAATTGAATCCTGGTTCAAGTCAGCTTCTTTTAATAGTTACCCAAAAAAGCACATTTGTCCTGCCTTATCCAGAGGTATATATCAACATTAAACTTTTCTTGCTTTATTTTTAAGCGAAAATAAAGGATGCTTAGTTAGTCTTCAGAAGTGAAGAATTCATAAAATTAGTACAACAGAAAAAGGCTACATCTGAAAGGCTACTGAAATTGGCTAAAGCTCACTGACTGGCCGAACCTGTGAAATGTCTAAAGAAAAACACATTTACAAATTGATTTGCTTCCTTATGAAGTTTTGAAAACAGATAAACCCCTTATCACAAGATAAAAACCATCTAAACCAAAGTCTAGATTCCCTGAATCCATTTTTGTCCCTGAGATTCACTCCTTCCTCTTTTTTCTTTATTTTAACGTAGCATTGTAAATAAAACAAGCAGCAAGTCAGTGGGAACTATGAGGCAGCCTGAACAGAAAGTAATCAGATGACTCCCAACAAACTGTAGATCATGCCTACTGAACCATAAATGTTGAAAGCAAATGTAAACAAAAATTGGGAGAGGCCACTAAGCAATTTGGAGGTGATAAAGTACCTAAACCTAATGGCAGCTACAGCATGTGCCTGAACATAGCCCAATTATATTAAGAATGGTTTTGAAATGCTGCTTTTCATCATGTTTCTTCCATTCTTCAGAGTCTGTAGTGCTGACCAACATCAGCTACTATTAAAGACTCTTCATGCATGTAAAATAATATGATTTCACAATGATTACATATTCACTCTACAGCTGGCTGAGTTTTTACATCTCCATTTGTCATTGACTATTGTGTCCAATTAAATGATTAGCTTTTAAAAACTGCTGCACATTATGAGAGTGAACTTGTGTTCCATTGCACTGAGTGATGCAGAAACAAACTCATTACAGCATGTAATTCACCCATATTAAATAACAAACAGATGGCTGCTGTAAATGAGAGCTGCTTTTTCTCTTCAAAAGTGCCAGGAAAAAGGTGTTTTTATTTATCTTTGTTTCCAGCTTCTTTCTGTTTTCTTGACAAGTGGGCAGCTGGTTGCTGAGGTTTTCAATTGGTGCAGAAGAATGAAAAGCCTGTTTCCATTAATTTCCCCATAAAATAAGTCTTTGAATCATTCCTGTTATAAATGCATGTGCAGTAGCAAGCTGCTGCTTGATTAATTCACTTATTATGAAGATTTCATCTTTTATAAGAGGGCCTGCAGGTAATTTATCTTGTTTAGTAAGATTAGAAAAATGTAATTATCTTGATACCTTTGGACCCCTCTCATTTTAATTGTGTTCCCATAAATTTCAAACATAAAGATGGGATTTTTTTTTTTGCACAAATGTTCCAACATGTGGTAGAAAAATGTGTTGTAAGATCTGCATAAAAACTTACCAAGTAAAATGCATTTGGATTATACTATTAAAGGAATGCATACAAATAAACACAGTAAACAGTCATGGAAGCATATACAAATATCTGCATTTCTGGTTCCCTGGTCACAGGCTTTTAACAGCTGGAGTTGGATGAAGAATGTTCGGATTTAAGTTCTTTTTTTTTTTCTTTTTTTTTTTTTAATCAATAATGCATTTCACCACGGAAATACAAAATCTGTTCCATTTTCACTAATCAAGTTAAAATTAAGTTTCTCTTCATATATACCACCAACAGTAAAAAAAAAAAAAAAAAAAAAAAAGAAACATATGAGCTGAGGTATGTATGTAACATCAGATCTTCTGAATGTCTCCAGCATCCTTTAGATGTTCTCTCCCTCTTTCTCTTACCTTCTCTTTGAGTGCTAATTTGAAACAAATCAAGATCCAGAATTCTTTCTCTTCCATATATATTTTTTATTCTCAAGCTGATAGTTGGGGCATTTTTTTTTAGCTTTGGTTTATTTATTTATTTGTTTATTTATTGTGGCTTTTTTCATTAAGCTATTTAATTTCAGCTCATCTAGTTCCAGAATGACTATTTTCCTTATTTTCTTTTACTTCATTTCTAAGAACCTCTTGATTCTTTTCCCTATCCAAAAAAGGCAACTAACGACTTTGCATGTTTCTTTTTTATCTTAATTTTAATTCAGAGTTGTTGTGATGGTCAATTTCCATAAAATAGATTTATAGGAACATGGTAAATATGCAACAACTGCACCAAGTCTAATCATGGGTCACTTAGCTCAGTCATGTCTCTGACTATATCCAAGAGCAAAGGTTGAAAGAAGAACACAAGAAGATGGCAAACGTATAGTGTCACATTTGAGTATATTTTTTCAGCTTTCATCATCTGCAGCTGAAGGATATAGAAATTCAGAAATCAATAGATTTTCCAGAAACAATTAGGCAATAGCTCTATTATTACCACAAACTGCAGACAGATTAAAATTTCTTGAGTTTCATATGCCTTTTAACTTTAAAATGAGGAAAAAATATATTCTTAATGTGTTTAGAGTTAAGTATTTTCAGGATTCTGCATCCATATCTTCTCAGCTTTTGAGGGTTTCTAAAGCAGTCATTTGAATGCTAGTGAACTGAACATTGTAAGAGGCAGTACTGTGTAAGGAAAGAAATTTTGCAAAGTGAAAGTTCAGGCAGTAAAAAGACTCATAAGACTATGCAAACTGTACAAGGTTGAAGCCATGAAACTGAGAAATGTGTACAGATGGTTGAAACATTTCAAGTCAGGTGAGACTAGCAATTGTGACAAACCATGATCTGGGAGACCTGTGTCAGCAACAACACACATGAATGCTGAAAAGGCTGAGCAGCTCATTAGGGAAGATTGAAAAATAACCCTTAATGACCTTGCTACTGCTCTAAATTGCAGTTCTGTATCAGCACACTGAATCCTGCAGCAGTCTTCTCTAAACTTTGTTCATGCCAGGTCCTATGAAAACTCATCCTGGGACATGCATAAACTTGTGACATTACTCTTCAAATCCCAACTGAATTAAAGGCTAAATTAATAGACATATACTTAATTCTAACAGAATTTACCACTGCAAGTATATTTTGATTTTTTTAAGCACCTTTTTCTTTCTCAATAGTCATATATGTTGATATGTTTTATATTGCTTATATGAGTAATGTATAACCATTGGGTTCTAATTGCCAGGGAGTCTGATTAAGGCAGAGTTGTAATTTTTAAAAAAAATTATATTTCATGCTACAAAAGTCAGCTTTATTCTGTAAAGAAGGCATAAGCCCACTGAGAGTACACAGAGGCTCTTCTCAGTCTAATGGAGGAGTTACTTAAAAGCTGTTATATTGCTCCAAATATTTCCTAGGTAAATTACCAATTGCAAGTGTGTGCTCTACAGGTTTTATCAAAACATAATCCAAACTGCTGTAGATTCTAGAAGCTTAGAAACTACATTTTGTCTATCTGGTGTACATTTAATGTAATACCTGGTTTCTGGTAGTGTGTGGCTATGGTACTTTCTAATTGACAATTACAGAAAGGATGAAGGTTTGCTTACAATTAGAAGTGAATAAGTGTTCTTTCTTATCTCTGGCATTAGAAGATAAAAGCCAGTTGATGCAATTATTTAATAGTGAACAGATAAAAAGTCTGGTGTGTAGGATAAATAAGATACTAGGACAAACAGGAGCATTTTGTACTAACAAAAATTGGGATGCAACTGGTCCTTAAAATTAAAAGCAGCCTGCTGGAGCACAGCAAGAAGACAAAGTCTTGATATTCCACAACATGTAATCTGTGCTTCAAGCTAAATCTCATCCTAACACAAAAAATTTACAGTTCATGCTCTCTGGAGAGCCCAAACTTTGATGTATTAAATCAACTGGAGTTGAGGAGGACCAGAAGATTCCAAGCAGTATCTACCTCTATCTTGCATTCCTTGCAGCCCTGAGTGCAATCAGCCTTTAGCATCAGCTCATGGCATAACTTTAGTTTTAATGATTTCATTGAAGACCTAAACACAGATTAGGCTTCCCAGTAATAGTGAGTAGCGTAGTTTGGATAGCTAAAGAAACATTCAATATAAGACTGTCAGAAAAAAAAAAAAGAAAGATAAATGAATGGAATATTATAAGAACGGGTGAATACAAATATTCTATCCTGTTCTGAATGATGTGGACTGAACATAGACCTGTATTTTCTAGTACTGCCTGGAGTTAAGCCTGAAAACTTGAATATGTTTAGGATTTAGGCCTCTATTTCATATGTTCAGAGCATAGTCCTAACTCATTTCCTCTTTCTGAAAATATTTCCATTTGGGTGACATTTCTATGACTTAGATCTGTATTATTTCAATAGATTGTGAGAGAGATGCGGAAAGTCAGCATAATATAACTGAGAAGCTACTTTAGATATTAGTCTGTAATCACTAATAACATGAAAATAGTCTTTTCAAACTTTGCCTACAAAATGCTGCTTCAGTAATTCATTAACTTGTTTTAATGAAACAACATCTCATTGCTATCTGGGAAGAAACTAATCTCCTTTCTAAAAAGTTTGCATAATGTATTGAGGAAGAAGTGGCTGTAGAGTCTGCTGATCAGCCTTTTGAGGATTCCATGTAGGTTGGGTAAACTTTTATCTAACGCTATTGAGAAAACTATATACACACAAAATTGCCTGCTCAGTCATTTAGTACTGACTAAGGACAAAATATGTTTAGGTTGCAATTTGCAGTCCTGTTTAGCAGCCACTGAAACCTTAAGTTTAATGAAAGAAAATTAATAGTTCCCCTCAGCTCTCAGTCATTGTCTATCTTTATCCAACAGAGATGTATCAAATGTGGGGGTTACAAAAAGCATATCATTATCACCTTTCATAGTCTGTTAGCAATGAGTAACCAGTGCATTGTAACATGTTATTACATATATCTCATATACACATTTATTTCACATATGCATATATATACAACTCACATATATGTGTGTGTCTGTGTATGTACATGTATATAAACACTCTATAGATCACTTACAAGTTCTCTTTAAGAACAAGTATTTAGTTTACAATTCAATTGATTTAAAATAAGGAAGGAAACAAAAACCAAACCACAAGACTGGAAACAATTCCACGACAAAGCACAATACTAATTACCAGCTGTTTCCTCACCTTTCTCCCAGCTCAGAAAGCTGAAAGTTCCTCTAATGAGTATAGGGAAATAATACAATTCTGTATCTAGTTGCTTGGGGATTGTATATGGCAGTTTCCATATAATGCAGTGTTTGTGTTCACAGTTGCCTCTTCTATGTTATGTCAATAAGAACCTACTATTGACTCATCAGTGGTGACTCAGAACACTTGGATGGAATTCCAGATGTAAAGATGACAGGAAATTCCACTTGCAGGATGTCGTTGGCAGTGGAGATGCCTAATGATTAGTAAATTCACCTCAGAGCTTCCAGATAGCTGTAAATGTTTGTCAGGAGAAAAGGTTGGGTCCAGATTATTGTAATACTGAAATCCTCTAAACCCAAAACATAACATATGAGTCTTTGCTCAGTTACCCCAAAAAAGTCTGTATAGTGCCATTTATAAATATTTCAGGAGCTAGCAGATAGGACATAACATCTAGGAGTCATCCATGCAAACCTCTGAGTGGCAGGTAGAGACAGGCAGCATCCTACAGCACAAGATCATTGTTTTAGGGAGTTCAATCAGCTCTAGACTATAGGCAACCAGACTGAGCTATGTGCATGTATTTGTTTATATGAGAGGTAGATACCTAAGCGTCCACTTCAGGTGATGAGAACTATAGATCAATTCAGTTCATTAAAAATACCATCTAGTGCCTGTGGAGATGCAATAATACATCCTTAATAGGATCCAGCTGCCTCTCAGAAAGGAACAAATCTCTCATAGCTCTTATGTCCTGTGTGTCAGCCCTGTATGCATACCTCACCTACCTCAGGACATCTCCCACAGCATCAGGTGCCTCTGTTTAGGCAGGTGAAACCTGCCCTCCATATCTACAGTGAAGGTTTTGATATGTGAATTAGATGTCTAAGTTCCCATTGCAACCTAGCGGAGATCAGTTTGTTTGCCTTTAGACACTAAGAGGTGTCCTTCTGCCTCCAGCTACCACTCTGAGAGGGGCATGAATCACTCCTAGTTGTTTTGTTATACCTGCCAGTCCCATACTAGTATGTTTGATGGCCTAGGTCATCTCAAATTATACCAGACAACTAGGTCTGTGCATCTGAATGAAGCTCTTCAACTTACAAATTGTAAGAATGTGAGTTATTCTTATACCTCAGTATATGAATCTTGACCTGAATCCCACCTCTTAGGTTTAACAAGGAGAACACCCACCCCTTAGAGCCCTCCTTTAATCCATGATTTACGAATCTCTTACAATTTCCACTGCTGCAAGATTGTAATCCAGAATCTCAATTTATTTAAATGATTGTTAAAATTACTTTGAATATATGCCCTTTCAGTGACATGTATGAGACAAGGCAATGATTTTCTGTACTACAAGACACAAATACCTATAAGGTCATTTGGATTTATTCTCTCTGCAAAAAGTAACAGAATCATCATAAAAATTAGTGATTGTTGAAACTGGGCAGTTGTGCATCAGTAAACATTTGTGGTATAGACTAGACCAATGTATGTGTTTACATGGAGGAATAAAAATGAGGAGGAATGGAAATATTGTGGATTAATGTAGCATGTAGAACTTAGACCACAAACTCTGCCACAGAATTTGATCTCACAGTACCACAGAAAGTATAGAAGATCACGTTTTTCCAGACTTCTTAAAACAGGTGCTGGAACAAGGTGAAGAGGTCAATATTTTATGGAAAAAAAAAAAAAAATTTACACTGGCATTCAAACCCTCAAGCCTTGAAAGAATTTAGAATGGTACCCACCTTCGATTCTGCGAAGACAATTTTTTCAGAGATCTTAAACCACTTGTACTGTAAAGTGGACCTTAGCATAATTTTTTGTTAAAAGAGTTAATTATATTTTATTATCTATTGAAACTGTTCTCTGACAAAGTGAAATATTGTGAACTCACCTAGGATCTATTCTGGGCAGAGATCATTTAACAAGACCATTAAAGTTGTCTTCAAAACTTTAGAAGATCACTCAGGCATAAACTTCAGTTCTGAATGAATTAATTTCCCTTTTTTTTTTTTTTTTAAGCACGTTATCCAGGCAATAAGAAAATCGTAAGTTTATAATATATAGGTATAAAAAGTATTATTACCATTTGTTAGAGAAAAGACTGCTTAAGATGACAGAGATATTGAATATTCAATTCCCTTTTAAAAGATAATTTTCATAACTTTACTATTAGAATGAAAAATAGAAGAAAATAAAGAGGAATTAGAAACATCTAATTTATGAGAATTTTAATAAAATATCAGATACTTGTGTTTCTTACACTTACACACTGGTTTTAAGCTCACACTGATTTTACACTGGGAACTAGTTTAATAAAGTTTAGATTAGAGTTATGTGTTTGACAAACATTATGCCAGGTTCTGCCATGTTCATAGCTTTCCTTTTTCTATGTCTTACCAACATCACTTTCTTTAAACATGGTAGGACTGTGCTGAACTACAGTAGGAAGGAAGAGAAACTTCCCAGCTGACAGACCCAATCCCGTGGCCACATTCATGTGTGCAAGTCCTCTGCTCCCTTGGAACTCTGCTGGGATGAGTGGAGCTCATGCAAATCTGCAAGGTAATAGTCTAAGTTTTCTCTCATGATATTTTTGAATATTCTGTATTCTCTGCCCCCCCCCCCCAACTTTTATGTTTCTGCTTGATGAATTTGTTTATTTTTAGCAGCTTAAAGGCACACTAACTTTTTTCTTTTTTTAAGTGACCAGTAGCAGATTGAAATTTTTGGCTGAAAAAGGGTCCAGCTTTCAAATATGACTGAGCATCATTTTTCTTTAAGGGACCAGCTGTACGGTCAAGAACCAAAGCACTGATTAATAATTTTTGCAAATTAAGACCATCCAATTTTCCTCAGTAGCAATGATGTCTGTTCTTCTAAAACTCAATGTAAAACGCTTGTTCCTATCCAGTCAACCAAGACTTTATGTGCAGAATGCCTGCTAGAATCAAGCCTTTCCTGTTGCTTACTGTTACAAGAAGATAAAATACATCATAAAAAGAGAAATTTTATGTTTGATTTTAAGTTACACAGGCCAATTTCTATTTGGCATACTAGAACGTACACTCTTGATAATTCTCATCTGCAGTGAGGATGCAGGTATGAAAAGGAATGGATGCATTTGACTTATCATATCAATATCACATGATCTGCATGTGAAAGATAATGATTTACGTTATTATGTCATTACTGATTCCAAGCCAAGCATTGAAGAATAGGGGTCTGGGAAAGGGAGTGGTTTCTAATGTGGACAGTGCTCTATCTTGCCACGGTTTGTCATACCATAGTGCTGCTCTTGTCCTACTGAGCAGTGCAATACAAGGCCTTAACTTTTAACTTAATGCTTTACTACTATCTGGGGATAAATTTAACCTTTATTAAATTTCATAGGGATGATTTTATTCACTAACTATTTACTCCTCCCTAGGGCTGACCACAACAACCAAATAACCTTAAAGGCACAAATCCAATCTACTCTAGTATTTCAGTGTGCTAGTTGAATGTGTTATCTAATGCATCTCTGAACATAACTCCTGCAAAACCATTAATGACGCTATGATTTTTAATATCTTTCTTAAAAAACTAGCTGATGTTTTTGGGTATTATGAGACAACTGTCTGTTTCTATGAATGGAACAAAGTTTTATAAATTGCATAAAATAGCTAGGACAGTTGACCCAAGCAAACCTGAAAACCTCTAAAACAGGCATGAAATTCCAAAGGGGGTCATTGCTTCATGTTAGCAATATTTTTCTTGTGTCCAGGAAGGAACTAAAGAGAATCACTGCTGCCTAGCACACTTGCAAAAAGAGTCTGAACTAAAAAAATTATTTCCAGTTATATTTACTTTTTTCTAAAATTGTTTCTAATGAATACTAGTGTAGTGCCTAAATTATCTTTTGCAATATTAGCTTTCTCAGATTAAGTGGTTGTGAACTCTATGGAAGACATTTCTTAAAAAATAATCAAAATTAGAAATAGGTGCAAGCAGTTAGAAGAAATCTAAAGAAAGAGAAGCCTTAATACACTTTAACTATGAATTAGGCATGCAGGAAGCCTGCAAGCACTAATATATTTAACTATTAATTCCTGTGTACTTTAATTAAAGACAGAGCTGTATTGTTGTGGCTTGTTTTTTTTATTTTTATATACAAGTTTTCTTTTTACTTGGAACTTTTTTAGCTGAACATTACTTTTTTCCATTTCTAATCCCACACCTAGTTATGAGAAATGTCTTTAGATATACCTAGCAGACTCATATCTCACAGCATGGAGTACTGGGGTTTGTGTTTGCTGTTTTATTTTTTTCTTTTTTGGGTAAGTTATTTTAAAGGTATTACTACCTTTACATTACACTATAGAAGTGCATAAAATGTCTTAACTATGAATGCTTGTCTCTGAATATTATGCATGATATTTAGCTACAGCTCTGTTTATGAATTCCATGTATGGCACTACAGAATGCATACTAAGCATTTGTTGTTCACCACTTCCTTTGCTTACGCTGCATCATAATGATGCAAAACTACTTCAGTTTTCCCCTCCCCATATTCAAAATGAATCAAATGGATGAAGATCAGTAACATATCATCTGCTTGCACTTCAACTTCACTGATACTATAGACCATACCCATTATGGTCTTTCAGGTCAATAATTCCCGAACTAAGAAGGATTAATAGGATTTATGACCCTCTTTTCAACTGCATGTAACACAAGCAGTACTAATTATATTTTCATTAACCTCTGTGGCTAGCTCATGTTCTAATAATTTAGCCCTGTTATGGATTAATCCAATGTTTTACATGTTCAATAAAGTGAACACACAAACAAAAGCTATATAAATAAATCCTCATGGCCAAATCATGGCTACTCTAATGAAGAAATACTCGCAAAAAAGCCACTACTTCTAGAATCGTCCAAGGTCTGGCCCATGCATCGGTCCACTATATCTTGGCTGAGTGACTTATTTCCTAGTCAGAGAGGCATTGTGGGGCCTAAATGTTAGATAAATCCAATTTAATCGCATAAACTACAATGCTAAATGAGTCCTGTGCAAGTTGCCTTATAATGGTGAAGTCCGCGTCTGCACCTCAGAAGATGTTAATGCCACAATTTCAAGAACTAGTAGTAAGCATGTCTCCTAAATACATTTGGAAAGCTGTGTATCTGGGAGGTATACCTGTACTGCATTCTGACCCCTTCTACTCACCCCTGTCTCTACTGAGTTACTCCCAGATATCTGTGTTGCCAGAGAGAATAAGGGGTAGACAGGAGACATAGTTCAGCTGTCAGTAACAACAGGATTATTCAATATGACAGCCATTCCCCACAACTCTCCATGCCCAAGCAGAGTCACAGCCAACAGGAGAAGCAATGCTGAATGCTGTTCCTGCAGTCGAAAGAGGAGCGGTGGCTGAATTCATCCCAGATTATGCAAATTTCCAGGAAACGTGCTATCCCACAGCCACTCTTCTGTGCTGTGCTTTCCCTCCTTCTCTGCTGCAGTTAAATATCAGCTCCTTAATAATTGTGGGGCTTTTGCTTATTTGACTAAAATTAAATGTATTTAATCTGAAAGGGGTAAGGCAACAGATCCATTCCCCAGTCACGATGAATCTGGGATACGAAAATAAATTGACGTGGGAACCACGATAGCTAAATTGATAAGGAATTTAGAATTAATGTTTGTTATGTGAGAAGCACTGTATGCTTTACTTTACTTGTATTTTTAATTCAGTGCTAATGTCAAATACTGTCAAACATTCAATTGCAATATATGTTCACTGAAATAAAATATAGCAAAATACTGACTGCGAACAGAATTAGAAGAGGTATTTTGAAGACAGTTTTACAAAGTATTTTTCTATCTGATGAGATATAGGGGAAGAAATCTCCAATTGCAGTTGGGTTTGGTAAAACAGCAACTATTCTTACTCTCATAGTAGGTGGAGTAAGTTTTTCATGGAGCTATTCCTGTGCTCAGAGAAAACCTAGAGGCACCTTTAGAGTACAGTTCATGTAACCTGCTTTAACCGTTTACTTTAAGAACTGTTCTTTGCTAGCACTTCTTTTTGTCCACCAGCTTTAAAAGTATTGTAGGTTATTTATCTGATTAGCTGAGCTGAATTTTTGAAGTAAAGTGAGATTAATCTCATCCAACTATCCATTAAAATATACTAAAATATAGGTAAAAGCTTAATCATTAAGCTTTTAAAATTATTTTTTATAATTTTTTTAAATACATAAAAGTTTGGTAGCTTTAATTAGTCCTAGGTATTTTAGAGCATAGAGAAAATATCACCATCTGTTACTCATCTCAAGAAAGCAACTAGAAACTATTCCAGGCATATTCACTATTTCTTCATTTGTTTCACAGAAAGAGCTAAAAGAGTTACCTCTGGTCTTCTACTGCCCAGTAACCTCATCATGCCCCAATTCCTTCCCTGAATGAGCAACTTACCTGAGACTTGAAAAAAATGGATATCTCCAGTAGTATGTAAACCTAGGCTATGGCCACAATAAAATGGTTGCTCAAGTTCTTTGTTTTTGTTGTAGCCCAGTGTTTACTCCTTGCTTTGTACTTTCACCAGCTGCTTGCAAAGGCTTTACCCTCTCCAGCCTGCTTCTGCTCCAGCCTGAGATTTCGTAAGTTCCTCTTTAATTAATTTTGTTTGAGGGATCAGTTTCTATGTTAATACTAAACTTACATAATGCTTGCTTAGACTCTAGCAGACCAAAGCAATCAGGAACAATATGATTTTTTGATTCATTAAAGGTACAGCATCATAATTTACTTCTGTGATGAATGAGACAAAGGATATTTGGTTAAACGCATGACCGGATTGTTACAAATTGTTTCACCTTGCTAACTCATTTCTGCAGGTAATCAGGCAAAATGACCCTCCAAAAGCCCTCCTTTTGATACAACGAATCAGAAAGAAATTAGACTGATTGAGAAATATTTTAATACTTCTTAACAGTGATCAAAGGACTTATTAGAACACTGCAAGTGACAGCTCCAGCAAGCAGATGACTTTGCTTCCTTCCAGTTATACTGAAAGGAGAGCAGGGTAAAAAAGGGACATACTTAAATCTATATTTAAATTGAAATCTAAGATACACCTTTAACCTAAGGCTGGAAGTGCACTCTGTATAAAAGTGAAGTTCATACAAATTCCCTTTCACTCTTCCAAACTTTTATAAGTTTGAAATAAGAAGTTTTATCATTGTTGCAATTTCTAGGACCTAAATAGTCTGCCAGACTCAGCTGCTTTTCCAGGCTGCTAATTCTTTTTGATATGAAATTACAGTTCAATCTAGATTATCAGTAATTCAGCTCACGTACCGCAGGCAAGTCCATCTGTTTCTTGAAGACAAAAAAGTGCAGATGTCAGTAGAACATAATGATAGAAGAACCATTACATTATGTCACACCAAAGGTACATTTCAGCTAACATGAACTGTTTAATCAGACCAACCTTCAGAGCTTCTTTTCTGCTGCTGTCTGACATGCCAATTGAATCCAGTGTGAAAATGGGTTTACTGGAAGTGTAAGCACAATCTTTATATCATTTTGATTATAGCTTCCAAGCTCTCCATCATTCTTGGAGTATACATTTCTTTTGGAAGAGCTGCTCCAATTTCTTCCTTTCTTTGCTCTCCTTTGATGCTTTTTTTCCTGGTCATTGTCTAGATCTTTCATTGCCTTGGCTTTCTCACACTTTGATTTCTATCTCAGTTGAATACTAGCTCCTGTGAACGCTGTCTAGAGTTTTATTTTTCTTAACTGCATTCCTTAACCAAAATTTACACTTTGGTGGAGTTTGAAACAAAGGATTGCTGACAAAAACAACCCAAAACCCAAAAAACCCCAACCTAATGAAAACAATCAATGGAGTGAAATAACTTTAAATACTTGGATAGCTCCAGTGCAGATGTCCTTTATTCATAGGGATATTGCTACAAATTGCTCTGCTGGTTGCAAAACTTGATTGTTAGCCAAAACAGGAATGATTTCATTTCTGTCACCTATTGGTATTAGAGAGATGCCCTACGAGCTGTCATGTCTGAATAACATTTCTTAGCAGTCACATACATGGTGACATGAACACATATATTCTTTAAACAAGCCAGAGTTTTTTCTGATGTCCTCAAAGGAAACAAATCTACCCTCAGACTAACGGTGCTAAAAATATTATCCCAGCAGACAGAATAGTGTGTTGAGCCAACGTATTTGGATGAAGTTGGAATTTGCCAGCTTCTGCAATGGAAAATGATTAACAATCAACAACTAAATAACTGAAGCATAAGTGCTCTTTCATTGGTGTTTTCCATGATTTAAAATTCTAAATCCTGAGATGCTCATTTTGGTCTTCAGAACTATATTCTTCATTCTGGTGTTCCAGACATGAATATCATGGATGTATAGAATGAGTAAGTGACTAAGTCTTCTTATAGGCCATTCAAATATTTCTGGTGGTAACTCTACTTCATGCAGAACCTCTAGTTTCCTTTAGCAGGTTTTTCTCCCAGTGATTTCTCAATTTCCAGCTGATACTCTTTTTTGAAGGCTCACTAAAAGAATACTTCATTTCACCTGATTCCTCATATCAATCACATATTTGTATACAAGCCTGTATCTCATAACATCATCTGCCTAATCTAAACCAAGACAATACCTAAGAGAAAGTTAAATATACTGTTCTGGGTTGTGTGTGAATATCCTCAATATCCTGGACATCTCAACTGTGATTGGATGTCTGTGTTTAAACTAATGAATTGAAACCTAGGTCTTTACTTTCTGTCATGGGAGATTAGACACCTACCTCACATGTTGCTATCTAAATTTAAGTGTTTATACTTTGGAGCTAGATCATGGCCTGAATTTACTCTCTAAAATTTTAATCTGAATAGCTACTCAGCTTGCTTTGTGTTTTTACACTTGTTTTAACCCAGCACTTACTGAAGCCAGGATACATACAACTATTGAAACAGTTCTCTTTTTCTTCCTTTGTTTTACAATATTTGAATCTGATTATGATTTCTCTTTCACTGCAGTCCTGTAGATAAAATTACTTCCTATTGAGTTAATCATAATTTGCAGTGTGAAAGCAGACATATCTTAAATACCTAGATAGCATAAGACAGTACCTTATTTCCATGACTATTTTAATGCTTGGTTTTTTGGGTTTTTTTCATTATAGTTAACATTTTTGCCACAAAATTGTCACTCTGTCTTAGCAGAAGCCTTCCTTTAGCTGCTACACATTAAAGCAAGCATATTGCCACTTTCCTTTTTTTTGTTTGTTCATATGGACAAACTGAAAAATATTTTACTTTCTCATTATGTGTAGTGTGTTCTTACTTCAGATTATTTATGCGCATGTTAATCTTTCTACTTCTGCTGTTGAATTATAATAGATGCTAGTGGCTTCACAGTTTATCAGGATTTTCTGTCTTGTACAAACACAGTAATAGCTGTGAAAGATTCTAAAGCTATATGAAACTGGCAAGTATATTTCTATTCAATATGAACTGTGCAGAGTAAGAGAAAATATCTAAACTCAAGAGCTCTGTCCCACTTCTGTAACACTTATTTTTTCAAAGTAACTTCATAAAATGCCTTGTCCTGGTAGCGCAGCCAAAGAACTTTGAGCAATGATATGATATTTTCAAATAATTACCATTCTTGTAAGTGCAAATGAAACTGTTCCACATGCAATTACAGTAAGAAACTTTACAATTGAAACAGATGAGAGAGATAGATAGACACTTTTTTGAGAAAGACAGACATAAGTATATTCTAGCTGAGAATGTCTAATTATTAGCTTT
Source organism: Aquila chrysaetos chrysaetos (assembly GCF_900496995.4). Classification (NCBI taxonomy): domain Eukaryota; kingdom Metazoa; phylum Chordata; class Aves; order Accipitriformes; family Accipitridae; genus Aquila; species Aquila chrysaetos. The sequence continues at coordinate 19,627,945 of NC_044017.1, read as the reverse complement.
GAGTGCTTAGGCTTCCAAACAAACCCAAACAAGAAATAAAAAATATTGATTCTTCTAAAGATTACTAATTTTCATAAGCAGACTCTCAGGACTGATAAGCCAGGAAATTACTTTAAATCTGTAGAACAAATAAAGCACAAGCAGTAATGGTTTGCATGTACATACCTCCAGTCAATTCCTGAACTGTCCTCTATTGAGTAGGGAAGCTAAATCATCCTCTAGTTATTCACTGCTGCTCTCTACTGAGATTACCAAAAAAAGTAACATCTACCATCAATTGTTATGGTGCTGTTTATGTTTTGGGGAATTAGACTAAGACTACCCACACTTAGTGGCCATTAAATGGCAATGACAGTATTGAGAGAAAGTAAAAAATTCATATAAATACTTTAAGTACTTTAACTCTCATATTTCTTGAAACTTGCAAGTTTAACGTTTAGCTACTGTGTTGACTACAACACAAAGAACAAAAAGTGTGAATAAATTTCACTTTCCAGACTGTCAATTAACATACGTCTTTCTTACAAACAGACCTTAGAAAACCCATAAGGATTAAATTTAATTCCTCAGTTCTTGTAGGTGATACCTCAATATGTTTTTTCTCACATTTAGATCCTTATTTGCATTGCTAAAGTTTCTACACTGGAATAACAGCAAAAGAATCCCAAAGATGTTTGTATTATATTCTGGATAGGAGAACGTAGCACAGAATGTTTTGTATATATTCACTCCAACAAAACTGCTGACCTCAACTCCAGTTGAAACTCCAGGTTTCCAATAAACAGAGAAAATAAGAAGAAAGTTCCAGAACAAGACTGGCTCATTTTAAATTATAAGTGTTTTCCTCAAAAACCATTCAAAAATCAGATGGAGAGAGAGGGGAAACCTCAGAACAGTTCTTCCACTGTTTTACCCTTTTTTGTTTTCCAAGCTTTTCTATTTTAGAAAAAGCTCAGAAAATCCCCAAAGAATGCTTGAAAATGCCAGCATTTCCTAAGCACTGTTAAAGACAGATTGTCTTTTCATTTTTTTGTCCTGTCAGAGCAAAAAATTTACTTTGTGAGAGGATGAGGTGGAAGTAGTGAGTTTTACGCCAAGTTTGAACTCTGGGAGAAAGCAATTGCTGACACTTGACTTACTTTTATTGTGATGCTGCTGATTGATAGTACTGGAGAGAAAAAAAAAATGACCCACAAACAAAACAAAAAACACACTGACAAAAACACAGTAAATACTAAATGTTACCAGACAATGAAATTGCAATTATGACTAGAAATGTTAAGGCATGGAGTTTCAATATGGATAATTTTAACATTAAATAACTCCTGGTCATTTAGATCTTGCATATAAATAATTATCAGTAATTACTGTTTGTATGTATCTTGGAAAAAAGGATTTTTGTGCCTGTTTGCAAACTGCTGGTAATGAGCAGACAGCTTCTACTTCACTTGAGAAGGAAATTTCAGAGTGCAAAAGATCTGATGGAGTGGATTATTTCCCATTATTTTCCTTTGATCAGATTTTAGTTTTAAATTAAGCTAATACTCTTTTTCTAATTTTCAGATGATTGTCAGCAAGTATAAATTCTTGCATCTGTCCCCAGTCTTCATCATTTGTTCAGAAAATAGATATTTTTAATGTTTTAATCTCCACTGATAAATCCTTCATCTCATATGCTGTTCGTTGAATTCCACCAATTTCCTTACGTTTCCAAGCCAGAGGGAGCTTAACAAGAGCTGATAGTAATGACTTTGTGAAGTCTACTGACAATTAGGTTCTGATCCAAACCCCACTGCAGATGGAAACCACTTCACTATGACTTCAGAGGTTTCCAGTGAGGACACCAAATAGGGCTATTGCTTTCTTAAGCTTTGTTAAAAGCTATTAATTGTTATGTAAACCAGAATTACCTTATTTCACCATTGTTCATTCATATGAAGCCTTTTAAATAATTTTAATCCTTCTGTCATTTGTGCATATCTCTTACAATTTCTGATCTGTACAATTGCTTTTATGTTTTACCAGAAGTATTAATTTCTGTATTTTTTATAAAATCCCACTTAATTTCCTGTTTCATCAAATTCAGTATCAGGCTAAGGAGAGATATTATAATGAAGTCCCTTAAAACTGAACCAATTTTCCCTGAATTTGATGGTGTGTTTATCTCTTCAGAAAGGGTGAGAGAAAGACAGTGAGGGAGAGAGAGATTTCTGTATTATTTCTTACTTCTCAATGGCATTTAAACATAATTTTACAGATTTAATTTATGTTTATAATTATATGTATCTATATTTTCAATCTGTGAAAATTATCATAATTCCTTTGTTGTTTTAGATAATTTATTGTATATGTAGTTTGAAAGCAGACTGAAAATCAATCTCTGAAATTTTATAAAAACTATTATAATTAAAGTGCTTTCTTTCTTACATATTTCCTGCTCAATACTTTAATATGGACAAAGGGCTATATTTATTTGACCTAATGTCAGAGAGAGAAAAAAAAGCCTGAGGAAGTTGAAATGTTTTCTGGTACTAAAACTCCAAAGCTTCAGGAAGTTTATTACTTAGTACTGTATGTTCTAATCAAGCATAAAACAGGAAAGTGACTACTATCAAAGGACCCATAAAAAGAGTTTATGATGTTTCAGATTCAGACAACATAAAAAAGGACATATTCAAATTAGAAACACTATTATAAAGTGTGATTCTATAAGGAATCTCCATAACAGACTTAATAACGTGATTAAAGAGACAAAGTAATAGCAATATACACAAGTACTAATTAGAACATTGAAACTATTACGCCTCATGTGGGAGACAAGTAATAAAATTCAAAGAATATTTGTAAGAAACACTATCAGACTAGCTTTTAAGTTTCCTACTGCCTCAGGCTGATTATGTGAACTTGTGGCATGTGTCGAAAATGTTTAAGCCAATCCATTTGGCCTGGTAATGCTCCTTTCTCTCAGTGCATTTTGCATCGTTATATTAAGATACGGTTTGGCTAAACTACTTTTCACAATGGGCCTATTTGGTATTGTTAAAAGATTCAAAACGTATTGCTTTTATATTCAAGAAAGACATATTGCCTTAGTAATATCATTCAATTTCTTAAAAATTACTTGCTTTCTTTTTGCTCTTGAACATATTACAGCTTTGGATGCCTGAGATAAAGTATCTTAAGTGTGAAAGGAAATATCTGAATAAATATTTAAAATATTAAATGGTAGGTGAAATATCTACTAATCAGGAAGTCTCACTGGATTTTGATTTGGATGAATATATCAAATAACTGAATAGAAGTAAATTGTAAAAAGACATTATTTCCTATGGTAAAGAACTCCTCCTTTCTGTTTCTAAAACCCACAAGAGTGGTTCACAAGGAAAATGGAAAACAATGCCCAAAACATTCAAAACCATACATTGCATTTTTTGGAAACAGTTACTACAAGTTAAATTGCTTTTATTTTAGTGAGTGACTGTATTGGCATCAAATTCACCAAGAACAAAGTGAAGTCTGCACTGAAGACTTCCTAATTTATTAACATCAGTAAGCTTCTCAACCTGAACATAATGAACTAATATATTTCAAAAGTGCTGAATGCCCAACATTTGGCTTCACAAGTGTCTTCCTCTGAGCATGTTGATCTGTAGTTATAGTATATCAGGACATAACTGACTAAAGCAGGATTCTGTAGACAATACTGCATATTTGAAAACACAGATACTTTCCTTTCAGAGTACTGGAACAGAAAAATAGAGTGATCATGTTCTTCTAGGGTATTGCTGTACACTTTTTAATTGAGCTCACTCCTTGTTTATCTTTCATAATAACATGTAGGGAAATTTTCTATTTCTGTGTCTATAGCATTTACTTCACCACTAAATCACTTGAACTTACATAACACTTCACCATGAGCATTTCCTTTCCCTTTTACATTTTTAGACAAGTTGTGATCACCTTGAACTCTTGACCCATAGTCTCTTCTTCATTTATGGAACATAATATTTCAAAAGACTTTGAAGTCCTTTAAAGCAGAGATCACATTCAATCACAACTTATTTTGGACTAATACTGTCTTCCCCATTTGATTTCAAATTATTCCTTCATGAACCAGTTCTTCAACTTTAATATCAGCCTGAAATTGCAGCCAAACACTTAATGTTGTTATTGTTTTTTTCAAGTGGTTTATTCATTCATGAAGGAAAAAAAAAAAAAAAATTAAAAAAAGCAATATAATACTTACAGGATACAAAATGGCCACTCCATGAAGTTGTTAGGAAAAAAGGTCCAAATTACATGAATTCATAATTTAGCAGAAATTTAGGGTAATCCATAGAAACGTGTTCCCTCTAGCTCACCTCCAGTTAAAAACAACTCTCATAATATTCTGGTCACAAATGAATGAAACATGAGCCCCCAGATATACAAAATACAATTTATCTTAGATCATTTGTACAAGCTGTGGGGACTGGAAGAACTGACTTGAGTACAGCCCCATAGTCTCAAAGCAAGTGAATTATAGTCACTTCAGAATTTGCACAGTCACAAAACATCATATCTATGACAATTAAGTTATTTTCCTGTATTAAACAGTGTTTTATTGATGAACTGACACTTACTGTATAAACTGCTGCTCTCCATATCACCACTAAATTTGACTCAGTCCTAAGGAAGATGATACCTTTTACTCTGAAATGTATTTGCCCAATTATTTTTAAAGTACTTCTACTGCACTAATGTTAAAAGGTTTAATAAATCTCAGTCCACTGTCAAAAACATTATCACCAGCCATTGTACATGTTTATTTTAACCCTCTAAGGCTTTCCTGCACAGCATTTCTGCTCAGTTTTTCCTCCACCATTCATTATTAAAATAAATTGCTCTTGAATTCAGCTCAGCTGCAGGCAAAATAGTTCCATTCCAGGTGCCCATCAACTTTTTAAATCAATTAAGTTAATTGACAGCAGGTTTAAATATTTTCTTAATTATGATTGCAAACAGTATTTTTTAAAACAAGCCCCTCCCTCCCCCCCATCCCCTCAAAAAAACACTTTAGAGTTAACAAACAAACAAAATAATAATAAAAATTCACAGAACAGAACCCTTCCTTGATAACTCTCATTGTTAAAAAGGCTCTAAGGAAGAAATATACAAAGAAGGAAATCCAATGACAAAACAATTCTCTGTTCTTTCAAAGTCACTTTAGAGCATTTTATCAGTTCATTTCAAAGCTGAAAACCAAGTTTGAATTAGAATAATCTGTAAACTACATTCATGATGATTCAGTAAATGGCATTCTTTCTTCTGGGTAAATTCAGATCTGGGACAATGTTAGAGAGTAATGTTGTCCATCCTAAGCACAGAGGAAAAGACATTTTGCAGGTAGTTGTAAAAGGATTCTTCATGTGATATTCCTGTCCTTGCATCAGTATTTCCATCTTCGCCTTTCTGCAGATTTTTCAGCATGCCTCATTCCAGCATACTGCAAGGTTCTCTGTAACACAGTTGTCTCTCTTCTGTTGGATGGCCATACCAGACTGTGTAACAGTAGTACAATTTTTGTTAAAAGGTTCTCAGTTAGGCTAGAATGTGTTTGAGCAAAGTACTGAAGTATTCTGGTGTAATCAAGGTTAGGGGAATCAAAATACAAAAATTTCCATTCTGTCCAAAATTTTAATATTAGAAGAACATTTTCCTTCCAATTTTCTTCTAGTTTAGATAAGAAACATTTTTTTCTGAAGGGAAACTCAACATTTTTTTTTTTTTTGGTTTGAGTCAGTTAAGCATTTATTTTCAATATTATACTTTTAATTCATACATTTTTATATCTGAACTGAAGTTCTAATATTATAGTAGTATAACCAGTATTAGATTTTAGGAACATAATATCAAACATAATGTACACATACATCATCATTATGAAATAAATAAAAATGGAACTGCCAAAATGAAGCATTTTGGCTTGATCAAAGCGTCATATTTTGACTTTGCATTGCAAAAATTCCTCTAAATTAACGACCCCCTGTAGATTATTTAGATCACGCTGAAACTGGCTCTCTTGATGGAAGTTTTCCATCAAAAATGTTATCAAGCAGGGCTAGCAAAGAGGCAGCACTATGAGGTCAATCAAGTGCTTAGCAGAGCTTTTTATTATTAGGTTGAAGGTGCCATATACAGCCTGGCTAACAGTGACAAAGAGATATGGACTGTTCTTACTTTTATTCTTCTTGTCTTAGCAGGCTCAGGCAAAACCACAACAAGTTAACAATAGGGTGACTTAGACATATTTCTGTAGCATGCACTCCTCTGAGCAACTTTAATGCTTATGTAATCTAACTCAGCAAGATCAGAATTCTGGTTTGCCATTTCTTACATTAATCACACCAAGAAAGCATTCCCTTAAATAAGGTAATTTTTAATTAGATCATTAAGAATCCTTAGCGTGATCAGCTGCATACAGACATACTGTGATTTGAAAAGACAATGAGAAAATATATGTCTATAAGTATTTATCAGGGCAGTACTTATAAGAGTAAGGCATGCATGGTAGAGTCATAAATCTGTGCTTCTATGTTTTTCAGAGAAATATCACCTATGCATTCTTACTTAGCTTTCATCCAGTAATACTATAGAGCTATCTTTGCACTGATGGAGAACACATGACAGTTAAAGCATACATATTGGTTATCATTAAAAGTTGATGGCACAGTTTTGCAGAAAATAACTCATTGATCATAACTATGTCTAAAATCATTATCCATCCCTAATAATTTTATGAGAAAAATTACAATGATTTATTTTACAAAAATCTATGGAATGTTTCCAAGAATTTCACATAAGTATATTTAAGGAAAGGCTTATGAGGAAAGCTTATACTATAAAAAAAAGGTTAGGTAATTACTGCAAAAGAAGAATTACCTCTGCATTTTGCAAAAAAAAAAACCCAAAGTGCACCAAAAAAAGTATTGGGACTTTGTTTATTTACTTGTTCTTCAAAACTTATTCCATTGTTTACAAACTTTGCCCAAGCATACTTTATAATACATGTTCATTATAATTTTCAGTAAATAGTCAGTATGTGTTGTTAAAGATGCCCTGAAGAGTGAAATTCCAACTTTTTTACAGAATTTGTGTCAGTGGGTGGCCTTTTAATGACTGTAGTTTTCCAACCTCTAATGTCAGTAACTTCATTTATTAAATTTTTTTCTAGTGTAAAGTACTTTGACTTTGTTGCTGCTTTTGCATTTGGGTATCTGGAGGTGGGAATGGCTAAAAAATCTATAGATTTACACAAAAGCTTGTAAAGTATTATTTATTTTGCTTTAGCCAAACAAAGGGTGAGGGGTTTTTATTTTTTACTAAACAAGCTAAATGCTAAGACAAGAACAGCAATCTTGTTGTACTGACAGTATAGTACCTTACTCAATATTCAGTCATGCCTTTCTTTTTCCATTTCTAGAGAAGAGAGGATTTGATCTGACAGATTCCACAATTTGAGTTCCCACTGAGTTTAAAAGGAATTTTGTACACAGAGAGTCTACAACTGAAGTCACAAGTTCCTGAAGCTTGTGATATACATAAAAGGATGAGGAGACAACAGCAACCAATATTTTAAAGGAAACATGGCATACATTAATTACTGAGTATTTCAAAGTTCATGCAGTAGTTATTCATCACTCCTGCCTCTAGGTGTCCAAATGTTAGCCATCCAGTCTAAGCTTGTCATCTAAATTTCTTATGTTTGGGGAAAGAGAAAAAAAAATTCCCCAGAGTCAGATTGACCCCCTTCTAAAATGGCTTTAGAAAAGCTAGTATAATAGTAATGTCTGAGAGTGTAGTTCCATGCTATATTATTTTTCTAATGTCAAAGGTGGCCCACAAGGTTACTACCCTCATATCCTTGTTCCTGGTTCCACACAGTCATTTATAGTCCTCAGAATTGTGTTCAATTAAGTTTTTAGGGGAGGACTCCCAAGGAAGGTTTGCTTTTGTTTACAACTTTCATCATTCCTAGCCCAGTTTACGTCATGATCAGACAAACAGTTAATTCAGCTGAAGTTGTGAATCATGGTAGAAATGACAGGACAGTCCAAGAAGTATGAGGAACCTCTTAAGCTGCCTTTGTCACTAGAAAAAAATGTAGAATTGAAGCATGATTTGATACATGTGAGCATGCAGTGCCATGGCTGTCCATGCTGTAGAAATCGGTTTAGAAAATTTTTCTCTTCAAAGAGTGTGAGGAGGTGCCTTCTGCTGTTTTGTCACTATGACTATTGCTGTTGTCAATAGGGTTAATAAAGAAAGTACAGAACAAATGCAGTATACTCTAAGCAGAACTTTTGATGTGGTTAATCTATAAGCTTTATTTTTCCTGCTGGGTCAGTCATGTACAATAACTGAAGTGGTTAGTAAATATGAAAGAAAAAAACTGCCATTGTTAATTATACTGTAAATTGAGTGTGACAGAACTATCTTATTGTTTCTGAAAAATCTAAAATTGGCCACTGTTTAACTAGAAAATAATTTCCTCCAAACTGAGTCCTGCTTTACACTCTTGCTCACCGCTACCATAAAATCCATCACTGACAGTGACTGCCACTCTTCTTCAGTTCCAAGGAATGATAGTATAACCCATTCTTTTTATTGCACCTCTGCAATAAAGCACTCTTTCATATTGTAAAGACAGTTTCCACCAATGTGGTTTCTTCAAAATGTTATTACATGCTTGCATCATAGAAGCGTGACAAACCCTAAATAACATGTAACTATCAATGTATGTTTTGCAAATCATGACATTTACTGATCTGAAAGATTTTCTGTTTTCAGCTGCATTATAGATTGTTCTAAAAAAGTTGGTCAGCTGTGGCATTTGGCTCTTCATTAAGCAGTCACTGAGTTTCTTCAGGTTGCATATCCCATCCCCTGTCTTTTTCACAGCATCTGGTCTATGGTAGAATCACTCAACAATTTCTTAGAGATACTTTTTTTTTTTTAATTTATCAGGTTTATTTGTATAATATGAGTCAATTAAATTTGCGTAGAGCAGATCTCCACTACTGGGATTCTCTTCTCTGAGTCCTTCAATTTCCCTATAGGGTTTTAATACCTGATGATGATTGTTTTTTGTAATTAAGATTTAAGTACCCAATCCCCCAAGACTTGTCATACAGAGAGCTGCCACTCAAGCGTTCAGCAACCCTTTCAGGCGCACCCTCTCTTTGTCACAGTCTTTTTCTAGCATCCGAGAGTTTAGAAGAAAGCCTTTTGTTGAGCAGTGCTGTATTTCATCCCACATATTTTGCTAATCCACACCATACCCTAGCTCCAGTTTACCTCAAACTACTAAAAGGGCAAAGTGATAATGTCTCTTTTAGCAGCTGCCAACAGCACGTCATGGGAGTGAATAAGGCTTCCATTTGACTGAGTAAAATGAGAGACTGCTCTGTCAATTCCATAGTTTATTCATACTCTAAAAACTATAAAAATATCTAGTAGCCTAAAAATCAGTTATGGATACAGGTTTGGTTCTTGCACAGGTTCATGACTCATAAAACAAGAAACATCGCACCAAAGTCAGAATGTTTGTGTTCGGGGTTTTTTTTTCTCCATTGTTTCAGTCAAGACATGAAGAGAGGCAGGACAGATGCACTCAACCACAGCAATATGCAAAGGGAACTGGAGGTCAGTGAATTTGTATAAAATCCTAATCAGTGATGCCAATCATGGTTTCGTACCACATAATTTTGCTTCTGATACGCCAAATAACGCTTAAATGCTAAAATAAGATGTACAGAAAAGCACCTTGGTTGAAGTACTGTTTTATCCACAAGGAGAACAGAGGTCATCAGCACCCAGGAGTAGGGGCCTGGATTCGTCCTGACGTCCCCAGTTGTGCCAGAAACATAAGCTATGTCTTATTAGCTAGCAGTGTGGCACAACAAGAATTTATCACTAAGCAAAACAGACAACGCTGAGGGCCTGGCATCCACACTGTACACATCTCAGGAGGTTTTACTTCCAATTAGCTCTAGAATAGCCCTGCAGACTAAATACCTACTAGTGTTCGGATCATGTTAGGTTAGTTTCTATTGTACAACTCTTGGTTTACTTTCATTGAAAAGGAAGCCAATCATGTAGGGTGATACTATATTGTGGTTTGAACCAGACCTATAAGTGTAAGATTTTTTTTTCAGAAGTGCACTCCTGATCAAAAGTGAAAAGCTAATAAAGGCTAATAGTGTTCAAAAGGCTAGAGAGCACACATAGCAGGGGAAAAAAAAAGCTATATTTTAAATCTCTTAAACTTAGATCCCCACAGACACTGTGTCTGTGTCATCAGTATCAGCCTTTTAAAATCCCCAAATAGAGTATTAATAAAGAATTTCAAAGTAGCTAGATTGATTTAATATATCCCTTCCTGTTTTACTTTTAATTTACCATGCCACTAATCTATCAATCTAATCCTGCACTCATAATTATTTGTTGACTTTAGTAGAGAGAATTAATTCTTTACATCTTTCAGCCTCTTTAAATGATAATATATTTCAAATTTAAAATTACCATCAGGGTAGCAGGGCTCCAGGGGAATGCATGAAAACACCTCCTTTTGTTTGATAGAACCTTTAGACATATCACATGCTACTCATAATGAGTTGCCTTTATCCAGATTAGATTTAGAAAAACACTTTTTTTTTTTTGGTCACAGATTTTGCAAACAGAGGGTATCTAATTAGAAACAAGTTACATATTCAGCACTTAGTGTCAGTGCTTTAGTAGCAATGTGATAAAAAAACTAAGAATAACCCAGGGGAGATCCAGAGAATCTGTGCCAACAGTGTTCGTGGCTTCACAAAGCACTCAGTCACAAACTGTCAAAGAGAAAAAAAATGTATGTAAGTTTGTGTATAATATATTTTGTTGAAAATATGCTAAATAGCATAGCATATGATTTATCTTAATTGTCATTCTCTTCAATAGCATGTGTCATTGATCTTACTTTTCTTCCCAATGCGTATAACTTGTCTTTGTTATTTCGCTGTGTATTAGTTGCTGGCTTAGTCCTAAATTCAGTCCTGAGCTATTGTAACTGCTGTTTACATGTTCATTTAATATAATGTACAAAGCAGACAAATCAGACCTCTAGATAAAAATCCTTATCTTTAAGTAGACGTGGTAATCCTTCAACTATCTGCATCATGTCTCTCAGGACACTACCCTATATAAACTATCCAAATCAAAATGATTCGTTTCAGACAGCCTTTATTTTATATAGGCCTGTCCACTGAAGCAGCAAGAATGAAATTCTTCTCACCTAACTTTAAATGTTTATGTATAACTGAACTGTCTTCTCATACACAGCCTATAGAGACTTTTAGGGTCTTTTTTCGTCTGTTCCTGGGATGAAAGTCCATCTTAGCAAAAAGATGAACTGCACTCATTACTCTACATGCAGTTATATGGAAAGCAGCTATAAGGAGAAAGACCTCACATGCTCATGCTTAACTGGAGGTATCTAAATTTAGGACAAATGAAAACTAGCCAAAAATCTGTCTCTGAAGTGCAGCTGCTGCAGCAGAAAGGCTTTGAATCACAGCAAGATCACAGCAAACTCTGGCATTCTAGATGTGATTCAATGTCAATATAATTAAAAAATCTTTGGTAATTTATTAAAAAAAGGAGAAAGTTGACATTATTTTCTATGAAAGGGCAGGTTTTATTGGTTTGGTTTTACAGTGATTCTTCTTGAAGAATTAAATTCATCTAGATGATAATTTGAAAAGAGTCAAGAGAAGTCTTAAAATCAGAAAATTTTAAAGCAATAGACGGTATGGAGAAATATAGGGAAAATTAAGAAAAATACATTTTTTGTGTTAATTCATTCATCGCAACATATTTTCTTTTTAATTAATTAAAATTTTATTACTCAGTGTGACTATATTTTTATTTATTTGTCATTGTTTAAAAGTATAATCTAAAATATATATTTAGCTTATGTAACCCAAAGAACACACACTTTGTATTGGTGCATAGGTACTGTACAAGCATTGATAAGGATGGAAATATTATATTCAAGCTCTCTGCCTGAGGAAAAGTAACAGCATTTTTCTCTTTTAAGTATTACATAAGATAACTTGTGCTTATTTCAAAGTTCAAATTAATAATCATTGCATATTTCCCACCAAAAACAAACAAAAAAACAAACAAACAAAAAAAACCAGAAAGAAAATAAGCCTTTGTTTATCTAAAGTTTAAAATAATTTAGCAGTTTATATCAGATTAGAAGTATCAACTGCTTAATCCTGTATAACAATGTGTATTTTCCCTGTTACAGGTTTGAAAATGAATATAGCACTAAACCTGTTTCACATCACCTGGCTGTGCATTTCAGGTGATGGAATGGCAGAACAGTGAATGGCAACATACAAAACACATTCATAGACTTCCAAGAGATCAAAATAAGAGCCTTTAATGCAAAACGAAAATTCTTTTTGTGAAAACCACTGTTTAATGTGGAATATACGTCTTTTATTGTACAGCCTGTATGGTTTTGGTTTGTTGGTTTCCCCCCCCCCCCACAGATGGTCTTTATGGAAATATGGTAAGACCCTAAATATATGATGCATTAAGTTAACACTCAGTTCCTAAAGCTTCATTTCCAGCCTTCTGTAGATCCACAGAAGAGTAAAAAGTAATGAAACAGGAAAGCCTTTTAAATTAAAACCATTGCTGTTTTGTAACTTAACATATCTTTTCACCTCAATGTAATTCCACCATGTGAAGCATAACAAAGAGCTATAACTAAAAATTCCAACCTCATATAACTTAGTGTTATGAGAAAATATTTGAGTTTTCTCTTAGGCAATCCAGAACTAATTCTCACAATGAAGGTCTTGCTAAATTGGTACTGAAGTATGTGAAAGACAAAAACTTTGCAATAGATGTAAGCACACCAAGAAATTTAATTTACAAAACACTTACCGTAAATTAAACTAAATGTTAGAAGTGCTTAGGCAATACAACTGTTTTCAGGTAAAACATTCTGCCAGAGCTATCCATCTAACAAGCATAGTTAATCTTACCAGGAGATTTTAAAGATTAAGAAAGGTTTAAGAGACTGTTCTAGAGCTTTAACAGGAAAAAGGTTATAAATGTCTAATGTTTTTTCCTTACATTTTCCTGAAAAGTCCTAAGGCTGTTGATGATTGAATCTAAATATTCCCCAAACTTTATGATACCTCTAATCTAAATTTTTCACATTCGTGACCAAAAAAAAAAAAAGGCACATTATTTTCATGCTGCTAAAGTAAATATATTAATTAACTCTTAGAATATTTGGGCTTCATTTTCTGCCAAAAGTTGAGGAGGGTGAAATGGGAGATTGGACACGTGCTTGGACATGTGCTCAGGAAGAGGAGTATTAGAACTTTTAATCTGTTTGTCCTCTTTACTCCTCCTTACTTGTTCTTTTGGGTACTGTTAGAAACAAGACAGTAGGCTAGATAGAACTTTGGCTTGAATTAGTATCACCATTCATATTTCTTTATGTTCCTACCACACTTTGGATTATATCAAGTGAAGCAAGGTTTTGTAGGGACAGCCAATGTTTTTGGAGTAGCAGATGTAGAATTTTGAACAAACTTTGAGCACACAAGACTTCAGAAGCTTTGAAAAAGCTTTGAGTACTTAAAAGCTTCTTCAGAATCAAAACACTTCAAAGTAAACATAATTTAAGAACAACTGTTCTAAGTTGAAATCAGTCAAAAGAGCGGTTAGTAGCTGAGGCTGAGGGATAAATTAGGAAGGGAAGAGAGAGAAACTAGGTGTGAAATATTAGTAAGCTAGATGGAATTTATTCAATTATTCTTTTCCGACATAAACTGTAGGGTCATCTGCCCCAGGTTAGGCATTTAGTTATTCTGATATCTCTTATAAGCACTTCTGCATGGCAATACGCTGATCTAAGTTAGAATGAGATGAAAGTCCATCTGATTATGTATAGCTAATTTTTAGACTGGAAATTGAAATGCCTCTTGTAAGTATGCACCTTATTCAGTATTCTCAATTCCTTCCTTCATACAACAGAACAAACAAAAGAACAGAGCAGCAAAGAAAGAGTTTCCCCACGTCTTTTAAGCTTTAACAGCATTAAAAAAAGTTCTGTATTCAGAAAACACAAAATTCTCCAAATCAAGTAAAAGGTGGAAAATAATGCTTTTCTTGTATCAGAATATTCTCTGTTCCTAACATAAAGTAACTAATGAAGAAAAATATTTAGGAAAACAACGTTAAAGTTTTTGCTTTACAGAAGTTGACCTGAAAACTTGAATTTTGGTATCATCAGTTCCAAGCAAGCTTCTGGGTTACTGGCTCCTAGAGAATGAGTACAGATCTCTTTTGTAATTCAGTTCCCTAAGAGAGCTTTTTACTGCCACGTACATTTTGTATGCTGAAGTCTAAGGCACTGTTAAAATAGAAGACAGTTTCAGATTTGCTAGGGCTTTACAAAAGAGACAGTATAGCCTCATAAGTAGCAGGGCCCTGGCCAGGATCACCATATGGAGGTTCAGCTGCTGAGGCTTCCTCCTCTAACCCTTACAAATCATTATGAGTCAGATATAAATTTTGCTATCTGTAAATAGATGCTAGAGGTTCTGACCTCTTTTTAGTACATGCAAGAACTCTGCAATAGCAATAATAATTCTTGCTTCTAATACTAGTGCAAAAATTATAAGCCATATTTTCATTCCAGGATATGAATGTTTTTGATGTCCCTGTCAACAGAAGTGTGTAAAGATAATTTACTTCCTACCTGAATAAAAAGTACTAATGCAAAGTATTTCCTTTCCTAGGCAGCACATTGGGTGTCCTAGCTATCAGAAAACTGACCTAGTTGATTGATATGCAAGTAGTGTTTTTCTGACAGTCACCATTTTATACAGGGAGACCTTGAACATTATTTGAATTATACTTTGAGAATCCAGTTTTGATAAAATTGGCATCATGATCAAAAACTCTGCTGGGGGTCAGAATAAATATTCTAGTTTCAAACAATTTCTCTGGTATAACATATTATTTGTTCTTATGAATCTGAAAAAAAAAGAAATAAGAAAATCTAGAATCTTCAATTCTCCACCACACTGAAAGCTGTTTGAACCACATAAGTAAATTCATTTTCAGAACATTTCAGATTCAACCTTAAAATTCCAAAAACCTTAAAAGTCTTAGAAATAATGTAGCTGTCAGGATTTTCATTAAAATGTTGGGGAAAAAAATGTCAAAAAATACTCCTTATAGCCACCTTCCCCAATTCTTTCTGTCTTTAAAACACATATAGGTTTTGTACCTTCAATAGTATTCACAGGAGATGGCAGCAAATTTGTTACCTTTGAGACATGTGATGTATGTACTTCCAAGTCACCAAAGGAAAAGCCAAGAAATATAAACAAGTAATTTCTCTCCCTCCCTTCCCCCCCAAGTCAGTTTAGTGAATACTTTGAGGAGAAAAGGTACTCAAGCATGATGGCAAATGATTCAGACATTCTTAAACACTGGAGACTTACATCTAATTTCCAAAGTTTGTCACTCAGAAACTTTAATTACAATGTTAGGAAATTAGCACTTTGCATACTGTAACATAATTCCCTATAGTACTGTGAAACTATATCCTGCCATTGATCTGGTCTGCACATGTAATGATGGCAGAATATGTTATTTAATAAGAAGTGAATATTTAATTGTTTACACAGTGAATAGCACATTTTAAATGCCACTACAATATAAATAGTTATGATAAAATTGTAGTTAGAGAAGCAGTAGCTTAAAAAAGATTAGTCTTGTTCAAAACAGGATAGACAGAACATTTCAGTAGTTTTTCCCCAATATTGCAGGCCGCCTTAATATATTCCTAGCCCTGTGCGAACAGATAGAACTTAAAATTATTTCTTGTAAGAAGGTGTCAGGCAGACACGAACTTCTAGTAATCTCCAAAGAAAACAAAAAAAATGGAAGCATGCATTCATTAATGTTATTCCTACAATTCAAAGCACATCTGCAAAATGGTGGTATTATTTAACACTTCATACAGTCTAAAATTCTGTGCTTTTTCTTTTTGGTCTTTTGTCCACTTCCCTGAAAAAGGTAATAAAAAAGCAAGAGAGGCAGGACTACGGAAAAAGTATAACAAACTTGCTCACTGCAGTATTTAATGGGAAAATGACCAAACAGAAGTGGAGAGAGGGTAATGAAACCAAAAGCTATGGGAAAATGATGAAAGACGTTAAACGCTCTGACGTTGTGTAACAACTGCGGGGAGTCAAAGATCTTACTGCTGGAAACACGTACATCTGAACTGTAGCAACACTTCCATACTGCTGCAATCCATTTCCTTCATATTGTTTCACTCTGCATGGGAGGAACTAGTTATAACCTTTTTTTATGTTGTGTGAGGCATCACATTAAAATACAATTATGTGTTTGCGAGTTCAATTTAAAAAAAGACCTGTGGTTTAATGCTGCCTGGAGCAGGCTGACAGACATGTAGGTGGAGAATATGTGGGAGGAAAGAGGAACGCTACACACACAAAAGTATACTTGAAGTATGAACAACATTTATTTTTGATTCAAAACAGCTCTGTTAAATTGCAGGTGACAAAAAGGACTGTACTGCTGGGAAAACACTTCATTATGAATTCTATTTCCTACCTTTTGTGGTCTTTACTATTGACATCTTTGAATCTAGTTTTAATGACGTGAAATAAGAATAGAGTTCTCAAAAAAAAGTACAGCAATGAATGAAAGTTTCAAGAATATAATTAATTCTTAACTTGTCATATACCTATCCTGTGCCTCATACTCCCCATCTGAAAATAAATATCCTTGTTAATTCATTATGATGATGATGATGATGATGATGATGATGATGATGATGAAGATGATGATGATGAAGAAGTTTTAGATAAAGTTTAGTGGAATTGTATTTTATAGTTTTTAGAATACAGAAAACAAATCTTTCCTTAGGAAAACATCAATATTGGAAAGTTCCTGTTTAACTCACAAAGAATTCTAGGTCCTTTCCTATATGCATTTTTGTTGCAGTTTTGCCAATGAGAAAAAAGATCCATTTCTTCCTTCTCTTCTTCAAAACTGACTATCTAGGTGTATTCAGAGATAGTTTACAATACACTGTATATATATTCATTCAACATGTAATAAACATGTATATGTAGTCATTAAACAAGAACAAATAACCAGATTCTGCACCTGGGATGGCATAATCCTAGATGTACATGTAGACTGTGAGGCAAGATGCTGGAGTGCAGCCCTGTAGAAAGGGAGCTGGGGTTTTTGGTTGATCGTAAGATCAATATGAGTCAACAATGTGCTCTGGCAGCCAAAAGGGCCCACTGCATCCTGTGGTGCATCAGGCACAGCACAGCCAACTGGTCAAAAGAAGTGATTGTCCCACTATACTAAGCAATGGTTGGCCTCACCTTGAGTTCTGTGAGCAATATTGAGCTCAACAATGCAAGAGGATATAAAATTATTAGAATGTGTCCAAAGCAGGGCAACAAAGATGGTGAAAGGACTAGAAGGCATGACTTATGAGGAGATGCTGAGGAGACTAGCTTTGTTCAGCTTAAAGATGAAGAGACTGGACTGAGGGGTGACCTCATTTCTGTCTACAACTGCCTTGGGAGGGTGAGAGGAGAGGGAGGTGCTAATCTCTTCTCTCTGGTGATAAGACACAAGGAAATGGCTTAAAGCTGTGTCAGGGCAAGTTAAGGTTGCATATTAGGACAAAGTTCTTCACTGAGAGGGTGGCCAAGCACTGGAACAAGCTCCCCAGGGAAGTGGTCATGGTCCCAAGTCTGTCAGTGTTCAAGAAGCATTTGGACAACGCTGTTAGATATATGGTTTAACTTTTAGGTTGTCCTGTGTGGAGTCAGGAATTGGACTCGATCCTTGTAGGTCAATTCCAACTCAGGATATTCTATGATTCTATGAATTATTATTAGAAAGACGTTAGGGAAAATTGATCTTACAGATTTGATCTTGCAAAACATGTCCAGTGCTTATGGATGGTACATTTTTCCTCCAATAAAGAGGAAAGAAATTGGGGTAATTCAGTAAGATGTCAGAGTGTAAACCAATTTAATTATTGTAGACCTAGATACAATGAAATGTAACAACAGGTAAAACGTTTAAATTAAGTGACATCAGATCTACTTGATGTAATTGATGTTGAAATTGATTGTGCAATATTACTTTCAAATTCTTCAATGCTTGTATTTACCATGGACAAGTCTAAAAAGCATAGTTTGTTTGTATTTTCAAGCATACATTTGGAGAAAAGGGTAACAAAATTGAAATGATACCCTGTACATTTAGGTGTTTGTTAGAAAAATAAGACCTTTCAAAAAATACATCTTAACTGCTATAATTCCATTTGCAGTGATGACGAGAAAAATAAATGTAGCAAAATATTAAGGAAACAAAAAGCTAAAAACACTGTAATATAAAGAGAGATATTAAGACAGGTGTCATAAGAATAGTCTACATGAGGCTAAGTTCTGAATAATTCTAAGATTTCATTGCAGGTGAAATGAGAATACGCACTGAAATTTGCCTAAATTTCCTCCACACTGAGCACAGATAGGGTCCTATAAGGTATGTTATTCCTCATACAGCTAGGTATGAGCATCTATGAGTTAAAGCAGTACTCACTGGGATGGCTTCAAGAATCACAGCTGGAGATCCAACTCCTGCCAAACTCTGTTGTCATTAAGTTTTGCCCCATGGAAGAATAAACCACCTTTCTACCTTTCCTGGATACTCAGCTTTTATAATACCCATGAAAAATTACAAATGTGACTGTGTAAATAAGTAGACAATATTAATTTCTGAAGTTCTTTTCTTGTTGGCAGACAGGGAAGGGGAAAGTCAGTTAATAACTAATGATTAATGATGACACACGTCAAAAAAGGATTTTAGCATACGAAGAAATCACAGTGGAAAGGGCTTTACTGGGAAGTGGCAAGGAACATTTTTCTTTTTATAAAAGAAACAGATGTTCTGTAGTGAGAAAATGTAACTTAAGAATTTTACTTTCCAAAACCCAGAGACAAGTGCTTTGGCAAACAGGCCACCTGAATAGCAAGAAATCATCTTTCAAAGTGAAACATCAGCAAAAACCAGACATTAATTATCCTGATTTCACAGATGGCTCTAAAGGCATAAAATTTTACTTGGTATTTTAAAAATCTTTCTTATTTTATCAATTCTTTTAACTTTTTTTTTTTCCCCCACAGAATTTAATATCCTGCCAAGAACTTACATGTAATATGTAAATCTATTGGAATGTTATTAAGGAAGAAAATTCAATTTTGTAATGAGATTTCTAGGTTTCTGCTTTAGAGATAGAAATCAAAAAGCACTTAATATTTCCTCTTTTCTAAAATCCCTGACTCCTTTCTATACTTTTAGTGACATTGTACAAAAGATAGGGAATTATTTCTTGTACTGCCATGACTCCCATAAAGTCAAACTAAATTGAATTGTTCTTGCTTACATTAAGATTGAATTTGGGTGCTAATATTTAGTTCCAGTGAATGTAAGCAGGCCTTCCCTCTTTTTGATTCTTTGCACATTACAAAAGAGGCAAATTACTTACCACTAACATTACTTTTGGGAAGGTTCTTTGGTTTAACATTTCAGTGATTCTACCTACCATTATTACAACTAAAACACAGGAAAAATGTGAAATAACATTGGATGAAAATAAGGTGGTAGATGGAACATTTTTTTTTCTTTTTTTTTTTTTTTCAAATTCCAGCATAAGCCACTTCTCTAATGTACATGTATGTACAGATGCTAATTTTTTATTGTATTATTAATTCAATTATTTTTCTACTGATAAAAATATGCATATTTCATTATATGGAAACTCCAGGCATAAGTTCAGCTAGTTTATAATTTGTGTTAATTTTTATTGCATTTATGATGCTAGAATCCTATACAGCAGCAATTAGCTTGACTGAAAATGTTTGGGAATCTCTTCATTTGTGTAGGAGATTATCTCCATTTAAAGTACCCCCTACCTTTGGAGCTATGCTTGGATTATTTCTGCATATTGTCTAGTTAAGCTGTGTTTACTATGATATCTGAATTAAATAATAAATTAAAAAGATTTAATATTGTTGCCTCTTGATACAACTTCCATTCAATACTGGGGATATTCTAGGTAGCAAATAATGATCTACTTTCCAAATTGAACACTGCATACCACCTGCCTTTTGATAGAATTATTCCAAATAATTGTTTCTGTCAAGAATAAATGAATGGAGCCTTAAAAGAAGAACACAATCATTACAAGCAACAGAGCCTGAGTTACATACTACAGTGGTCCTTTTGCTCCCCTTTTATCCAAAGTTTCTGTTAATGGATCAGGAAGGTGACAGAAGTTGTAAGTGATTACACAGTAAAATATCTATACAAGTAAATGACCTTGGAGCACTTTGAAATTTCTTTCTGTTTCTAGGTGAATATCCACTAAATAGTATTTCTTTCCATTTAATTTGTTCAGCCTGAGTGGAAGCACACTGCAGAGGCTAAGCTAGGATGAGATCCAGGAGTCAAGTAACATGATTTTTAAGGAAATACTACTGTTCATTTAAGGAAAAAAATCTTGGGTTTTTTTAGACATGCTTATCTGTCTTACAGATACCTGTGCTCTGTTTCTACTTTCAGGAAATAAACGCTCATTTTATTTATTTGTTTATTTAATTTTTTAAAAGTACCTGTGCATAAGGGGTGACCACAAATAAAGACGAAGAAGAAAATAACACTAGTTGCAGCCCCAAAAGCATCATCTCAGATCTTCACATGTTTTCTATGGCATATAACATATATATAATTTGGATTCCAATGTAGAAGTAGTATATCACAGTGGTTACTAAGCACCCATCAGATGGAAATAATCTTTTCATAACCCCAACCATATGACAGCATACGTCAATACTACTTCTTCTCCCTGGAGTCTTCCCAGTTGTTGCTTGAGGACATTCTTGCTTCAGTAAGGCTTGTAGCCCCTTTTTTCTGGGCAACAGCCCCATTAGAGCCATTATCCACAGCTGGCAAAGTGTAGGCTTAATTGCCCTTTTTTTTATTTTTGTCTGTCCTACTCCTATTTTGTCTTTTTTTTCTGAATAGTTTTGGTAAGACTACAGTCACATATAACTCTTTCATAATGCTGAAGAGGCCATTCCATGAAAAGCAATCTTCCTTTAACATTTAAGTAGTACTTTTTCTGCAGTGCTGTCTAATGTCTGAAACGGTAAGTCAGAGCTTCTAAGTACTACTGTCTGCTTTATTGTCAATGTATGAATGGTAAATTTCCAAAGTTTTATGGCACAGTTTTAAAGTGCTAGAATTTTCAAGGAAAAGAATTCCACAAGTAGTATAACAAAATTTCCATATTTCGGTACTCAGCTACCTCTAAAGCAGTGCTGTGCTAGAAAATCCTGAAGCTTTTTTTTTTTTTTTCATGATGGAGAGAAGGCTGAATGATCATTATGTGAGTGGAAATTAAGTATTATAAATAAAAATATCTTATTATCAGCTATGTTTATACCATCCTTCCTTGAATAAAAATGTTTGCATGCAAATTTAATTAAAATGGTTGAGAAGCATTACCCATGCATTAAGGTAGCAAATCTCCTAAATGTTCTGTCCTGCTCACCCACTGCACAAAGTTACACAGAGTTTTATACTATAATTTCATAAACATCTTCAAAATGCAGTTTCATCTTTCTGTGAGAAATGGTCATGATTTTTCATAGTATGTATTACATCCACAAGCTGTAATCTGCAGTATTAACAAAGCAAAACTAATGGTGTAAGATGACATGAGTCTTCTGAAGGAGCTGAACTATTAAGTTAGTGTTAAGTTAATGATCTCAAAGAAGAATTTTTACCATTTAAGTTAAAGCAGGACAATATTACTCTTTCTCATTTTTAAAGAAATAGTAATACTATTTGTTCTTAAATTTGATTACTTTGTGGGTGCCAGAGAAAAAGTCTATAATTTAACATTATAATGATTTCAAGGTGATTTGTTTTTACAGGAAAAAATCCTGTATTTGTACTTTTCCTGCATGTTTTCTAAACATAATCACATATTAGTTGCATTTTTCTCTGAAACACGAGACTTAATTATATTAAGAAGAAATCATAGAATCATAGAATGGTTTGGGTTGGAAGGGACCTTAAAGACCATCTAGTTCCAACCCCCCCTGCCATGGACAGGGACACCTTCCACTAGACCAGGTTGCTCAAAGCCCCATCCAACCTGGCCTTGAACACTGCCAGGGATGGGGCATCCACAACTTCTCTGGGCAACCTGTTCCAGTGCCTCACCACCCTCACAGTGAAAATCTTCTTCGTTATGTCTAATCTGAATCTTCAGTTTAAAGCCATTACCCCTTGTCCTATCACTACATGCCCTTGTAAAAAGTCCCTCCCCATCTTTCCTGTAGGCCCCCTTTAAGTACTGGAAGGCTACTATGAGGTCACCCCGGAGCCTTCTCTTCTCCAGGCTGAACAACCCCAACTCTCTCAGCCTGTCTTCATAGGAGAAGAGGTGCTCCAGCCCTCTGATCATCTTCATGGCCCTCCTCTGGACTCGCTCCAACAGCTTCTTGTTATAAGAGATGTGAAATACCACAGGTATCTCGTTTGTACTAATACTAAGATTGGAAACTCATTACCACTAAAAGTGTCAGTTCTGATGAAGCATTTAAAAAAATATCCAGAATCAAATTCAGAATGTCTTTACTAAGCTGTTTTATGGTAGAGTGTACCATTGGAAATGTGATGAGTCTTCATGTAAAAATGCTGATTTGAATTAGATTTAGAATATATGTCATCCTCAATTAGCCTTCCCTTCATCAAAATGATCTCACAAACACGGAGAATGAATCTTTATTTCCTCCTTTGCACATGGGAGGTCATTTGTCAGATTTAATATACTTCTACCTATGTCTTCCTACATGCTTTGGGTTCAAGATGGATGACTACGGACTTCATAGAAAAAAAGATATCACATCAGTAAGAACTTGAATTCTATTTTTATTAAATGTTGATTATATTTCATGTTTTATTCTGTAAATTATAACAAAACTGATGAATCAATGATAAAGACATTGTATGGAAATTAAAAATATAAAAAGTTTTTAACACTTTCAAAACTAATTTCTGCGCTGTAAGTTACTGCTGGTACTTAAAAACTGACAAGACATAAATTTTGTAAAACTAGCTATCCATATTTTCTTTAAGCACTAGATTGATGGGTATTATTCTGTTGTAGAAGTTTAACATCAGAACAATTACTTTTTGCTTTAAAATACTGTGCATGTTACAAACTGTATGACTTCTTGCACTTCCACAGAATATTGAGGTATAAGCAAAAAAATAATTAAGAAATAAAAATACTTTTAAAAGTATTCTTTTGCTGGAACAGCAACTATTCTTAATGTTTAGTAAGATATCTCCTTTAAAGAATATGGTTAAAACAAGAATTTAAAAAAAAAAAAAGTTGGCTGGTGGAAGAACTTGAAATAAGCAATGGCAGAGAAAGAAAAAAAACAAAACAAAACAACC
Organism: Aquila chrysaetos chrysaetos; assembly: GCF_900496995.4. NCBI lineage: Eukaryota > Metazoa > Chordata > Aves > Accipitriformes > Accipitridae > Aquila > Aquila chrysaetos. The sequence continues at coordinate 19,604,287 of NC_044017.1, read as the reverse complement.
AAAACCAAAAGCAAGACCCAAACTCAAAACACATAAAAGAATACCCTGTGGGTATGTAAAAGAAGAGGAATGACACAGCTAGACTTGTGCAAGAGGCTTGTACCTTGGCTAATCTGGAATGAGTGCAGATTAATAGAATTACATATGCTAATGATATAAAAATAGTTGATTTAAAGGAATGTCAGGATAGAAAAATGAGTTTAGGTATGTGAAGAATTTTCATACTACTTTGTTTTTAACAGGATTACTAAAAAAGAATAGTGTTCTCATTCACATCAGTATTTGTTAATACTTTCTCTTCATTCTATTCATGCTTGATTGAAGAAACAGCAGACCATTAGGATTTCTCTTTTTATGAATGTGTTTGCATACAGGAACTGCATCTCAAGGAGGCCAAAATGCATGAGCAATGTGAATTTAAATGTTAAATATATCTGGACCAAAGACTTTACTTCACTTTGTGTTATTCCTCTCTATCTTGGATGAATACTAGACAATTGATATTAAGAAAGAAAATATACATATAAAATTCAGATTTAAATAAATGTGCACTGGATGAAATATTAATATCTGAACACTGCATATTGTTAACTGAAAAATATACAATTTTATGCTTATATTTTGTAGGAAAATCATACAAAATAAATTTAGAAAAAAGGTTAATTTAAGTCTTTCTGCCTCTTACAGTTAACAGTTACTGGTACAAGTTTTAGACCACAGTTAAGATATTGTATTTCCCTTTAACAGGTGATTTTAAGATTATACATTTATTCATAGTGAGATACTTAGCCTCCAGTATCAGAAAAACACCTCTAGTCCCACAACCAATTGTACAATTCAGTGTTAGTGTAAATGGGAAAATGTTGCTGTGTGATTTATTAGTGTAGATATATATAATTTAATTAGATATGCAAATATTATCATTTGTAGTGACAGTTACTTGTGAATGTAATTATTTGCAGGTATAAGAATGTGATGGTGGTTTCTCATATTGATGAGCAGAACATGAAAAATGTAGTGTATGAAAGAATGAAAATAAAATATAATTCCCCAAATTCTTTCCAGAACAATTTAAAAACTTCTGAACTTTTGATATCTAGTCCAAAATCCAAACTGAATATTTACTTTGTTCTGTTTTGCTTTTTTGTTAGGCTTCTCCACTAGCATGGGAACAAGAAGAAATAGAAACATGCGAGCAACAGTAAGATTAAAACTAAAAACTATCATTTGTAAATCTACTTATAATAATATTATAATAAATTATATTAATAATGTATATATATTAAAATTCCTAAATTTATAGAAACTACTTTTTATTGGTTTTCATCAGAATTTTGGGGGATGGTGGAAAATTACCTTGAAAACTTCTAAAACCACAACAATTCCATAAAAATAACTTTGAATGGAATATTTACATTTTGAGCAAGTTTGAATTCTGGGCAATGAACATGGAATCACCTTCTTTTACCAATGGCACAGAGAGAGTTTCTATTGCTCCATCTCTCTTTGTCTAAACAACAACTGGAATAGTCCATTGTGAGCTTACATCTTTACTATCAGTAAGAGACATACTAAAAAGGACCTTGGATTCCACTGATTGTGATAGATGATAAAGTAATTATGATAAACAGCACATCTCCTTTAATATATAATTTTTTACCAGATCAGATCAAGTCTCTGCCCTTAAAATTACATTGAGTTAACCTTTGTCATTTCTAAATGTAACCACAAACCAGCTTTAAAAATCAGGAGTCCAGTTCTGAGCTGGTGGAAATCAGCAAAGTCTCATTTAAATGTGTTTTTTGTAGGTCAGCTTCTTGTCTGATGTGTATAAACTGGACATGACTAAATGAACTTATGCCTCAAGTGACTCTTCTATATTACTGTGACCTGTCAGAAACAATTGCTTAAAGTATAAGGCTGTGTTCAACAATAATGTTTCTGTAGGCACAACAACTTTCTTTGTACTCTTGCTAGCACTGCAGGAAAGTTGTCTTCAGGATTACTTCCAAAGGCATGGAATGCCTGGATTGTGATGGGTTGACCCTGGCTAGATGCCAGGTGCCCAGCAAAGCCGCTCTATCACTCCCCCTTCCTCAGTTGGACAGGGGAGAGAAAATATAACAAAGAGCTTGTGGGTCGAGATAAGGACAGGAGAGATCACTCACCAATTACCATCACGGGCAAAACAGACTCAGCTTAGGGAAAATTAACTCAGTTTATTACAAATCAACCAGAGTAGGGTAATGAGAAATAAAACCAAATCTCAGAACACCTTCCCTCCACCCCTCCTTTCTTCCCCAGCACAACTTCACTCCCGGATTCTCCACCAACCCCCCACCAGCGGTGCAGGGGGACGGGGAATGGGGGTACCCTCATCACACGTTGTCTCTGCTGCTTCATCCTCTTCAGGGGCAGGACTCATCACACTCTTCCCCTGCTCCAGCGTGGGGTCCCTCCCACGGGAGACAGTCCTCCATGAACTTCTCCAACATGGGTCCTTCCCACAGGCCGCAGTTCTTCATGAACTGCTCCAGCATGGGTCCTTTCCACCATGTGCAGTCCTTCAGGAGCACACTGCTCCAGCGTGGGTTCCCCGCGGGGTCACAAGTCCTGCCAGAAAACCTGCTCCAGCCTGGGCTCCTCTCTCCACAGGGCCACAGGTCCTGCCAGGAGCCTGCTCCAGCGCGGGCTTCCCACGGGGTCTCAGCCTCCTTCGGGAACCCACCTGCTCTGGCGTGGGGTCCTCCCCGGGCTGCAGGTGGAGATCTGCTCCACCATGGACCTCCATGGACCGCAGGGGGACAGCCTGCCTCACCATGGTCTTCCCCACGGGCTGCAGGGGAATCTCTGCTCTGGCACCTGGAGCACCTCCTCCCCCTCCTTCTGCACTGACCTTGGTGTCCGCAGGGTTGTTCCTCTTGCATGTTCTCACTCCTCTCTCCGGCTGCCATTTTCGTCTGTCCCAACTTTTTTTCCTTCTTAAAAATGTTATCACAGAGGCGTTACCACTATTGCTGATGGGCTCAGCCTTGGCCAGCAGCGGGTCTGTCTTAGAGCCGGCTGGTATCCGCTCTCTCTCTCGAACACAGGGGAAGCTTCCAGCAGCTTCTTACAGAAGCCACCCCTGTAACCCCCCCCGCTACCAAAACCTTGCCACACAAAGCCAATACACTGGATGCTCCATGTTATTTTGTTCTGACTTTTGTAAAGCATTTTAGGACCTTATGTTTCAGTTTGTGATTAATTCTACATGTAATTGCTAAATAGTAATAAATCCCACATGTAATTGTTAAATTACAGTGTCAGCACTGTGAAGAATCATTAGATTCCATATAAATGGATTTATTTCCCTGTCTTATAATTGTGTCTCTGTATTCGGGGGCTAAAGTAGCATTAAGAAAGAGACATCCAAGACAATACCCCATACTTAAATTTGTACCCCAGATTCAAATTGAGTAACTTATCCTATTTTATCTGTTCTAGCAGTGATTATTCTCAGGTAAATCTTGTCTCAAAATCTTTTGGAAAAATTGATTCTTTACTTTAGTACATATTGACTCTGATATTAGACCCACCAGTAGGAAATCATCAACAATTCTGGACTGGTATGGATAGTTAGAACAGAAGGAAATAATATGAACTTGAAGGCAAAGCGCTGTGCAAAGTCGTGATATGTATTGGGCCATGATATCCACCTTACTAAGATAATTAATCTCAATCAAATTAATTAGAATAATCATGTGGACAAAGATAAGCAGGATTTAGTGACCATTCTTGACATTGTCTCTGTTAGTTAGGCTGAATTCCTGAAGATTATTGATGATACTGAGGCTCCTGAGGGCTGAAGCAATCACTGCTGTGAAATAAAATTGTGTACTCTAAATTTGGACAATGTGATCTTACGTGCTGAATCTCCAGGCCTTTTTCTGGACCGCGCAGCATCTCAGCAGAGAACACAAGGAAATGCTCATAAAAGAATATGGACTTCATCTTCACTTCCTGCACGGGGGATTTTTTCCCCCCCATTTTAGTTTACGTACAGCTGTTCTAGATTTCTACACAGATATATGAGAAAAGTGAGACACAGTAGCATATATTTGAGTACTGTCTTGGATAAAAGTCTGAATATATCTAATGGAAGAAAGACAATATTGGCTTCAGAGGAACTGAATATTTGAGTAAGTAAATGTTGATTTAGGCTTTTAAATTTTCTTGCTTCTCCGCCCCTGCCCAGTTCCAACAGGACTGTCTTCAGTCACTCAAACCACAGTGGCTATCTAAACCAAGATACCGACTTTCATTTTTTTTTCTCTCTCTCTCTTTGGTGTCTACACTTGTTCAGGAGAGACAGCAGGGTAGACAGCTGTAGGCTGGAAGGTAGGGGTCTCCTCTAGGGACTGGCTGGGCTCAGTAGCAAAGGATTGCTCAGAACTTATTCTTTCATTTCCTGTGTGCTTGCTTTTGCCACCAGATTTTTCTTATGACTGTTGTGTCTTTTCCAATTTACCAGCTGACCATGATTTCTATAGGAAGCGACCAAAACTGTTGTGCATTCCACTGCAGGCAAAATGGACTGAACTGTATATTCTACCATAACTTTTCCAGAAACAGTTATGTTTAATTCAGAAATAACTTATTAAGGATGACAGAATTTTTATCAGAATTTTAATGATAAAAACTAGTACTGGGGTAAGATTTTTTTGTTCACCAAATTCACAGGACTTTCAATCAGTAGATCTATTTTCTACCTTGTAGATGTACTGCGCGCCATGTGGTGGTGACTAATCTATGACCACTGCACTGCCTGATATCACATTATGCTTTGTTAGATGGAGAACACACAGGGAAGAATTTAGGATGAACTGATATTGGAGAATAGCTTTACTACATCAGATTCTCCGCTCATTTAAGTTAAAGTTGTCCTCTTGTCCCCATACCAGGACTGGATGTGATTAGCTCCTGGCTAACCCCCACTGGGAGGAAATAAAGTGAATGAGCTGTCAAACTCTAATCACTCTTCAAAGAAAAAAAAGGAATATATTTTAGAAATGGGTTTATCTAAATTATAGTAATAAAGAATTCCCCAAAGCTTTTAACTGAATAAATATTTTCATATTTGTTTAAAATTTAAGAACAATGCATTTATAAGCCAGGATATGTTTTGTCTACTTTCTGAAATTAGTTACATAGTGCAAACTTTAAGCTTTTACAACACCTATTAAATAAAAGTCTCCACCCAGACATTTTACTGCAGCTTTATCTCCTTACATTTTTACCTGTTACTCAATATAATTTCATCATGTCTGTAATGATAAGGTTGAAAAAATAACCTTTATGATACCAGATGGATTCTAATTCTCAAAAATCTCTGGTGATGGCACATTCATATTGACATTTATACTGACTCCATTTATGACAGACTGAAGGTGATGAACGGGCCCATGCAAGAGGTCACCTTGTGTCAAAGCTAGTATACAGTCTGTCAAACACGGTGAATATAAGGCTGCTAATGAGGAATTAACTAGATAGAATGTGGCCATTTTACTGTTTTCATGCAATCCAAACCTGTTAAACAATGCTAATCAGGTGTTTATTAAGTGAAACCATTATGCCAAACTTGCTGCAGACCCTACCATATGTCAAAGAGGTTGTAAAGTATTATTCATCAGATTTAAAGCTGATTAATGAGTCATTTAATAGTGAACCTTTCTTTTCTTAGCCTCTAGCTAAGCATATGTACCAAGGTTAAACTAACACATACATGGTTTTGAAAGTAAAGTTTCTGTTAAAAAGAAAGAAAATCCTCAACCACTTCATGAAAGTTCTAATAGTTGAAAAGCTTTCAGGAGGAGGAACCTTATTTTCTTTTATTTTCAGATAAAATGTAACAAAGGAATGGCATACTAATGTAAAATGAACAAGACAACTAGGAGACTATATACATTTTCAGATAGAAGAATAAAATTTCTAAATACTAAGCATAATAAATATCAGCCTTACTGCTCACATCCATTTCATTCTTTCCTATACTTGTTATTTACACATTATTGCAGCAAAATGAACACTACAGAACCATCCTGGCAATAGTGAAATGAAAAAGTTGGTGAAACATTAGGCAGAAGTGAAACACAACTGTCAAAAATCTGCTCTGTCCATGTCAGGGAGCGATAAAGGTAAAGGCACTGAGGTAGCTGTAAATGTTGGTGGTATAATGAACAGTGAAAGTCTGAAGAGAGAACTAAAACACATGGTATGAACAACAGTAGGGTTCAGGTAACCTGGAGATGATAGCCAACATTTCTTCAGTAAACAATCACTAAACTAACAGACACTGATGTTATTTTAAACTTGCTTTTGCAAGTAGGGTGGACATTATAGAGAACTAGCTATAAAATCGTGTATTCATACTTAGTCAGGTATTAGTTCTGCTTAAATTAGAAGGCTGAATAAATGCAGAACTGTAATTAATACTCTAATTTCCAAAAATGAAAAATAGAGAAACTTGGAGGACTATAAATTAGCTAGACAAAACAGCAAAACACTTAAAGGTGGAGATGTCTCCAAACCATGAGAAAAAGATTGCAGTGAAGGCTTTTAGATATAACCAGATGATAAACCATCTATAAAAGGAAATTTTAATGCCCCTTGGACAGCTTGCAATGAATAGAAAACAGAACTGATTACAAAGAATGAAACTTTTCAGAGATCAAGATATAAAAGCATAAAAAGAATTGCTAAAAGGCAAACTGAATTAAACCTTTAAAAAAAGCCCAAACATTGTATGATAAAACACAAGAAGCCAAAAAAGGTGGTCACTTTGCAGAGAACATGAGTTAGAACTTAAAAGTTAAGCATGGTGTAAGGAAAAATGCATTACCTCAGCTTACAGAAATGGCAGTGATGTGCAGTGTGGAGGTAAAGGATTAACTGGTGATGTTGAAGGTGGGAATGTAACTGTGCCAAATCTACCTGGACACATTCCAGCCCAGTAAATGTCCCTGTGAGGCTCTGTCACACTTTCAAGCCAGAAATAATACAGGAGTCAGCACGCCATTTGAAATGACAGCGAAACAGAACATCTTTCCTGAGATGAGAGTGAGCTTTTAAAGTACCAGGCTGCAGGCTGACATATACTTTGACATACATTTCATTGGAATATAAACTAAGAGCTTCCTAATGAAATGTGCCAATGACATAAAGCTGGGAAATATTGCCGATATAGGATCAGAATATCATATGGCAGGAAATAATGACAAATCAGAGTAATAGAAATGGAATGGAAGAGTTCAAAGTACTTAGACACTAATAGCAAGAATGACTGCTATAAGCACTAAGTTCATCAGCTGATAAAGCTCACCTACATCACAAAATGCATTGCTTATGGCTTGGCATAAAATAGTTAGATTGTCTCAAAAAGAGATGGGAGTCTGGACAGTGAAGAGCTAAGATATCTTCAGCTCACTCCAGAGGCTTTTCTCTGGAACTGGTACAGAATAAGACCACCAAATTTAGCTTAAGCCATCTTATATATGCTCCTCCATTGCTGTCACAGCAGCACTGTCAAGCACTCCGTATGCCTTCATATCACTTGTTGAGGCATGTGACATGTCTTCAATATTACCTTTTAAAAACATTAATCTTGTTGACTGTGACATAACTCTAATACCCAGGTGCTTTGGGATGAAAAAAATGCCCCACCCGCCAAAAAAAAAAAAAAAAACAATAAAGGCACACACTGTGGGTTAAGGAGCATTCAATGTGGGCATGCCAAATTCAGTCTAGAATGGATCAGCCCTGAGCCCTTAGTCTGGACATAAGGGGTTGTATCTTGAAGAAGATATTTTTAATGCTGGAGACATAGCCATAGAGATCTAGGTGTACTAACTAAACTTAGGATGCACCAAGAAAAGCTTTCCAATAAAGACAGAGAATCATTTGTTCATATAGGATACTAGTGAGGATTTATCTGGAATACTTATTTAACTTACTTTCTTTAAAAACAAACCAACTGAATTATTATTGGCCTAATTAAAACCTACTACAAGAAAATACTGAGAGTTTGCCTTATGTGGTCTAATAAATTGAATACAGAAAAATTTATATCCTAATTTTTTATATACAAGCTAATGGAAATGGACACAAAAATGGGGGGGGGGGCGGTGGAGGGAAGTTGTTTAAGATAAAGCCTGCTGTTGCCACAAGAATTAGTGAATATGCATCATTTTAAAACAAGGTGTGTTGCGTTTTCATGGCAAGGTTTTGGTGGGGGGGCTGCAGGGTTGGCTTCTGTGAGAAGCTGCTAGAAGCTTCTGCCATGTCCAATAAAGCCAATGACAGCCAGCTCCAAGATGGACCCACCACTGACCAAGGCTGAGCCCATCAATGACAGTGGTAGCACCTCTGGGAGAACAGATTTAAGAAGGGGAAACAGTTGCTATGTGACAAAAAACTGCAGCTGGCAAGAGGAGTGAGAATATGTGAGAGAAACAACCCTGCAGACCTCAAAGTCGGTGAAAAAGGAGCGGGAGGAGATGCCTCAGGCACTGGATCAAAGATTCCCCTGCAGCCCGTGGGGAAGACCATGGTGAGGCAGGCTGTCCCCCTGCAGTCCATGGAGGTCCACGGTGGAGCAGATCTCCACCTGCAGCCCGGGGAGGACCCCACGCCAGAGCAGGTGGATGCCCGAAGGAGGCTGTGACCCCGTGGGAAGCCCACGCTGGAGCAGGCTCCTGGCAGGACCTGTGGCCCTGTGGAGGGAGGAGCCCAGGCTGGAGCAGGTTTTCTGGCAGGACTTGTGACCCCATGGGGGACCCACGCTGGAGCAGTCTGTGCCTGAAGGACTGCAGCCCATGGAAGGGACCCATGCTGGAGCAGTTCATGAAGAACTGCAGCCTGTGGGAAGGACTCACACTGGAGAAGACCGTGGAGGACTGTCTCCCATGGGAGGGACCCCATGCTGGAGCAGGGGAAGAGGAGTCCCTCCCCTGAGGAGGATGAAGCAGCAGAGACAACATGTGATGAACTGACCGCAACCCCCATTTCCGGTCCCACTGCGGTGCTGGGGCGGGGTGGGAGGTAGAGCAATTGCGAGTGAAGTCGAGCCTGAGAAGGAGGGAGGGTTTGGGGGAAGGTGTTTTAAGATTTGGTTTTATTTCTCATTACCCTACTCTGAATTTTGATTGGCAATAAATTAAATTAATTTCCCTTAGTCAAGTCTGGTTTGCTCGTGATGGTAATTGGTGAGTGATCTCTCCCTGTCCTTATCTCAACCCATGAGCCTTTTGCTGTATTTTTCTCTGCCCTTTCCAGCTGAGGAGGGGAGTGATAGAGCGGCTTTGGTGGGCACCTGGCATCCAGCCAGGGTCAACCCACCACACAAGGCTATTTTGAAAGTTAGGTAAAGATTTTTAGCCATCAGAAGTAATACAGTCTTCAAATAGTGGCAGATGGAAGCAAAACACCAACTGATTTTCAGAAAAAGTTGCATCAATTTCTAAATGGGTTTATGTGGTCTGATGCCAGTAAGGGCAAAAGAAGAGCTCAATAACAAAGAGATCACTTCCAATCCTTTGCTATATCTTCCATGCCATTTGATAACTCCTTATTAATCATATTTTCCTCTTTCATTGTTAAGTATGTATTTGCCATCTTAAATATCTATAAAGATAACATCTTGTTGTCAATTCAGAATAGATAAAAAGCTATTAGCATCCCACATAATTTCTCTATCTGGAGTTTCATAGTAGTTAATCAGAAATAAATTTATGCCATTGTAATTTTTTCATTTTTTAAAAATATTTATTTTCCCTTGAACTAGTTGGTACATGTCTATCCCTTTAAGGTATACAGGCAATACTCACACCAGCAAAAAAAGGTGAAGTCCCAGATTATGGAGGGTTTATTCTAGCTAAGTCAAATGAAGATAATTAACTAATGGACTTACTTTTCCTTTTTAAAATAAAATACTAATGATTTATTCTGTGTCACCTCAGTTATTTCATAGCAATAACATTAATCTAACTAAAAATCTATGAATTCAGTATGACTTTTTCTAGCTACATCATAGAATCATAGAATCATAGAATATCTTGAGTTGGAAGGGACTCATAAGGATCATCGAGTCCAACTCCCTGCTCCTCGCAGGACTACCTAACACTAAACCATTGGACTAAGAGCTTTGTCCAGATGCTCCTTGAACTCTGACAGGCTTGGTGCTGTGACCACTTCCCTGGGGAGCCTGTGCCAGTGACCCACCACCCTCTCAGTGAAGAACCTTCTCCTAATGTTCAACCTGAACTTCCCCTTGCACAACTGATCCCAGCAAGACCAGAACTCAAGAAGTTGTAGACATATGCCTGAAATTTCTCTGCTCCCTCTCTCTTAAACAAACCTGGATTAATACGGACAGTACAAAATGGTCTGGAAGCTTTAATCCGCATGTACTTAAACCACCATAAACTACCAGTCTCTGCCATCTTGCAGATTTTGAAAACTGGATCACAACAGAAAAACTACCCTTTCTCCCCCTCAGATTGCTTTATCCCTTTCATTTAGTTAAAAATTAATCTTTCATTTTGTCTTCACAGGGAAACTGTCAGCTATTCCAGAGCAGCCTGGCCACAGGACAATCTCTAAGGAGGCACAAGGTAAGGGTCTGAATCCCCTGAATAGAGAAGTGAATTGGTCCTATAACTACCCAGATCCAAGTGAATGTTCCTATACAAAATTACTTATAAAAGGTGGACTTCCCTCTAGTATTCTTTATGATATAGAACATAGAAATTGCTGCTCCACTTTGTGGAAGCCAAACTCACGTGCTGTTAGTATTTATCAAACTGAGTCTGTGACACAGGGAGAAGAAACAAGTGCTGAGCTCAAGATGTTTAGCTGTCAAGATCAACAGGGAATAAACTGAAGCACAACAGGAAACCCAGGAGACTTCTGAAGTGCTTTTCAAAGTGCTGGGGTCTTTAGGATGATAAAAAAAAAAAAAGGTTAGTTAAGGTGTTAGGACTGCAATTTTTCCTTATATGAAGCCTCAATCCATTTTTGCATTTGGAGCTTTGTTCTACAATTTTTGCTGACCTCAGTGTAAATCACTAGCTAAGAATCTGAAGATTTTTTTTTAACATATCAGTCCAGATAATGCAAACACTTTTATTAAGGGGATATCTAAGGAGCTATAGGAGGAGTGGTACGACTTGACAAACCAGTTTTGGATACATATCTTTGCTGTGATATCCCCTCTCCTTTGCTGGCGTGATGAACACTTCTCTTGACCGAACACAGGCGTTTTGACAGAGAGTGACTCAACAAGAGTGTTTGGATTTCAGAAGCAGATGAAGAGAATTCTTTTTTACACATTTTCATGTAACGCCTGTGTTTTATACTTATTGTGATTCCAATCTGAGGAAAGAATTCTTCTGAAAAGAAGGAGAAAACATGGAATATAATTTGCTTCTATAAGTGTATACAGTTAAAGGAAAACTTCATGTCAGCATAACAATAATAAGTTTATTTTAATATTTAATTTACCATAAATTTTAAATATATTTGTATTTTAAAAATCTGATGTGATATGTACTTATTGTTTGATTCTGACATATTGAAAAGAAAGATTCATGAACAAGAGGTTATACAGAGTAAAAGCTGAAAATTTCCTACCATTTTTCCTGAGGAGAGACAGTCAACACAGCTATTTGTGAAGAACAGGACCAGTCACTTGTGCTGAGTAAGCAAACCCATGACCCACTGGAGTCATGCTGTACTGGGAGGAACAGAAGGAGGCAAACAGCTGCATGCAAGCTGATCCATTTTGTCACTTATTGTGCTTATTATGTTTGAAGTACTTCTCATCTAGAGAAGATCAGGAACATGAAATGCTACTGTACAACAACTGATAGAGGTTTATACCCAGTTTTTCTCAAAGAAGCTTTTTTGTCTGTCTGAACTATTAATCTTAATGCCCATAAATCTCCATCTAGGAAAACCAGAAGGAATAATTGCTTGCAAATTAGACAGTCCTAAAATGTGGTAAGACAATTGCAAATGTATCTTTATGATTATATCAGCAAGGCAAGTGACATGATCTGTAGGTCAGATCTTTCTAAAGAAAGAACCCTTTGCTGCTAAAATGAGTTTGTTAATCTACAAGGAAGGGTAAATGACAAATTCTCTGACATTTAGGGATATGAGTGCCTCAGGACTGGAGCATGCCTCAATTCCAAAGAGCTGTCTGAAGCAAATCCAGAAGTGTCAAACAGTGAGGCCATAATTTAGTACAATTTATAATGACCATTCATATTTTCGAAGTTCTGCACAAATATTGACAGAGTAGTCAGAATACAATTTATAACTAGTATATATTTTGTTTCTTAATAAAAGTTGAATTATTTAAGTGGAATACCATCTTCCTATATGATTTAACATTCCGTCTAGTCTTAAAGACTGTAAAGGCTAACAGCACCTGGTAATTTCTAATAAAGTAAATATGATACAGTTACTAACAAGTAATCTATAATCACTGCAAACACATAATGATTTATATTCTTTAGATTTAACACTTCTACCATGACATCATTGTCAGAAATTACTGAATGATATAACCAATGTGCAGTGGAGAAGTGCACTAATCTACAATTTTCCATGTGCTGAAGAAAAAAACTTTCTTTGCAACTTTTTTTTAATTTACATTTTCTGAAAAGGCATCTCATAGTGCAGTTATCAATGCAGATAATAAATGTTAAAAAAAAAAAAAAATTGGATTGTGGCCAAATCCATCAGGTTCCTCTTCCAAAAGATAACTTCCAATAGTCCATCCCTGATGACAGTGCCTTGAATATCTTTAACTTTTCCATCAGAACCATTTAGTGTAACTATTGCTTCTCCACAGCTTGAACATCACTACCATTGTCAGAACCAGGCAAACAAATTTATGATGATGTTCCTGGGAATAAGGAACTAATGCAAAGGGGATTTCTCTGTAGTTCTTCATTAACATTTTATTCATTACAACAAGGGAGTTATAAGAGTTTCCTTTTACGCAAATTAGGTCACGGGATAAAAAATACACAGCATGGAAACACAGTGTATTACTACATAGAACAAAAGATCTGGTTAATAAATTATGATAATGGAATTAGTCTACTGCTAATGCTGAAAGGCACATTTAAATATTGTGAAATTTACTTGGAGAAGGAAAAGCTCTTGCATGTATTCATAAATTGTTTTTCTCCTTTGTGCCTCAGTTTCTGTAGTTCTTTTTTATGTTATTTCCCTCTGAGGGAATATGCATATCCTACTTTAAACATTTGCTTTGGTTTGTTAAAAGGCAAAGGAACAATTTGAGTGGGTAGAAGACAAAGTTTTACTCTCTTGTTTTTCAAATGAATACTTTAACTAAGTTCAGAGACATCCTGGATCAATTCAGTCAGATTCATTCTGGAAATGATAGTATATAGACTGAAAATAAATAAGCCTAATAAAAAAAAAAATCCTTAAACTTTAATGCCAAGCAGATAATCATTAAGAAAACATGTGGCCCTTGCCATAGATATCTATTATCATCACAGTTACTTAGTTTATTTATTTATTAAAATTCTTGGGTTTGTTTGTTTGGTTTGGATTCAATTTATTTCTAAGATTTCTTTAAAAAAAAAAAAAGGCTAAATTCAGACCTGGTTTAAATGGTCTAACTCTATTGAGCTAATTAATTTGCAACTACCTCATTAATTCAGTGATTACCTTCAGTTTATTCATTACATTAACTTAACTCCTTTTTGTCCATTTATGCAAGGTCTGAATATACCCAGAGGATGACACTATGAAGACTCTTTCTTACAACTTTTCTTTTGGCAGGAAAATAAGGAAAGATTCTCCATTTCTTCCAAAGTAAAGCAATCAATTTTAACCATTTTTCTGGGAATGTCACTACCCACCCCAGCTGAGGGCATTCCTCTTGTCAAAAGAGAAAGAGCAGACATTTATCAGAACAATATCTTGCACAGAGCAATTTCTTCTCTAAAATCACAATTTCTGTTCTATTATTGATAATACTGTGATTAACAAAAGGCAAAAAGGAAACCAAGCCATGAATGACTCCCCTAAACTCTTTTACGTTTTAAAAATTATTACTAAAAAATTGTATATGTATGGATCATCTCACTCCCAATCTTTTAAAAAGATAAATACAATTTTTAAAGATAAACTGATCAGGAATTTTATCAGTGTAAATCCCAAAGTGTCTTTCAATAATTATTAAGGAATAAAGAAGGATCTTTGAAATGGAACACCCTTGATGATCTTTCATGCCATGTAATTTCACTTTTTTCTAAATCATTGGTAACTTTTTAAAAAGTCCACTACTCTGCTTTTCATGTCAGTATACTCACAATTAGATCTGTAAAAGGACCTACACATCTCCTTGCCGCTTTATTTGACAAAGTCAAAAGTGTAGATCAGCTGCTAAGTCCAGGAATCCATGTTTGAGAAGTTGCTTGGGTACTTATGTCTACAGTATGCCTTGCAGTACAATACAGGGTGTTAGCACTGCTCAGGCTCGGTATAGCATGACACCTTGAAGATTAAGGCTGGATGCCAGAAGTGTTGTAGTTACCTCAATGTGGCCTTCATGCTAAGAGCTACCCTGGCATAGGTAATTTGTTTCTGTGCCAAAAAGTCATTCACATGGAGTCAAATCAAACAGAAAATATTATCATATGTGCCTTGGTGTAGGCTTACTTAGGGTAACTTTTTAAAGAATGGCCAGCACTGTCTGCATCTTAATGCTACTGAACCCTCAGAGAGTACCTATCTTGCAAGCCTACTGGCAACTCCCATCCATCAGGTGTCCAAAAACAGGATTATGAGGCTTGACCTTGCGCAGGCTGCAGTTGTTACACAGGATGTTTCCAGAGAAATAAAAGAGTACTTCTGTAAACTAATGGTTAAGCACTAACATATTAGCCTTGTATTAAATCCAAAATGCAGCTGTGATTGAAATCAGCAGACTTCAGTCTTCAGAGTGACAGCAGATACTTAAGTTCACTGGCACAAAGATAATTCTTAAACATGAATGTTCCTATTTAGCTGGTAAGATTCTCTGAGTGTATTTACTGTACTGTGATCTACAGGTAGAGTTCATTGTATTTAGTATTTAGTCTTCCTTTATTAAATGTGCTCTGTAGATGTGCAGATAGGGTCCAGAAGATATTTCTCTTACTTACCAGTAAAATGCTCTAAAATGTGAGGATATTTTGAAAAAGGTATTATGCGCAATTATATGCTTAACTTTAAAAAAAAATCTTGGCAATGTGGATTATAGATGGAGCCATATAATTCTAAGGTAGTTACTATTCAAATGTGTACAGAAATACTCTTATGCCTCTCATTTCCTACTGACTGGCTCTGGTTCTGAGCTTAGCAAACCAAAAGTCTAGACCGGCTTCTGGTGCCATGCCTTGATAACTGTTCAGGAAGCATAAGCATTTCACTTGAATAGTCTTGAACATAGGATGGGGATTTGGCAGCAGGTATCTTATTTCTTGCCTTGTGGTGAAGAGAGGGTGCCAGTGGTATACTTATTGGGGCAGATATGTCAGGAAGGTTTGCCTTGGGGTCAGTGTAGGAATTCAAGTAGGACTGTGACTCAAAGATTCACAGTCTTTGATAGCTACAGGGAAAGATACCCTTTTTTACTCTGTTTCTTCCATCCCCACTTGGATTTGAATGTGAATAGGAAAACCCAAACAGCAAGCAAACCCTTTTTCTACTACTGGAAATCAGCTGTATAAGGTCCTTTGTCCTGAATGTGAAATCTGAAAAAAAGGTTTTCAATATTTCTCCTTCCCCAAGCCTTCTTATTTTGCTCCCAGTTTTCCAGATACCTATACAGACAGTACATCTAAAATAATTGTTTCTACATAATAATAATTATTATTATTCAATACCTAATGGAAAACTCAACAAATAGTAATTCTCAATCACGAAATGTACCCCCATTAGGAGCACAACTTAGCAATGCATAAATGAACTCTGAGAGCAAAGACCACTGATTCA
Source organism: Aquila chrysaetos chrysaetos (assembly GCF_900496995.4). Classification (NCBI taxonomy): domain Eukaryota; kingdom Metazoa; phylum Chordata; class Aves; order Accipitriformes; family Accipitridae; genus Aquila; species Aquila chrysaetos. The sequence goes on along the minus strand of NC_044017.1, from coordinate 19,588,228 downwards.
AGAGCAATCATCCTTTTCAGAGCAGGCTAATGTGCATGTTAGAGCAACCCCTGCATGAGGCTACACTGAATTACAGGCACATGTGCAGTAGATAATCCAAACTCGAACTGACCTTGGCAGCAGTCCAGGGATCATATTTTCCCTGGGAGGAACTGCTCTTGAGTATTTTTTTCAAAAGTGCTAGACATTAACATTGTATTCATAAACTTTTTTTTTTTCAGTTATTTAAATTATAACAGGTTTTATAAAATAAAAATCTAGTGCATTTCCTAGATTTATGCTCAAATCTGCAAAACTATCACTAAGTTCAATGGTGAAAACATTGGCCTTTACCATTTTACAAAATTTGATGGCTCCAGTAAAATTAGTATCTATTTTTATATTGAATTGCTTTTCTAGGACTCAGTCTAGCTGAAAATACTTTTCTTATCTAAGTGCCAATTTAATCCTTTAGAGACAGTACATGTATCAACCTTTCATTAGACTGCTTTTCAGGAGAGAAAGAAAATTTAGAAATTTTTAAAGTTTTGAATGACATTACTTTTGTTCTAAAATCAGTACTAATAGCTCTAAAACTATACTAGCTTCGTAGTCTGTTCTAATAAATAACTGAGAGAGCAGTTCTAATAAATAACTCAGAGAGCAGCATGCACTTGTGTCAGCGGTCCGGGAAGTCTCTAGACTATGTGGGTGACAACTGCCCAATGCAATTACTAGAGGGGCCAAACAGGGATAAAGTTCCTTCTGACCCACTGCTCACAAACAGGGAAGATGCTATGACAAATAAGCACAGAGGCAGCAACGAGGGCTGCATTGGCTATTAGACATTCTATCTTCCTTAAAGGAAAGCTTGGGAAGATAAGCACCAGGGCTAGGTCTCTGGACTTAATAAGAGCTGACTTCAAACTTTTTAAACAAGTGCTAGGAAATCCTTGGGGAAGCTGCCAAAAGGGAGGAGAAAGGCAGTGAGGAGAGCTAGTTGATTTCAAAAGAAAATGTGTTGGGATCTCGGGGACAAACTACTCCCATTCTGCAGGAAGACTGGGAATTTTGGCCAAAGGCCCAGTTGGCTGGGAAAGGAGTTTCTCAATGAACTTAATGCAGCAGGTTATCTACAGCAGTTGTGGCATCCACACCCTTGGAGCCAGCCAGCGGGCTGACCTGATGCCATGTTGCTGATAGTCCTACTTTAAGCTGGCGGCTGGACTAGATGGCGGCACCTCAGGGAAAATATATTTAAGAAAGGGCAAAAGGCCATCAGATGAAGAACACACTAGCTCTTCCTAAGCACAAACCAATGCAAATAACACCAGAAGAATTTTCAGAGGTTTTTTTCTAGATGTGATAGGAACTTACCACTTGGGTCCAGATTCTCACAGGTATAAAAGCCCGTTACTGTAGCTGACAGTAATGAGTTAAGTGCCTATGTACCTTTGATTTTTTTTTAATTAGTTCTTTAGTAATCTGCCATCCTCAGATGGAAGTTTTATAGGTGAAAACCATCATAATTATATATATTAAATGTTTGTCCACAAAATGATTCATCACAGATTTACTTGTCTTTCCTTTTGCTTTATAGTACCTGTGACCTTCGTATATTCAGTGGGATTTGACTTAAAGAACTGCAATTTGTAGAATACTATATTTCAATATTTTAACTGATTTTTTTTTAAAGAATACTCTCTTCAAGACCACCCAATTTTATAGACTTTTTTTGGTGATTTTATTACCTCTTTTTGCAGACTATCTGTATTTTTAGTTTATGGTCATTGATTTTATGAGCTTCCTAATTTCGAGCTAGATGAAGCTGTTGAGAAGTTCTGTATGCTTGTAATCTACACTGCAGTCATCTTTAGGAAAACATTAATTGCAATCACTTACTGCATACAAAACAATAAAATATTACATCTATAATTCCAAGGACAGTGATCAAGTGAAGCAACTTTTCTCATCTCTCTGTTTTCATATTTTCCTGCCTTCCAAAATGGTCTTCATATTATTTGTAAAGAAAGAAAAGTAATATATTCAGTATCTGCATGTATTCCTAGGCACTTGGTATTTTCTAGAAGCCTGTATGTTTGGTAAAGCTACCAAACTACTACAAAATTGATAATCCTGAATAAAAGTGTTTTGCTTACCACAGTATATTCTACCAAATATTGAGGTATTGCAGCACCCATTTTTGCACAGGAAGAAGACTAATTTTTTTTTAATAGTTATCCTCTTAATGATGCTTTTTATATCCTTTTAGTGATGCTTTTTCTTTTATACAAGAGTAAGAATATAAGACTTCTTGGTTTAAAAAAAAAAAATATCCTTCCCTTCCATTCTTCTTATCTCTGAAGGTTCTCTCTGGACATCCAGACTTTGATATCAGTAAGAAGATTCTTCAGAGGACTTGTGCATTTAAAGTAACTTCAAGACCTTTTTATGCTTACTTGAAATAAAGTATTTCTTATACTACAAATTTTAAACATGTAGTACATGCAGATATTAAAGTTAGATTCTTGTTACCATTTATGCTATGTTTTTCATCTACAGCTTAGAAAACAGTATTCGTAGAACTTTATTCCTAATAAATAGATTTGTAAAATATGTCATCTGTTCATCTTGATGTAACAGTTCCAGATAGAGTACTGTCCAGGAACAATTTGCAATTCATTTTGAATGTTATTTACTAGACTAAGAGTAAGAAGTATAAAACTCTAGGCTATTTCTAAATGGAGACAGAGAAGTGGATTATAGGCTTCATTAGCACTATTGCATTAATGAGGATTTACCAACTAATTTCTCTAAAACATATGTCAGTTCCTAGTGATGTAGGATTGGAACTGTCCTCAAGACATATAAAGTCATCAAATTCATCTTTCTTAACTGAAGCAAGAATACATGTACACTGATATTTTTGTGATCTATTCCTCCAGTAAAGATATTTCACTGTTTCTAATTGTCCTGTTCCAGTGCTTAACTATCCCTAATATTTGAGGACATTAGAGTTTAAGAATGTATGTCTATATGCTCACTTATAAGTTATGGAGATTTTAGTATGATAATGCTTCTGTGTGTATTTTATAAACAAATTTGTACTTTTTGAATCGACATCTAGCATTATATTCTATGAAACCATCAATAGTAATGCTGCTGAGGTTAATGGAGATTTTAATGTTAACTCTACTGACTCTATTGCATGAATAAAGCTAGTTGGGAAATCAACATCTACCTTTTGCTTTTCACATAATCATCAATAATAATAATGTATTTAAATAGAAGAGAAAAATAAAACTCTACTTCAAGAATCAATAATGTTGGTAATGATGTATGTAATAGAATATGGCTAGCTTTGACCCCCAGAGCTCTGCACAAGCGACTCATTCTGATTAGTAAACCGAGCAAAACTTAATGTGAAAAATACATAGACAATGGTAACCCAAATATTGACATGTCCAATAATATATGGAATTTGGTTCCATCAGAAGGTTCTGCTGATACCACAAACTGCCTTCAGGACTGAATTGCAATCTCAGTACTTGACAAAAGGAATGACAATTTATTACAACAGTGTCCCCTGTTGCTGCTGTACAACAGTGTCCCCTGTTGCTGCTGAATGTAAGATCCTATGTTTCTAATTCAAGACTGATTTTTAGCTTCATTATATCTCACTTGTGAAAATTATCTTTAACGGGGTTTCACATACAATTATTCAACTGAAGATTGATTTATTATTATATATTAAATATTGTTTATACTGTGCTTTATGCTGGACTTTTATTCGAGCAAAACTGCAGGAAGATATTGTATCTTTGCTGCAAAGGCTGAACTACTGAAACTGAAAAAATCTTATTCACATTATTATGAGTGCAGCTTTTTTATGTAAGACAAAAATTAAGTAATAACAGCTTTATTTTACAGTACTCATTTTCAGTGTTTTCTGGTTCTAGGTTTTTGGGGTTTGTTTGGGGGGTTGTTTTTTAACAACTAATTTTCAAATTTTTCAAATTAAAACAGCCCCATTTCCTAATCTGAAGCAGATAGGACATCCTATATTTCTAGTTCAATCCTGTGTCATTTCATGTTCTAGACATTAAGGCAGTTGCCTTCAGTGTGTTCAGTGTAAATCTTTCTGCCAGCTTTTTAGAGCCATACTTGCTTACAGCCTTTAGAAAGACACCTATCATCTAAAGATCTTATATCTAACTGATACTAAAGTGGAAGCCTCATACAGACTAGTATGGCTTTCATAGCAGATGAAAAGCATTGTATTTTAGTTGCAATCAATTCTTACAGGTAGGTCATAATGAAGAACATTTATACTAGCTCAACAGGATTTTTTTAAATGGAATTTATTGTTCCTATTCAAACATAGCGGTAGGATCAGGACCTGTATTATTTTCAGAATTCACATTGTAAAAAATACTTAGCTAAAGGCTTTTCAAATTAATAGTGATATATTTTACACCCCCCCAAAAAAAAAAATCTGTAATTGTTGATAAATTCTTGGATATCTAGATTTTATTTGTATCCTATTCAAAATATTATTAATTTCTTCTTTTACAAATTATTTCTCTTCCTATACATGAAAATAGAAACACAGGGCCTGACCAATGAGAATAGATTTTTGTGGTGTCTAATCCAACCTCTTGAATACAGCAATAATTTCTTTTTTATAATTGCTGTAAATTGATACATACTCTGGACACATTCTGTCTTGTTAAATGAAATTGTTTTAACTTAACAGGGCCCTACAACTGTGGCATTAAACTTTAATATAAATGTTATTCACACATCTTAAATGTGTTATTAGTCATGTACTCCACAGGAAAAAAATATTATTGTATGTTCTTTTGAATATTTCATCTGCTTCCCTTCACCCACTACCTAATATGCCATGGTCTGAGGTGCCAAGTCCTCCCATCCAAACCCAGAATACAGATCTTAACTGGGATAACTACTTACTTCAGTTCAAAAAAATGAAATCCTAAGGAGATATCAAATTCATGGGAAAAGACCAATGAAAAAAATCATTATCTACTGATTTTTTCCTCTCTTCTCCCTCAGCCCTGTAAAATTCTGATTAGCAAGTCTGTTAAATTATAAGCTGGTTTCCTTCTATCTGCCTGGTATGCCTTCTGCAAGGATAACTGGAAAGTTGAGCTGTACCTAGGAGATAACTCAATAAGTGCCTGTTTCCTCCTCTTCTTCTTTTCTTTTTTTTTTTTCTTTTTTTTTTTTAAATGTTTTTGGTTTTAGCATTCCATTCTATCCCATTATTTTCCTCTCAGAATAAAGTAGCCATCATGAGCATAAGATGCAGGAGGCTTGTACAGCTTCTGCAAATCAAGAGTCAAAATTGACACTTTCTATACCTCAGAACTGTAGTTGACAATTCTGTAACTTTTTTTCAGGATGATAAGAAAAAACAAACAGAATAGGGAATGAAATACTGCATGGTAGTTCATAAAGGCAGAATACAATTAGGAGATCTCATATAGCTATGAATGTGCTAGGTAGAGAACTTAAAAGGAAGATTTTTCACAAATGAATCTTTATTTTCCTTACTAATTAATAAACACCATGCTGTGAATAACTGGTGATAATGTTCTAATAAGAAAAATCAATAAATTTACACCCAGGGTCACCGTAATTGATGCGGCAGAATAGAAAAATGTATTCTCCATTGATCCTTTAGCAATCTTCTAACTAAAAAGGAGAGGAAAGAAAGCCAATTACTGTAGTATGCCTCTGAAAATGATAAGATTAAAACAAGCTAATTATGTGTTCTTGAATAACTACAATTTTTGATGAAAGTAAGTAGAATAAGGGCATCCTGTGTCTCCAGTACAGAGATATTACTTTTTACTAATTAAAATATAGTAATTTTACATTTAATGTCTCTTAACCAATAGGCAAACAAATAGTTAGAAAATAAAACTTAAAAATCTCCCAGGATAAAACCTTTTGATGTTGCTGTGAATAGAGGATTAAATTGAGGAATGAAACAAGCTCCTGGAGCATTGAAGCTCAAGGAATTTTCATACATGAGCAAACAACATTTATGGAGAAGGACAGTGACCACACAAATAAATCCTGGGAAAAACTGTCCACTTCTTTCTGTTTTCCATAAGAAGTATTCTTTCAAGTGATTCCCGGATAACACCACATATGCAGAACCCTGATGCCTTCCAGTGCAGGTTTATCCATACTGGAGTATGGTTGTAACAATTTAAAAATGACCAGGTCAAAATGACGTAGAAAGTCAGCAGCATCTACTGCTCTTTTTGGTCTCATGGTGCAATAAATTAAGTCATTACAAGATCAGATTTCTCTTTTGAAGATTAAATAGGTACATAACCTTTCTTTAAAACTGTTAGTAAAATTCATTAAAATATGCAGAATTAACTAGATTTCCCTTCTTCCTTTCCTTTGCTACTGTAGACAACATCAAACCCACTGGAAATATAAGGTAAAGGAATTATTCAATACTGCTTGAATGCATATGCAACAACATGTATAGTTATTCTGACTGCAAACACTTTATTTCAGTTTGAGGTATAGCATGCCATTTTAAAGACTAGATTTAATCAGGTTCTTCACCTCCAGATATTCTGTCATGGAGGTGCATGGTTTGAAGCTGTTACTTTGCTACACAGGCATCTCCCATTAAGTCTATGCAAAACTTAGGCAGTTTCTCTTGACTTATTTAATTCCCTCCAATATTGTTGGATTAATTTATTTTGACCATACTCAGCAATCTACTCAGTGTCTGCCAAACTCACCTTTTTGCTAGCATTTGAAGCCCACAATATTCTAGTTAAGGTCTGTTTTCTAGGTATTCCTCAGCTAATCATGACTGTGACTCTGACATTAAAAGCTACCACCTCTAGCACATATTCCGCACTTGAAAGTCAGTGGGTAAAACCAAAAATAAGTTAGGAAGTAAGGACTAGGTTAATCTTTGGACTCTAGTTTCACTGAAATACCTAAACCCACATACACTAAATGCTGAAATCCAACTGTATTTTTGTCATTTCCTAGGCACCGGTTCAGGTTCAGCTGTAAATTCTAGGATACTATTTTTCCTTTGGTTTATCAGCTATAAGATTCTCTTTTTGCATTTCTTCATTTTTTTCCAGATCATCAGCTATCTATACTAGCTTTTAAGACACAGACATAAAATCAGTGTATTTGGAGCTGCAATTGAGAATAACTACTTACTACTATAATTGCCTGATAATTACTTACCTCATATGCTATTTTGTCTTTCTTAACCTAGGTACATTATAACCTATTGTCACAACAGTTCCTTTACTGTGTGGAAGTGTGTATGTTTTAAAGTGGGAGATTTTCTTCCTGCATAGAACAGGACAGCTGTAGATTCCCAGGCAGATTCTCAGGAACCAGTCAATAATAAATGTCAGGAAAGGGTGTTGAAAAAGAATAACATCACTGTGGAAAAACAAATACTCTTTCTGTGGAAAACCAGTCTTATGAGTCTGTATTTTACAATAGCATTGTAAATGTGATTTTGTTAGGATTTTCTTGGTCACATACTTTTCAGAGAAAGAGCTGAGCTGAAAGTTAAAACAGATGCAAGAAGCTACACTTTGCCCTAGGCATGCTTTCACTAATTTTAGTTTGTTATTATTCAGTTCAGTGAGCTTGTTCAAGTTTAACATTTCAATTAGTTGTGTAACTACCTAAAAAGAAGTATCATATAAAGTCGTTTGTGTTTTAAGGGATCCTGATGCTGGTTCATAACATGGAAAGTACTTGCTCGTGCTGTTCAAACATGTTTGATCAAACCTAGAGGACTTTACCCTAGGGGCGGGTTCTAGAAAGAATGCAAGAGATTCACTTCTCTGCCATTGCATAGACACTGGCAACAGTCCAAGGAAGGACGAAGTCACTAAATCTGGATAGTGCTCTGTGAGTTATCATCGTCAGAACTAGTCAGGAACATTCCTCTTTCAGGGTCCCCTCTTGACCCATTTTTCTACACTGAAAAAAGTATAATAAAATATTGAATAATAATATTCAAATCATTGTTCTTCCGAAAGAGAAAATAAATGTAAATACTCTGTGTTATTACCCACAGACATCGCAGAGTGGCTCAGAAATAAAATTTAAAAAACAAAAAAAACCCCAAAAAACCCCCAGAAACACCACTTCTGATTCTAGTACCATTATTCCTTTAATGTTATGTTGAAATATTTCATTGAAAGCTTAGTAGAACACTGAGCACCCAGCACTATTTCAGATTTCAGCAGCTGAAACATTATGAGTACAAAAAAGAAAATTGTTAAAGGTAAAGTGTTCAGTACATTCATTATACACCCTGTCCTTAAATACACATATGTAAAATCAAAGTGTATTATAAAATCGCGTTATACATTTTTGGCTTCACTAGCATTATATTCCATTATTAGTGTCACTAAGATGAGTATTTGCATTCACATATGCTTCACTAGGCTTTTTTACAACTGCAATTGTCATATACCACTGAAGCCATCTTAGTACCTAACAGGCAAGTAAGAAGATCAGAGAAAATGGAAAAGACTGTTTGGAAAGAATAAAGAGAGAAAAAATGTTAATGTTAACCTGAAACCAAATTATACTCCCTTCAGCTTTGCATTGGGCCTGCTTATCTGCTGCCTTTCTCATCTAATCTTTTTATCTGTGCAAAATGTGTTTAAAATAATAGTAATTAGAACAGCAGTATTTGCAGATACAGAGTTACAGATGGGATTCATTTCTAAAATTTAAGTATCCAGTCTAAGTGTCATACTTAACCTTCTATAGTCTAAGTTTGACTTTTAAACAACAATGAAAAGAACTGGGTGTCACCAGAGTAGAAAATCCAAGCATTTTAGACATTTATTTCAGGATGTTCTGAATTGCCAGCTGCAGATTCCACGGAGTACCCAGAAAGATTAGATTATACTCATGATTTACTTTCAGGCAGCTGAAGTTGGATGATATGAATTGCATGCTTCTAATTTTTAGATGGCTTGAAGTGAGATTATAGGCAAGAGGGAGTAAAAATATGACTCTTAAAACACCTGCTGTCTTCGGAATACATGTGTTCAACTGCTTATATTTCAGCAGAATAAGAAAAGTACAAAATTCACCAGCAAAATCTATTTCTGAGAGATTTGATCCTAGAGATTTCGAAGTGGTCAAAACTGGTGGTTGATAGAAAAATCCAATGAGGATTTGATTCTATGAAAAATCACAGGCATAGCCTAACGTCCAAAGTCAGGAGTTTCTAATATATCACTCATGATATATTAACAATAATAGAGTGGGAAGGAGTTAGTTGAAAATAAAAAATGATGTAATTTTTGACTTGTTCCTGGTTTTCTGAGAAAGCAGTGTCTGCAGATGGGTATTACACATCCACAACTCTAATACAGGACCACTCAATGAAGACATTCTAGACATGCAGAAGCATGAACTGTATTTTCCTGCAGGCTTATTAACAAATGACTGAAAGTATTAAATCTGCAAACTCATTTCTGAGGAGATCTAGAGTAAACTTATATGAAGAGCATTTTGAGAGCCTCAGTCCAGGGCTCTGCTGAGCAATTTAACAGGTCTGAATTAAAAAGCTTGTTTATGAGGTAGAGTTGAAAAATCTCTGTTTTTCAGAAAAACTGTTGATTCAGAAGGGCAACTGATAGGGAAACCAGTATGTTCTTGTATACATTTTTATCAAGGAACTTAATCTAACATAGGTCAGATGAATGACACATAAGATGTGCCTACTTCACTACATTGTCTAAAGCTCAGGTAGATGAATCCTTACTTCAGAGTATTTCAACATGTTGAACAGATTTTCCATACCCTTTGCTAAGTAGCTCTTTGCCAAAAACTTTTCCCACTCTCTTCTTCATAATTTATTCATCTTTCCCCTTACTTGGCCCTCATACCTGGTCTTCCCTGAATTCTACCAGCTACCTTTCCATGATCCTTCTTTCCCTTCCTTTGCCTTCACCTTCACCTTTACATTTGCCTTTGTTTCCCTTTCCCTTTCCCCTTCCCCTTCCCCACCGCCTCCCCCTTATTCTTTTTTTTTGGTTCAGTGTTACCTCTCCACTGCATGCTCCTCAGAGTGGGACCAATAATATATTTGTATTTGTACATTACTTTGCAAATGGGGCCCCTTCTTGATTAGTCTTCCATTTAGTTATAAATATAAGTAAAAAAAAAATAATCATAGGGGGTTGGAATGTGAGAAATAATGCTGGCTGTCCAGATTTTTGCAGGGTTCAGTTAGCCATTCTGCATGCTAACAGAGTAAGTTACTGAAAAGGCTGTTGTTCTGTGCCTAAGAATGTGTTCTTACCACTTCTGCACTAAGAAAGGCAGAATCAAAATATTTTATTCTAACTACAGTTAGGTAGTGAGTTTATAATGATTTATAAAAGGAAGCTGCTCTTTTCGAAAATATGCTGTATAATAAATGTCTGAACAGTTTCAGTTCTTTATCATCAGTCCCAGACTATAGTATTCACAGAATAGTTAATCAGTTCTGTTGTTCAAAATATAAAATTGACATCTGTTTACATCTTATATCCCTATGATGTCCAACATTTTCATGAAACCTGAACATTTAAAAATAAGCATATCCACATTCTGGAGGCTTTCTACATAAAGGGTGTACACGCATATGTTTAAAACCAGGTGTATGTATATCCTTATTGTGGTTTGTGTTTGTGTATAAACATATATATTTGATTACTGTTTTTCATTCCTTTACACATTCTTGTTCTTTATGATCTATTATTTCTTTCTGGCTATAAAGCAGCAAGTGCCAACACCTCTACAACTAATGAAGCATATATCTCTGCTTTGAATACATTATAGTCATAGCACTAAAGAAAGAGCATTTGGGGAACTTTTAATAGCAGTACAGCATGTGTTGCTCTTCTAATATGTTTTAACTTTGCTGCTTCTGTAATAACAATCAAGTTTGCTACATTCATGCTACAGGTGGAAACGTTTTCCTGGTTTACATAATTCTACAGTACTTACGTTATTGCAATACAAGGGAGAAAAATCTCTTTTAGATTAACAGATTTTTTTCTAAGATGCTGTTTCTGTATTCTAGGGCTTACGTATCTTCAAAATAATAAAAAATACTAAAAAAATGTCATTATGGACTAAATCCTATTGTCCTTTCTCTCCAAATAAATGCAAGATTTGACTTTATCTGATTCCATCTAGTGATATATGTAAGATACATTTTTCACTATACAAGAAGGAAAAGTTTCAAAGCTAAAATGAAATGCACATATTTTGCTCCTGCAGTAACAAACTATGCAAAAACAAATTCAAACACACCTACTGAAATACTTGTAATAGCTGACTCCTTGTGTAAAGTGAATAAAAATATTCTGGGGAAAATGGAGAATTCATATGAACTCGGATTGCCAGAAAAAAACTGCATATTTTCTCTCATAAATCCAAACAGGAATGAGTAGGAAAAAGGAAATGATCATTTATGGCAAACATGATATGTCATATTCCACACAGTAATTAGGTAGAATGAGGTAGAGAAAATCTCTGTCTAGAACGAGGCAAGGTTTACCTGCATCACATAATCTTGTACATGAAGTTTGATGATATAAAAGGAAAATTGCAGTGCGGTCCCAATTTTCCTTCAGAATTTTTTTGAAAAACTCACTTTATTATATTTTGCATTGTCCCTCCTATCTTCCCAACTTGAGAATTACCTCAATCATTATTAAATTTCATTCTTGATAGAATAAATCTACTCCACTTTATCTGACAGAAATTACTACTGGGCATCAGTATCTGGCAGCAGAAAAGTATTTTTAATATTTCAATATTCATTTTTCTCTATGGACCTCGATGAATCTAACAGATTATTCTGATTGAAAATTTGGTCAAAACCCAAAGTAACTTAATCAGAAATCACCTCCTCCTTGAAAAAAATTTTTAAATGGTTTAACAAGCATTCAAGATAATCCTAATTTTTACACTTTGCCAAACCCACTAATATTTCCGGTGCTGCCCTCCAGTAATTTCTGCCATTCATAGGCTCCAGGAATATTAGTCTCACAAAACATATCTCTATAACTGGCATTAATTGGCACACTGATTGGCAGAGCATAACCTACCATGTCATGCCCAGAAGTGGTCCTTCTATGTCAATACTGAAGAAGAAGAGGTGGAATGCATGCAGCAGAACTCAGTGTCGCTACCCAGGATGGAGGACAAGACTTTGGTCTCCAGGGCATACTGTTCACCATGATGCTAAAACACTGAAATTTAAAAGTGGAAAAATACACTTTTCCTCTATATGCTAGTTGTGAGTTAACACAGATGTCAGGAAAATGACCACTTTTTCTTTCCTCCTGAGCCCTCTCCACCACTATCACCACCCCCACTCTTTTTCTGTCACTCTTGGTTACATCCTGACTCCAGTCTTTTATTGTGTTGCCTAAAGATACTCTACCAGTCACGTTAAAATCAGTCTCTCTTTTAACCACTTCTCCCACAATTATTTCTGTCCTTTTTTCTACAGTGTTTAGAAGCAGTGGTGATCAACCACCCTCCCACAGGTCAGCTGTGAGGCCATTACTATCTCTAAAAATTGTCCTCGGTGCCTGCTTCCACCACTGTACCTGAAAGAAGCTATCTAACAAAAAAAAACCAGCTTTGAGAGACATAATAAAGGACATATATTATAATGGAAGATTAATGCTCCACTATATCTTTTATCTATGTCTTCTTTTCTCATATTTTAAACACTTTGGGGCAGTTTAGCAACAACAGAATAATGCAAAACAGGAACATATTTCATGTGTGCTTTGTATTCTGACTGTGAGAGAGCTCTGCTTGAAGATGTGTTTAATTATACAAAGGAGAAGGCTGATACTTTCTCACAAATACAGTGGGAATTCAGACTACAGGCAGCAGATGCGCACAGGGCTTTTCATGTGGAACAGCCTGAGTGTTGGGTCTACTTGTTGAGGAATGTATCTCAATATAGATCACCAAATTTCACTACACTTCTGCATGATGAGGTCATTACTTTGAAATAAATCTTCAAAAATTAAAGATAATATTAAGGTGGGAAACTGATACAATATTATACACTGCAATTTTTTTCCATTACATTAAACATGAAAAATCTAAGCATTTTATAAGAGGACTGGTAATTGCAATATGACTGGACATGAGTTATATTTCTTTATCTTAATTCCTGACATTTCTGTCATGAATCGTCATGTTATGTTCAGCTCAGTCACTTTAGTTTATAACATGAGACAACAAACATGACAAAATATGTCACAATAACCCAGATAACATGTCAGAAATTTTTAGGAAAAAAAAAATCTTTCTCTTTTAGCTTGGACATTATCCTTCTCCCACAAAAAGGAAAGAATCGAAATTATATTCTTCACAACTGCAACTGAAATAATCTATTTTAAAGTTTGTGTTTGTGTCTCTTTTTTTGACTGGCATTTTTATATGTATTTCACTAACAACAGACAGCTAAAGGAATGTTTATAAGCTAACAACAAAAATGAATGGAAACAATTAAATGTAGCTTGTAATATTGAAGAGAAATTTTGTTAGTCCTCTTTTCATAATTCATTCAAGATGGGAAGCTGACATTCAGGCATAACATTTATTCTTCAATGAGATCTTTATTATATCCAGTTTTAAAGAGAAACTGCTTAAAGTTCCAGCAAGTTAAGTGATCTGGTCAAGGTTATACTGTAAAACTATGCATTGAATTTATTTTGGAGCATGGCACATTTCAGTTTTCTGGTATACCATACTGCTTCTCCATTACTGTTTTAAATCAAGAATCAACCCAGAATGGTATAAAGTATACCAGAACACTGTGTACTGAAAAATGAAAGCACCAGATGCTTGATGCAAAATGTAAAACCTGTCAAAAAGAGTCATAGAAAAGTTATTTTTTAAGAATGCTTTAGTATGTAATCTGTTTATTCCAAGGTTTGTTCAGACTTTTATAAAAATTATGAAAGGTCATACTGTAGACTAAAGCTGTTTCCAATTTGCAGGGACCATTTTGTTGTCAACTGGTAGTCTTTTCCAATGTTTTTCATTATTAGGGGAACCAATTAAAACATACTCAGACTGTGCCACATATCTTAAGTATGTAATTTGTAGAAAATTCTTATCTGTCCATTACCTTTATTCTATTCCATTTTCTTTGCCCTGTCTTTGGGTAGTGGGATCACTTTTTTCCCTTTTAATAAGAGTTTTGTGTTAAAACTGGCATGTTGAAATGCCTGACATGAGAATTCTCAAACTGTCTTAACTAGATTTTGGCATTTAATAAGCTGTAAACTGCTGAAGCTATTTGCAGATGAAGTCTCATTTTTGTCCATCAGCAGGGGGCTGGGAGCATAATTAATTGAGTGAAAGTTAAAAGACGGACAGCATGGTTACATTTATGCAAATATTGCAGGAGAACATCTAACAGAAAAGAAAAATACCTTGTAACTGATTGGTTTGGTTTGGGACCAAAATCCACAGGGTCCATTTAAACATTGCAGATTGTGCATATGACAATTAAGACCTATGGTGTTGGTTTTTTTTTTTAATATACTTTCTGCAATGGAAAAAAATAATAAAGAGAACCTTCACTAACAGTCAAAGTTCCAAATCCAATGAGACAATTCTATTTCTGTTTTAAGCTCTTTTACTGCTCATGAATGTTAAAATAGATTAAAAAAAAAAGGTATTACAAAAATCATATGATGCATGTGTCTTCAACCATATGCCAGTCTCTGCTGTTTATTTCTTTTATTCATATCCCAGTCATATGCATCCTGGTACACCAAAGATTCTATTTAATTAAAGTTAGTTAAAAGCTTAAACCACAGAGATCAGGACAGCTGCTGCAGGTATTAACCTGGGTGCTGCTTAGGGTGATCAGAAGCTCTTTTATTTATTCTATTTTATATTATATTTTCTTGTAAGAAGTTTTGTTGATTTTTTTTTTTTTTTCCTCCTGGCTGCTACTGTGTATTGGAACTATTCTTTTAAAACCAAAAGCAGCAAACATGGACATTTGGATTGAAACACTTTCCCTTTTATAATTTGGGGGGCTTTTATTATATATTTACAAGATAACAATTGCAACCTTGTTCGTTGATTTTTGACTATGCATGAAGAGCATGATGTACATCAGATAAAACTTGTAAAGAGATTTTGCTAGAGAATATAAACTCTAGTTCCTCTTTTTTCCTTCATGTGGTTTAACTTGAGCATCTTATTCCAGCAGGGTAACAACTGGCAAATAGTTTAGTTTTATCAGGCAGAGGAACTAGTGTATTACCCATTTATGGTAAAGATAATGTGCATGGATTTCTGCTGATCTCAACGTGCCTGGATTCGATGGATTCCTCCTATATTCCACATTGTTGCCAAATATGCTAGAATCAGCTCATGCTAAAGCTTGAAAAGAATAGGAAGAATGTACCTTTAGGAAATAAAATGCTTCCTATTTTCTGCATCTGTATCAACAGGAAAGTAAACCCTGATTCTCATTCATGCTAAGGTTTCTTTTCAACGCTTGGTGATGCAAAGTGCCAAGCATCTTTAGACAATGCTAGGCATCCTGTGTGGGGAACTGCATCAGGCATCTACTCAACATAGGCAGTGGAATCTGGAGGGATATCCACTAACCGTATTCAGTTACGTTACCATTTAAGTTCTGTTTAAGCTTGCCCCAAGGAAAATTACAATGGAAATCATTCTTTACTATCTCATGAGGTCTAAGCACTTCTCTCTGAAGTCTGCAGTTATTTTTTATTCCAAGCACCATTTATAAGTGAATTAAACTTCTTAAACTTCTGAATGCAGACATATAAACCAATATCTTGCTGTCTGTTCAAATAGGGCAAGGTTAATATCCAGAGCTCTACAGGTGTGTTTCTGAATGCAGTTGTGAAAAGGGGATTAAAAAAAATGTGAAATACATAAAGAAAAGGAGATAATGGAGATCACTTTAATTTTAATCAGGCTGAGCACTGAAGTTAAGTTTAGACTTCCCCATATGCCAGAATTTTATTGTTGAATATTAAACATCAAACATTTAGTTTAAAATTGTTAACTATTAACAAGTAATCAATTGGCTAATGCATATCACCTAATTTCTACTTGTCAGGCCTCTAATAGCTATTGCAGTCCCACTGGTGGCTAGAAGAGTATTCATCATTCTATTCACGTAAAAAAGTGGAAAATATCAAATATGTCCAATTGCTCAATATTCTGATACAATACAATGCAGTGGAGATACTGCCACCAGCTTAAAATATTCGGGATAAATCAGTGTTATCTCTTTCTACTTTATGATGTTTCCATTGAATTTGGCAACATAAGTTGTAAAAAGTATTCAGCTGGTAAATATTTTCAATAATCTGTTCTATGCCTGGAAGTAATTATCAGTCTTTAAACATATACTTATGGGAAAAAAAAACCCAAAACTAAATTAGATTATTTCCCTGTGAACACTGCATAGATCATGATGGAAAAAGCTTTAAAAAAAGTTTAAAATCTACAATTATTTTTTAAAAAGACATAAACCCCCCTTCTATATATATTTTATGCTTGCCTGAGATGAGCACTAACTGCAAAGTAACAGCAGAAAAATGGGCATTCATTTCCCATGAATTTTATTTACTTTGTAAAACTGGGAATTTTGTAAGGGACTTAGGAGGAAATCACTACAGTGTACATATCTACTGTACCTATTGCTATCCTCATTATTAAATTAAGAGTTCATTTTGGAGTCAAAAAACCCATCTGTATAACTCAAAAGACATCATTCAGTAATGGACTGAAGAGAGGGAAGAGAAATCAGGACTTTGAAATGGCATTTGTCACATTATTCTGTATGAATTGCTTTTCTACTACTATCTTTAAAGGCTTCCAACCCAAGGAAACTAAGAAAAAAAGGATAAACAAGCATCTGCCTTTTACTATCCACCCCTGTGGGATAAGTACCAGTTAAAACTACTGAAAAGAATGGCAATAAAACTCTAGTGCTTGTGATTCAGCCAAGCTTATAACTCTTTCTTGGAAACCTCATGAAACAGCAATGTAGTAAACACATAACCACTTCTAACAAAGTTGCCTGCCAAAATAACTCTATTAAGACGGATTATGTAAAGTTATATGCAGGATGTCATAAGCAGCATTAAATACTATACTTATGGGAATTATTAGACCCTTTACTATAGAAGTCAGAGTATTCTGGAAAAAATGAAATTCACTACAAGTCATGATATTTACCTGAAGTAACTAAAAAACATGATAACCCAGTAGATATGCTACCCTTAGAATGTAACCTATCTAATGATATGAGCAAATTATTTAAAGGCATTCCCCCTTTGTGGCATTGTCAACGAATAATCTGCAGCAGAGGAGTTTCTGTAACCATAACTTCTCCCTCATTGTAAAGTCAATAAGAATGATTTATTTATTTATTTATTTATTTTTCTATAGAAAACATACTTTTGTTTTCTAAATTCTGCTTAGCCAACAGAAAAAGATGTATGGCAATAAACAAAAGATAATAAATGTGAAAAATGCAATCCAGGGAATTGTTATTCAGTAACTTGTAATCTGCCATTTAAAGCAAGGCTCAGTAGATCTGGAGCTGACTCTACAGTCTGTGTACTCAGTTAATTAAGAGAACTCTACTTGACAAAGAAATGCAGTCAAACATTAGCTTTTCTGCCAGTAAAAAGCAATGAAATTTTGGATTATGGTGAATGATTAACAAATCATGTACACTCTTCTGGAATATCATTTGTGAACAAATGCAAGAATATCAGAGAGAAATCTGTCAGAAAATAATTAATCTTTATTTTTGACTCTTCAATATCTTTCTCAACTTTTGGATTTCATATAGTGTCATGTGAATTTGAGCAACAAAATTGGAAAGCTTGAACTGATATCTTGTGAGGCCAGAGAAAAACTATTCTTTCTTCTAAACATAAAAAAAAAAAATAAGAGAAGGAAAAGAAAAAAATGCTGAAGAGGAGAGTTGTGGTGTTTTACTTACAATTCAATTTTCAGGAATTTTAAAGGACTTGTAAACTCATATTCTGGTTAATCTTAAATTTTAGCTATCTGTTTGTTCAGCTTAAGTTCGTCTGTGTATTTATCTATCCTATCTTCCAGTCCTAGGTTTTACCCACTTTTTTTTTTTTTTTTGTTACTGTTTCTTTTTGATTGAGGTAAAAAAATTTGGAAATGAATTGACACTATAATACAGAAGATGTGTAAAAGCACATATTTGTTTTTTGGCTGGAATGCCTTGGCCTTTGAACATGACTGAAAAATCTTACATTGTAAAACGTCACTGTTAACTAATGACCCACAGTTTTTGAGAAAAGAGTAACAGATTAAAGGAGTAGCACATCTGGGGAAAAGTTCCAGTGACTAGTAAATCTCTAAGAGGCTCTTACAAAAGAGGGATATATTGTATGTTCATATTCAGACTATATCTGGTGCAAATAGCTGTAAGTAGTTGTTCTGGTTGGAAGATTTGTTATGAGTTTACACTATCATAGTAACATTCCTGGTGAATGGATGGTGCTGTATCATCAGGGCAGTCTTTTAACTCTTTCTGTGAATATTAAAGTTCAGTATCATGCAAAAAGGAAATCACAAGGACTGCTATCCCCTTTCACTATTTATTCAGACAGCAAAGTATATTGTCACAGGAAATTAAGCTTATCTCCTGAAGAGCTTTCTGATAGCAGATAACTTTACTGGGCACAAATCCATGCATTTTACTAAATAGAGGATATGTTCTTTCGTTCAGCAATACCGGATGCAGAGAGGTCCAGTGATTCAGATTCCATTTCAGGGATTCTGTTTATTCTAATCAATAATAATTGTGTTCCTCTGTTTTAAAAGAATGATGTCTTATAAATAAGAAATTGGCTCAGAGTGACATGTTTGGATACAGTCCACAGTTTGAAAATGTTAGTGCAACACTGTTAGTGTTTGTTACATAGAAGGGTAGAATATTTATGCACTGGATCAACCCTTATTTTCACAGATCAGTCAGCTCTGACATAAAGTTGAGAAAAAAGCTGTGGCATAATGTTGGAATAAAATACCCATTATCATGGTATTTCACCTGAACTGATAACATTTTCAGAAACATCTTGATTCACATTTCATGTTGTTATGAACCCAGACATCATTACACAGCAACCAAGTTCCTGAGCTCCTTAATGCACTAGACATTTCAAACACTGATCAACTAAAACATTAAAACATCTGAAAATCACTTTTCAGGTGTAAATTTATTACAAAGCAATTCCAACCTGAAATATGAAAATAACATCAGAAATGGTTGCTTACTACTCACAGCTATGAATTCTTCTCTCCCACCATAACTGAAGAAGAATAACTCCTGGAGACAAATATGTTGAAGTGCATTAAACATGTTAAAATAAATCTGTTCAAATTATTTCTCTTTTCATGACTATTCACACACAATTCTTAAATTCTTTTTGTTAACTGGTTTTGGATATTTTACAGGTACATTAGGATTCTCTAGAAAAACATAACACTTATCGTGTATTCAGTAAAACAAAACTCAAAAGAAGTTATAACTCAGAGAATTATATTGCATCTGAATCTGTACATATGTCTCAGGATTTCTGGAAACCTTAAGCTGGGTTTAATCTTCACTGACTTTAGGAACTTGGCTGAAGTAAACCAGAAACATAGCCACTGGAGGCTCCTGCTCTATTGAATAATTAAAGATATGTCCTTTCAAAGGCAATTCACCCTGAGGAAGTGCCCACTACTTTATACTATCTTTACCTAAAGTGTCAGATAAAGATGCTCCTACATTAAATGCCGCATGCTGATGTGCTGTTTTGGATAGTATGTATCTCTCTTGAACACAAGGAATAGTAACTACTCCCAAATTCAGGAGTGAAAATACAGCTTTTTCAGAGAATATAGCTTAAACATTGCAAGGTGACTATCTGAAAGGGAAAACAGAAAGTTATTCTCCCTATCGTGGCAGTTCACTAGACAGTATAGGTTTTATTGAAGTATCTTTCTTCAACATACTATACTGAAGTCAGTAGAACTTTGTGCAGACGAGACAGCAGCTCTTTGTGAATAACGTCTCTACAGTATGTTACATGTGTATGTAGCAAAATATTTGAAATGACATACAGGCAAAAGTCATACAGGAGACACACACAGATTGTTTAAGAAATTTAAAGGTACTGCTTTTGCACCTACAAAATATCAATGTATTTATATATTTCCCCTACTAGTAAGAATATTGTAGATACTGTTCAATTGCTTTTTCATTTCAAAGAAAATCGAATTGTTCATCACCATGTTTTAAAGGTACAGTTGAGATAAAGTTTAGAAACTATTCTGGAGTTTGGAATTCCCTGGGTTTTGACTGCTTCATTTTCTCAAGCCTTAATATTGCACTAATGTCTTTCTCTTTTTTTTCTCTTTTTTTTTTTTTTCTTCATTATACCTAAAGACTGTACACAAAGAACATTTGGGGAATAACTAAAAGAAACACCCCCACAAGGGAGCAAGAATCCACAGCTTGTATTGATCCTGGCATTTTCCCATGTTCCAACCAAATGAACAAGTCACAGGTGCAACCAGAAAGAGCAGGTGATCCAAACAAACTGTTATTGTGATGGGAATAAGTATGATTTTTTGTCCATAATGTATTCATCTCAAGGCACATTGATGCATCTGTTATATATTTACCATCAGTGTTGTTTTCTGCCAGAAATTTTAAAAGAATGTAAATCTCTGAATTTTTACACTTTGAAGATATATTCAACAGCTTTATTGTTTCTGATTTCCATGTCTGGAACCTTAAATCAATTAATCTAATAGTACAACTAACATTCAGTAACATAAGCAAGTTATGTGCTTATAGTCTCATTATTCAGCAACAGTAACATAGGGAGAGGAGAGTTAGGAAGACGTGCCAAGATTTCAATGTAAAAAGTATCACATTATGTACAGGCATGTCTTCACAGTTCTTTTACTTTCTATGTGGTTGTTCCCAGCATTGTTCCTTCTTATCAGCTTGCTAACCTGCTACTGAACCAACAGAGATGCCTATCCAAACTGGTGAATAATAACCATTTTATGAACAACTATGTTACGAAAAGGTAGGTATTTAGAAGTGGGCAAGAGTTGAACCAGTATATTGATCCAAGCAGGGAGGTACCTTCTAAAACCTTTAATATAAAAAATGTGGCTGCTGTAAGAGCAGAATTAATAGCTGAAAGGGCTGAGACTAGTGTGCCGAAAGGGCTAATAAGGACTAATAGCTGAAAGGGTTGAGACTAGTGTGTTGTTCCTAAACAGCATCTTTGACCAGACACATAGTAGTGTGCTAGATGGACCAGTCTGGACTAGATCTGGAGCTGGACTAGGTCAGACTGGATCTGGACTAGACCTGGACAAGGCCAGATCCTGTAAGGTATTTCTTATGTTTTCATCTTTACTCTGAGCAGTATTAACTCTTACATCTACGAAATTAGACTGAAATTTCCTAAACAGAATGTGAACTCCAGTTTCATGACTGTTTCTTGACTCTAGCAATCACACCATATCTAAAATAACCACGTGTGCTCTGCCTCTGCTGTTCCTACTCTCAACTTGTTCTCTTAACACTTCCAGAGACAGTAAAGCTGCATTTTCTTCCCCCTTCCGTTCTTCTGGCTCCAGAGCTCTTGCATTTTTGGTTGTTCGTTTACTTCAGCAGGATGAATTATAAATGCCAAGTGTTCACCCAACAGATTGATGATTGGGACACAATTCTGGGAAGTAAGAAAGACTTCAATCCCATACTATACTCCTCAAATTCTTTGCTGTTGTTCTCATCATTAAATCGGAAGTTGTAGCTACTGTGGCCTTGGCAACTTACTCCTTCAGTGATCCACTCAGCTGTACCGTATGTACAACATCAGTGTAGGAAATGTTTCAGGCTCATAGAATTTGATGTGTATATGAACAAATTTTTAAAAAGACATGCAGCTACTAGAATTCTGAACACATTGCAGGAATAAGCCTGGGACGGGAACTATTCCCATCAGGTGGTTGTGGCTACCCTGCTTACAGACAAAGACATGTATGGGTGTAAGTTATTTAGTGCTAGCTGATCTCAGTGCCAGAAAACAGTCCTAGGCATCTTTGCTTAACTACTATAAACATAGCCATATAGACAGAACACAATATTTGTGAGCTAAATACACAGACCACTTGCTATGTGCTGTACTATTTAAACAACTTTATTTGTTTTCCCCTGAAAGTTTTTAAAATAGTTCAGAACATATCACAGGTAATTTTCTTGACAAATTTAGCTCTTAGCTGTTTAAAATCACTGTCAAATTATAATAGCACCTGGATTATGAAACAGGATAAATGGATGATCTTTGGCACTGCCATTCAGTACCTAAATAAAGATTTTTTTTATAAGAAACTGCTTAAAATGATTGCTTTTAGCTTGAGATTTTCTGCCTAACTTTTACTGTAAATAACTTTTAAAAGAACGGTCTTGGAAAACATTGTATATAGCTGTTACTCCTTTCCCAAGTGGCTTAAATGTTATTCCCTTATCCAGAGCTTTAAGTCGTTTTGTATTCTTCCTTATGTTATGTAGAATAGGAATTAGTGCTCATTAGAGTGGCACTCAGACTACATCTATGTTACTAAATAAAAGTGACTGGAACATTGTCTGTAAGGTGGTAGCTGGTATAGACCTAAAAAGAAACCAGGGAACAAATCACAATTAAACACTGGAAAATCCTGGTATGCTGTTTGAACCTTTGCACAGTCCATTTTATTTACTAGTATACTGGCATAGACTTAGTCACACAGTTTTCTCAGTAATACAGTCTGTCACATGCCATGGGATGCATCTAGCTCCACAGGACTCATAACAAGAAGGGGCATATTGTTCGACTGTGAGAGAGGAGAGAGAGACATGTTAAGTAGCGTGCACCAAGTTGAGCAAGTACTGCCATCTCTCTCCTTCCTCCTGACCTGATAGACCCGATGCTACGGGCACAGATGATCAATGAACTCAGGTGTGCTCTGGTGTCACACAAGGTTGTACGACATAAGTGTGTGTAGGAAGAAATCTTGTTCTTCGGTAGTGACAGAAGTAGTAATATCCCTCCAAAAAGTTTTAGTATCTCCTATACCATTTCTCAGCCACAGTAGAGATGCATACTGGTAGAAGTTACAGCTATACAAGATTCCTACTAGAAATAAACAAATGCAATAAATGGTAACTTACACTTCTACTGTTTATTGCTTCTTTCTTGCTGAATCAGCTGTCTGGTTACAGAGCAGATTTCCATAGATTCTTTTCTGCAGAAGCTAGAAAATATCTGTAATTGAAGGGAGCTCTTAAAGGTTTGAAGTATTTTAGCTGTGAGAATACAACTCTCTGAAACCACTAGCGACTTCTCTTGACACTTTTATAACTAAAATCAGCTCAACCAGCTTTTCAAATTTTACAAAAATGAAATAGCTTCAGGCAGAGACCTGGTGCACCCAGTTTAAACTCAAGTGATTTTTTTTATGTCTGAGATAAACCACTGAAAATCAGGGTTTATGTTGGATTTGCTGGCACAAATAGAGAAGCTGCTATATAGTAACACTGAATAAGCTTGCTTTTATTTCCTTCTATTCTAGGTGTAAGGGATCAGCTTCTCAACACATGCAAATTGGTCAGTGAAATCAGGAAAAGATATAGACATTTACAACATTGCTGGCAGGCATATATCTATCTGTATAAAGCCAGTCATGTAGACCAGACACAGCTCCTACTTAAATTCCTTGCAAGGCTGTTGAACTACTTCAGATTTTCAGTGCCATAGTTCAGAATATAGATTGCAAACTAAATTATATAAGAGCTTAAATAGAGAGATGATTTAATCTTTGTCTCTCAAGAGTGACCTTTGAACTTAATCTTTTACAGGAAGCATGACCTGCTTCTATGTTATTTGAGCATTTTGTGGGACTTCTACACTTTTTCCCACTACTCATTGTCATTGTAATTGTCTGTTTCGGGACTCTAACATACCAATATATTCTCTACTGGCTCAGATGATAGATAGACACAGAATTGTACCAAACATAGACCACTTAAGTAACTAGTTTTAGTGTGATGCATTCCATCAACATGCAGATATCAAAAATAGATCAGATTAATTATGTTTATTTTTCTGTTTGGATTGCAGGTATTGTAACTTGATTAGTTTGGTTCTAGATATCTCCATTGCCAGTCTTAGGTGAGATGAATTCCACTATAAGCATTCAAAGTTTGTAGTCAAGGAACAGTTAGATTTCACACAAAGGTGAAACACATATACAATGCCTGATCTCAGAATAAGGCTGTCAAAAGAGCTAGGGGGAAAAAAAAAAAAAAAAAGCTAAGAGCAGGGAAGCAATGAGATATTAGCTAAAGGTACCAAATATGTATTTGACATAAGTGCTGTCAAGGGTGTTTGTTTTGCCTTCCCTCCCCCCACAAGAAATCACATTAGAGTTTTAAGTGAGAGAAGTGAAGGAAGACTGCACGTAGGCTTAGACATGTTTCTAAGGAACCCATGGCATACAATGCATGCCCTACAATGATTTATGATTCCAAAAATATGACAAACGGACAGTGATGGCACATGTCACACAGTGCTCAAAGGTTAGTGTTTAAAACTGTGCTTAATGTGAAGTGAATATAGGTCAGGGGTAGTTTAAGAACAGTCTTGAAAAGGAAATTTAAGAGATGGTATTTAATGTGATAGAAAGGGCAAGACCCATAAAGATCTTCTAAAACCTTCTGGTGACACAAAGTTATGAGAGCCTGGACAAGTGTTCCAATTTTGTGGAGAGATACCACAGACCATGAATCAGAGTCGATGTGCAAGAAGAACCTCCAAATTTAGATACATCCTGGAAGTTAATTAAAGATATTACCCAACTGATAAGCAGGATAGTGAAGTTACCCATCATGGCAGAGATGAAAGAACACTGTGACGGGGAAAATGAGATATTAAAGAGGTAGGCTTACAATATTTGCTCAGAGGGACTATAGTCTGGAGATAAGAAATAGAGACATAAGAAGGTGGGGGGGGAGAGAGACAAACATATGATCAGTACAGTGGAGGAAAGCATAGTCAATATTCTAAAATGTTCTCTGCAGACAGTGTTCATCTCACATACAACTTAAGACTTAGTAGCAGTGCTCCCTTATGACAGCCAGTGGGGAGGAAAAATAAAAGTAATTATCAGAGATACTGCATAAGTCATTAAAAGTAGATGAATCACACATTATAAATGCCAACGAAGGTAGCCTAGACAATAATCTCAAGTAAAAATCTTCACACTGCAGAGGTCTAAAGGTGGAAGATATAACTCTATCAAGTATTAAAAATGGAAAGAGGAACAGGGCTGAAACATAGCTCTGTAGAAATCCCACAAAAATTTATAATGGTGATACAGAAACAAAGTTCTGAAGTAATTACTGGGTAGGCAGGAGGAAAACTGGTGGAGAACAGAATGTATAAACTGAGAGAAACTAAGATTTCTTCCTGGAATTTCTTCCTAGAATTCCTTAAATTCCTGGAAGAAGAGCACCACTGACTGGAGGAGGTTGCTGATGAATCAAACACAACTGGCTTACAGCACCAATTCTGTAGTTTGCAGTGTAAGCCAAGATGAGAGGCTGAGAGATGGATTTGTTCACCCTTAACAAAAGAGGGTTGGGAGAGGACCTTATGGCCATCAACAACTACCTAATGAGAAGGTATAAAGAAGACAGAGCCAGATTCAACAGTGCACAGAACAAAGTCATGAAGCAAGTTGGAACATGGGAAATTCTGTCCCAAAAAGAAAAACAAATAAATACTGAGCTCAGGCACACACCAGAACAGGCTGCCCAGAGAAGCTGTGGTATCTCCATCCTTGGAAACATTCAGAACTCAGCTGGACAGAGCCCTGAGCAACCTGCTACACCTGGATGTGCTTTGAGTGAGGCATTGGACAAAAGACTTCCAGAGGCCCTGGAAAAATCCACAAGATTTTGTGATTCTAAGAAAGGACAAGACAATTTTTTTTATTTTTTATTTTTTAAAGACCAAAAAACTTGAAGACTGCTTATATTACAAGGCAGAGGCAGGACAGGCAGAAAGAGTGAGACATTAACTGAAGAGTATGGGTGAAAAAAAAGCATGATCATGAAGAAGATGAGAAGATTTTCCTCAGTTTCAACAGGTTATTGAAAGGTTATTAATTTTATTTTACTAGACTTATGTAAAGTAAATAGAATCATTCTAGTGCTAAACAAAAACTTTAGATCTACAATTTGTCAGTTTTATCCCAAATTATTACACAGGTTAACCTGGTTTGTTGTTGATTTCTTTTTTAGTTAAATAAATACATAAGAATTCACTTCTAGCTGAATTACATTACAAGTAGCCATTAAGCCTGTGACAAGACTGCATCTCTGCCTTTAGTTCTATTACTTGAGGAAAACTTCACCTGTATATAATCTGTTTTCCTATCTGTAGAAAGGAAACAATGAAAAAAGCTTGCTTTTAGTCACTGAGCTCTTCAGATGGTGAGAACTGTTGCTGTTAATACTGTGGATCTGAGAGAGAATAAAGACAAATGCGCTAATCTCCATTGTTCCCCCCCCCCCCCCCCCCCCCCCCCGCCCTTGTCAAATACCTGAAAGTCCTTTGCTTATCTCCCACTGGCATCTGTGTATGTTGACTCCAAAAGGAGCTACTTCATGTCCTTTGGGTTAGTAATTTCTGCAGATTTATTTGATGTATGCAATGTTTTACAAGCTCTCCAGAAAAGCATTTGCTAGGAGCAGCAACTGCAAGGCTGAAATGGAAATTGCAGAGGCAGCAGGCAGTACAAACAGGAAAGCACAGGGGAAAATGTACCTGGGGCTCAGCCATGGCCCCATTAGAACTTCCAGGTCTTAAATGGTTAGAGAAGCAAGTAAAGAAGATATTTTAAAAGAATCATTATAAACTTATTATGATTACTCAATTTAAACAAGACCTACTATACAAACAGAATTATTATTATTTTTTAAATTCATCCAGTTAGAAAAAAAAGAAAAATGCTTGCAGTGGCCCTTTAAATTGCCAGCCAAACATTAACGTATTTAAAAAAAGAAAGATATTACGGTCATTTGAATGCTTATGATTGTTATGCTCTATTCCATTTTATATATGGGTTCTATGATTTATTGACATCCCAGTATAAATGGTTCTTTATTTTCTATTCATCCTAACCTTGGTCAAATAATACCACCCTACTTCTCTTCACAATATTTTCCTAATATCTCAGCTCATTTAATTCTATTGATCCACTGAAGAGTATAATGGCAATGAAACTGGAATTAATAGCACCTCCCTTCTCTAATGCTAAGAGCTTTCCTATTTAGTCCGTGGACCATCACACAAAATCATAAAAGTAGACAAAAAAGCAGACTGACCTTTATCAGCTACTATTGTGTTGCAAAATTCAGCAAAGCCCAGAACATCATTTTCAGTTTTATGGCACTGTTTTCTTAAATAATAAGGGGAATAGGGGGGAGGAACTGACCCCTGTTCAGCATTTACTTAAGCAGAATTGGCATTAATAGAGTATTCTGTCAAAAATTCAAGCCCAGGAAAATGTATGGCTTTGTCCACAGCAGCAGCTATCTTAGTAGATTGCACTGTCACTGCTTCACACAAAGAGCATTGCAACACCATTAGTGGACATAAATAATGCACAAGCTCTTATGCAGTACTCAGCTAAGTGCATGGAAACCTTGGGCTCCTGTTGTCAGAAATTCAATGGATTAGTACCTAGATTTATTTTAAGTCTGTAAAGCACTTTGTTCTTGACAGCGTTCAAAGTAGAAAGAGTGCTATCCTGAATGTGCATCTTAATACTGTCATTCTTGTCTTGTAAGAATAGATGAAATATGGGATGCAATACTTCTTTTTAATATTTAAAAGTTTTCACTGAGTGGACACAGTACACACATACCCACACAGATATATATACGTGTTTGTAGACATAAGAACACAGTAACTCATGGTCACCTTATTGATCTGGAAATGCAAAAGACAGATATGCAATGTAATTTTAGTAAGGAAGAGTACCATCACAACTCCAGATTATGAAAACAAATACTGATAAACAAATACATTATCATTATTACCTGTTTTTTTTGTAATTGAGATTTGATCTCTGGCAGATTCCTATATAAATATCACATTTACAGTTCCAATACAACACAAAGTACTTGGCTTCTACAATGAGCATTACTGAGAAGAGATCATATGGTTAACTGAGGTGATCATGAATATTTTAATCTAATTACCAATATTGAGAACTCAGTAAATCCTTACTTACCACATATCAAATACAGTAGTGTTCTTGTACAAGTTTACAACAAAATGTCAACTTCCTAGTTCAAAACAAAGCAGAACAAAACACAAAAAAACCCTCAAAATTTTTCAAAACCATCATTTAAAAGCATGTGAAATATGTTCAAGAAATTGCTTCACAGCAATCGACACTGTGGGGTCTATTTGCCTCTCGATGTTCTGGAGAGTTAAGCATGATAATCCCCCACGCATTGAGAGGATAACAGGACCCTTTGTGTAGATTAAAAGCAGTTTTCTATTGATATCAGGGTGGTAATGCAAGAACAGCAATATCTCATGTGAAGGTCAATCTTTCACAATGCCACTAAGACATAAAATCTTCGTTTGAAATAACAGTTACCTTTTCTCTTTGCCTGCATGGTCCATGAATTTCCACACAATTCATTGAACCAGCAGCCAATGAACTATTCATTATTGAACCCAGTGATTTAAAAGTCACAATATGTACATCATTAATGCCCATTTGGAAAAAAAAAGTCAAATTCCAGAAATCTTGGCGGGATTTGAAATATTTTAAAAACATATTGCAATATCTACACAATAATCTTTGAATATAAAATCAGAATTACTTTGTTGCCAACTTTTTGATATCTGTAGCAAACCCCACCCTAATCCAAGGGAAAATGAACTGTTTATCCCCCTAACTACTGGAAGATATATGAGCTTGTCTATTCGGCATGTAGTTCTCCACTACTTCTGAAGGTATTGCAGGTTGTATCGCCTCATGTTCTACTACTTGTAACAGAATTTTTGTTAAAGCTGTTCCCCAGGTCCTCTGTACTGTACGTCACAAAAGAAAGCTCTTTTTAAAGAGCGAAAAAAGATACAAGAGATACGAGAAAGAACAAGAGACAGGAGAGAGGAGAGAGAGAAGGAGGAGGGGAGGGGAAAGAAAGAAACAGGGAGCAAAAGGAGGAAGGGAGGAAGGAAGGAAGGGAGGAAGAAGGAAAGGGTAGAGGAAAGGGAAAGAGCAAAGAAAGACAAAGAGAGGAATAGAGCCTGGTAGAAAGAGAGAGAGAGAATAAAGCGGAAGAGAGAGAGTGAGATAAAGGGATAGAGAAAGAAAGAAAGACAGAAAGAGAAAAAGAAAGAAAGAACGGAAAGGAAAGGAAGGAAGGAAGAAAGGAAGAAAGAAGACAGAGGAAAAAAGGGAAAGAAAGAAAAATATTTCTTTGTTCCTATGTTACAGAATTACTACCGCGTAAAATATTCATGTAGCTTTAGTTACGTTTGAACCTATAGCCTTTAAACACTTCAGCACGAAGCCTGAAAACAGCGCAACTTGCGAGAGATCGGCGCATCCTAAAATGCCGGCGGTGCTCGCTGGGCACAAGCGGGAGCGGCACGGCGCAGCCCGGGCGCAGCCGGCGAGCCGTGGGCAATAGGTGGCGCCTGGCCCCCGCCTGATTTTCCCTCAGCCCCTGCTCGGAGCAGCGGAAAACTCTTCTCCTAAGTGTTTCGGAAAAGCTCACGTTACTTTTTAAAAAGTTACATTCCTAATGAAAGACGGGAAATTTTGGTCAGTGCGTTGACTGGTGTTTTGCAGTGCTACAGGAGCGCCGACAAACTTAGGCCAGAGCTGCGCAAATCAGGGAATTAATTACTCTGGTACAGAAGTTTATATTTTCCAATATCATTGAGAAACTTGATCTTAATCCCTTGGTCGGTATAGCTTTTAATTGATTTTGTTTGTTTGTTTGTTTGTTTAAATTAGGAAGAGGTGTCATTTTCAAGAAAATTACCTTTTACGATTTGGCCACATTACTGCTAATCTGATTAGAGTTTTAAAACATTTCTATGAAAAACATCTATTGTTGGAACTATTTGTCTACATAATTACAATTCTTGACACAAAAAATGGCCAATATGGAGCTTTTGTTTTGTTGTTCTTACCATAATGAAAAAAGAAACTTTCCAATTATTATATAACATATGAAAAAGACCTTTGAATATGTGAGCAGACTGCCTATTAGTTATCTATATACTAATTTTAATGTGGCATGAAAAAAATAAATATTAAATCAAAACATGCTAACTGTAAGCCTGAAATCCTGGTTCATCTGTGAAACCTATTTTTACATCAGTGCTTAAAGATTTCATCTTGGTTTCCATAAGAGAGGAAGGGGATGTCTTTTCCTTGAGAACAGAGAGTTATTTAAAACTCTGCCTTACGTTCACAAAAAGGACAGAGTACATACCCATCTACACACATACACATGTGCACACAAGGGCACATTGTATATTCATACACAGAATCTTATTATTCCCAAAGTAGAGTTATTTTAAAAGCAGAGAGATAATTGATTAGCAGTGCAAGACATTTTCTAATGCTGGAAGGCAAAGGAAAGTTTCTTATCTAGTTTCTGTTATCAACATCTTAAAACGGAAACTACATTTCAAGAGCAAAATTATGATATCATGATAAGAAGTTTCAGCCATAACTAACAGTTTTGCATTGATTAATAACTGGAGTTGGAAGGTGAAAACAGCTTTCTTTTTAAGAGAGAGACTTTCTTTTCAAGGAGGTCGTCCCACATCATGGAAAGCACAAAAGTGAAGATCAAGTGGTTTATAATGTTTTTAAGCTAAAGTGGTGGATGTCAATAGCTTCATTCCATGTTGTTGCTCCGTGTGCTGCATACTTGAAGTAAATTACCAGATTAAAAAAGGAATTCATGTTAATGATTTACAAATTCCTGCAAGTTAAGATTTTTTTACAGAATGATAAAATGACCTGAGAATGATTTAATTATGGTTGATATATTTATAAACTATAAAAATACAAAATATATCCCAGAATCACAGAATGGTTGAGGTTGGAAGGGACCTCCAGAGGTCATCCTGTCCAACCCCCCTGGTCAAGCAGGGACACCTAGACCCAGTTGCCCAGCACTGTGTCCAGATGGCTTTTGAGTATCTCCAAGGATGGAGACTCCACAATCTCCCTGGGCAACCTGTAAATATCTATAAAGCAAGACTTTTCAGTTTGCTAGCTAAAGAACTGCAAACGTGATATTAGATTTGAAATTGGCTTCCCAAAATCACTACTGCAAATGTTTCCTGCCCACTTTATAAACCAAGGGTAGTCTTCCTATCTTTCCAGTAACTCTTCATTTAGACACACATCCAACCAAACAATATGTTTGTCCCGTTTGATTCCATAACATCTGTACGTGCTCTTTGGTACCCTGTGAAGATAGAAGAAATATGTGATACAAGTCATTTAGCTAATTAATATTTTTCACCCACCAACTTGGCACCCTCCAACATTGCAGGATTGTCACAGGAGAAAGATAGGATGTTTCAGTAAAGGAAAGATGATTAGTGGTGACTTGAGAGTAGAGATACCACCATGGGACAGAACAGAAAGAGAAAGGGAATATGGAGACAAGCATACTGAGGTAGAGCAGGGAGAGACCTTGCCAGAGACTTCACTAGGCCCCCTATTCATTTGAATTTAACACTCCTAGTCTAATAGCAGACACAACTTATTCCTTTTTTTTTTTTCTTCGTACACTCTGATTCAACAAACTGTACACATGGGAGTTCAAGTCATATGCATGCAGCAACATAAGTATTTGTGGAAAATGGACTGTAAATGGTACCCTCAATTATCAACATATTGATTCTGCAGGCCTAAGACTCCCATTCCTCTTATACACTGTTCTGCTAAATTTGGAACCAGTCTAAACACACTGCCACCGAAAGCTTGTTAAAACATAGACTGTTGCATTCAATAGAATATAATGGGTGAAGAGAAAGGAGCTAGAACAAAATCTAAGACTGTCATGTCTTATTTAAATGCAAGTTCACTTAATTTTGCCTTGTGTTTGAATCTTGCATTGCTTTAGGCTTGGATAATAAAGGAGGCTGGTCAGATTCACTTTCCTTACTTGCCAGTTTCTAAACAGTTTTTATTTTCAGGCACTTACACATTACAAGCATGAGAACAAATATAAACAGATAGATACATAGATCTTGTTATTGTTTCTTAATATGCTCACCCTGTAGCATATAGATAAACTTAGAACTATAGAAAATATTGCATTCACTAAGATTAAATACTTTTTTTTTTAAAGAGGTTCATCTGGGATTTTTTTTTTTTTTGAGTGTGAACATTTCCATTGATCAAAGCTTCCAATAAGAGTTATTTCTTAAACACTATATATTTGGCCAAATATATCATGCCACTAAAATCTGTGGAAACCGACTTAAAAGTCATACTTGTACTTGCTAAATATGTCTTTGCATCATATTTATGTGAAATGAATTGTCATTTACAAGTGGAAGTTTTGCTTTATGTCTTTTAAAATACATAATTATTTCTTATGAATATGTGTGTTTACAGTATACTCCATAATATACTGTAATTTACCAGACAAATTATTACTGCTTCACTATACTTAATGTAATAGCAATGATTAACTATGTGTTTGTGGATACATTTTCCAAGAGTTTTGGAATTTTATCAATGCCGTTCACTTTGATAATGCGGCAGCTGGGTAGCTGAAACTTCATGAAGTACTTTAAAGTTGTCATATCCATTTTTTTTAGGTTGGGTTTTCCTCCTAGGGATAAATTTAAATCTTAACTTAGAATTAAAGTTTCTCCAATATTTTTTATTTAAAATATTTCTTTTAATTAGTTCTTGGAAGATTAATTTTCAGAAAAATACAGGTTTATATATATATATGTATATTAAAAAAAAAATAGAATACCAAGTGATCCTAACTCGGGAATGATACCTGGAAATGAAGGGAAGAAGTAGACACAGTTTATTCCAGAATTCAACAAGCTCATAACTGGACCCTGAGCACAGAAAAAAGCATTACTATAGAATACTATTTCAATTAAAAGGTATCCCTTAAAAAAAATTGTTCAGTTTACTTGACACCTGTCAAAAAGCTTAGATGACAGGCATCATTTCTCAAACTGTTCCACCTACTAGGATCTAATCAATCTGTCCAATTTACCATTCATAATTTGCATAGTATACTGACTGCTTCAATCCATATTTTATCTTGTATTTTCTCATCATCAACTTTCAGTAATCATCAAAAATTTAAATAAGAATTTTATCATTCCCTTGATGACATTGGTGCATGAAAAAGAAAGACAAGGAAAACTAAGCTAACTTTGCATGCCAGTCTTAGACTTTTTTTAGCAAAAAGGGATAGGAAATCAACATTATCTGACTGTATTTTTAAAGTACAGGACAACAAATTTGAAGTTCTCTGAGGAACCACAGAACTAAGAAGGAGGGTGGTCTCATCCAAATCTTCATTTTGTTTTTTCATGTGGGATTTCTGTTGATACTTGATGTAGATGGCTAGCTGTAGAGACTGGAAGATTTTGGAAACTTATGGATACACCTCTAATTCATTTATTACCCAATTAGTTCTTAATTTAAAGTCTTAGTTAGACAAATGATGAGAGCTGTTATAACTTCTGAGATCTGAGAATGGATCCCCTTTTGCCATGCATTTCTTGTACTTGTAACATCCACCTACCCTAGCTATTATGTCCTCATTCTCACCATTAGACTGTATGTGTACTGTATGGACATTTCACAGTTCTGCTATTTGCTGGGATGTGTCTGTGTGTCCTCATTCTCACCATTAGACTGTATGTGTACTGTATGGACATTTCACAGTTCTGCTGTTTGCTGGGATGTGTCTGTGTATCTGCATGTTGTGGGCCACTATTAGCCAGTATATACATGCTTTGGAATTTGAGAAAAGCAGTTCGGAAATATAAATGCGTGAAAATGCTGGAATGTGATGGTTCCTGGTCTAAGTAATTTCTCCCTGGTTTCATTTTCTATATTTGCCCTTCAAAGTAGATCACTAAAAAAATTTCAGTTTGACTTTAGATATCTATGTATTAATAGTTAAATGCCTATAATAAGCTTGCTTTAAACAAAACCAAAAAAAAAAAAAAAAACCAACCCCAAAACTGCCAAAGTCTTCTACACCTTAATTCAACTTTGTCTTAAAACCCAGTTTAGGTCATTTGAAAGATTAACACTGCTTATGGAGACATTTGATCATCTGGTAACTAAAATTTTCATTGCTGCCCCAAACTACTATACATTGCCATGTAACTAAAACCCAGTCTGACAGGGACCTACAGTGAAGCAAGTTCCATAAGAAATTGCTTGTGTAGCTATATCATTAAAATACCTTTTGATTTTTCCAAGATCAATGGAGTCCATTTTAATGAAAAAAGAGAGCTATATATTCTTTCCAAGGATAAATGCACATCTAAAACTCGTCAGTAGTCAACAGAAAACTAAACATTTCCAAAAACTTCAGTAGTCATATGGCAGGGGGTATTGGCTACCAGTTACACACAGTTTGATGACCATGGGAAATTCTGTGATAAATCTATTGCTGCCATCAATGCAGAGTTATGTTCCTGTCTCTGCTGTTTTCTGTTCATTAAAACCATAGCTCAGCAACACCTTTCAAGTTTTCAGATTAATTCAAACCTCATTTAGATGTTGTCGGAAAATCTGCAGGTATGATTCTTGTGCCATTTCTAACCTACTTCAGCTTTCTGCCTCCTAACTTTCCCTTGTATTTTTACTGCAAAAGCTAGGTATATAAGCCAGCATAGTCCCCAAAGTTAAAAAGAACCTTTGAAACTATCTTTTGATAACCTATATATGCAATAAATTTTGCTGCCCTTTTTGCAGTTTGCCTTTAAAGCAGAAAATCACTGTGTATTTTGTCACAGAGGCTAATAAAGCTAATATAACAACCTAATTTAAAAATATAACCATACTGATTTAAGACACATGATTACAAGTTTGATGTCACAAACTTTAGTCATCAATGTAACATTTATGATTCAGTAGCTCTATTGTGTTTGCAGAATTAGCGGCTTGTTCTCTGTTAGAATCTAAGATGAATGTGTATATTAAAAACTCCTGTATTCACATTGCATAAATATGCAAGAGCATTTTTAATAAAATTCTTTATATCACCTTTCATTCCATTCTATTACGCTCACATGTAATATACCTAAATGGAGATCACCTGTAGAGATTGAACCTGAAACCTTTAATATGAAGTTTCTTCAATTTGAAATAAAGGAACTCAATCTGCCAATAACACTTGCAGATCATATTCTTGTGGTCTAGTCATTCAAGCCAATGAATACAATATAGATATCCAGTGTAAAAGCAAGATCATGGACCTATCTGGATCACTAGTTTTTAATTACTTCGGATATCAGTCTTTCAGCACTGACTGACTGAGTACTACAGTTATAGGTATGGCCAAAGGAGATTGGTTTGACTGGTCATAAGTTTAATTCCTGCTGATGCCCTGTTGTGGAGCCTGTTATTGGTTTACAAACAGAAAAAACAGAAAAATTTTATATATCTTGAGGTACATTTTTATTTATATACTGTATCGGGTGTAGGTGTCCACATGTTGGCAGCAGGGGGCTGCAGGGGCCTCTGTGAGCTGCTTCCAGCTGGTTCCAGCTGGCTCCAATGGACCCACCGCAGGGCACCGCTGAGCTCTGCAGCCAAGGTGGGGGTGCCTCGGGCAAAATATATTTAAGAAAAGGCAAAATGCTCCACAGCAGAGAGGGGTATGAGGAAAAAAGGTCTGTAAAACTGCGAACTGCAAACAAAGAAGGAGGAGAGGAGGTGTTCCATGAGCTGGAGCAGAAGTTCCCCTGCAGCCCATGGAGAGACCACAGTGGAGCCGGTTCATCCTGGAAGACTGCAGCCCATGGAAGAGCCCAAGCTGGAGCAGGGGAAAAACATGAGGAGGAAGAAGCAGCAGAGAGGTGCTGTTATGGACTGAGTGTGGCTCCCATTCCCCATGTCCCTGTGTCACTTCAGAGGGTGAGGAGTTCAACAAATTGGGAATGAAGGAGTGAAGTTGAGCCTGGGAAAAAGAGGCAGAGCCAAAGGCATTTTTAATTTTTGACTTTGTTTTTCACCATCCAACTCTATTTTTAATAAATGGGCAGTAATTTAAATTAATTTTCCCCAAGTTGAGTCTGTTTTGCCTGTGACAGCAATTGGTAAACGATCCCCAGTCTTTATCTTGACCCATGAGCTTTTCCATCTTCTTTTCTCCCCCTGGCCTGTTGAGAAGGTGGAGTAAGAGAGCAGCTGGGTTGGCTTCTGGCAGCTTGCCAAGGTCAACCCGCCACAATGTATACGTGTATATACACACACACACAGCATTTTAGGTATACTACTACTAATTTATATTTCAAACAAACAAACAAAAAAAATTGCTTTCTGCAATGCAGTTACCAAGATAATATCATTTTAGTTAACTATCAAAAGCTCACTGTAATGATGTCATTTGGGGTTTTTTTTGTTGTTGTAAGACCAAACTGAATTATTATTAAACTGAAATTCTGCAGAAATATCCTGATGATCCTACAGATTTCTTAGTTTTCTAATGAATTGTGTCTTCCAATCAGAAAAGAAAGATTTGAGGATTGTCTTCCCTACATCGTTTAAAACTTAATTAAATATATCTGTTAAATTAGAGTTAAAAAGAGACATATGGGCCAGATTCCCAAGTAAATCAGATAACTCTCTGGACTTGAATAGATCAGAACCTATTTGTTCTAGATGGGGTCTGACACAAAGTATCTATTTCTAGTTTAAGTTTATAAACCTCACTTTGTTAGAAATTAAAGAACAGAAAGGATAAACATTTCAAAAGTAACTATTACACTTCTAATGAAACAACAACAAAAGCAACTTTATTAGGTCAGGTCAGGTACGATGAAATAATACGATTTAAGCTAAAGATGCATTATAAATCAAAATATCCCCTAGTATGAACTGTAGCTCAGTTAATAATTACAAATTAGAATATTGGGAAGTAAAGAATGACATAATGATTTTAGAAGTATTCACCCCATGGGTGTCCGTGTAAAAATAAATGTCGATTTACTGGCTATGAAATAATTAAATTATGCTTGAAAATCCACAGCACTGTAACCGCCAATCTAGTTTGCTGCATGACTTTCTCAGGATTACACTACAAAGCATTTGTCCACAGCAGGTAAAATTGTTCTTGCAACTCTTTGCAGTTACTGAAGCTTCATATTTTACATTGTTTTGCTCAGGAATCTATCACATCAATTTTTTTTTTTTTTTTTTTTTTTTTTTTTCTGAAATGAACCGATGAACCAATGTTTCTTTTAGGATAACAGTAACAGTTAATATATAGTAATGTCTTTATTGATTTCTTCCAGCTGATCTTCAATTAGTACTGCTCTCTAATGTAAGTTTAGCACTGTAGGCTTTTCTAGAATGTGAAACAGAACAGAGGCAGAAAAGAGCAGTAAAGGCAGGCATATTAGTTGCAAGGTTCATAACGCTATGCCTGTCAGGCACAAATACATCTTTTGTTTTTTCCCTGAAAAGGCAAGGGCAAAGCTAAAAGGTGTTAGGACAGTATCTTGGCCCTATTCTAGCTAAAAAAAAAAAAAGAAAAAATGTTATTTCTGTTTGTGAGGAGGAAAAGAAACACTGAAACCATGGAAGGAAATAGACGGGTACTTGTTAGTTTAATTCTTGAACACCAGAAGTTTATGAATACAACCCAGGAGTTGGAACTGCAAGACTAACTGCTAGACTGACTTCAGAAGGATGGTCTGTAAATTCTGGCCTTGCCCTAAGATTATTTTTTATCTTATTATTTTATTTTTCTATCTAAAAACCAAAAATTGTCACAGAAAAAGAGTACTGAAGAGAGAATTTCAAGATACATCTCTTCATCACTATGTTCAGATTCATCCCATTCATTACTGCCACCCTATACAAATGCCTGTCTGTGCTGGATATGGAGAAAGGCAAACGGAGCTATGCTCCTGAATTCCAAGAGACAATGTCTTGCTTCCATATGTGCCTTTCTGAGCAGCAGGCTAAAAGAGAATTTTTTAAAAGAAGAAGAGAGTGAGTTCCTTTCCTTTATGTTTCCCTCCTCCCCTATGTCATTTGTGCACTACTGTAAAAGAGGAACTTGGACAAAATCTTCCTTGACAGACAGGGATTGTACTCAGAAACTCAGGTAAATATTCTGATCACTGAGCTTTTATATAAAAATGAGGGCTAATCTTTTTCTTCTGACCTCTTATATGAAAGCAGCTATGCTTGCACTGTTTAGTAAGCCCCATTCTACTTAAGTGCCCATGGATTTTCTCTTAAGAAGCCCTAGTAGCTGAAGTGCTTCTGATTAGATGTAAAAAGGACTAGTTTCTGAAATCTGGTGGGATTTCAGCATCATGTATGCATGAGATACAGCCTCTCAAAAGAAGTAGCAGCTCTGTACACTTAGTTGTCAGATTTGTAGCTTTCAACTCGGGGTTTTCAATTGAAGGACCTAATTCCAGGGATCCAAGTCCTTTCTTAGATCTGGCCATGGTTTTGCACAGTATATTGTTAAGCACCTTTGCAGTTATGGCTAGCCTTGCCAGCCTATATGGCTCGAAACTTTGTGAAGGTAGAGTTCTAACTGAAACCACACCCATCCTCAATTTCCCTTTTTTGGTAGGCCAGCTATATCATTCTGGGATCAAGCCAAAGTGCTGGCTGACACCAAAAGCATAATCAATCAAAGTGCCAGCTCAGGTAGTTAATGTAACAGTAGAGACCTAGAGAATTTGAGGTGTAATTGCATGGAGAGTTGGCAGGAGTAAATACCGGTGTCTACACTACAGACACCTCCACTGGAGTTAGTTGAGTGACTAGCTGAGCTACTCATTGTAGCTTCTCCTTACAGTCAATGAAAAGCTTGCATGTTTAGTGTAAAATATACTTATGTATACATATCAAATGAGTCAGAAAAATGACTGTGAAAGAGTCTAGTTCTCTCTGGCTTAGACAATTGCCGTCATCTGGCCAGGATAAACCCACAAAATGGCTTTGTTAAATCAATTGATAATACCCCCCACCCCCATTTTGACATAAACAATCTGTTTACTGCCAATTCAGTTATCTTGGGTTTTTTTTTGCAGGAAAGCAACTAAGAGGATGGCTGTGAAGAAGTTCTGAACTGACCTAAATTAGTAAGAATTCTCTGACCCTTCTCAGCATTAAGCCTTTGAATAGCACAGATTCCAAAGGTCTTCCAGTGACCCTAAATGTTGACATTGTTTCTTCACCCCATGTTTCAGTGCGAATACCTCTGAACACAAGATTTTCTTTATCTAATAACAGACTTGACAAGAAACATGAATAATTGAGGATTATCTATGATACTAAAATAAGAAAGTAGTTTGAAAGAGTGAATTCATGGGTTTTGTGGATAACTTCCACTGTTCCTCTAAAAGCATAGCTATCCTAGGAGATGGAAGATAACTGGAGACTGGTTTCCAGGCTTATTAAAATATGCATCATTCTCCATCATTAGATTAGATCAGAAAAATATAAAACATGATCAGGAAAATATAAAACATATTTGCAGATTTTTAAAGCTATTATATGCATGAAAAATACTATTATTTTATTATTATTGAAAACACAGAGTTAATTAATTTTGCCACATCTCTTTAGTTCAAAAAAATTTAAGTAAAATGTTAAATAAATTATCTCTGCCACAAACATTGGTATGTATTTTCCATAAAAGACAAAGAAATTCTGTTCTCTGAAGATTATACTAGTATTAACCTGTTATGGTTGAAATGAATATGAAAATACAAATATATTAAAATATTTTTCTATGATATATATAGTAAATAAATTGCTCAAAATCACTCCAAAGCATGTCTTCTTAAATTAAATAATTTACAAGTCTTTCCAATGTTCTAAATAAACCCACGTAATTCCTATTCCATATTTACATAAATAGTCTGCATAATTGTTCTTTTAGCATGGTTACTGCATTGGTTGATTTGACTAATATTAAATATGTATGAATTTCCTGCTATTCCCTAGGGCGCTCAGAAACAAGATGAATCTCAAGAGACTGGTTTAAAGTTTAAATTTAAAGAAAAAAACCCTTACAGATCCAAACATCTTTGAATATATTTTCAATTGTTGAATTCTAATTTTCACCTCAAGTATATATTCAATAAATAATTATTACTTGAAGATTTACAAGCAGTGCCAAGATTAAGTAAATTATTTGTGTATCTTTTTTCAAGCTTTTAGACAGTTATACATCCACCCAAACAATAAGTAGAATGTGATTGTTCTTAACCATACTGACTTTTTGCAACACTGTTCACAGTGATGCATTAAAATTTTTCCAATCCAGCTGACCAAGTGACTAAGTTTCAATATTAGTCTTGGAAAATGCAATACTTATAACACTGTTCTCCAGAAATTGCTATATTAGCTAGCTGCAGATAACAACTTAGAATAACTATCAATTATAACATTTAAATAATACAAGTAACATTTTGTTCATGCTGATAAGGAGTTAATAATTTGTTATACGTGAAAGAATCTTGTGAGTTACAATACAGGTATTGTCATTGATGGACTTGACTTTGTTACAAGTGGTGAGTTTATGCAGAAGTCAATGGGTTTACAAAGTATAGCGTCCTGTTAAAAGAAGGATGTATTTTTTTAAGCCTGATACCCTTCAGTGTATAGTATATACGCCTCGTTATATTACTTGCTCATGCATTCTCAAGAATGCCTTAATGTAGTCTTACATACTGTACTAGCTGAAGCCATGACTGCATATGTATGTATCTTTGTCCTTCTACAGTTTATCATATTATATAATTGATAATGACACTATGTTGAATTTCCTGGGAACATTGAAATAACCTTTGATAACTTCTTAACAAAGACCTAATCTTACACTCTTTGAGTGCACTGTAGGCATATGATGTAGAGTGGCAAGGATCTTAATGGCCAGAGGACCAGATGGGAAGCTGATCCAGTGTAGCCTGTTAGAGCACTGTATCACTGCAGGTAGGGGAACTCCTAGCTGAAGTTGTTCTAAACTGCTTCTTAAACCAGTTCTTAGGGAGCTAATGATGAAGCTCTCCAAAAGTATCTGCACTGTAATGGGCAATAAACGAAAAAATAAACAAACAATTGTTATAATTGTTATCAGGGCTCTTGGTCAGACTATAACAAGAAGATGTTTAGAAACCATCCCTCATTACCATTTGTTATATACTTATGCATGTCAGTTAACTTTACTCCAAACATTTCACATTTACACAAGTGAAAGTCAATTCATTTTAGCTTCAGGTCTCTACATAAAATAGACGATGCAGTTCTAGTAAGTGACACCTCTGCTGACCCCTCCTAAAGTTTAGTATGTGACACACAGGTGTAGAGAAATGCCATACTACCAGTAATAACCATTATGTTTTCCTGAATCTGTAGATTATAAGCAGATACTGGATATTTTCCAGTCTAAACAGAAGCCAAAGTTTATTCATATGATGGTTAGAAAAAATAAAAATAAAATTCGAGGTGACTTCAATGTGAGCCAAGTAGTGTAATGAACCTATAAAATGCTTAGTGAGATGCAGTCAGGCTTGCAG
The DNA here is from genome assembly GCF_900496995.4 of Aquila chrysaetos chrysaetos. NCBI lineage: Eukaryota > Metazoa > Chordata > Aves > Accipitriformes > Accipitridae > Aquila > Aquila chrysaetos. The sequence continues at coordinate 19,546,235 of NC_044017.1, read as the reverse complement.
ATGTGTTTACAAAAAGGAATGTTCTAGTTTCATATTTATTATGAGCTCTCTCTGATTTAGGACTACTATATATTGAAACTGAGTAAACAGGTCTTTATTTACATAAACGTCTGCATATCAAAACTAAACTAAACTGAAAAAAAAGTCTTTCAAAACAGTATTATCTTCAGTAAGCTTTCTGTAATTAGGGAATAAAGAAACCTCATTGAACCCAAGAAACAGTTCAGAAAGGCTATTAGAAAAAAATCAATACCCTTAAAAATAGTAATGCAAAGATGGGATTCTAAAATGCTGTTCGTTGGATTCTGACTGCATGAAACCATCAAAGTGCAGCACTCCAGTAACATTTTAATAACACATTCAGGTGGTAATATAATAGATAGGCAGCTTTTTGCATTATAGTCCAAATGTCTTGATGCATAATTCTAGTGTATGAAAAAAGAATTCTTATAAGTAACCTTGCATAAGCGGGTCTTTACTTCTCCAATAGCTGAAATATAGAATGTAGATGAGACTCCTCTTTTATCAAAGCAAAGGAAGCGCAATTGCATTGTGAACCCTAAAGCAGTGATAGAGTGGGATTTTATATTCCTTTTCAAGAGTGCAGAGGACTAAACAAAGTACAAAGCAAGGCATATTTGGGTCCTTCGTGGGTTAAAAATGCAATTCTGTTCTCAAAATGTTAGGAGTATAATGACTTCAGCAGTGGATAGGCCTAGACCAAATGGGTTTTGTCAATGAGATACTAAGCATTTTCTTCTGTATATTGAGTAAAGTCAGATATAACCAATTTCAAAAAGGCCTCAGCATCTCCTGAGAAACTGGCTCTTTGACTGTTCCCATTGAAGTGAATAGCAAAACTCCCTTTTACTTGTGCAAAAGCAAGTCCTAAATATATGATTCTTAAGTGAGAGTTTTCCAGGCTAATTATACAAAAGGAAGGCTCATTCTTTGCTTCCTTGAATGGCCATAACATGAAATGATTAATTTAAGGACAATATTCCTACTGTTAAACTGGTTACTTTGCATAGTAACAAATAATCATGATCAAGGGAAATTATTTTGGAACATACTTCATACTGTTCATGCCATACAAATACAAATGGTAGGAAAACGTTGCATAGCTGTTCTGCTGCTCCTTTGGGAATATTGTAATGGCAGGAGAAAGTGGCCAGTTCTAGCTTAGATAAAATCTGTTCAGTTTTCCTATGTTTAGTTCCCATATGTTCTGGTCCTCAGGAGATGTGAGTTTTTCCATTACTTAATGGGGCTTCTACCACCACCCTTGGGAGACTATAATGTAGTCCAATAAATCACACCATTAAGGCAGCTTTTCAGTCTAAATTTCCTTTTTTTATATATACATCATCCCATTTATGTAGTTATATCTCCATGCATCATCACAAACCCTGTTTTCAATGATTTTTGCATCACTTGTTAATAAGATCTAGCAATGCACCAAAGGTCTTACAGCCAAAAGAGTGAACTGATAAGGTACTACTGTATTTTTATGAGCAAGGCTGCATGGAAAGACACAAAATTAAATTTTTTCCAAGCATAAGTACTGTAGAGCAAGTGAGACAGAATACTTTCAGCAGTTTAGCCTTCCAGTGTGCAAAATGGTAATTCCAGAGAAGCATCCTCACCATGTAAAATATGAACATAAACTCCACCTACAGTAGAAGCATCTCCTTATACTGCAGTTTCAGAAACAGAGACCAAAAAGAGGCCAAGTCAAGGATTTTATGTCAGACCTCTGAATAGTTAATATGTATTCTGCTTTAGCTTAAAGGGCAGCCCAGTGTTCCCAGGTATCCCAGCCAAAAACACTCTAGCTGAGAGCTGCCATGCACCCATGACTCCCGTGGTAAGCCATGAGGCATTAGCGACGGGCCATCAAAGGACACACACTACCCAGTAACAGTTCTCCCTTCGCCTGCTGAGCAAAGGTCTAGGGCTTAGGTGCTGCAGTTATTTACTGCTAGTGCAGTTGCAAAGAAAGGGGACCACAGGCCTGACTGGATGTTGGGACTATTTTTGCTGCTGCTCTGCATATGCTTGCATGGTCTCATTTTGAGAGTCAAGGACTATTATTTTTTTATTTGTTAGTTTCACCCACATTACAATGTAATGTGTGAACCCAGCACTTCTACATGAAGAAGAGATAGGAACTAGAGACTGGAAACATTTTGAAAACGTTTTGAATAGCCAAGAGCACAAATCACAGTGCAAGTCAGGGGGCAGGTGCACCTAAGCACTTTTGAAAAAAAGTATTTGAAAATCAAGCCTTCTGCCACTAAAGAAACAATCAGTCACACTCAAATACATGCACTAAAGATACAGATGAGCTTTTCATCTCATATTAATGCTTCTGGATTTCAAGGGGGTGGTTGTTGTATACTGGATGGGGTTTTTTTTGTTTTGTTGTGGGTTTTTTAACACTTGTACATCATCAGGTTTTCAGCTCCTGTACATTGGCATTTTTCTCCTGACTTCCCTGGAATTGTGACAATTTATGTTAGTTGAAGATCTGACCCATCTCTTCCTTCTGAAGGGGAACTTTTCTATATGAACCTCTATTCTTCACTGCAAGACCTTTGAAAATGTTTATTTCAAGGTGATTCCTGGATTATAAACACACAAAGAAGAGCATAATCAAATGAATGTTACACAGAGCTTTATTGAATATACAGTAGCTTCACTTGATTTCCTTTTCATATTTGTATCAAGCTGGATATCTATTCTAGACAGACTATCATTTAAAACAAGAGACATACCAAATGAGTAAATGAGGTTATATTACTAATTAGTATACAGTCTCCTACTACCTCCAGTAAGCTACAAAATGTGACTTCCATTTTATCACATAGATGAAACAGTTATCTTTCAGGGTTTGAAATTTCTGTGATCTTTATGCTTAATAAGCTCAGTAAAAGGCATTCAAATTACATCACTTTTGTCTTGGAAGTTAAATTGGGAAATATTGCATTCTCTGAGATGATAAACTCAGTAGAAGATAAATTATCATGAGAAATAGTTTTAATTGATTTACCATAATAAAAGTTATGTGACTTTGAAGTGCAAATGACACATTAAAATGAAGCTACAGTGTGTTGATAATACAGTGGCTGCTTTGTTAATGGAATTACTGACACTGCAGATGCTTGCAGAAGAATTGTCCTCTAGTGTTAAGTGAGAAACACTGATGGAAATTGAAGATATACTGTATTTAAATCCAAGCTCAACTCTCCTCCTTCTGTCAGCTCTACCCTGATCCCAACAAAAGTAAATGCAACAGTTATCCTGGCTTTATCATTGTGACTGCACTGAAGCCCCAAGAAAATTATTATTCCCCACCTCAATTTCCCCATTTGCAAAACTGAGCTAATAAAATCACTTTCATGCTCAGATGTGTTGGCCAATAGCTAAACAACACTGTGTGTCATGTTCAGAGATATCTAGTATTCAAAATGAAGGAAAATGCACATAGGCCCTGGACAGCAATCCTTGTAAATGCTCTCCTTTTAGCTTTGTAAGGCTAAAGAAGAAGCCTAAGAAACTTACAAACCCAGCAGCATAAAAAAAAGCAACTTTGTTTTATCTCATTGTTTTCTCACGCCACTTATCTGTGTGATCTTTGACTAGATTATCCAATGATTCTTCTTCCTTCATCCAGATCTTTTACCTTCTCTTTCTTGTGATTTTACAGTCTTTTTCCCCACTCCCAGCATTTCACTCTTTCTTTAGTTGTCTCTTACCTGTGAACCTTTCAATTTCTGTTTTCCTTTCCTTCATAAATGTCTTTCCTGCCTTCCTTTCACACAATGTCATACATTTTCCATCCCTTCTCTGACCTTTCCTCAGCTGCTGTATGTCTTATCCAAACTCATCCTTTACCAGTCTGACATTCTCATTCTTTTTCTTGTACCCATAATTCTCTTCCTTATGAGATTTCCTTTTCATTTATCTCTTTTTTTTTACTTTTGCTCCTTACCATTTCTGAATTCTAAGTTCAGAAATATAGTAAAAGAACTTCTGATATCTCATCATCCTGTTAATTTTGAGCAAAAAGAATCTAATAACTTTCTAAACTATTTTGAATCCATTGGTGTAAAAATCTGTAAGCACTCTATCTATAAGTGTGTGTAGTGGGTTAACCTTGGCTGTCCACCAGGTGCCCACCCAGCCACTCTATCACTCCCCCTCCACAGCAGGACAGGGGAGAAAATAAGATAAAAAAGCTCATGGGTTGAGATAAAGATAGGGAGATCACTCATCAATTACTGTCATGGGCAAAACAGATTCAGCTTGGGGAAGATTAATTTAATTTAGTGCCAATTAATAACAGAGTAGGATAGTGATAAATAAAGCCAAAACTAAAACCACCTTCCTTCCACCCTCCCTTCTTCCCAGACTCAGCTTCACTCATGACTCTTCTGCCTCCTCCTGCCGAGTAACACGGGGGATGGGGAATGGGGGTTGCAGTCAGTCCAAAACACTTCGTCGCTGCTGGTCCTTCCTCCTCACACTTGTCCCCCTGTTCCAGCATGGCGTCCTTCCCACAGGCTGCAGTTCTTCACAAACTGCTCCAGCATGGGTCCTTTCCACAGGGTGCAGTCCTTCAGGAATGGACTACTCCAGCATGGGTCCCCCACAGTTCGTGCCAGAAAACCTGCTCCTGTGTCACCACCTTTCCATGGACCACAGCTCCTGCCAGAAGCCTGCTCCAGAGTGGACTCCCTTCAGGGCATATCCACCTGCTCTGGCGTGGGGTCCTCCACAGGCCTCAGGGTGGAGATCTGCTCCACCATGGATCTCCATGGCCTGCAAAGGGACAACCTGCTCCACCACGGTCTTCTCCACAGACTGCAGGGGAACCCCTGCTCTGACACCTGGAGCACCTCCTCCCCCTCCTTCTTCACTGACCTTGGTGCCTGCAGAGCTGTTTCTCTTACATTTTCTGATTTCTCTCTCACAGCTGCCATGCAGCATTTTTTACCCTTTCATAAATGTTATCACAGAGGCACCATCAGCATCACTGATGGGCTCAGGTTTGGGCAATGGCAGGTCCATTTTGGAGCTGGCTGAAGCTGGCTCTGTCCAACATGGGGGCAGCTCCCGATCTATTCTCACAGAAGCCAACCCTGTACCCCTCCTTCCCCCACTGCCAAAACCTTGCCACATAAATCCAATACAGCATGCAACTATGCAAAAATGCATTGCTGCTTAGAAGAATTATTTTTTTTTATTTGGTTATCTATTCTTTTAAAAAATAATAAAATGCAGTGTTTGCTATATAGTTTCACATACTTATGCTAATAATGTCTGTACATTACTTAAACTTTTCATACTAGGTAATGGACATATACAGTGAAAATAGTAGGGGTAACAATAAGCGTCAGGATCTTACTTGTGCATTCATTTGCCAGTTTGCAACACTCATATATTCTACAGCCTTTCAGCTTGGAAAGCTTCTATCCATTTTTTTTTTTAGTAGCTGTTTAAACAAAAATAGATGTTTATCTCTTTAAAATTTTGCCAGGAAGCTGTCACTTTCCCATTTACTCATGCTATGTTGTGACAGAATGTGTCAGCTTCTTGCACAAATGAAAAGAGATATAGATGTGTATTTACTTTAGCTGAAAAATAAGTAGTCATCAATTCTGAGAAAAGTGTTTTCCCATCTGAAAAGATGGATAAATAAGAGAGGTTTTGTGAAGTAACTATTTACCAATGCTTAAAAGGTAGTTGAGAGCCAAATATTCCAGTTCAATTCACCAGTACCTATCACTGAGAGAGCAGATAGACTCATAACATGTAGAATTAGATATCTCTAACAAATAAAAGCAGATATCTAGGGAGCTAATGTTCCTATTGAAGCCTTTGATGGTTAAAAGTATCAACAGTAACAAAAACAGGTAGATGAACCTATGCATGACTTGCTTTTTGCTCTCATGTTTTACATAGAACAGAAATGCCAGTTAGAAAACCTTTATCCTAGACTGGACTCAAATGCTGAAAAGTATGGAATTAATCAGTGACAACTGAGTAGAACTGTAACACTACTTTAGGAGATTCTTAGAAATATTTTTAAAGATGTGCATACATAGGTAGGAAATAAATAAGAGAGGGTAATAATACATAATATCTGTAACTTTCTCTTCTTGAAAATTCTCTAATTTTTATCAGTCTCACAGAACCCAAATTTCTACCATGTAGTAAGTTAAAATGTAAGTTGCAATTAAAAAATCAGTTTCTCAAAATATTCATTGAAAACTTAACCTCTATGACAAAACAGAGTATGGAATAGCGGAATCAATAAAATCTACTAAATTCCAACTCAAAAATTCCATGCATCATGAATCCAGGAAAAGAAAAGCAAAACTGCCCATGAAACATAAAGGTCAGGTCTTAAACAAAGATCAAAATGAAATTGCAGATCAGCTGAAATCCTGGGAAAACACCTACAGATTTTAAAGGACCAATGTTTCAGCATAGAGGTTAAATCTGTAAGTTAATCTATGATGCAGCACAAAAATGTCTTCATATGGCATGTTTTGTACTGCAAAATGCAACATAGTACAGAAATCGTCAAGCCAGTGGAAAGCTACTGTGAAACATTTTTCTATCCCTGGCTGACACTGCAGTAACACAGCTGTACTGCTGTCAGTACAGGAGCCAAGGTCATTGTGTATACCACAGAGGCTGCATTCTCTCTTATGTACATGTCTTATTGAATCAGTCCATTGAGTCATTTGGCCAAATGATTCCAGGATACCTTACAGCTGCATTAGGGCTGCTCCCCCTTGTCCCTTTACTGAAGTCTTTCAGAGAAGCTAGAAGATAACACAGGGATGCAGAGTCCAACCAGCCTTCTTCCTGTTCCAGGTACAGGTAGATGTGGGGAAAGTGTACCCAGTGCAGCTTTAATGTGATGCAAAAACAACAGAAGGCATAGGTCCAGATCTGTGTCTATGATTAAATGAGATTTTATCTATGACAAACACGTTCTTCATAACCAGGCCTGACTATGTCCCTGGTGGACAGGCAGTATGGAATATCTTAAACTGCTACTCTTTGTATTATACCATGCATTCTGTTCAATGAGGAAACAAAGATATTCATCTTATAACAAGATTGGTCTGTCAACTTTTCATGAGCACTGGTATGTTTTCTAAGATAGCAGTCAATATCACTATTAACAACAGCTTTATAAAAATACAAAGAACCCTACTCAGATTGGAAGCCAACTTTCGCAATCACAATATAGAGATAAAATAAGTAACTGCCAGATGCCCATGAATAATTAATAATCATCATCTGTCAACTGCCCCCTCACCCAGCCCCTACCCCAATCGTCAGAAAAACACATCTTTTAAGAGTGTTGTTAAATAATAGGTGCAGTACACAGCTGCTGCTGTTGCATTTCCTGTGTGCAGTAACAGGTAGTTAGTTACAGTTACAGTTACAGTTAGTAACAGCTGCAAGAAGATTTTAGTTCTTTCATTTCATACTGAAAACTTCAATTTCAATGACTTAGAGTAGTATAGTATAGATTAGTACAGAATCATAGAATATCTCAAGTTGGAAGGGATTCCTAAGGATCATCAAGTCCAACTCCCTGCTCCTCGCAGGACTACCTAAAACTAAACCATAGGACTAAGAGCATCGTCCAGACTCTCCTTGAACTCTGACAGGCTTGGTGCTGTGACCACTTCCCTGGGGAGCCTGTGCCAGTGACCCACCACCCTCTCAGTGAAGAACCTTCTCCTAATGTCCAGTCTGGGTTTCCCCTGATGAAGCTTCATTCCATTTCCATGTGTCCTATCACTGGTCACCAGAGAGGAGATCAGGACCTCCCCCACTGCCCCCATGAGGAAGCTGTAGACTGGGATGAGCTCACCCCTCAGCCTTCTCTCCTCCAAGCTGAACAAGCCAAGTGACCTCAGCCGCTCCTCGTAAGTCTTGCCCTCGAGGCCTTTTGCCATCTCGGTCGCCCTCCTCTGGACACACTCTAATAGTTCAATGTCCTTCTTGTACTGAGACACCCCAAACTGCACACAGTGCTCGAGGTGGGGCTGCAGCAGTGCAGTGTAGAGTGGGACAATCACCTCCCTCGACCGGCTAGCGATGCTCTGCTTCATGCGCCCCAGGGCACGGTTGGCCCTTTTTGCTGCCAGGGCACACTGTTGACTCATACTCAACTTGCCACTAACCCAAACCCCCAGATCTCTTTCCATGGAGCTTCTCTCCAACCTCTTGTCCCCCAGTTTTTATGTATAACTGGGATTACCCCATTCCACGTGGAGAACCCTGCACTTACTCTTGTTAAATTTCATATGGTTGGGAATTGAGCAGCTGTATGACTTGTTTTATGTTACAATGTTCCAATGAAGGGATTATTTTCCATACTCACTGAAGAACAGGGTTCTGCTTTCAGAAAGGTAGTGGAAAACTCTCCTTCCAAGGATAAAGGCAAACAAGATAACAATCTGTAGATCTATAGGGTTCGGTGACTAAGCCCCTGTATCTTCTATGGCCAAACATATGTTTCATGGCAACTCTGCAAGGGTAAATTCTGTAATAATCTCTTTGCATAGTTGCTTTCACCTGTAGAGCAAGCAGGAAAGTAACCTCACTAGGCACACATGAAAAATTACCAACTGGTTTGATAGTGAACTGGATCTTCCTTATTTTGATACAGTTTTATGTATCATATGGTTACAAATTGGAGATCAGGGAAATAAATCCTATATATGTATGAATATATGTGTGTATGTATGTGTGGGTCCATGTGCTTTAATAATTCAAAGTCATTACTCTATTTCATCAACAGATGAGAAAAAATAAAAGGACAAATGGGAAAGAAAAAGCACTGTATCAAGCTTTGATTAATTCATTTTAATAGTGCAGGAATAATATTCCTGAAGTAAATCACAGCAAAATGTGATTTGGATAGAGGTCATATGCATACCTAAAAAAACAATGTAAAGTCAAGGTCATTATATATGAAATTTCTCAAAAATAAACACTTGGGCTTTAGGATATTTATTCACTGACCCTGAAATGTCAGCTTGACACTGATACTAATGTAGCACACTTGTCTCTGGAGTTTATCCCACCATGCAAAGGTGCCGCTTACTGTGAGAATCTTTCTGAGGTGCTCCAAGTGCATTCTAGAAACCATCTGCATATGTTATTTTATTGCTAGGTCTCATAAATCAATATTATGTAGAAACATCTATAATTTCATATTGTATTAGAAATAGGATAGCCACAGTGCTGCACATTTGAGGTCCTAATGACACTAGTGGTACAGTACTTACATTTTAAATATTTTATTGAACAGCTTGAGGTTATTTGGTTTATAAAACCCCCAGACTGTTTCCTCACAAAGCCCTGGGGCTCTGACCTAGTAAAGTTCAGGCTGCTGAAGGCAGGGGAGGAGTCCTACTTGCACTTACTAATGGATAAATAGTAGAAAACATCAGTGGAAACTAAAGATCTGAATGCAGGTGGCTGCATATAATCAATACAGCTAATAATAAGTAATGACATTTTTAAATATGTGAACATGATGCTGCAAAATAAATTCCATAAAATGTACAAGGGCCCAACAAGGAGAAATGGTACACTAATCACAAGCACAGCAAAACATCAGCCACCTAACAACTAATTCAGGTGGAAGAGGTCTTCTCCATTTTCTTTCTGCTTGCTGCAAAACTTTATCAAGGCTTTTGGAATCACAGAAGTACCTGAGAAGCCCACAATTCCAGACATACAGATTATTTCAAATTGCTATCTAGTTTTATGTAGTTAAATCGACAAGGCCAAAGGCTTGTTGTGTGCCTGAGCATACAAGGAATTTTTCCATTGCCTTAATTTTGCTGGGCAATGCCATCTGAGATGTCCTGAGATATCTTTCCTCATCCTCAACTGCTGTTTCCAAGCAGCCCATCTGCCAGCCCCAAACTTAGTTTTGCTTAGGCGCCATGCTTAGGCACCTAAACTTCTTAACCATTCTCTTTCCAAAAGCAATCTTCTTCAACCTTCTGTCAATATTATTGTACAAGGCTAGCACAAGCTCCTGCAAAGACTAAGCAAAAGTGATAAATCAGAATGAAGGATAGTCAGTGGTCTACTATTCCAGACTATTCAATTACAGAATAACTCCTGTTTCTATGGATATGTCTAGAGTTTCCTTGCTTACTTTCTCTCAATACTTCTGTGTTATTTCATCTGGTCCTCTCTCATACATACACAAGCCCTGCACAGCAAGCATTCAGCTCTTTGATTTCCCTTCAGAATTCATGTGATCCCAATTCTGCCTGGCATGTGGCCTGCATCTCTGGCAACAGCTCTTGTTTGAGATAAATACTTCACAAAAATCTGAATGCTCTTTTATGCTTCATCTTACTTCAGCAGCCTGAACACTCACTAGTTTCAAAAAAATTTACCCGGGAGAAGACCAACATGCTGAAATACTTTTACAAACCACAGGGACAGTATCTTTGGCATGATTATACAGTCTAGAGTTTCTCAGATATGAAAAAGAGATCTATCAATCTGAGCTGTGTGTACAGCATTGTGTATTTATTTTGCACATCATGATTAGGCTACTAAGAGCCAAAGAATTATAGTTCTTTTGTTTTCCCAGTTTCACCCAACCAGCCATATCTAGATGCCTCGGAAATTGTGTCAGCTGGAGTAAGAAACTCATGATGGAAACAGCTATTCCTCTAATACAATTCAGCTGTAAATTCAGAAGCTCCAGCTGCTGTTGTATAAGATCTGTTACCTTGGTCAACATAGGCAATTCAATGAAGGACTTCAGAATAGGGGAAGGAAAAATCAACTACGTATAACTGACCACAAGCCTCCGTGAAACCTCCAATGATATAATGATCTTTCTCCTTAGTTACATGGGGAAAAGAGCTTATATTACACCCTAGAAGCTTAGAAACTTGTTCTTTCCTGCAGGTCCAGATATTGCTGTCCTATTTCTACCCCATGACAATTCCTCCTTTTGAATACATTCACTGTTAACACTCTCACCTGTCCTTTCAATATACTCCTTCTCCCACAACAGTACTATATAATTCCTTCTGAAGCTTCCCAAGCGAGACAGAAGTTAGATATCCTACCTAACACCTTTTCTTCTATTACTTTTCTCTATCCACCATACTACGTGTTCTCATGTATTCTAGCACAAAGATTACTCTAGTACAGCCATAAGTAAAGGTTATCACTGCAGGCCTTTTCAGCAGAGGCAAGTCACAAAATGGAAGCTGCCTCACACTGCTAGGGATTGTACACTCCCTGTATTTATGCAGCAGGTTAAAGCATTAGGTTCTTGTTAGTGTGACAAGTCAGCTCCTAGCATACATGCTATGAATTTTCCTTTCCAGATTTCATAGACACGTAGGGAGTTCAGTCCTCTAATATAGCTTGTGAAGCTAAATATCTAATGTTAAATGGTGTGAATAACTTTGTGTATGTACAAAGTAATTATTGCAAATCCTACAACTTAAATTAGTTAAGTGCATAAGAAAATATTCAATTATGTTTTGATATTTTTTTTTATGTCACAGTTTCCAGGTACCATTTTCCTTGCCTACTAACACCAGCAAGTCAGTGTTTGTTTTTTCCATTTTCCTATGAGTAAAGATATCTTTTGCAAAAGTTGTGCATTACTTTATAGTAATGCGAATCACAATGTAAGAATGAAAAAAGAGAATAAGTGACTGTAAAAACTCAAGTATAAAACAATCTTATGTAAATACTTTTATCTTTGTAGCACTCATCTTTTATTTTCATTTATAACTGTAAAACCAACATTCAAAAAACAATCCTCTCCTCTAGTGTGAATAGAATATGGTTAGAGGAGGCAGCTACAAGACCGAAAAGCAACACAAAATAGAGGCATATTCTTGAAAAGGAAAGCTTTTTGAATATGCTGTATTTTAGTTTTTTTCTTCCTTAGGGATATTTATTTATGATTTTGATACTGATGTATATTTCTGCCTTTGAGATCTGATTATTTAAGAATTGTAGTGAGCATGATTCCTGAAGTTTTGAAGCTGAAATTGAAGTAAAAAAAAAAAAAAATATTTAAAAGTGCTTCTTAAGTAAGTTATGTCTGGTATCTATATACTATTCACCACCTGCCTGAATTAACTTTGCTTTAATAGTATCTTCTTTTTGATGCTTCAGTGTTGTTAACATCTGTCCTGGTTTCAGCTGGGATAGAGTTGTCTTCCTAGTAGCTGGTACAGTGCTATGTTTTGAGTTCAGTATGCGAAGAATGTTGATAACACACTGATGTTTTCAGTTGTTGCTAAGTAATATTTAGTCTAAAGTCAAGGATTTTTCAGCTTCCCATGCCCAGCCAGCGAGAAAGCTGGAGGGGCACAAGAAGTTGGCACAGGACACAGCCAGGGCAGCTGACCCAAACTGGCCAACAGGGTATTCCATACCATGTGACGTCACATCTAGTGTATAAACTGGGAGGAGTGGGGGTGGGGGGATCGCCGCTCGGGGACTAGCTGGGTGCCGGTTGGCGGGTGGTGAGCAATTGCACTGCGCATCATTTGTACAATCCAATCCTTTCATTATTGCTGTTGTCATTTTATTAGTGTTATCATTATCATTATTCGTTTCTTCTTTTCTGTTCTATCAAACCGTTCTTATCTCAACCCACGAGTTTTACTTCTTTTCCCGATTTTCTCCCCCATCGCACTGGGTGGGGGGGAGTGAGTGAGCAGCTGCGTGGTGCTTAGTTGCTGGCTGGGGTTAAACCACGATAACATCTATTAATATCTATTTCATTATGTAAAATTAGTATAAAATTTCTGTCTTAAGAAAACCTAGAATAATCCTTCTGTTTAAATAGAGGTGGAGGAAATGCTTATCTACATGGAAGAGGAATGAAGAACATTTTATCTTCTGAGGAACCTCTCCCAGTTTGAACATACCTAGGTTCTGTCACAGCATCTTTCCAAGATGAAATATTGTCATAGATATTTTCATGGAGTTCCATGGCATGAAAATATGTTTCCATGGCTGAGTGACACATTTTCTAGATCAGCTGTTCAGACAAGAGCCCCATCTGGGGCAGTAAAGGAGGTTCTAGACATCCATTGTCTCCTGTGGAGACATCCTCCACAGCTGGCAGTATCAAGCATCTTGCTAAAGGTTTAATTTAAAGACTCTAAGTTTTATTATGTTTTAGAATCACTGTCACCATTCAATTTTATTTTGAGGGTACCTGGCAAAATAAGGCTTTCTGATGCATCTGAAGAAACATGTACTATGAACAGAGAAAGCTAAGGGATAGAAACTTTGTGTTGATTACCCTGGAAATTCAAGATACATTTTCCATTGCACTGAAGTGAACTATCAAGGTTTACAAGCAATACAGAAATCAGTATCCCAAGCTTTTTGCACTTCAAACTAGCTTGAACTGGATAAAGAGATCTGACATTTCATATCTCATTCTGCCTGCTATCAGAGTCCTCTAATGTCAGAGAACTGTGTGATTTGTACCATATGGGCTTGCAAACGGAAAGTTACTGCAATGTCTTAATGGATGTAGAAAACTGCATTATCATGAGCATTCCCCAGTATTGAAGCTGTGTGGGAAGATATGAGACAAAGTTTGCAGCATTTGTTAGCAAAAATTTGTATTAACATCAGTGAAATTGAGTACCTTTAGTGAAATTCATTTGAACCATTTCACCTAGTACAGGATTAAAAAAATATATTTTAAAGAATTCACACATATATGAAAAAGGTTAATTTACATCTAGGAAGACCAGTAAAGGTCTTTTCAAAATAGTGCTAAAAATGTCTTAAGCTCGTATACTGCTTGTATTTCATGGCACATGCAGCATAGAAAACACATATTGCATTGAAATATGAGCACCATGGCCATAAGAAATTAATAAAGTGAGCTCAGAAAGTCTTTATTGTGTTATATTTTATATTTTATTTTACTGTGTTTTCCTAGAATGTAAATAAGCAATTAAGATGTTAATTGCATGAATCTGAGAATTGGAAAGGATGAGGGAGACAGGACATTACTACCTTCATCTATTCACTGGTTCATCCAGATTAAGTAGAGTTTTGTAATCCTGTCAGCAGAAATAGTCCTGTGCGTGCCTCAGTACAAATTCCTAGTGGTAGCACAACCAGCAGGGAAGCATCAGTTAAAGGAATCACGATCAGGTGAATGTGAATCCATAAATGGACTTGCCTGAAACTGTTAAAGCTTTGCTTCAAAAGAAATCAGCTGGTCATACTCTTTCGAATCCTTGTGGTTTATTCCCCTTGTGGCAATTAAACAGATTTTAAAATAGGTTTTCCCCAATTAATATGGTATTGCTTGCCTGTCGAGTTAATTCCAGAAGTCCAGAAGTCTTCGATACTTTATATATTTACTCTGTAACTGTATGTAGCACGTTGCCAAATCCACAGCTGGTTATCTTTTAAATGACATGTTTCACTGTGGTATTATCAGAAGGATCTTGAATTAGAAAGGTTTACAATCTTTTAAGAAGATTGGGAAAAAAAGAAAGAGGACAAAATGGCTAGTTACATATCAACAAAATGCAGAAAGCCTATTCTTCCGGAATGCCACTTGGAGCCTAATGTATAAACATAATACTATAATCATATAAACATATATTCCTAGAGCCATAATCTTAAAGTTATATGCCATAACTACATCAGAACATCCTTTATGTTAGTTATATTTAACATGGTTCTCTGTAGGAACAAACACACTAGAACCACACAAATTTCAAAGAAGGAATATCTGAATGGTGTGTACTTTATACAACAGTAAATGACATTACCAGTTCAAAGATTAATATGACCACAATAATTGCTAAAGCTATGAATTTAATAAAAGCCAGATCCAATAAAGAGTTTAGTAATATAGGGTTAGATACAGCAATTTATAAACTGTAGGTGACAGACTTCTGAGTGGCTGCTAAAACCCAAAATGCATTTTACACTGAGAGTCAATGGATGAAAATAGGCATAAAATAGATCATAGGCCTCTGTCCTCATAATTAAGTGATTTACCCATTAGGTACCAAAGTCAGGTAGAAGAAGAATTCAAGGCTCCCAGAAAATTCATTGAAATGACACCTAGCAAATTTTGACTGCAAATACTTTAAGGAAAATCTCGGAGAGGATTTTCTAGATCACGATTTCCAGCATAAAACCTTAAACTCACTCAAATCCTTTTTCTTGGATCTGGCCCTACAGTTCCATCTACCAAAATATAATAAAGACAGATGAATGGAGACATTGGCCTCACAGCAAAGGTAGTACAGCATAAAATACTGGTATTACTTTAAAGTCTTTTACGGAGGGCCACTTACAACAAAGCCTGGTAGATTCAGAACTATAAAAATTCTTAGTAGAGTAATGCTTCTTATCCATAAAGAGTCCAGTAATAGTGTTACCAGCTATAGTGCTTTTGATCATTATTGTAAAACACCGCAGTATCTATTCATAAAGTCTACTGCTTGATTCACCACTCTGTAACACCAGCTTTTATGCCTCTATAACGACTCTAAGGGCTTTCCTTTTCAATTAATTTAGTACTCATGGCAGGTGCCAGGTTGCAGAATCCAAGGCTCATTACTCAGTCACAGAAGTAATTTCTCAAAGTCTATAGGTTTCCCCACTGCTCAGCAGCTGACCTTGCCCTGTTTGGTCTTTATGCGTTGTTGATGTAATTCAGGCTGCCGAAGATACAAACATGAAGCACTGAGAGTCAAACTGGAAAACCCATATCTCTGTCTCTGGAATGCTCTTTACATTGGCCTATCAATTTTCTTAATAGCAATAAGAATGACAACCACAATAATAATTTAAACATATCTTAGCAGCGGAAACCAGAACCCATGGTTATATAGTTTTAAGTTAAAAAAATGAACCGTCAGGCACTTACCTACTCACCTTGTACCTGACTGCATTGTGGGCCATTTTTAACAGGCAGGCGATAGAAAGATCTCCACAAATATATTCCATGGTCTAATAGATACGCCTTTGGATGCATGAAATGGGGACACAGTCTGGAATTCTTACCTTCCATTTCCTAGGCAGGTAGTCATGTCAGAGCCTATCATAGAGATACTGGGTTTCATCAAAAGAATTAAGTGCCCAGCATCAGGTTAGGGAGAACTGATGAGTTGCTAAATGAGCAGAGGGGACCAACCCTTTTCCTCTTTGCTCTGTATACCAATAGAAGAGCACATACTGGACCCAGGGACTGGATCACCTTTTCCAGAATACTCATGTCAACTGAGAAACACAACTTCTCTCCATTGACTAGGACTCTGTGTGCATGTTTGCATGTGTGTGCGGGGAGGAGGGTTAAGTCAGAAAACCACAATTTTGCAGGGAAAGTGACTTAGTTATGCTTCTAAGCTAGGTGAACTCATCTTTGCACCTCAAACATGATAAAAAAGAAGTAGGAGAGATGAGACCATTTTATCCTTTGTTGAGCTCTAGTGACATCGAAAATATAGATGAGAATCTTTTTAGAGGTTATAAAAGCTATTTAAAAAGTTAAGAAATTAATCCATTGCGTATTAGCTAGGAGCTAACTGCAGTGTATCTGCTTTATCTGGATTTGCTGACCTTATAAAATACTTCCATATTTGGAAGAAAGGGGAAAAGTATTTCATATAAGCTTTTTTTTTCCTTCCTAGCACTTCATTTGTATAATTGTATATCTACATGTGTGTGTATGTGTGAATATATATACAAGTGAGTAATTTTCAGTACTATGAAAAAGATATCTCATAACAATAATAATCTTATTTGGAAAAATAGTACTGATTTTGAAATTGCTGACTTGTATTTTTAACTGTTTGATATTTGGTCACAAGATGATCAAAATTTATCCTAGTCATTCAATTCTAAAAAAATTTACTTTTACAGGCATACTAATCATAGAAACATAGAATAGTTTGGGTTGGACGGGAATTTAAAGGTCACTTAGTCCAACTCCTGTGCCATGGGCAGGGACAGGTTTCACTGTATCAAGTTGATGAAAGCCCCCTCCAGCCTGACCTTCAACATTTTCAATGATGGGGAATCCACAACTTCTCTGGGCAACCAGTTCTAGTGTCTCACCACTCCTATGGTAAAAAATTTCTTCCTTATGTCCAATCTAAACCTACTGTCTTTCAGTTTAAAACTGTTGTCCCTTGTCCTGTTACTACAGCCCTTGGTAAAAGGTTTCTCTCCATCTTTCTTATAAGCCCCCTTTTAATATTGAAAGGCTGCAATAAGCTCTCCCTGAAGCCTTCTCTTCTCCAGGATAAATAACCCCAACTCTCTCAGCCTGTCATACAATCATAGAATGATTTGCATTGTAAGGGACCTTTACATGTCATCTAGTCCAACCCCCCTGCAATGAGCAGGGACATCTTCAAGTAGATCAGGTTGAACAAAGGCCTGTCCAACCTGACCTTGAATGTTTCCAGGGACGGGACTTCTACCACCTCTCTGGGCAACCTGTTCCAGTGTTTCACCACCCTCATTGTAAAAAATTTCTTCCTTATATCTAGTCTGAATCTACCCTCTTTTAGTCTCAAACCATTACCCCTTGTCCAATTGTTACAGACCCAACAAAAAGGTCTGCCCTCTTTCTTCATAGAAGAGGTGTTCCAGCCTTCTGATTGTTTTTATTGCCCTTCTCTAGACCCACTCTAACAGATGCATGTCTGTCTTCTGCTGAGGGCCCCAGAGCTGGATGTAGTACTCTAGGTGGTGTCTCATGAGAGCGGAGTAGAGGGTGAGAATCACTGCCCTCGACCTCCTGGCCACGTTTCTTTTTATGCAGCCAAGGATACAATTGGCTTTCTGGGTTACAAGTCCAGGTTGCCAGCTCGTGTCCAATTTTTCATCCACCAATACCTCCAAGTCCTTCTCTGCAGGGCTGCTCTCAATCCCTTCATCCGCCAGTCTTTATTGATACTGGTGATTACCCTGACCCAGGTGCAGGACTTGGCCTTGTTGAACTTCATGAGGTTCACATGGGCCTTGGGGGACACCACGTATTACTGGCTTCCACTGGATATTAAGCCATTGACTATAACACTTTGGACACAGCCACCTATCCAGTTTCTTATCCATCTAATAGTCCATCCATTCAAAACTATATCTCTCCAACTTAGCAGCAAGGATGTTGTGGGGGACCGTATCAAGGCCTTACAGAAGTCTAGATAGATGACGTCTGTAACTCTTCCCTTGTCCACTGATGCAGTCACTCCATTGTAGAAGGCTACGAGATTAGTCAGGCCTTCTTTTAAATAGAGGGCACCCCCCCCTGCCCTGCCCCTCCCTCCTTGCCTGACCTTCCTGAACAGTTTATAGCCATCAACTGCAGTGCTCCAGTCATGCGATTCATCCCACCACATTTCAGTGATAGCGACTAGATTGTAGCTTTCTATCTGTACGATGCCGTCCAGCTCCTCCTGCTTGTTACCCATACTGCATGAATTGGTGTAGAGGCACTTGAGCTGGGTTATTGACCATGTCACCTTATTAGAGGAACACATCCTAATTCTTTTGATGCACCTCACAGGTGTTTCTCTGCTGGTTCCTAATATATCAGCAGCCCCTGGGTGCTCAAAACTCCATTCCCTTCTCCTGCTAAGTCTAGTTTAAAGCTCTCCATATAAGTCTGGCCAGCTTGTTGGCAAAGACCCTCTTGCTCTACTTGGTCAGGTGAATCCCATCAGCTCCCAACAGACCAGCTTCTCAAAGGTAGACCCATGATCATAGAAGCCAAAATCTTCAGTACAGCACAGAGCCACATAGTTCATCTCTTCCTAGGGCACTTCCTCTGACTGGGAGGCTAGAGGGGAACACCACTGTGCTCCAGATGGTTTTAACTTTGCTCCGAGGGACATATAGTCTCTTTTGATGGTTTTAAGTTGTCTCATTGCAGAATCATTGGATCCTACATGGAATAGTAGGAGTGCATGATAATCTGTAGTGTTCACCAGGCTCGGCAGCCTCTCAGTGATGTTGAGAAAGCAAGCTCCAGGTAAGCAGCAAATTCTCTAGAGAAATTGTCTGAAAGGCAAATGGGTGCTTCAGTGCCTCTCAGTAAGGAATCTGCAATTAGTAGTACTTTACCTGTTTTTTCTGGTGGCAATGGTTCTAACGTAGTTGAGCAGTTGGATCAACATTGCGTGGTTAGCTTCCCCTGGATCCTGTCCATTACTCACGTATTCTTCATTCTCCACGCCCCCAGAGCACCATATCTGTTATGCAGGGGCACTTTAGGGGAAGGAAGGGGGAAGGTTCTTCCTTCTGCCCCAAGCAGAGAAAAGGGTCCAGTCTCCTTCATCTCGTGGGTTACTTGTTTCAGTGAGCTTGAGGCTGAATTCAGGCTTAGTTTCCCCTTGCACAGCCTTCAGGCAGGGCTGTCACTCAGCCTGGGACAGTGTGCAATACTATGCATCAACCTCCCAGTCACATCCCAAGAGACTGCGCTGCCTGTTGAGCTCCTCTTGTACCACAGCTACTTGTTTGAAGAGTTCTTCTAGCTGGGTACACTAGCAGTTATGACATCCACCGCAGCCTTCAGGTGCAGGGTCTTCCAGGTTCTGGAGTTCCATGCAACCTGAGATCTGGCTAGCTATTTCATAATAATCATGTCTGCCTAGATGAACAAAAAATAATTTCCAAATATTTATATAATGAAGAATGGCCAGTACTGAAATGTGACTTAACCATCAGTAATGTAGTCTAGTTGCATTATGTGCTAAACCAACTTTTAGTAACTAGCATCTTCTGTGCATGCAAGCAGAATATTTTGTTTCAGTTTTTGAACTAGTTATATTTGGTAGCTAGTTGTGGCGGGTAGACCTTGGCTGAATGCCAGGTGCTCACCAAAGCTGTTCTATCACTCCCCCTTCCTCAGCTGGACAGGGGAGAGACAATATAACAAAGGGCTCGTGGGTCGAGATAAGGACAGGAGAGATCACTCACCAGTTACTGTCACGGGCAAAACAGACTCAACTTGGGGAAAATTAACTCAATTTATTACCAATCAACCAGAGTAGGGGAATGAGAAATAAACCCACATCTCAGAACACCTTCCCTCCACCCCTCCCTTCTTCCCAGGCACAACTTCACTCCCGGATTCTCTACCTACCCCCCCTTCCCCAGCGGTGCAGGGGGATGGGGAATGGGGTTTACGGTCAGTTCATCACACGTTATTTTCTGCCGCTTCATCCTCCTCAGGGGGAGGACTCATCACACTCTTCCCCTGCTCCAGCATGGGGTCCCACCCATGGGAGACAGTCCTCCACGAACTTCTCCAACATGGGTCCTTCCCACAGGCTGCAGTTCTTCACGAACTGCTCCAGCATGGCTCCCTTCCACGGTGTGCAGTCCTTCAGGCACAGACTGCTCCAGCGTGGGTCCCCCATGGGGTCACAAGTCCTGCCAGAAAACCTGCTCCAGCGTGGGCTCCTCTCCCCACAGATCCACAGATCCTGCCAGGACCCTGCTCCAGCGCGGGCTTCCCACGGGGTCACAGCCTCCTTCGGGAACCCACCTGCTCCGGCGTGGGGTCCTCCCTGGGCTGCAGGTGGATATCTGCTCCACCGTGGACCTCCCTGGGCTGCAGGGGGACAGCCTGCCTCACCATGGTCTTCCCCATGGGCTGCAGGGGAATCTCTGCTCCGGCGCCTGGAGCACCTCCTCCCCCTCCTTCTTCACTGACCTTGGTGTCCGCAGGGCTGTTTCTCTTACATGTTCTCACTCTTCTCTCTGGCTGCCGTTTACTGTCTGTCCCAACTTTTTTTCCTTCTTAAAAATGTTATCACAGAGGCGTTACCACTATCACTGATTGGCTCAGCCTTGGCTGGCGGCGGGTCCGTCGTAGAGCTGGCTGGTATTGGCTCTCTCTCGAACACAGGGGAAGCTTCCAGCAGCTTCTTA
Organism: Aquila chrysaetos chrysaetos; assembly: GCF_900496995.4. Classification (NCBI taxonomy): domain Eukaryota; kingdom Metazoa; phylum Chordata; class Aves; order Accipitriformes; family Accipitridae; genus Aquila; species Aquila chrysaetos. The sequence continues at coordinate 19,525,253 of NC_044017.1, read as the reverse complement.
CAGAAGCCACCCCTGTAACCCCCCCCGCTACCAAAACCTTGCCACACAAAGCCAATACACTCCCATGGGAGACAGTCCTCCATGAACTTCTCCAACATGGGTCCTTCCCACAGGCTGCAGTTCTTCACGAACTACTCCAGTGTGAGTTCCTTCCACGGTGTGCAGTCCTTCAGGCACAGACTGCTCCAGTGTGGGTCCCCCACGCGGTCACAAGTCCTGCCAGAAAACCTGCTCCAGCCTGGGCTCCTCTCCCCACAGATCCGCAGGTCCTGCCAGGAGCCTGCTCCAGCACGGGCTTCCCACGGGGTCACAGCCTCCTTCGGGAACCCACCTGCTCTGGTGTGGGGTCCTCCCTGGGCTGCAGGTGGAGATCTGCTCCACCATGGACCTCCCTGGGCTGCAGGGGGACAGCCTGCCTCACCATGGTCTTCCCCACGGGCTGCAGGGGAATCTCTGCTCTGGTGCCTGGAGCATCTCCTCCCCCTCCTTCTGCACTGACCTGGGGGTCTGCAGGGCTGTTTCTCTTACGTGTTCTCACTCCTCTCTCCAGCTACTGTTTCTCTCTGTCCCAGCAACTTTTTTCCTCCTTAAATATGTTCTCCCAGAGGTGCTACCAGTATCGCTGATTGGCTTGGCCTTGGTCAGCGGCGGGTCTGTCTTAGAGCCAGCTGGTATTCCTCTGTTAGACACAGGGAAGCTTCCAGCAGCTTCTTACAGAAGCCACCCCTGTAACATCCCCCACTTCCAAAACCTTGCCACACAAAGCCAATACACTAGTTTATTTAAACTTAAAAAACAAACAAACAAACAAAAATTTGGTTTGAGAAAGCAAGAAGGCTTTTACAGTGTATTAAAAAAACTATATATGAGAAACTAAGATATATTAGTTTTAAGTTCTTCAAGGACACAATGATCAGAAACAATTACTTCAGCACAGTAACTAAAGATAATAGTCTCTTTGTTTAATAACTTAGTTATTTTTGAATATATGTAGGCACTGTTTATCCTAAAAGGCAATTAAAAAATAAAACATTATGGAAAACAATGACTCAGTCTTTCTTTAGAAAAATTGCTAAATAGTAAAAAGAAAAAAAATTACGTCATTTTTAAATCAAGTTTTTCAGCTTGCTGATCTAAATAATGATTAAAATTGTTCATTTAGATCAGTGAATTTAAATAAAATTAATCTGTCCTACTTTAAAGTAATTATAAGATCAAAGATTCTTTGTTAACAATGACATTAAATAGTATTACTTAAAAGGCTAGTTGTTCTATGACCCTCTTCCCAAAATGTTTACCAAAAAGTCTTCTATACAGAAATTATGTAGGTTTATATGAAAAAAAGGCTTTTTGTTATGTTTTGTTATTCCCTGGGGAGCTGTTTATTCATATATTATATTAGAAGCTGATTTTTTTTTTTATATACTTCATTTGGCTTTTATCAGCGTTATATTCTTATTGATGTCTTTTAACCTACATCTAAAACTAAACATCAGGAGACCTATCATCTCAGCAATGCACTCAGCAAAAGTTAAAGACGTTAAGAAGAACTTAGGAGTTTTAACAATGAAAAGTAATCAAGTAATCAATTGCTTATTTAATTAGATTTTTCCTAATTCAGGTAAAATTAATTAATGCAATGCTATATTTTCCTCCTACAGTGTACGGGGGGGATATGAACATACAGCCAAGAGAATTGTCTGATCAGGGCTTGAAACAGTTAGAGACTTCACCAGTCTCATGTGAGTGCAGTTTTATGTGAAAAACTTCTCCTAACTTAAGGGAATTCAGAGTTAAGAGAAGTGGTGGGTCCAGAACTAGAATCAGTGTTTCCTGGAGAGACAGAGAAACTAAGAGGGGAAGGGATGCACTGAGAAGACATTTACACTATCTCTGGGGACCATAGCTTACATAATAATGACTGTTTACTAAAGATTTGAAGAGATGTCACTAGTTTCAGAAGTTATATAGAGGGCCTGTAGGTTTCATACAGCTTAGGTGGGTAACACAGTTTGCTTGGAATTGCAGAGCATGTTAGGGACTGAAATTAAATTAAATTTATGAATAAAAACTGAGCCAAAAATCCTAAGAGACTCAGGAATTGGGGTCTAACATAAAATCTAGTGATTTTCATATGGGAAAGAGAACAATAACATCAAATCAAGGGTTACAGGCTTTTTTCCAAGTGTTTATGCCTAGAGTTACTTATTTGAAATAACAGTTAGACACCTAAGTAGTGATTTTGATCATTTTCATGTTTGTCATGAAAAGGGCACCAGGATAGAAATGCACTAGAAATACAGCAAGCCACATGTCCTGCCACAAACACACCAAGTTTTTGCATTGCATCCTTCCCATTACCTTTGTACTTCATAATAACTTTTATGAGAAAGACTATGTGTATAATCTTAATCTTTTGACGTGGACGTTTATTACAGAGAAGAAATGAAAATACTGGTTCTGGCTGAGGTCACTATCATAGGAAAAAAAAAGACCCAAATCCAATATATGCTTCCAGAGGGAAGTAGAGAATATTTAATGAGACTGTTCCCATTAGAGTGATTAGACTTATGAGACTCTAGTTTGCAAAGACTTTTCTTTTTCTCATTTTCAGATCAGAAGCCCAAATGGACTCTTAACCATCATGAAAGAAAAGGGAAAAATAAAGCAAAACAAAACACTAGACTGCTCCTGCTCTTCCCTCTACTTTCCCATACTTTGAACAATAGTTCAGCTGACAGTTCTAATAAGACTGCCATTCCTTATGAAATGACAGATGAAAGTGTAGGAAATAATTTTACACTATTAAAAGCAGCAATTTTTGTAATTTCTATGAACATGACACAGAATGAAAATCAGTTCCAGATCTTACCCTTTGACTTGTCCTTTAAGATCTCACCAAAATTCTGCCAATGAATGTGGTGTTAATTGGGAAAAGAAATCAATTTCTCAGCTTAGACTGCTTTTCTATGAAGACCATTATGGGACTGTCTATAGAAAACAAAGAGTTGGATTGCTTCATCTATTGGCATAGTTGTTGGTCAAATATCCAACTGGAACAAGACTTAAAAGATCAAATTTCTGAACTAACATAAATAATTGATTCCCTAAACAAGTACTTTTACAAAAAAAAAAAAAAAAAAAAAAGAAAAAAAAAAAGAAAAGAAAATGCTATTCTTTATTTAATACTAAGTAACATATAGCTGTTGTCTCTGAACTCTATTTAATTTAAGGAGTAAGAGAACAGCACAAGCAAGAGTATGTCTACATTCAACATCTTCAGGAAAAGGACTCTACCTAAATTTAGACAGTACACTTTGGGAAAAGGTTACAAAACATGAAGAAGCTTATCAAGAATGCCCTAACATCAAAGGAGCAGAAATTCAATCTGTGAAGTCTATTTAAAAATTTTACCATGCATTCATAGGCATGTGTTTTCTTTTATATAAAATAGACATAGGAGGGTCAAGAAAAGTATAATAAAGTTGTGTAGGAAATCTATCAGTTCACTGAAGCAAAAGGTAGTAATTGGAATCAAAGAGGGCATTATACATCAGGTGAATCATTTTTCTTTGTACATTTTTTCACCATAATGTTACTTACATATCCACCTTGTACAAATATATTTCAGGTGTTAAAGGGTTAATACAGGAAGAGATGAGTGTGTCAAAACAGACTATATTTGAACAAAACTATACATTCATAAGGAAGTATTCACTGCAAGCAAAGGCTATAATATCAGAAGTAAGAATAAAGCAATCAGAATTATAACAAAAATATCCAATTCATTTAATACATAGTTTTAGAAATGTAATCTAAACTGATATAAGGAATTCTTAAAATAATTAAGGGGTATTCCATGACAGGGTTGAGCCAATTTAAATAAATGAAATTCATACTGATTTAGTTGAAGTGATTCAACTGTTGTGTGGCCAAAATGAGTTCCATGGATTTGGAAAATATTAATGTTGTTCTTGTTTTAAAATACACTAGGGTGATAAAAGGAATGAAAATCAGCCTGCTTTTCTTTGGTGTCTGGAAAATTGTCTGGAATTTGCAGTAGAAGAGGAAATGCAAAAGTTAAGTTCAAAGAAAATAAAACCTGTTTCTTGACTCTGTGAGAGACTTGAATTCAAGCAAAATTAATTAATTTAATTCCAACGAAAGGAAAATGGGACAGGAGAAAGAGAAAAAAAGAGAATACATCATAACTGATATGTAAAAAAATGGTAGTTTAAGGTTATTCTGGACTGAATAGTTTCAGAGAGACTTAAAGCCAGGTCATTAGCAGCTGAAGTTTGCTAGAGTTCATCAGGAGTTGCCTAGCGTAGTGTTCACCAATGAAAACATGTTTTTCCCAAAACATTTCAAGAATATTCTTGGGAATACCTCTACTGAAGACAATTAAACTACCGCAGTGATATACTGCTGTAAGACAGGTGAGACCTAACTACAAACTCTAAGACCAAGGTGAAGGTACCATAATCACTACACTTATGAGTCCTATACTGTAACAAAAATATCAAAAAATCCATTGAGCAAAGAGCACTGTGTTCATCACTTTACACTATTGATTGCAAGTAATTTAAAACATGTTGGTTTAAAGAATTATGAGCTTTTTTTGGTAGCAGAAGTTCAAACATCCGCCAGATTAAAAGACTCACACAGAAAACAAAAGTGAACTGAATGCAAACTGTATGTCTGAATTGGGAGAGAACAAACTGATGAGCATGGGAGAAGAGAGCTTTCAGAAATTAAAATATTTGTGCAACTGTAGATGACGTTTCTTGATTCTTCATTCCACCTTCCCTGTGAATGTGCAAGAGTTCCATTCAGCTGGTCTTTACCAAAGGGACTCAGCTTATCTCTTTTTTTAAACATTTACTTTCAGGGGTTGCAGAAATGGAGTATGTGGGTATGTAATTTTGGAAGTAAGAGGAGTTTAATTGTATGAATTCTTTGTAATTGAACATAAATTCCTGAAATCAAGCACATTGCTAATATGCAGAAAATGCAGGAATTAATCAAAAATAATATGTACAGAAATAAAAATGGTAGAAAATAGCTGAAGAGAATGATTTATTTTAGGTCACTTTTAAAGTCACTTTCCATCCACTCATTTAAGCAGGCATTTTTTCAAACAGTAACCTCTTCTCATGTAATTAATAAATTTCAGCTGCGGGAAAGGGTTTTACTCCGAAAGTTCCATAGATATGAGTAAAATGACAAAGTAAAGATTGAATGGGAAAGCATAAAAACAAGAAAGATTGAGAGAAAGTATTTATCTAGGAGGAATATATTTGAAAGGGACTCTGTATAAACTATATCAGTGAGAGATTCACACCCTTTAGTGAAAATACAGCAAAGTATTTTGTCCTGATCAACATTGCTCTTATCATGTCATTCCCAGAGTTTAGATGATATAATACCTTCTGCTTAGATGATGGCACAGAACAATAGCTAAATCAGAAATAAAATAAAAATATTTGTTGCACTACCACAATCATCTATATATTTATCTTGGCCTATATATATAAATAATATATGTAATATATATAGATAATTCATATGTCCATTATGTTTAAATCTCTGACCTCAAAGGAAAAGAGAGATCAGTTTATTTACTGGATATACCATCCTACTGTTTGCATAAATGAGAAAAATAATGCTTTGGTTGGGTTTTTTTGACATACACATAAAATACTTTGTAAAGATCAAACCCAAAACCATATTTGCCTTCCAATGCACACTATATTTCTTTTTTTACTCATTCTCTTCTAATCCTTTCACTAGATTTCTCTTATTAAAATATGACGATGCTTCAAAGCTACAACGCTTCTTATTTCTTTCACTGATTGATAGTAAGATACATAGTCCTGGATCTGTTCCCCTTACTCACATGGAATAGTAATCTATTCAGGCACTAATTTCAGTGATAACAATGTACTAGTCAGTGAACAAGTTTTATTCCTTTGTAGAAGTCTAACATAGGCTCAGGTATTGATGAAACCTTTTATCACTTTCAAAATAAAACAGACATATCATACTTATGTGAACCTTTGCCTGATGTCTGAAAAATGGATATTTCTCACACAAAGTACAAATCCGAGAAAGCAAGACCCTTGAACTGTAAACACTGATTTAATTCTCTTTCCTATATATAGTAGTACTCAACATCTTGAGAAAGCTGAGTCTGAAATGAAAGTAGCTGCCCCATGCAACTGCCCCTGCTCATATACTTCTTTGTTCTCACCTGTACCTTGGCTTTATGGCTTTGTAATTCATGAAACCTCCTGAACTCTGAAACATCTTTCTTATTTTGAGGAAGAAAATGGAAATTTTCTGTGCTTATTTTATTTTTAGTATCTGTTTCTCAGTTATCATCCCCCTTCTTACTTATGCACAGGATGTGAGTCTCTAGTGTGTGGCCTATGAAGATCCTGTGCATATCCATTATTCCTTAATAACATTTTCATGGGAATTGTGCCTGCATCTAAATAAAAAATGAAAATCCATATTCAGGTTTTTAAACTTGCTTTTTTAAGTTAGATCGAAGTGCAGAAGATAAACTTTAATGTGGTAAATTAGAACACCCAGGGATATAAACTCTAACTTCACATTATGTATCTGATCTTATTGACTTACCAAGTTCAACTAAAGCTTACTGTTTTATGACAACTCTCTTGATATTAAGTTTCTTTAAGCATAAACTACAAGTTTTGCTCTTAAGGAAAGCCCCAAAACATAGTTTATTTGTACTGGGTTTGTGTGGCAAGGTTTTGGTAGCGGGGGGGTTTACAGGGGTGGCTTCTGTGAGAAGCTGCTGGAAGCTTCCCCTGTGTCTGACAGAGCCAATACCAGCCGGCTCCAAGACAGACCTGCTGCTGGGCAAGGCCGAGCCAATCAGCAATAGTGGTAACGCCTCTGTGATAACATTTTTAAGAAGCAAAAAAAAGTTGCTGGGACAGAGAGAAACTGCAGCCGAAGGGAGAATGAGAACATGTGAGAGAAACAGCCCTGCAGACCCCCAGGTCATGAAGAAGGAGGGGAGGAGGTGCTCCAGGCGCCGGAGCAGAGATTCCCCTGCAGCCCGTGGGGAAGACCATGGTGAGGCAGGCTGTCCCCCTGCAGTCCATGGAGGTCCACGGTGGAGCAGATCTCCACCTGCAGCCCGGGGAGGACCCCACGCGGGAGCAGGTGGATGCCCAAAGGAGGCTGTGACCCCGTGGGAAGCCCGCGCTGGAGCAGGCTCCTGGCAGGACCTGTGGCCCCATGGAAAGAGGAGCCCACGCTGGAGCAGGTTTTCTGGCAGGACTTGTGACCCCATGGGGGACCCACGCTGGAGCAGTCTGTGCCTGAAGGACTGCACGCCGTGGAAGGGAGCCATGCTGGAGCAGTTCGTGAAGAACTGCAGCCTGTGGGAAGGACCCATGTTGGAGAAGTTCGTGGAGGACTGTCTCCCATGGGTGGGACCCCATGCTGGAGCAGGGGAAGAGTGTGATGAGTCCTCCCCCTGAGGAGGATGAAGCGGCAGAGATAATGTGTGATGAACTGACCGTAAACCCCATTCCCCATCCCCCTGCACCGCTGGGGAAGGGGGGGTAGGTAGAGAATCCGGGAGTGAAGTTGTGCCTGGGAAGAAGGGAGGGGTGGAGGGAAGGTGTTCTGAGATGTGGGTTTATTTCTCATTCCCCTACTCTGGTTGATTGGTAATAAATTGAGTTAATTTTCCCCAAGTTGAGTCTGTTTTGCCCGTGACAGTAATTGGTGAGTGATCTCTCCTGTCCTTATCTCGACCCACGAGCCCTTTGTTATATTGCCTCTCCCCTGTCCAGCTGAGGAGGGGGGAGTGATAGAACAGCTTTGGTGGGCACCTGGCGTCCAGCCAGAGTCAACCTGCCACATTATTTCATAATGTTTTAGAAAAGATGTCTCAAATATATTTTTTAATATGTCACTTTGCAGGGGACACTCTTTGAGGTAATAGTATCATTGTGCAAATGTAATACTGGAAGTTGAGCTAATATAAGAATAGTGTGCCTGGGATGTTAACTCAAGATAGCTAAAATGTGATAGTAAGAGTGACCTGAGTCAATGATGTTCAAACTGTGAGCTTTGGGTGCTTTTGACCCTCAGGACATCAAGTTCTGGCTCTCATGAGAGAGGACGTAAGGAGAAAATTTGTGTACATTTATGAGGTGGAGGTGTCCCGTGAGCCTCCCCTTGGGATTTTATACTGAAGTGTTTGAACCATGCTTACTGTTGAGGGAAGGCATTGAGGGTGGATGTTAGCAGGGGGACTGCTCAGCAGACTCTGTTAGCAGATTCCATCATTTCTGACATTGACCAGAAAGGCTGTGCATAGGGGCTGTCCTTCCTTTGGCAGCACTCACGCCCTGGTATCTCTTTTGGAGGAGGGGAAAGAAATAGAGGAAGTTACCTTAACTTTCCCTGAGTCGCAGCAGCATCTAGCAGAGGCAGGGGTTTTTAACAGCTAAGAAAAGGAAGATACATTAATAAGCAAAATTGTTGACCCTTTTTCTCTTGTTTATTGCTTTTATTTGGTGAGCTACATGGTTTAGTTGAGTTTTTGTCTGACTCAGCTGAGACATTTCAGATCAAAACTATGAGCTATGATATTTCACATCAGTTAGCAATAGTTTCCAGCTAATGACAGCTGAAGGGTTAGTTCTCATCAACCCACACAATTTTCCCATTACGCAGCAGGCTCTTTCTGTCATTTAGTATGGGGAAGTACAGAAGGGAAGGATGGAGGAGGTAGAAAATCCCTCTTCCCTGTGCATATACCTTTAGGGAAATCATGCATTTTTAAGGAATCCTTCAACAGTGCCTTATGGAACATGGAAAATGAGCAGACCAAAAAAAAAAAAAAAAAAAAACCACCACCCTTTTCCTAGGTCTTGACTACATTTTGTTCATGAAGAAAAGCTGGCCAGCATTATGAACTACGTCAAAACTAGTACTTCTCTGGGTAAGGAGAAATTTTCAGACAAAGCACAAGGCCAAAAAGGTGATTAAACTTTCCACTTGTTTCCAAGCTCCAGAAACTGCACAAGATGTTCTCCAGAAATAGATAGAAATTTGTGAAGCTCCACTATTCATACAGTGGCCTACTAAGAAATAGTTGCCTATTGTTGCAATCCGTTCTTTGGTAAGACTTCCACATTTCAGTTAAGTCCTGAGACTAAAGGTGAAATAGATTCATAGTGGAAGAATTATTGTCCTCTAAGTTAAAAATGTAAGATAATGTGAGCTGACAATGAATTATAATGTAAGAAGGTACACAATGAGACACATCTTCCCCCTTTAAAAACAAAACCTTTCAAACTATCCTGAAACCTTTTTTTCTTTTTCTTTTTTTGTCATACAGCAGTTCAGGGTTTTATTGTTTAACAACTTGTAATTTACACAACAAAACAAATGTTAACAGCCATGTCAGTATCCCATATCTGATAATCAAATGTTTTTGCATCAAGTGAGATTATACAGCTGTGTGATTTGAATAATTAAATATATTTATTTAAATAAACATAAAATAGATTTGGGGGGATGAAAAGGACAGCTGTAATATCAGTGTATCAAAATAAAATGAGATCATTACCACCATATACTGTAGGAATAGAGAAGGATGAAAACCAACCATAATGATTGGTTGAGTCAGCCATAATGATTTCATTAAGATATATATGTGGAAAGATGAAAGGAAAAGATCACTAACAGATTGCTTGTGAAACAGAAAGAGTGTGAAAGCAGCTGAATGTGGTAATACTTAGAGAAATGAAAGTAGAAATGCTTCAGAAAATAAATACAAACTAAATCTTTTTCTCTGTTTAAGGCAGGGCACAAGCAAAAGATAAAATACACATTTTGTCTATTCACCTCGGAGTCATTGATCTCTTTTGAGCATTGAGCCTAATGAGGCAAGTAGGAGAAAATTGTAATGGGTCTTGCATGTGTGTGTTGTTGGGCTTGGATTATTGTGTAGAACTAAACTGTATTTTCTATAGAAAGGTCTTTCAAATAATGGCTAGATTCTATTACAAATAAGATTATGGATATTATTTTATAATGAAGAATTCCTGAGCTGCTTTAACTAGAAATAAATATGCATTATGTAAACTCCACAAACACACACACCCCTTTTTTAAAGTAGCTACATATTATTTATGAATATCAATTCAGATAGGTCATTTTGGGGGGGACATGTTTTATATTGACAATAAAATGAGACTGGAGACTTCTCCATCTTCTAAGTAACTGCTTATTTTTTAATTCGGTGTTCTGCAGATCTATGAGATCTATTTCAGCATTGGCTAAAATATTTTCATAAGGATTTATAATTTTATATCATACATCTTTACAATGCATATGGAAATCATCAATAATAGGACTCTCACATGTAAAGTGAAGGACTCTATATATATTATAATTATAAATGCCAAACTCTGTGATTTTTGCACACATTTGTGAACAAAAGTGATAAAATATATAAACTAAGCAGTGGTGTTCTTCATATATTCAACGGTGTGATTAAGATGTCTCTTAAAGAGTGAACCAGAAAGCACATTACTGTGTGGGAAGTCACCTGGAGAATAGCCAACAGGAAGTGCTAAGTGCAGGGATGTTTCTGAACGATCCCTGCTTTCTGGAGATTATGCTACTTTTCCCACTAGGCACTGTGTTTTCTTTAAACAGGTGTCTAACCAAGCAGTATTTACTCTCTGTAACCATGCTTTTAAATAAAAAAGGACAGGAATCAAACACTGATCTACAGGCTGACTGTCAAGGTCTGGCTTCCATGCTTGACATTGCTTATGGCTACCTTCTGTACCAGTTTCTTTTTGAGGAGAGCCATCCAAAAAAAAAAAAAAAAAAAAGAAAAAAAAGAAAAAGCAGAGAGTGAATTTTAAAACAATAACCAAATAAGCAGTTAGAACCAGTTACAGCTATTCATATCCATGCCTCTCTTCATTAGAACTATGAATGTTACTGTTGGTTATTTGTAGATCAAGCAGGGCCAGAGCTCAGACTCAAACACTACCACAAAATCATTCATGTTTTTGGTTTCTAGTATGCTTCCTGGAATGTTTTTGCGCAAACCAGTGCCCAGTTACAATCCAGAATGTGATATGGGTTGACACGGTTTCTGGCAGAAATTATGGACAGGATCATTGTTTTGGGAAGGGAGAGAACTGAACACAATATGAACACAAAGTATGTAGTACTACTACTCTAGGGCACAACGAAACACCTTTCATGTACTCATGCCAGAGCTCAAAACTCTGTGTATACAAATAAAGAAGTTTCCTATATAAACCAAGTATTGCTAGTAAAAGTTTCCTTTTGTGTAGTCCCAGGCCTTATTCTTTTCAGGACATATTAACTGGGATTAATAGTTACAGCATGATAATATCTCAGGGAACTTTTGTATGAACACTGCTAACGATCTTAGTTCCCTTGATATTTCCGTAGCCTATTGTTTCATTTTCTTCAGTTATACTTCTCAAACTATTGCTCAGTGCCAATCAAAATTCTTCGGGAACCTTCAGCATTAACCTTGACAGACCTTTCTTTGGAAGTAGAAAATTAGAAGGTTTGTGTTTATCAGACTTACCTCATACCCACAAGACCTAGAATATTTGATTTTTTTTAAGCAATACAATGGGAATGCAGCTAGTCATGCCACTGGGTGTATGCAGACTCTCCAGACTGCTTCTTTTGCACATCTTGTTTGTTCAAATCCCTTTTTTTCCACCTACATTTTCCCTGGCCACTTTGTCATTATGTCAATTACTAACTGACAGAGTGGTATGTGTGACATAAATCTAGAAATATGTTCACTTCATTGGCACTATTATTTTAATGTCAAAATCAGGTATGAGAAAAACAGCAGCATGAAAGCTGGATTTTCATCCCCCCATAACTGAAAGGGAAAAAGTCAGAAGCACCCACAAAAAATATTTACCTTTTCAGATTACTTTTCCCCACAGGAATAGGGAATTTCATTCAATAACAAAGAAAAGGTCTGTGACATACTTCTCATGTGAGTGCCTGCAATTCCTTTATAATTTTACAGTTGATTAAGAGGGAAACAGACACAACAGACTTCCTGTTGAAGCTTTTTATTACATTAATTGTGCTGCTTTGTCTGATTACTCAGAACTTCTGCCTTACATACATACTTTCTATTAAAAGTAACTGGCTTTAGATTGTTATTATTACTGAGATAAAATCTACACTGATTAGGTGACAAATATGCAGCTACCTTTATTGGTGCATGTGAAAAAGCTGATAGTTCTATAATTCAGTGGCTACTGAAATCTACCGGCCTCAGTGATCGGTGGATTGGGCTTTTCAAGAGATGTGATCCAAAGTGATTTTAATATGTTGGTAAAACTAAGATTTTAATTTCTTTTTATCCAAAACAGAGTATCCTTTCCATCTGGCAGGGCTTTGGGGACTCAGGGTGTATAAAATTAAGAGAATTCTAATTTTCTTCACATGGCTAAGTTGTCAAAGGAGCAAAACAACAGTGTTCTGGTATTGTTTACTTAACAAGGGCAACAAAACAAATGAAGATGAGGGCATGTGCTTCAGCACATAGTAGCAACTTGAATAATAGCATACATAGAACAGGGAGCCTGTATTTTGGCCAATAGTAGATGTCAAGGCTTGGGCACCATGCCTGAAATGCTATTATTAGATTGGGAAAACAGACATTTACTGAACATGTTACAATCTTGTCTTCATTTTGCTACATGAACATATATTATTCAGTGACATGAAAAGGCTCTGATAAGGTTTGAAGTACTCTAAATTATCAGAGATAAACATAATTCTTTATCCAAATTGGGAGATCTGGCCAGAAGTGGCAGTACCCTCAGCAAGGCAATAATGGCCCAAGAAGTGTTTGAACTCAGAATCCAACTGGTCAAACAACCTTTATATATCTCACAAACCAAGAACTATATATGCATGGATGTTAGCATTTCAGTTTTATTATGTTAATAACCAGTGGACAATATCTCTTTCAGCAGGGAATGTAGAAATCAAAGATGGTATTTGGAGCTGGAAAGACTGGATTAAAATAAAGAGTTGAGAAATATTCTGGTAAAAATCAATAAGTCATACTGTTGTGCTGGAAAAGCTAGTATTTGTCTATAGTTTAGGAAGCATCCATGTGTTGCTATCGTAAATTAGGATGTTAAGAATAAAACCTGAGCATGACTACCACTTTTCCCTTTCCAAGTAAGAAGAAAGTCTCCTGCAACAACTCCTGACTCATGGTCATTTGCCAGATCTTACTGCTCTGGCATCAAGGCATACTCTGAGCTATTTCATGTAAACAAACAGCAGCAGTAACTGAGACTGTTGTTCTTTCTTAGAAGAAGAATCTGATAGCCCGTGTTCAGATTTTCTGAACTGGATTACTCTAATATGCTTCACTCTCAGCTCGGAATCCATTTGGAAGACATTCTCGGGGGGGGAGCGGGGAATTGAGTTCAATAATATTTTAGATAATCTTTTTAAAGGAGTATAAAGAAACTGGTTTACAATTTCACTGTCTGTCTCCTCTTTCCAGGAGGACACAAGGGTACTGCTCCTGACTTCTAAGGCTCCAAATGGCTTAGAGCAAGGCACTCAGGAGAGGCTTTTTTCTTATTCTACTATTAATCAGGGAGGAATTCCAAATCCCATGACAGGAGCAAAGACAATGCTAACACTTAATTTTCCATAATGTTCCTAGAGCTCTTTCCCTTCTCATTCAAGAATATTCTAAATGTCTTGCCCTTCTCAGATTTTTTGCAAAGCTAGTCATATTGAACAACTGCATGCAGAGACTTGCGGTTTGTTGAGGAAGAAGCTTCTTTTGGTGACCTGGAATGGCTGGCAGTTTGCATTGCCAATAGATGTTTGTTGATTGGTTTTTGTATTTTGGTTAAAATTTGTTGCTGGTTTTGCTCTATGCTTAGGGATTACGTTTTTTTCTTAATTGGTGGCAAGATGCCTGGTATCTTCTGTACATTTTGAAGGAACATTTCTGCACTGTAAATATAGAAATAATAGCTGCTCATTCACATTATGCAATGCTCTGAGAGAATGCTCATATCAGACTGAAGGGTAGAGGATTCACACATGTGAACTGCAACTAAAAAGAGATCATTAAATTAAAGACTCCCTTGGCCCTGATATAACATTCCAAGTCACTTCCATGCTGTTCCCATGTTATAATTCTTAAGTATATTAATTGTGAGGGAGGTGCTCCCTGTAGGCTATTGAAACTTCAAATTTAGGACCTTAGGCAAATGTCTTATAGATATTCAAGGGAATTTTCCCAAGTAGTTTCTAACAAAGGTTCTCCCTCATATATGCAACCAATGCAGAAATATTTCTATATTATAATATGTGCATGGTGAGATGAGATATCTGCTCTATCAGTATACCAGTGCAATTCTGCTCACATTACACATGGTGATATCCAATTTAATTTTATTAGTCAATAGATGTTTTTCACTGACATCTGGAGGTCAGGGCTTGTTCCTGAAAGTAGAAATTGTTCTTTTGGCCTTATACTTTGAGTCTAATCACACACCAAGGCCAAGCCAAACCTTTACTGAAAGGTCTGTTGATTATGAATACACTTAATATTTTCATTATTTTACTAGCACCTCAAACAATTAAGATAAGAGGCAAACATTAAACTAGCCATCAGTCTTTCCAATTTCATTAAATACAAATAGAGTAAAACCTGAAAGAGTTTATGGACTCAGTAAACATGTTACACATAATAAAAGAAAAATAGGGGGAAGAAAGGATGGAAAGAATAGAAAATAATATTGCAAGGATGTAAGAGTCTCCATCTTAATCAGATTAGGCCTGTATTCTGTTACGTATGCTCACCAGCCTCTGACATTTCAGAGATGCTTTCTGGTTTGATGTTCAATAAGTAAAGGCTAATTCAAGTCATGGAGCTATAAATTTTTTTCCCAATTTTTTGTTATTTTTTTCTAGCCCTTAACTCTGTCATTAACTCTGCATATTTCTATTATTCACAACAACTCTGAAGCTTGCTAAAATCTTGATTCTTAACTCTGTGGGATACTGGACAATTTATACAGCAATTTACAGACATGTCAAAATGGTACTCTAATTTAAAATCCCAGAAGAATGAGTATGGAAAGGTGGAGATGGATCACAAGCTCTGTATCCTGTTTCCTTCTTTGTCTTTTCTTGATAAGTGTCTTCTACAATTGTGGGTATAGAGAAATGTCCACAGAAAGAAAACAATTTCCAGTGAAAAACAAAAGGGATGCTTAGGCCCACATAGCTATGGGTTACTGAGATAGGCATAACATCAGACTTTGTTTTCCTTTCCATCCCCCTATACCACCCGCTAAAAAAATAGTTTATCAAGAAAAAAAAACCAGTGGGTTATTCCAGATTCACATATATCAACACTGCTGTGATGTAATTATGAAAACTTATGTATTTTAAAATTAACTGGGTAACAGAGTAGAAATACCCCCATACAAGGAAGCTCAAAACCATACATGGAAAAGTATTTGACATGGAATTATTTCCCAAAGATGATACACTGACTGTAATTTATTATTTGGACAATTATCTGAAGTACCTTCTAAGTACTTTTTTTTTTTTTTTTTACTAGAAATGCTCCTTAGAAATGTGTGATTTGTTATAAAATCAGTGAAGTCAAAGGTCAGAATGGCACACACACACGTATACATCCATATGCATACACATATATATATGATATATATATATCTATCGTATTTTCTCTGTCTCTGAATTTCACACAGTTTGTCTTCTGCAGATTGCAAGGTTTTCTGTTAATGTTCATTTTCTGCTTTGTGTCTTAAAAATATATCTAAGGATTTTTTTACTAGAGGCTTTAACAATTAAAGTCTGAAAAAATATTTGTATAAAAGTTTGCTGATCTTTTCATCACAATCTTTTTTCACTGCTTCTCTGTATATGACTTGGTGATGTAAAAATATAATGACCTTACAGTCTAAGTGACTTTTCCAAGCAGTGAAACTAGTGATTTCATGGGATGACTAAGTTCAAGATTCTATCTCCTTGAAATTTGTTTCCAGGATGTTAACTGCAAAGCAAGTTATATATAGCAGTAAATGCATGCTTAATTTGTGCAGAAATCATGGTGTGATGAATACAATTAAGAGCCTCGGAGGGGAATAATTATATTACTGCATAAAGCTGGTGGATCTCAAATTGCTTGGTGCCTGGACTTTAAATTGGCCTGCGTTCCTGTTGTGAAAGTCATTCATAGTAGTAACAAAACTGCAGTCAGAAATGGGGTAGTTTCAAAGTCATATAAGTATATTTACTCATCTGCTGCAAATGACAGAGCCTAGAAAATGGAAGCAGCATTTAGAAGTAAATGAACAAAAAGTTGATTCCATTAAAAATATGTGCAATCAATTATGAAACTAAAATATAATAAACAGTGTACATCAAAGCATTGTTTCATGCAACAACAAATCTTATAGAAATTATAAAATCTTAATGATTGCATTTTCTTTCATACATACACAAGCAACATGATGTAGTTCCTACTTGGTCTTTCCAGTCCACCATAGGTACTTCCAAGAGGCTTTAATGAAGTTCTGTAACTGAATTAAAAGCCACAAACATAGCATAAGTCTGAAATTTGACCTGTAGACATTTGGCCCATATCAGAGGGTCAGATTCCTCACCTAAGGTGTGTTGTAACCAAGGCCAAGAATTATGGGACTGGATTCCATCGTCTTAACAGCGAAGAACAATTCAATGGGCTGACATAGGGTCATATGACCTAAGGTATTATTCATAATAAAGACAATTTTTTAGCATTGCACAGCTAGTTGTTCAACTTTTTTTTTTTTTTTTTTTCCCCTCAATTATTAGGCATCTAGCAAAAGTCTTACAAGAGGTTCACTTGACTCTGTGACCTAAAATGGAATTTCCTGAGCACAGGATATATCAGCTGCTGCAGCCCATTTAAGGTTTGAGGCTTTTAAATTTATTCAACTTCTTTCAGCATTTGGGAACCATTTTCTTATTCTTCTACTTCTTTTTATACTTGTCAAACACACTAGAGAAAACACAAAATTGTGTATGTTGCACTAGAAAAAAAGCAGCAAATAAATAGTGACTGGTTCTAAGGTCAATAGCTGTAAGATATAACCCAAGGGAGAAAAAAAAATTACTGAGATCTGAAACTGTGATTATGATGTGAAAATAAAGGCTATGGGCATTATTCCTGAACTGTGGTAAATTTTCTATTCCCTGGGCAGTATTTTATAAAACTCTTACTTGGAAACTAGACATTATTTACTCTTGATACATTTTCTATTTGTTTGAAAAAAGGTAATGTTACAGTGTCTGGTTCATCAGGCACCCACTTTTTGTGGAAAGATATATCCATGATTTTAAGAACTATTATTTTTTAGATAACGATATAGCACACAGGTATTAGTAGTCTAGAGGTAAAACTAGAGTCATAAAAGATATGGCTTAAGGTTTGTGTGTCCTAAGACATTGTGGTAATGCTGGTGACATCATAATAACAATGAGAATAGAGTATGACTCTGAGCTATACCAGGATTTCATAATGGTGTCCATTGCCATTATTCTGAGTGCTTCCACATAAAATCAATAATGAATGAGAAGTTGGTTAAGGACTTCATGTTAGAACTTTTTCCTTATCAAGTCAAATTCACAGTTTTTTTGGATTTCATGTTTCTGTAAAAGTTTTCTTCAAAGCATGTGTTGTGGTAACGGAAAGCCTGTCTCAATTTTCCTAAACTGTTCTTTTAACACACTTAGAAATTTCAAGTATACAGGCACCCTATTGAAAAAAATCCTTACTTAGATTAGTTATGTAATAAGTTGCTTTTTCTGTGTGACTATATTTTACTGTTTTAAAAAGAGGAACTGTAATAAGTATAAACAATACTTTTATATTTTATCATCATTAACAGTGTCAATGCTTTAGATAATATTTATCATCCTGCCTGAGTGTGGATAGGCAATATTGTACATAATGCTACCTTTAGTGGAACAAAAAAAAAATTGAGTATTTGCTGATAAAAGTAGAATTGGATATTTCCAAGAAGATGGTTTTTAATGTGAATTCAGTAAGCTTTATTCTCATTTCATTCCCATGAAGATTCTCATTTAAAAGTTTACATTTCCAAAAATAATTTTCATACAGTGAAAAAAAAAGTACGGAAGGGGATTGATAAAAAGATATGTTTAATTATTTCCATTGACTAAATTGGCCATAGTCTTACTACCTCCATTTTTCCTACTTACGTTGTTCTAGTACAATCTGAAGTCTAGTGTTTGAGCCATAGCAGAGCTGATCTGTACACCTATACTCAATTCCCACTTTTCTAGACTTTGAAGGGATTTAGTTTAGCTATTATTCTAGGACACATATCTTTTCCATTTTATTATATGAGCAGGTTTCAGAAACAAGGTGATGTTAGGGCATAAGCCTTCCCCATCAGTATTTGCACAAACTATGACCATTCCTACTGCTTACTTTCCATTTAATATGAAAATTGGGATGGAAAAACAACATAAAATGTTAAGTTACATTTGCTATCAGCCTATTTTATTCACATCTTTTTCATCTGCTGGTTCTTTATGCTGGAGAATATGACCAATGCAATGTACCATCCACCTTTATGCCTACAATCCAATTCTCACTGTTCCCACATCTTCAAGCTACAGTCCTTAGAGAAAGATGAATCAAAATTAGCATGTGCAGCATCCATTGAATCACTGCTTTATTCAATACCTTTACACAGATAAAGCTTACACCTAATGGGACTGCTAGGAAACAATGATCTCCAGATGAGCTGTAGAAGCTGCATAACATCACAAGTAAAACCATGCTTACAACTAAGACTTCCTTTAAAGTCAAATAGAATCAAAATGACACCCACATTATAGCTGCCATATTGATTACAAGACTCCTATCAACCACTCGATAATTCAAAATGAGCACAAGGGCTGCTTTAAAATATGTTCTAGAGGATACATTTCTATTTTCCTTCTCTTTTTAAAAAAAATCAACTACAAGGAAATACCTTCTAATGACTTTTTTTTTTTAAAGTGGCAAGTATCTGCTAGTGATATGTATTGTAATAAACATAATCTGTATCTCAGCACAGGATAGTTCTTGCCTTCATTTCTGAAAGGTATTCACAGTGCCCAGATGTTAAACCATAGATACTTCTTTTCCAACAGGAGCATCTGCCTCATTGGCAGTCCCTACTTGCTGTTTGTTGGCTTCACTGCAGTTGTCTTTAGGCTGTGAAATTATTAGGATACTGATGTGATATCTTATTCACTAGAATCCCATTGCTTTTAGCTAACTCATGGTTTCTGTTTTGTCACATTTCCCAAAAAAATCTGAATAACAACAAAATTTCTCCCGAAAATCTCTGCATGAGCTGAAAGCAATGAGGAAAAAATCCAAATGATTTCTCCAAGGATAAGGCAAAATGAGTACTTTTTGGAATAATTTGGGAAATGGACTAAAAAAAAAAAAGATAATAGCTAATAGATATTTCATTACTATAATGTGATTCAGATTTCCAGTATATTACATTTCTTTTTGAAGAAATTATTGATTAACTGCTTTATTTTCTCCTTAAACAGGATTCACTTTATTTATAAGATGAAAGTTGGGATCTTCCTTATATCTTACTGCTAGAAATACCTTATAAAATACATGAAGTATTAGTACATAAATGTTGGATGAAGCTCCACCATCAGGTACCATATAAACATAATAGAAAGTATATAAAATTTTAGAACTGTATGCAATAGGCTTTGAGGAGAGCAGCAAGAGTGGACAAAAATTTATTAGCTACATTTTAAAGTAAATTGCCAGCCATGTAGGGGCATGGATATGGATTGGGGGTTTGACCCAGTCTTCCTTCTGTATATACTGTCTTTCTTTTATGCTCATATGTCTCTTTGAGGCTGAACTTCAACGTACAGTCTTTTGAATGACTGGTTGATTGTTATCCAATGATTTTATGAAAAATGCTTTGTTATTCACTCAATTTCTGAGATGATACTGTGCAATATAGTTTCAAAAATATTATTGGAATAGTTACAGGGCAATGATGTTGCAGGGTTTGTTTGTGGGGTGAGAGGAGTTTTGCTCCTAACAGTGACATATAGAATCTTTTTTACTTTTAAGAACTTTTCCCTTAGGTCCCATTTAGCCTATGAACATTTCATTCAGTTATTTTAGTGTTAGATATAAAGTTCTGGCATATGGAAACCAGTCTTTGCTTTCTTATTTATAAATATACATACAAACTGTAGATTTAGATATCAATACTGTCTTCTTCTAGATTTTCATAAAATTAATCTTAGCTTTTATTTTGAACAATGAAAAAATATTTTCCAGAACTGGAAAATTTGAACATTCTGTGATTCTCAGACTGCATTTTGGATCCAAATTGCCATCTAGCCATTTCTCTGTTATATAATAATAGAAAAGATGGAGCTAATAAAAATAAAGCAGATGGTAAAAGGTGCCTGCTGACCAAACAGGAGCACTGGGACTCAACCTCGATGGGTCAACCCATCTGTAATAGATAATATCAATTGTCATTGCTCACATCAATTTCTTTTGATGTTACTGCATGTCATTTAATGCTTAGGAGCTGTATAACTTTCTTTGAAACCTTTAACATAATGCTGTTGAGATGTTGAAATATTTCATTTACATTTTTGTGTTGAGTTTATATATGTCATCCACTACTTAAGAAATTAATGTTGTTGGAGTTATTTTACTTTAAATTAAACATGCATCCTTTTGTAAAGATAGAAGATCATTACTTGATATAGATCCAATTTGTCTTCTAATTTATGAATGTATAATGATATTGTGTTATTGTTATAAAGTTAATCAAGACTTTAATGGGACAGCTATGTTACTATTGAGTGGTTTTTTTCTTTTACTATAATGCATGTCTTCAACAAGCTGATTATGCAGTTGCAGCAATGAATTCACTAATTAGAAAGTTATTACTACATATATAATGAGTAGGAATTCTAGCTTTTTAAGTTGCATTTTAAGATGCTTTCAAATAGAATATAGAAATAAAAAATTTTTAAAAATGCACATCAATAGTTATAGCAGGGTGCTTAGTCTATGGACACTTGGTCTGTTTTAGTTTCCAGGTTTTTTTCACCTGATGATGCATATTTCTGTGTATGCAAAGTAAACACAAGATGACTTCACGTAATACCTCTGTGACTTAATAACTTCTTTTACTTGATTTGCATAGATGTGAGAAGCTCATACCAAGGACCAAGAAAAATTGTCTGGTTTGGTTAGAACAAGAAGACAATTTGTTATACATTTTTAACCTTGTTTCTGCTTCGAATTTCACATGAGGATTGAAATCATATTTCCTCTCTGAGCAAAAGCAGAAAAGACCATATGATTAAGAAAAAGAAATATATTTAATATTATGAAGTCCAAAAGTTGACCATATTAGAAGGGGTGATTTTTTTTTCTTTTTTTTCTTTTTTTCTTTAGCATTAAATGGAATGATAATTGAATCCTGGTTACCAACAAACAAGTTTTCTGCAAGTTAAATGAGAACAATGCCTTCAACCAGAAACTGAATCTATCTATCTACTTATAATCTGGAGCTTCTAGTCTCAAAACTCTTCATATAACTTATTCTTCCTTGGTTTATCTCACCATATACATCAAAGATCTAAGAATTCATAATAACATTCTAGGCACAAAATGACTAATAGATTAAAAATAAATGCTACATTAGACTTAACAAAGTATAGTATCATGAGAGCTAGACAGCAAAGGTTTAAGTCTCTAATTTTGTCCAGGCTCTAGCAGCACTAAAATCATTGTGAGACCTACCTTGTTGTGTGTTTATGATTTAGCACCTGAAATACCTAAAAAATTAAGTGCTTCACCCAGGACAGCATCTCTGTGAACTCAAGACTTTCAGTTCTGCATCCAGCTTGAAGATCACTGAGCTGAGATCCAGTCTCTGCACTATTTCTAGTTTTTACTGAATTACCATTTAATGCAAAATGCATAAAAGCATCATGGGCAAAAAAATTGATCAAGGCGTGCCTCCTTTACAGCTTAGTGACTGAAAATCAGGATACTGATTCTTTGTCTTATTCTGTAACTGCAAAATCATGGAAAGACCACATATGTCTGAGAAAAATATAGGACTAAACTAAAAAAGACTGCCAGAGCTCAACTGACAGTGTGACTCTAGAGAAAAATGAGTATCAGCAAGCTGTTAGTAAAATGCTGATTTAAAGAAGTTTGGAGCTGTGAGCAGAGCATCATCTGGTATCATTTGACTCTTCTTGTGTTGAGGATAGTAGGACTTTACTAATGAAGAAAATAGAAATACAGTCATATCAGCTATATCTCATCTCTTTATCAAATTACTTAAAGAAACTGCATCCTCTTTTTTTTTCCACTTTGGAGAGAGAGGTGAAGAAAAAATTGCTTTTATGAGTAGAGTGGGTTCACTATCAGATTGAAGACACCTGAATTTAAATTCATACATTTAGATCTTCATATCTGAACAAGGTATTCAAATGTCTGTGGTAGGTAACACAGACCTACTTAGTACATGAAAAGCTTTTGGACAACTATTTAACGTGCCTTGAAGTAGACCTATACATTTGGTCTTCTCTAGAGTCCGATTTAGGAATAACATTTGGGTATCTGGTGCCATTTGTGGTACCTGAGATATCTGTATGAAGTAGGCAAATAAGAGAGAATCTGCATGAAGTCTGAGTCCTTTTAGGCCTCCAGTTTTGGATCAAATGGGATATATTAGACTTGCTTGTCAAGTGGAATACGTGTGGTACATGCCAACTTTTCTTACAATAAGCATGACCTTATTATAAAGAATCCTTGGTATCAGTGATGGTCAGTCAATTGCTCATTTAATTACAGAGTATAATTACAGCAAGTTAACGAAGAGGGCAGGCTTTAGATCTACATAGCACCAAATTCCACTAAGAATGTGATAAACTGTCAAGATCCTGTATGTGTACAGTATCTCCATTATATGTATTACAAGGGTCATATTTTTCATTAAACATTTTTATATAGGCACAAGCACTAGGAATTACATTGCTGCAGGTTATCTGTGTACTTTTGATTTATTGAAATCTTCTCTAATACTTAAGCAGTTTTGCAGGTTCTTACAAATGCCAGAATAAAAGTCGTAAAAGGTATCAGTGGGCTCTAAGGTCTAGTTCTGTACTTGACATAATTGACATGATGTCACCTAAGAACTGCCATTAGCATGCACTCTGAATTAGGAAGCAAACTTCAGGGGGGGGAAATCCTTCTTTTATTTTTTTTCTAATCTCAGCCCACATACAGCTTGGAATTCTAAAATCACCTGCCATATCTTGCATCATAAAAACAAGAAAACAAATAAAGAAAACCTCAAAACTTTGGGCACATCCTTTGTTTTTCTGGGTGGTAATTTTGGAGGGGGGATTGGTTTGTTTGTCTGTTTGGGGAAGAACCTAGATGTGAGTCATACTGTTCTAAGGACTTGCTGTCTTGTTTTGGCAGACAGCAGCAATCTTGCACTGCTGCTTTTTGGAAGATGTTATTGTAACAGACATTACTCCAGTGAATTTGGCAAGCACAACAAGTTGAGAGAGATGCTGCTGCATCTTTTGGCACTAGCATGCAGCTTAGATTTACAGTCCCCTGATGTCTCTTTTTTCTTTTTTTTTTCCTCTTTCCTTTCTCCCCCCCCCCCCCCCCCATTATTATTAAAATCACAAATTGAGATGGTTTGGATCCATGGTCCCAATCTAAATTTCTCTTGTCCCTCACAAATTAACAGTATGCCTGAGCTTGTTGCTTGAGGTCTGGGAAGGGCTGCTCAGAACAGTTCAATACATTCCTAACAGAAAGTCTGAAGGGAATAGAGCCTGTTCTGCTCCTGCGACTGCTTTCACGAACCTCCTGTTTATCCCAGGGTCTCATCGTGGCATCTCTTTGGATAAATAAATAAAGTATTAGAGAAAAAAAAATGCAGACTCTTTGATCATGTTTTAGCTAGGTTTCCTCTTTCAGTTTTTTTTACTATAATAAAATATATCCTTCCAAATTTTAGTAGCAAAATTATTTGTCACTTTTACCACTCTCTTTTTCATTTCCCTCAAACACTCTTCATCAAAACCAAGCAGACATGAACATTTGAACTTAAAAAAAAAAGGCTAAAAAAAAATATTAATGGTATCTTTCACTCATTATATGCTTATTTTTCCCTTGTAATTATAACTATGATGAATGTAAACTGTGTATCTGTAAAATTCTAAAAAATAAAGCCTCTGTGTGTATATTATTAGTAAATTAATACTATAGGCCCTGGGATTTTCTTATTTCCAAATTAGACATCATTAAGAATCATCATTATTCAGGCCTAACATATGTTTTCAGTCTAAGCACCTGCAAAGATTTGTCATGCAGACGCTCCTCAGAGAGAAAAATTAATATTTTAGCTGTTTCTGATGAGGAAGAGTTTGGGTGACATATGAGAGAGTACTAAACTTCCTCATTTTCCTTCCCTTCTCCAATTTCTTACATAAGAGATAAGGGTTACAAATGTTTATCGAAACACTGAAGATGTAAACAGGCCAAAGGCATAGTCTCAAAAGTGAATTGTAATACAAACAGCAGGTAATAAATGAAGTTAGCGCTTGCACAGATTTCAGTCCCTAAATATTCCACATGTAACTTTAGCTTTGTGCATTTTATACAGCAGCAAAACTTCCCCTAAAACTCAATAATCACATAGGACAAGCCATTCCAATATTATATGCCCTAGAAACAATAAACCTGTATAAGATTTCCTATTATATTCACATACACACATGTTTGAGCATACTAGTGAATGAGGTGGAAAAGGTAGATACAACTGGATGAAGCATAATACCACAAATCAAAATAATTCTTTGTTATTTTTTGAAGATTCTGTTTTCATGTTACTCATTGAAGCTTTCTGAATTTGTTGATAATATGAAGAAGGCCTTTATGCAAAGGAAATTTTTTTCTGAAGGAAGCTTTTCTCCGAGTGCGTTGTTTTGGTTACATTATCTGTTGGACCATTGAACCCACTTCCAATCAAAAGCATAGCTCTACAGAACTTACAAAACAAGAAAGCACTTCAAGGAAGTTCATAGGTAAGGAACTTGGTGTTTACTGAGTGTCTGAAAATGTGAGAAAGCTTGGCAGTTTCTGGTATTAAGCAGTAGCTGATACCTGTTATGGAATATAGAAATCAGTAGGTACCTAAAAGGGCTATATTTTTTTGCTTGTTTGTTCTTTAAGTTTATGTCCTTACACAAGTATTTTATTGGTATTAAACCTTCTATCACCTTCTGTTTCTCAGCATCTGGTACAATCCTCTGCTCCCTGGAGTAGAGGTGTAAAACAGGCAGTCAACTGGAATATAGATGCATTTCACTGAACCACAACTTTTTATCTCCAAGACTAATTATAAAGAAATACTGTGTCCATGAAAAATAAATCTTTTATCAAGAATTATTTTTTAAAATCACCATTCTATACAGTGTAGAAGCAAATTCAGCAAGCAGTTCATCACAAAGAATGGCAAATGTTGTCAGATTCCTGTTTTGTGAACCCACTTTATGCAGTTAGCTGAACTGAGAATTTGATGCCCAGAGCTCCTGAGGCTTCATTTTCTTCTCAAGTGTTTAGTCAATTCAGACTGACTGAAAGCATTTCAATGGAATTTGTCTGGATTTAAATGTAACTCAAACTGGACCAAGGACCAAGAACTATAGCAGAGGTTCATACCATGCACAGATATTCTAAAACTGACACTAGCGGATCATGAGAGTATACGTGAGATAGAAAAGATGTTGCTGAAAAGCATTCAATGAGTATTATGTTTTCTTTTCTGGGAAGAATGGGTTCTCTAAAATATTGGATAGCCTCCACTAAAACAGCAGAGGAATCAATCTAGGAAATTACAGAACAGCAAGTTTAAATTCAATAGCTAGTAAATTGCTAGAACATTTATTAAAGCAGTCAGTGTGTAAGCACCTAGAGGAAAGCAAGGTGATAAAAAGTAGGCACCATGTAGTAGTCACAGAGAAATCATGCCAACCTAACTATGTCTTACTTTTATAAGCCTTAGTAAATTAAGGAAACGTTGGCAACACACAGTAGATCTCATGCTAAAATCCTGCACAGTAATCTCACATGGTAATTAAAACACAAGGAGGTTGAAATATTGCATTATGAATACACAACCAACATTAAGATTGACATAAACAAATAATGATTACACTTCATTCCTAATGGAAGGACCACTGATGGAATCATTTTCTCAAGAGAACTATTGTGATTTTTTTTTATATTCTATGTTGTTCTTTTTAAAGTTTTCATCATTATTTACTAATAACTGGAAAGCCTGTGTATTTGCATTCAATGGGAAATCCTTTATACATACAAGTATTTTCTGTTTGCTTTAGCTGAACAAAACCCAAAATTTAATCTTTATCTCCAGTTTCCTCTCACTTGGAAGAGAAATAACTATCATTCACATTGTACAGAGAACAGAGGCAAAATCAACTCACAAACTGCTTTGTAATATTGCTAGCACAGGGATGGGACACCTGCCCAGCTCACTGTCACTGCATACATCAAGTACAATGGACTGTTTTCACATGGAATTAAATCAGAGTTTAGAAATAAAAATCTGTTATCCCCACTGTTGATTATCTATGAATTGGAAAGGGTTTTCACAGTTTTAATAAAGAGAGGTAAAATGTATGGTCCTTGGGCACTGCGGGACTGATAAAATATGCAGTTGTGTGTTGCAGCCCATCTCCTTTGCGCTGCTCTCCAACATCTGCATCAAGTTTCTAGAAACAAGAACTTTGTGAAGAGACAATCCAGATTTCTACACAGGGCAGACAAGTTTTATTAGTACTGCATATGCCAGATCTGAGCTGAGCCATTTATTCCACACCTGTTCTTTACACTTAAATTCTGGGCATTTTATTCAGTTGAGAAGGCTTATAACTCAATCTTAGCATTGTGCCAGTCTAATAAACTATCCCATCAAAGTGCTCAAAAACACAATGTAGAGACACCCGTTGTGCCAGATAAAATCTAGCATAAAACTGAGAAGACCAGTCCTAAGCTGGAGGTAATAAGGTTAGCTAGAAGGCAGCCTTCTCTGAATCTGTTTCTCTGTGCTACAGGTACCAGAAGGCATATTAGTTTTCATATAGTTCCAGGCCTGACCTGTCTCTATGTGTTAAACTCAAACTGTGCTGAAGTTAATTTCCAGACACTAGATCATTGCAGGATGTAGGAGTCAAGAGAGACTCAGCAAAAGGCACTGGATTTATGCGATTTAACTTTAGACTACAGGGTAGAACTTCTTTCCAAATTGTGAACAGGTTTGTTTACATACAGGTATCTAAATGGTGGTGACCGCATGTGGAACGTGCTCTTACTATAGTCAATGGAGATACAGTCAATGGAGATATAGTCAGTGCAATCAATGTAGTCTGCAGAGTGCAGCCTAAAGCAAAGACCCATAGGTAGTTAAGTATATCTCCCAACTCCATCAACTAAAATGAGTACAAGCACAATTCAGGAGTAGCAACTAAAACTCATCTAGGATAGAAATGGTGCTAAAATGCCAATGCTTGGACAACAAAACCCCTTCCCTTACAGGGAAGTAGACTATAATGGGGGCTTAGAAATAGACCCCTCAGCTAGACATTCACGTTCAGAGGCCGACATATGGGTGCCTGCAATCCTGAGCTCTCATTTGCTCACACTTACACTGTGGGGCTCAATTCACTTTTACAACAGAGGCCAGTAATACCAGTTGAAATGCTTTAGGTGCTCCATCTGACCTATGGCTACAATAGCAGAAGCAACTGGCTCTTCTAGGTTGCATGTCACATCTGTGAACTGTTGTCTCAGATATTCTTGAGTGTCTCAAGTGGCATCAGAGTCCTTTCTGCATGCAAATGAATCAAGCCAGATATATCTTTGTATGAGTTCACCTATACTCCAAGGAAATAAATAGGCACTCTAGGGTACAATTCATCTCTTCTCAGTTAGACATCTAAATACATCAGACAAATTGTACTTCAGTATTTCCTATTTCTTTCCACTTAGAACTTATTTTTATCACATTCCTCAGAGCTTCATAACAGCACTTTTAATGCAGTACTCTCAACTCACCTTTGCCTTAGAAAATGCAAAGTTTGCTACAGGCTATAACACATTTGGTTTCTGAACTGACAGTTTAGAAATACTAGCTTTCCAGAGCCGGCTTGGGCATCCATCCAGCAGTTCATCACATGGTATAGATGTACCTGACCTGCTGAAGGTACTTTGTATTCAGATCATTTAATCACATTTTGTTTTAAGTAAATTAGCCCACTGGTCCCTCACATGTTATATCCATTACCTAGATTCATCTTGTGATGTTAGTGCTGTTAAATTGCCAGTAGCTGCTCTTATTCTCTTTGAGGTTATTAGGACTTAGACAGCAATTAAGCAACATGTCGACTGCGCTAGTGTTTCAACATATAGTATAAGAGTTTATAAGAAGATTGAGTGTAGCTCCTGTCCAGCAGAGCATGTGGCTACATATTCTGTTGTAGATGCCAGTATATGAAATTATTTTCCCAGGACAATATTGTAAATAAGGTAGAATATGACTTGACAAAACTTCAAAGAATGTACTGCAAATATTCTGTTCTGAATTTTGCAATGAAAATTGATTCATTAGGCAATTAGGACCAGAATCAGTGCCATTTACATGCCTCCTCAGGTAAAGCTCATTCTCTTTCATCTCTTTAGGTGATAAAATTATCGCATCAAAAGCAGCATTCTGCATTAGGAGAAGCAGTAATGCCTTGAGCTTGTTTCATATGAAGAGAGTGGCTAGAGAAGGTGGATTAGTGAGGAGACTGCCAGGGAAGCTGGACTGGATGATAGGAAAAGTTTGCAAAGAAGTTGATAGCTAAACTTGGCGGTGGGGGTGAGGGGGGCTGTGCGGGGGGGAATATCTGGGAAACTGAATACCTGATGAGACTTTGGAAAAACTGGAAGACAGCTACATTTTGGAGATAGTTGGATATGCTGAGAAAGAAACTGTGAATCACTGTATTACTGAGGAGTTAGAATCATAGAATCACAGAATCATTTAAGTTGGAAAAGACCCTTAAGATCATCAACTCCAACCATAAACCTAACACTGCCAAGTTCACCACTAAACCATGTCCCTAAGTGCCACATCTACACATCTTTTAAATACCTCCGGGGATGATGACTCAACCACTTCCCAGGGCAGACTGTTCTAATCTTTCATAACCCCTATTTTATTTTATTTTATTTTGGTTTAATGTTATTTCTCTTTTTTGTTTGTTTGGGGTTTTTTTTTGTTTTCTTTTCTGCTGTTACTCTGTTTATTTCTTTAGATTCAATGGGGGTGGCACAGAAGGAGTATTGGTTGGTGACCTATGTCACCATAAGCACAGTTGCATTAGCAGCCAGCCCTGTCCTTGAAGCTGGACATGACGTTCTGTCCAGTCTGTGGGAATGAACACTCTACAGCTGTGTATCTATCACATAACTTTGCAAATACACTACAACTGACCTTAAAGAAATATTTGGTCAGTGAGTCTAAGGGTGGATGTTCTTTTACTGTGAACCTTTATTAGCTATGTGAAAAAAGTGAGAGAAAATTTGGACTGTATTTGATAATCTGTGCTCTCATCATTTTGTCCCATTGAGGTTCATTGTTGCTAATCAGAAAAAACATATAGTGTTGCTGTTTAACTTTTAATTGCCAGGGAAATATTAATTGAATATTCAAAGAAGGAGAGTGAAAAAGTAAGCTTGACTGTCAAATACAAAAAACATTTAATATGTTCAGAAAATGCTTTGCAGTTCCATCAGCTCTTCCATAAATTTAGTCATGTGGTAATTCATAATAGCATGATTCAGTTGCCTAACCATAAGCACTATCTGAGATTGCTAGAGTGTCCTACCTCAATTTTAGCTGCCATTTTGGAAGGGTACAGGTTCTTTGCAGGTACTGTGTCATATCTGCCAGCCCCACATGGATTTTTAAGAGACAAAAAAATTGCTGTGATTTACATAGTCCTTTAGAGATTTTAAATGAATAGAAGGGGAATAAATCTACTCATAAAAATGTTGACATAGATATAGGTTGCTATTAAGCTTTGTAGTTCATTATTAACTCTGATATCTAGACTTCTCCTGAAAGAGAATAAACCCTATAATATGCAATTTTTACTTTATTCATGTATGAACAACTTATTCAATTATATGTATTTGTCCAACATACCATCATATTGCATTGATGGCGTTGTAGGTGCAGACTGGATTTTGACAATACCTTCAAGATAGTAAGACGAAATTAACTTGAATAATATTAATTTGGCTTAATAATACCTCTGGCATAGAAAGATATTATTTTTCCCTATTTAAAAAGAGTCATGAAGAAATCCCTTACTCGTGGGAAGAGGTTAATCTTACCTAAATTAAGCCATCTGAAGTTTAAGTGTGTAGCCTAAGCTAATTTTCCTAGCTCCCTCTGCAGTCAATGGAGAGCCATTCTCATCTGTTTTAAAAGCAAACTTGTACTGTGGAAGATCCTATTTCTCTCCATGATTATGGAGAGATTCTAGATGATCAACTCACACTAACTTTTAGACAGACAAAGTGAATGGCAGAGACATCATACTGAATGCCCATATTCTTCTCTGTAAGACTCTGAAAAGCAATCCAGATTCCCAGATCCGTATCACTAACATTAGGGCCTTTTATCACTAACCTTCAGGTGCTATGGAGTACAGATGGAAGGAATATTTTTGTTCAAGTCTGTACTTCTTTCATATACATCAGACTACAGGGAGAATATTTTGTAAGGGGAAGATTTAGTGGAATGAGGAGGGTCTAAAGAAAGGAAAGTGTATAAGGAAAGGGCTAGTGTGATGTGTTTGGAGTACAAAGGGCTACAAGAGAAAGAGGAGAAACAGCACTAGGACATAGTGTGCTCTCACTGTAAAAATGATGAATATGCCTTGAAGAAAAAGAATAAAAGCTGTATACGTACATAACTATATGTGTATATATATACATGCATATATACCATTACCTATATATATAATATATACTATATATGTAATTTATCTTACTTTTTCTTTTCTTCGTGATATTATTTTAAGTATATCAGGTGTTTAATGACTTCATTTGCTTTTTAGTGAAATATAATTAATCATGAGATTGAGAGCAACTGACCACATAAAAGAAATACAAAGTTCAGAAATAAATATTCTTATGGGAGTAAAGTTCAGACAAAGTCATTGCTAGTAGGTAAGAAGGCCACACTGCATGGCTATCAAATAAATGGTCTATTGTGAATAAGGGTGTTGAATTTTTCTCTTATAGGTTGTCAGAGCACACTATTTTATTGTCGAAGTATTACATATGGAACTGCAAAAAAGATGATTTTTTGAACCATTGAAAACATGGTTTAAGAAATGAGATCTTGAGGCTAATGCGCCTTTAATTTATGTGTTAGTATTATAGACCCCAGTATTTTCTGTCCAATTATACATACCATAAAAATAATATTTTCTATAGTAAATCAGGGTGCAGACTGTTCTTAGAAGCTGGCCTGATCTTTCACCACTGTATTAAAAAAGAGAGATTATTTGATATACTCATAGTGTTGAGAAAAAATGTACAGTAACCCTGTTAGTTAGTTATTTAAAGAAATATGAAATTAGGTGAAGTTGATCACTATTCAGAAGAGGGAATGGACATTCTCTGTTAATTTTATAACGGAAGATAGAGAAACCAAAAAGAAGGTTAAAAATCAATCTTGAAGTGTCGTTCCTTTGGGAAAAGAAAAGAAATTCTTGTGTTGCTCCATTACAAAGGAGGAACTGGATATTGTTATTAGAAATCTAAGACAGTTTGCTCAAAGTTTTATAGCCAGCCTTCACAGGGCTCTAAAACAATCTTTAACTCCTATGGAAATAGACTTACTTAATGAGATCACACAATGAGAAGTTGCCTTTTCTTAGAAAGAATCAAAGAGATTTGTCACAGCTAAAAAAGAGACACACTGGGCTACTTGCCAAGCAGATTTGTAATAATAGGGATATATTGGACCTCAGATATAGCACCTTAAAACGAGAGAGGTGCTGATATGTAAAAATGTACTTGACAGGATACAAAAGGTATATTTAGGAACTCTGCAAGAAAAATTGGTCTCAGTTAAACTGAGGATTCACATACCTGCTCTTTTATTAGAAACTTAAAACAACTGTACTATGTCAGTCCAAAAAAGGAAATCATCAGAAATAGTCATTGTAGTCACTGCTGTCTGCTCTAGCTATGGACCCTCTATGAAAAATTAGAGACAAAAAGAATAAGGATGAATGACAGTTCAACCATAAATTGGTCTTCATGTTACCTTAAGTATTCAGAGGTATGTTTGAATAGATACTCAAGAAGAGATCACAAAAACTTTTAAAACTACTTGTGTAACATTCTGGTCTAAAATAGATAATATGTGGAATGGATAGGGAAAGAAATTTCTTGGGTGGCTAAAACAGTCATAAGTAAAACAAATTAACTTACAAAATTATTTTCATTTCAAGTTTTCCATTACCATTATCCCATAGTGTTAAAGACTAAGACTGACCCTGTTAACATTGTAACTGTCCTGTAAAATTGGAGGTTTGGAATTATTGTGCACCTTAGGTAAAAAGATAAATTAGTGTATGAATCCTTGAACAAGGTACAGATTGATACCTAATGAGATTAAGGAAGGAAATTAGTTCTTAGACACATAATGGATAAAGACAGTTGCAGCCCTTACGCACAAAAAAGATCACTACTTTACCCAGGTTATCCTCAGATCCCTAGAAAAACATGAGAAGTTCCTGTACCAATTTTTCTCTCCGATAAACTCAGTTAAAAATTAGTTTTCTTCCTTTTGACTTATCAAACATGTTTCATGTTTTCCTCCTCTGTTTTAGCAAATCTATTTCTCAGTGCCTAGATGGGCACGATGTGAGTTAACAAGAATAATAAGAAGGGCTTTGGCACGTATGTCAGCCCAAAAAGGAAGATCAAAGAAAGCATACCCCCACCCTTGACGAGCAAGACTAGCAAACTGACAACAATGGACAAGGAGAAAGCTAAGATACTCCACAACTTTTTTGCCTCAGTCTTCACTGGCAGTGTCTCTTGCCACACCTCTTGAGTGGGTGGACTGCAAGATGGGGACTGGGGGAGCAAAGTCCCTCCCACTTTAAGAGAAGATGAGGTTCATGACCACCTGAGGAACCTGAACACACGTAAGTCTGTGGGACTTGATGAGATGCATCTCAGAATCCTGAGGGAATTGGCTGATGTAGTTACCAAGCCACTCTCCATGATATTTGAAAAGTCACAGCAGTCAGGTAAAGTCCCCAGTGACTGAAAAAAAGGGAAACACTGCACCCATTTTTAAAAAGGGTAGAAAGGAGGATCCTGGGAACTACTGACCTGTCAGCCTCACCTCTCTGCCTGGGAAGATCATGGAACACATCCTCCTAAAAGCTATGCTAAGGCACATGGAGGACAGGGAGGTGATTCAAGACATCCAGCATGGCTTCACCAAGGGCGAGTCCTGCCTGACCAACCTAGTGGCCTTCTGTGATGGAGTGACTACATCAGTGCACGAGGGAAGAGCTACGGATGTCATCTCTGTGGACGTCTGTAAGGCCTCTGACATGGTCCCCCACAACATCGTTCTCTCTAAATTGGAGAGATATGGAATTGGTGGATGGACTGTTTTGTGGATGAGGAATTGGTTGGATGGTCACATCCAGAGGGTAGTAGTCAATGGCTCAATGTCCAGATGGATACAGCGACAAGTGGTGTCCCTCAGGGGTCAGTACTGGGACCAGTACTGTTTAATATCTTAATCAACAACATAGGCAGTGGGATCGAGTGCACCCTCAGCAGGTTTGCAGATGACACCAAGTCTTTCAACACTTAAAGGGGGCTTATAAGAAAGATGGGGACAAACTTTTTAGCAGGGCCAGTTGCGATAGGAGAAGGGGTAGTGGTTTGAGACTAAAAGAGGGTAGATTCAGACTAGTTACAAGGAAGAGATTTTGTATGATGAGGGTGATGAAACACTGGCACAGGTTGTCCAGAGGGGTGGTAGATGCCCCATTCCTGGAAACATTCCAGGTCAGGTTGTACAGGGCTCTGAGCAGCCTGATCTAGTTGAAGATGTCCCTGCTTATTGCAGGGCAGTTGGACTAGATGGCCTTTAAAGGTCCCTTCCAACCCAAACTTTTCTATGATTCTATGATTCTATGACATGCTATATCCCAAACATGAACAAAAAACATTTGACAATCCAGAAGAAGTTCCCTTTTCACAATATCTTTAAGTTACAAACCATATACTGAATAATATGAAAAAAATCAATAGGTCACTAATACCACTTTGAGTGTCCATTTCTAAAATGTACACATAAGTAAGTGTAAACCATTTGCATAAATAAAAAGAGATGAACAAGAGTGCTGGCAAATGAAGGCTTGGACTACTCAGTTGGAGAAATAGAACTAGAAAAAGGAAGAAGAGAGAAAGGTTTTTTTCTTTCTGACCTCTTCTCTATATATTTTATGTGAATCAAATTTATGAAATACTGTACAGATAGTGTTAGTTAGACCCATATATATTCTACAGAGACTGTGGGAAAAATGGACTCTCTCCATATCTAGCATTCCTTGGTTGAAACACAGAGACAGGAATACTTCTGATGGTAGTACATATAATGATATCCTAGTTAGTTATGGCAGTGTCCACTTAGACCTCTTGCTTTTCCAGCTATGTGCTGCTCTTAAAGAAGCTGAATTTGTGAGAAGCAAAGAATGGATTTTCTTCTATTAGGTACTAAATGCTTAAACATGTGAGCAATTATCCACAGGCTCCCCTCTTTCAGAAACCTGACATGTTAACACATCCTTTGTAATAGAGCAAATCCACAAAAACAGATTGTTACTGAAAATTCAGACTGTTATCTAAAACCAAATATCCCTTCACACTCAGAAACAAAGGTTGACAAGTGAGTAAGCATGAGGCTTCATATAGATTCTCTCAATATTAATAAATAAATGCAGAATATACCACTAGGTGATTTATCTCTTCCTTTCTAATACAATCCATAAAAGGTAGGTACTTATTTTGCTGTTGAGCTTCATCCTTATAGCTTATCCTTATAACCTCAAAATGAATGTATTGTTTCTAGTTACAAATGAAACACCTGTTGGGTTGTATATAATAAAGGCAAAATGAAGTGCATGCTTTCTTCTGTAAGTTAGGGTCACCGGAGTGTCGGATTTTTGTTAATGTCTACCGTCTGGTACACAACTTTGGTGTTCTCTTTTTGATAACACAATTTCCTTTTGTAAAATGAACATAGTCATAACATCTTCCTTTGAAAGCACCAGCCTTGTTTCAAGAGCCATGGAGTTACCTGCCTCTCATACCTACTGTAGGAATTGCAACCCTGAGACTGCAGCACACTCTGTGCACTCCTGCACAGGTAATACATACTATTATTTGAGATTCTGTTCTGCAAGCAAGCAGCAAGACACAATAACTACTGACAAACACAAGACCTTATTCCACATATACAGTAAAAGACAAACTATCTGGAGATGGAAAGTAGAGCTAAAACCACATCCTGCAGCACTGGTGTGGCACAGCTCAAATATAGAAGGAAAAGGAACTTAAACTGTCTGCCTGGGGAAAACATTCTAATCTGATAGCTCAGTAGAGGACTGAAGCACCTATACTGAGAGAATGTAACAGTATATAGTCAATAATGATACTAGTGATGAGAAAAAGGTAGCACTTTTATTGAGTGCAGTAGGGGTTGAACCTATAAATTGTTGCATATCTTCTGCTGCTTCACAAAACCACAGTAATAAACAAATGCTGACATTGTAGAAATTCTAGAAATGTACCTTACTTCAGAAGTTGCTAGTGATTGTAAAGTGTTTACAGACTGGTTAAAGAAAACAAAACAAAAAAACATTAGTAAGTGGCTGAATTAAAGAAATGCATTGCCAGTGGGTAGGTTTATTTCAATGAAGAGTTAAGGGACAATTCTTAATTCTAAAGGGACAAATAGTATGTAGTGTGCAAAATTAAGAAAACACAAATCAGCTATTGATTGTGGTTTCTTTCACTGTAAAATGTATATTAGATATTATTATTTTAATTTGGACTGCTACTGAAGATGGCAAGGGGTCACAGCAGCATCAGAAAATATGTTTATCAACAAAGAAACCAGGAGAGGAGCAGGAAGGACAATGTGGGGGACACTTACAGACTGTAGATTTTTATTATGAAACACAGTCTCACAGTGCCAATTATTGTTGGTTCAAGGACAAACACTGTGCAAAGAAACTGGGACATACACAGAAAAGATGTACAGGTCAGTGCAAAAAGCACCTCATGGGGACCATACCTGAGAATTCCAGAATCATCAGCTTGCAGACGACAGCACAGAGTCCATAGAGAATACCTTAACATCTCTACAGCTGTTTAATTTAGAAGTTATTATTTGAGTTCCTTTGCAAGTGAAAGCAATGCAGTATAAAATTGAGTTTGATCCAGAGTCTGCTGCTTCTGTAATCTCATGGCAGAGGCTACTTAAGAAGGTGAAATTGCAGAAAACTTCAGTGTTTCTAAAACATATACTAGGAAAATCCTCACTCCCCTGAGTGTTGTAATGGTGAAGGTAACATATAACTGTAAACAACATATGTTAAATCCTTATGTTGTGAAACGAGGAGGTCATGCATTATTTGGTAGAGGATGGCTGAGAAAGATTCAGTTGGATTGGCAAAGTGTAATGTGTTTGCAGGCTTGAAAATAATTATGGACTCCAGCCCAAAACAAAAATAACTATTCTGAGTGTTTATACAATGAAAACTGTCTTTAGAACCGTATCAGAACCGTAAGCATAACTGAGAGCCATCAGCATGATGTAGCTGGGAAAAAAGGCAAACAGGATAGATAGGGTGCACTCAGCAAACTGCCAGCAGCAATAGAAGTATTAATGTCATCATTCAAGACAATCTTGAGGTATCCCCATGCTATAAATTGTGTATGGATTTACTTTTTTGTTGTTTTCTGATTAAAAAAGTTATAGTTGTTCCTGTGCATGAATCCGTCTATCCTTCCTAAATGACACGTATTTTAGTAATCAGAATGGATGTGTATTGTAAGTGTAATATACATACTGTCGTCAAAACTGCTGTTGAACTGGTGCTCAGAAAATGTCTTTTTCATCTTTTTGATTTTGTATTTCTACTTTGTAAGACAAAATGTTGTTGTTATCCAGGTTTCCATCAATTATGCCTAGGATTTCTTATGGGCAAATTAAACCATCACAAGTTTGACATCACAGAAAAATTAATATAATCTAAGAAATTTTCTGTCCTCAGAAACTAGTTATTGCCCTTTTGCCTAAAGTGTAGTACCTGATCCAATGGATACTTTTAGCCTGTTTCAGCACAAAGCTAAGCACAGTAGCTTAGATCACCACCAGACTAAGACCATAGATATGTAGTATCACTTTGTCACTGACTAATGATAGTTTCATGAATCTCATATCCCTGTTTCTTCTCCAAGCTACTCCGGCACATGAAAGTATGAAGGCTTTGCTGATATGGTCACATCAGGAAGAGGGAGGCAGTATTTTCTTACATTTGTAATGACATGATTCCAGCGTAATTGTTTTTAGGTAATTTTACAGCAGAGGTGTGGGGGACTCTAAGGGAAAGTTCACCAATCCCATATTCCTGGTTTCAGCTGGGACAGAGTTAATTTTCTTCCTAGTAGCTGGTACAGTGTGTTTTGGATTTAGTGTGAGAATAATATTAATTAATAACACACTGATGTTTTACTTGTTGCTAAGTAGCGCTTATCTTAAGTTAAGGATTTTTCAGTTTCCCATGCTTTGCCAGCAAGCAGCTGTACAAGGGGACACAGCTGGGACAGCTGACCCCAACTGACCAAAGGGATATTCAATACCATATGACGTCATGTTCAGCATATAAAGCTGGAGAAAGAAGAAGGAAAGGGGGAATGTTGGGAGTGATGGCGTTTGTCTTCCCAAGTAACCGTTACGTGTGACGGAGCCCTGCTTGCCTGGAGATGGCTGAAGGTCTGCCTGCCCATGGGAAGTGGTGCATGAATTTGCTTTGCTTGCACATGTGTCTTTTGCTTTCCCTATTAAACTGTCTTTATCTCAACCCATGAGTTTTCTCACTTCAACCCTTCCGATTCTCTCCCCCATCCCACCAGGGGGGAGTGAGTGAGCAGCTGTGTGGGGCTTAGTTGCCAGCTGGGGTTGAACCACAACACCCATTTATTTCACATTTGCACTATTTAACAGCGATCTTAAATTTCATTTCCCTATTCAGTCATGAAGGCTTGCATTTGAAGGGCTAACATACCCCTTCTTCCTTGTAAGTCCTTATCCATAGAGTAGCTACATTTCCCATGAGACTTTGTGATCTTCCTCAGTAGTGGAAATTCTTCAAATTCACAGTTCCTTTGACTGATGGGACAAAACATGCTCCAGAGAGGAGGCATAAACCAGCTAAGTCTGCAGCATATTCTGTATCATGATAGAAATTCTGGCAGTAATGGATTTGTAATTTTTGTGTGACATTTTACATGAAAGCGGTAAGACTTTAATATGTAAGTGTTAGATTGGTTCAATGGATATACTGAAGGCCTCCCTGAGATTTGCCTGTTTTCTCTTACTGTAGCCATTTATAACCCTACTAGAGCAATAGCATGTATAAATAAATAAGCTTTGCATACTTCTAACCTGTGAGTAAGTACCACTAGTATTGGTACAGCCATCTTCCTGTGACTTGTCTTCATGTTTTGAAAAGGGCAAAGTATCCTTGTCCTTGTTTCACAGTCAGAAAGTTAAGCCATAGTGGTATTGAGGTCTTGGGCTAGATCTAGACTTGTTCTTGTACCCCACTGTCCCACTCTTCTCACTGTTGAGACTGGCTAGGTTTTGGAGTAGGCCATGGATACCACCTGATCAATGCCTCAGCATGTATTCTTTGTGGAAGCTGATTAAAAACACCAAACAGGCAAACAACAACAATAAACAGCGAAACAAACCTAGGTCTCACCTAACATAGATTTAGGATGCAGCCAGTGTGTGTATATGATCATGGGATACAAGAAACACTTTCAGGTTCCTTACTCTAGACGTAACCACAAAAACTTAATGAGAGACAGGGAAAAAGCTATGTTTCCTGGGCAACAAACTGCTTGTCTAAATCACGCCACCATCTTTCAAGCCTGTCTTCTAAACACATGTTTTGCAAATAGCTATTACATTCTTACTGGTGTAGACTTTGAATACATTGCAAAGACTAATTTATCCCTTGTGTGGGAGAGGTACGATATGTGTACATGAAGGGAGATACAATTTTCTTAATCATAGCACGAAGTGCTGTGAAAGTTCCAAAGGTGACAGTCTTTGGGAGTCTGTTTTTCTACTAAATAAAACCTATAATACTTACTTTTAATTATATGATAAATATTTTAGCATTTGTAGTGTAACTGTCTCATGATTCTAACAGTAATAGCTGCAGAATATCTGACTTTTTTAAACTAAGATAAGCAAGCATGTGATTTTCTTGTAATTATACTGTATTTACTATGTAATTACATAGTAAAATAAGCTGTGAATAAAAAATAATTGTATATCTGTTTGCAATCTATCCAATCCAAATCTGAGACATAAGAGAGTGACAGAACTCAAAGCATCTCAAGGATTATCAGATGTCAGCTGCTTTGTTGGAACTGTAGTAAGAGTGGGAAGCGATTGAGCTCTCAATATGAAGTCATTACATATTAGAAATATTGTCATTGTAATTAATAGAGATGCTAACAAAAAAACCTCTCCAAATGTTTTTGATATAAAGGCAGTCTGGACATTTTGTGTATTAGTATCTTCAATAAATATTTTTACAGTTAAATCACATGTGAATTTAGGATAATTGCCCCTCAAGATTTTGAGGTAAAGGATTATCATTTTTAAAATGCATGATTAAAAAGTTACATGCTCTGGCCTTGATCAAACTGTTTTGTATGGCTCTTTAAAAAAACCAAACCAAAACAAAACAAAAAAAGCCAAACCAAACCAAACCAAAAAACCAAACCAAACGAACCCACAATATAAGTGCATGCTTATCTTTAAGCACAAAGTCATACAATTAAGTCAGAAAGAATGCTGATGTGATTAAAGATAAGCTCAAAACCTGTTTTCTCAGTTAGGGTTGGGATGAAACAAAACATTCCTTAAATCTTCCTCTGCTTAGTTCAAGATTTCTTCTGAAAGAGAGATTTGTTAAGTCATGTCAAGCAAATGTGGTAACTATCCTAGTGAAACTGCTTTGCTGGACATACAGCAGGCTCTTGTGCTGGCTTCTAACTTAGACCCTGGTCATTCTTAATTTCCTTGAGTCCTGACAGAATCCAGACAGTTTTACTTACTGGGATGTTTATAAGCACTCTCCAAATACCTGCAATTCATTTCACCTAATTGGAAATATTTAACACATAGTCTACTAAGGCTAAAGTAATCATCTTGGTTTCCCTTTCCAGTCAGTGGAAAGAAATAAGTAGTTCAGAAGTATGTTTCAATTCACTTATTTTGCAAACCCATTTAAAGATGAGATCTATTGTCCTTTGGATGTTTTTTCCTTTATTATGTATGGGTGACTTGATTAGACTTAGAAAACTAGCAACGACCCTACAGATCCTGAACTTAACATGAAATGAATCCATACTTTTCTCTCTAGTGCACTTGCCCGACAGCTGAGGTGCTGCAGCCCAACTCTTCAGGCAATACTGGTCCTTTAGACATGCACACAGCAAGACAAATTCATAAACCTTCTAGATGTTTCCCTAAATGGATTCTTAACTATATCAGAGCACTTCTGTAGTTTAAGTCACTGTATTGTGCTGACCAGGATTTTTCTCTGTAATTCAAGGTATTTCTTCTGAAATACAGAATTTCTCTTCTATGTATCTTAAATTCCTCATACTCATCTCAACTACTTTGATCTGGTCATTCCTTTTGACCTGGGTTTATTTCCCTATTAAAGACAGTCACCTCCCCTGAAAAGGTTTGGGTTCCCTCCCTCTCACCCATTTTTTCCTGTTTATGTTCAGGTTAAATAGGGACCATCCTTGAGCCTGATCCAAAGCCCACTGAAGACAATGTGGATGTTTCCACTGATTTTTAAGGTAAATTTAGCTTTTTTCTTTATTTTATTTATTTATAATAAATCTCATTGAAATCAAAGGTATGACTTGATGAATAAGATAACATGAATGAGAGTAGCAGAATCTGTCCTACAGAAAAATTTCTCCAAGAAGTCTTTGAGGTTTTTCAAGACTTTAAAAACAAAGTATTGAACATAATGTATTATAATGTAAATTCTATCAAACACTGTGTCATTAACATTTAGCAATCTTGTTTATTCAAGTCAATCCATCTATATATACAAATCTGATATTTGCCTTTTTAAAAATTTAACATGCATAAGTGCCCATAAATCAGTTATGACAATCATTGTTAAAACAATCAATAGTAAGGAATATGCATTAATTCAAATAATATTGATAGCCACATGAACCTGCATCAGTCTTCTGTGAAATAAGAAAAA
This sequence comes from Aquila chrysaetos chrysaetos, assembly GCF_900496995.4. Taxonomy (NCBI): domain Eukaryota; kingdom Metazoa; phylum Chordata; class Aves; order Accipitriformes; family Accipitridae; genus Aquila; species Aquila chrysaetos. The sequence continues at coordinate 19,483,331 of NC_044017.1, read as the reverse complement.
TGAGACATCTTCTTAAAATCAATATTTTCCTTTTTATGTCATTCATTTGAAGAGTATCAATAATATATTACTTTATACCTTATGTGTCAGTAGCCCTACATCTAAATGTAGAGATATCTAGAAAAAATATTGAAGTGAGGCAAAAGAAAAAAGTCATCAAAGCAATGACCTGCTAAAAAGCTTGCATTCATCCATTGTATTGTGGGTATTCATCTGAACTAAAATATGTATGGGCAGCATTACTGGTTGGATATATTATTTATAACTCAGACCTCAATAACAGATGCTTGTACACTACATTTGTCCTGGAGTTAAAGAGCAAGAAGAACAGTAAGAGAACTCAGTATTGCCTTTATCTATCCTCAGACTTAAGAACCAGGAAGTTAGGCAGGTGTGCAGACCAAAGTGGAAATACAAGATGTGGAATTACAACATCCATTCATCACAAAAGAAACATTTTAATTGGTTATATGTGGAAAATATCTACTTGACAGTCAGTTTCTCACTTTTCACATAAGTGCTTTGCTGCTTGGATGCCTAATCTTGTTTAGTATAGGGAAAGTAATTTGACATGAAAGTACCTAGATGGCTGCCGAAAATTAATTGCCAATTAAAAAAGAAAAATGTTTGTGCTACTCTATAAACAAGCCAACATATAAACCTTTCAGTCTTGTTGCTTTATTTATGTCTTTGTAGATCTGGTTTCAAGCTATTTGCATACAATTTACAAATTCATATTATAATTCTCCAGTATATTTATGATTTTATAGTTGTATATATTTTACCTCTATGAAAAATATTTATTTCTTTATGCTTCTGCTGCTTATTATTTAACAAAAACATTTCATTACATTTGATAGTTTATGTCTCTTCCTTAGAATGAGGCGCTTTTTTTGTTTTTTGTTTTTGGGTTTTTTTTGCAGGGCTCAAAGAGAGAGGTTTATTTTTCCCCCACATTTTAAAAAAAATAGCCAAACCTCAAAACTATGAACTTCTCTCTCTAACTTCCCATAGCTTCCTCAGCCTGCTTTCAACTGAGGATGAATACCCCAATGATTCAAAGTATAAAGGTTAATCTGAGTGGAAAATGAAGGCTTTAACAGGATTGTAAAGCTTAAGGACTCCTTTCAGCACTAAAGAGACTTTTGAAAGTGGCTGAGCCATAGAAGTTTCATGAGTGCCATGGAATGGCCCCCTTAGATCCAAAATACAATTCAAATGGCACAGCTGGCTGAATCCATCAGTAGAAATGGATATTGACTTCCATTTTCTTCCTCCTTCTCCTCCCCAAATTAACTTTCTACACGTCGGGTAGATAGTGTGAATCAATGTTATGTCCACATAAACGTTAACAATTATGTGTAGGATAGATTACTGAATATCATAAATTTAAGATAGTAATAGAAAATCAATAGAATTTTAAGTCTTGTATGATTTTTAAACAGTAACATAAGTATATCTCTTTTAAATTTTAAAAGGGTTTTTGTTTTGTTTTGTTTTAAATTGGAATGTGTTCCCAGTCGGTGAAATTCAGTCACTTTACCTTCCATTAATAAAGTATCTATGGTTCTTCAAAGCTATTACTCCTTATATTAACATTTTTATTCAGTCTTCAAGTCCACATGAGTGAGGCAAGTCAGGGCTTATTTGCTAAAGCCAATCCAAAAGCCGGATTTTAATGGAGGAGGAAAAAAACCCAAACAAAACAAACAAAAAAACCCCAAACAACAAGCCTACAAACCTTTCAAGAGCAAGTTTTGACCATTGTAAATCTCTTGGCAAAATATGAGTTCAAAACACTTGATCCACAGATTTAACCAGCATGAAAGACTGACTACAAATCATTTGTGAAGATTTTTTAGGTCAAAACTATCCTATAGGAGACTCCTGTGCACACTTACACACTGCTTAGTTTTCTCACAAAGCCTATGGTTCCCTGCAAACCATCAATAGTGTGGAGATAATGCCAGGGTCACTTATTCTGATTGTGCCAAACAGCTCTGGAATCCTCAAAAGACAGACACATTACATACAATAGCTGCCATTCAGGGCATGAATGAACAAACAGTGACCTGTCTTATTTTCCTTTTCTCTTTTAATTAGAATGATAAGAATAAAAATAATAAAAAATCATATGTAGATTTTATTGAATGCAACTTTTTACTTGGGAAGAAAGTTAATAAAGAACATAAATGTAACATTAACTTTTGAATCCTAATGAAAAGTAATATGTAACATTCCTTTATATTTAAGATCTTCAAGTTTTTGTTGTTATTATTATACCTATTTTCTAATTCCTATTTGTAGCCCTTTAAAAGATAAAGGATAATAAAGATCACAACAAAATGCCAAAATTATCATGTGAATAAGTAAGCAAGACCTATAAATCTGCAAAGGTATTACAAACCTCAGAGAAACTTTTGTTCAATTAAGTTCTCTCAAAGTTAAGTAACATTCAACTTGGAGTGCATTCACCATTATTAGAGCTTCCAAAACAATTTCATTTTAAGTTAAATATTTTATGAATCTTTAGTTAATGATCCAATTTGATCTTCTTTAAAACTTGTGATAAAAATAATTCCTAATACAAGATTTGAATCACTTATGGTTCTATAATATGGATGTCTTTGAAAGTATTGGGTAATATTGCATCTGGTCTTCCTTTTCTAATATGTGATACCAGAGAAACCAGCAAAAATTACAAGCCAGCTGTCAAAATCTTGGATCAGTAGATATATATGCCATCATAATTAAAGAAATAGAGACCTACATGATCTTTAGTAGATGACTGCTTTTGTCCATAAGCAAGGGATAAGAGCAGTGATATTTCTGTGTAATATTCCATTACATTAGGTATTTTGCACACCAATTTTTATGTCACTCCCTCAGCTGACTGTAAGAAGAGATTAGAAATTTTACATTTTTTCCTCCCTAAATTAAATACAGTTGAGTGTGGGCTGTTGTTCTTTATTCTACCACAAGTATGACAAGACCTTCACATTATTTATCACAAGACACATACAAAAAGCTTGTGGGACATCAAGAGGTGAAACACAAACTCCATGTTCCTTCATTTCAGATATCTACTGCAGCTTTTTAGTCATTCCTTCAAATCAACAGGATAGTCAGGTAGTTATAGCTGCAAGTAGGAATAGCATCTGAAAGAGATTATCTTCTCTATGATAATCCCTACTGCTGAGGACATTATTAAGTTGGTTTATGATCTTGTGGTCTTTCTGGTTTCCTTAGTTCTGTGAGGAGTTGTATCAACCATTGTAATAAACACAGACAAACATGGAATATCTACCCTTTACATTCTTAAGAGATTACTGCGGTCTGTGCTTTCGGACACAGATCTAGACACAAGATTTAGACTTAATTATTTTAGCTTCCCTCTAGCAACTGAGACATATCCTGAAAAGCTCCAATTACTTCAAACACCAGAATTCTCTTAGCTATGTAGGTCACCACAAAACCATCACTTGCTCTTAACTAACTTATAGAGAGCAATTGAAAGTCCTCTGTGACTGACCTGCTTAAGATACCATACCTTTCTTTGGCCCATAATAGTTTGTTAGGTTGCTGTCCACTGGAACAATAAAATAGTATACTGCAAAGGAAATCTTGCGAGAGTAGTGAATCTTTCTGTGAAGGGGAATTCAGTGATAAACCTCACTTGTGAATTTACTTGCCCACTACTCAGGAATTTGCTATTTTCCTCTCAAAACCTTTTTCTTTTCTTTTACTTTGTAAGTAAGAACCTATCCATCCTCAGCTGTACTTATACAAACAAATGAAAAAGTGAAGAAACAAACAAAAAAATCCTGCCAACATGGTAAACACACTCCCTTCCTAGGATGGAAAAGAAACAAGAGAAAGACAGTTTTATTGTCACACAAGTGTTTAATAGAGACATTGACATACCTCAACATATGCCATTTTAGTAAAAAAGGTCAAATAAATATCACTTATCTAAATAAGTTGCAAAATCATCTGCAAAACTTAACTGTAGGTCACAAAAAAGTAGTTGTTATTGTGAAATATTCATTATGCTACCTTTTCACAGACAATAATGTTGCGAGCAGAAAACTGCCAGCAGCATTTAGCACATCTATTTCTATTTCTGCCTGAAAGCAGAAATTGTAAAAGCAGATTCATTTTTTTTTTAATTGTTAGAATTTGGTTTTCTCAAAAACATTCTTGTTTGTTAAATGTTTGGAGCTGAGCCACAGACTAGCATCAGCCCTATTCTCACCTTCTTGTCCTTACATCCCCAGGTACATTTATAATTCTCCATGAAGTGTGTTGGGCAGTTCAATACCTATCTATATTGGGTTATGTACTTAAAAAACAGTCATCAGCTGAGGATAGCTTTCAACTGTTAAGTGTTTGGTGATCAAATTCCTTAACCATTATAGTGATGCAAGATATATAATCAGACCAACATAAGCAACACACTTACAGAGATGTCTATGAAAGACAGTCCCAATGAAGAAATTATTTTTCCAGTAGTGTCAAATCTCTTAGCCTTTCCCTTTGCCATGTTTCCTAACTTGTGATAGGCACCAGAAATAATGTTTTGAAGTGAGATAATTCATTTTTATTTATGGATAAAATATGCCCTCAAAAGAGAGAAATCAGGAGCTGTCCATTTTAGGAATAGCTTTACTGATATATAGATCACTATTTTTTATTTTTCCCTAAGAAACTCTGTGACCTAGCAAATAAGATAGGGATTGAGGTATTGTTTCCACTTTTATCACAGCTTTCAAACAAGCCACTTAATGTCTCTGTCTCAGTTACACAGTAAATGGGAGGAATGATATTGGTCTACCTCCTAGACCTTCTCCATTAAAACCCAGTAAAGAAAGACTGAAATATAGAGAATTAATACAGTCAGACAGTAAAGGAGAAGAAAGAGGGGGGGAAATGGACAGATTTTGTTTATCAAAACCTCTGTTTTAAAGAAGTGTGAATTCAGGGAGCACAAACAATGCAATGCAGCAGAATTATTCATACAAGCTCTAAGAATATTCCTTACTAGGAGCAGTATAGCCACACTGGTGCAGAGCTCCATGTAGCCTCATATACTGTCCTGATTTCAGCTGGGACAGAGTTAATTTTCTTTCTAGTAGCTGGTACAGTGTTTTGTTTTGGATTCAGTATGAGAAGAATGTTGATAACACACTGATGTTTTCAGTTGTTGTTAAGTAGTGTTTAGGCTAAAGTCAAGGATTTTTCAGCTTCTCAAGCCCAGCCAGCAAGAAGGCTGGAGGGGCACAAGAAGTTGGGAGGGGATACAGCCAGGGCAGCTGACCCAAACTGGCCAAAGGGGTATTCCATACCGTGTGACATCATGCCCACTGAGCTGCATATGCGTCATGACATACTGAGGTGCAGGGTTTGTGAGTTTCAGCATAGCACCATCTCCATGGCTATACTGCTTCTCCTGCTCCCAAACCTGATTGTTCATAGTTGGTGTCAGCAATTCCAACCCTGCTTTGGGTTGTGCATACAGATGTAGTCTTAGAAACATACTGATTGTCTAAAGCTCTCCCCCCCAACAGAAAAACATCTAGTGAAACTTCTGACAATATATGTTAGACAGCATTGGCTGTCATGACTACATCAATTCTCTTCTTAGAAAAAGCAGCACATGGCTGTGATGTTGTTTTAATAAGAAGAGGTGAAATCCAAGTCATTATATAACTTTTTTTTTTGCAGAGCAGTCTGACTTTGTTCTAGATAGTAATGTGACCAAAGTGAAAAAAACCTAGTTTTTAATGAGCTGTCTCAATAGTATTCATCAAAAAGCAAGTGCAGGATTCATCAAAATCAAACATGTTTATTTGTGTAAGCTGTGGTATTAAGTGGAGCACTTCATGCCTTAGTACACAGCTGATGAGAAATTGTGAAATAGGAATGTATTTCTGATGCAAAATGTCTGAACTGGCAAGTCCCAGCTCAGGTGTAAGGTGCAATGTGGAACACTATCTCAGCTCAGGTGTAAGGTGCAATTTGGAACACTGTTTTATATTTAATCTATATAACATTCTTCCATACTCTCTGTCTCTCACATTATTATTCACTTTATACTTAAGCAGATTTTCCTATTGCTGTACCAAATATGACTTGTGTGATGAAGAATATTTATTTATGTATCATATTAGTCACTTGCAAAATAAATGCACAATGCTGTTCTCTTATGAGTTTTTTATAGTTTGAAATCCAATAATTTTAAAATATAGCCTCCTTATTTCTAATAGCAATCATTGAAGATGTGTTTTTGCCACATATTAATTTAACTGTAGAGAACTTCCTGCTAGTTCTTCAACACATTTTGGAGATCCAAAAAAATATTTCAGTGACTAAAATGAAAATTTTATTTAAACTATTGTTGACCAAATATTTTGATGCTAAAGCTTTCCCCATGCACCTAACGTTCTTACGCTCGGTAGTTCATTGTCTGCTGTATATCTCAACCATGTGGTACCTGGACAACTCAGTCTAATAAACAATCTAAGAGCTCTTACAACAGACCAGAAGCCAGTGTTAGTATTGCTGTAATAGTTGAAGCATTCACTTCTGCCTCAGTTTCCAACGGATGAGCTTCCAGCAGAGCTGCCCAAGAATATACCTTGTTTAACAGCTTAAGGTCTCTTCTTAAAAAAGAACTTGAATGATATTGTTATTCTCACAGCCCCTCCATTAGAATTGATAATAATTTTATGAGTACAATCACTGGGTAGAGAATAGATGCAATTTTTATAACCTATTTAGTAGATACTGCCTGTGTTCAAATACTTCCTCTGTTATCATCCAGCAGTGCTCATCTCTCCTTTTCTGAATATCGTATCCACTTCACATTTATTTGAAAGAATATTAAATGATTTTAGACTGAGTATAACTAGAATAAACTATGCATTCTTCCTTTTCACCATATACTATAAAATACTCTGAAGAAAATGGCATGTTCACAACAGGGAAGAAATACGTAAACCTCTTCAGGCAGAAAAGGAGCTGAATCCAGGTTTCTCACAATCTGGATGAAAATTTTAACCACTGACCTGTTGGATAAAAAGAGAAAGCTTATATTTCTTTAAAAAATTAACTTAGTCTCCTAATATCACAAGAGGATTGTGGAAAAGAATCTTATTTACAAGTGTTTAGGCTCTAGAGAAGGCAAGATTTCACTTGTAGACACTTTCTCCCCAAAATCTTTTATTTGTTACCTAAAAAGAAAAAAGCATTACTCAGTCTACCAGTTTCTTGCTGTCCTTCTCTTCATCACATAACTCTTACCATAAGTTGTATGAGGATACTAGTTAGAGTTGTAGCTAGGTGCTACAAAGTTGATTTTTTTCTTACCTGAATACTTCCTTGTAAACTTGCAAAAATACACCAGACTTGTTTTCAGTTACTCCAAATGATAATTTCTCATCAATATTTGTAAACAATAAAAGCAGAGCAAGTATTAAGTCCTCAACCATGTCATATTCTCCTTCCTCATAAACTTTGATAATTGTGCTTCAACCAGTATGCTGCTTCTCCAAGGTGTAAAGAGCATTATGGGCTTCTGTTAGAATGGCCTGTTGGCTGTTCTGTAGCATCACCTAAAGTCTGCAGGATTTATATGAAGTGCAGCCATATAACCTTGGGCTGTGATCTTGTCAGCTTTTACAAGCTAAACAGCATGAAAGCTGGTCAATACCTGGATGGCAGACTTCCAAGAAAAAAGGAAAAAAAAAAAGACTACTGTAGGAAGTAGTGTTGATCATCCTCCACTTATCAAGCTTGCCTGTGAGTCAGTACTCTAACAGCAGTGCAGCATTTTGTCAGGATAGCTGGTATTAGGCATACTGCTCAAAACTGAAGGAGAATGAAATAACTGAATCTTAGATTTAGACTTTCATCTTCATACTTAGGTAAATAAAATGGTCAATTTTCAAAATGCCTTATGAGAGTTCCATAGGGAGTCTCCTGTAGGAATTAATTATAGTGACTAGACTTTCTGTTATGGTTTTGAAAATAATCGGTCCCTTTATTTAGACACCTACTTACAGAGGTAAGGAACAATCTTTATATTCCTACTCATAAAATTCTCATTCTCAAAGCCATATTAAGCAGGGTTTCCAAGACAGCCTAAGTCTTCTTAACTGCACAATTGTGATAAAACAACTGTCTGTCTTCACCCCAGCCACCTTCTCGCACATCCCTCTTCCCCTTGTGGGTGTTCTAGAAATTGAGCTGAGCTGACTCTGATAATGGGTAGATAGAGCTGTGGAATGGAAACCAACAGACGTGTATGTCCTGGATGATGTAGAAAGAATAGCAGAGCTTCCTTCAGTTACACAGACTTTTTTTTGGCAGTAGCACAGACTAACAGCTTAAGCCAATTTTGAAACTGTATGTTAAGTCCCTTGGGTGTTACAGAAAACAAAGGTCTCACGATGTGTGGTCATGAAAAGCCAAAATTTATTCATTTTTTCTTAAAGCAGTATATGATCCTTTTCATTCTAAATAAATCTGAGTTAGTTTATTTTGTTAATATATATGACTGGTTTTATCAATCCACAAGCTTAGCTTTATTATATTAAAATTGATAGAATGTCATTATAGAATGCTCTGTACAGGCTCTGTTTTCAGAAAACAAACACTTTAGTTCAAATGTGTAAGGCAAATTTAGGAACTGATATGGTTAGGAGGAGAATTACAAGATGAAGCAAGGTTATTTCTGTCAAAATTGTGTTTATTTACAAAGAATACCAAACTTCTGTGTCTCTGAACAGGACAAAAGTCAAACAGCAGAAAAGCAGTTCTTTACTCTCAACTCTAAGCTCACTTAGCTCTCATTTGGAGATTTCTGTCATCCAGAGTTTTCAGGAAAACTTCTCACCCTCCTGCATTTACTAATACTCCCGTGCTTTTTCAACCTGCCCACATCCATGTATATTTGTTTTGAAGTCTAATAATATTCCTCAGCTTTAGGTCAAAGAAACTATTGTTTTAGCCTTCTGATTTTATAAATGAACCTCATTGTTCTTCAAATTCTTTCCTGAAGTGAAAGGTTTTTCATAAGAATCTATGTAATACATAATAATATTCCCTCTCTATCTGTCTCTGTTCTGCACCTTAAACAGCTAATGCCATCCACAAATAAAAATAATAATAATTTAAGAAAGCAAAAAAAGAAAAAATCTGTTTGGACTAAATTGAAGCCAGAATGGAGCCTGGGATTATAAATAAGAAGTAGTGTTCTTCTCATTGATTGTTATTCTCTTCCAGGAAATTTAAAACAATACAATTGTTTTCATCAAAATTGTCCAGTTCCTTACTTTTCTTGCCGAATGTGTCCTTACTCTGTGAGATCCTAAATCTGGTTAATATTTCTGGCTAATATGGGTACTACTAGACATGTACTGTAAAAAAATTGCAAGTGTTGTTTTTAGTTTCCAGAAATCTTAGACTGTGGGGAGCTGGGGGGGGGGGGGGGGGGCTGGGGCTAGGAGGGGGCACAAAACAAAGGAAAAAACCCTGATAACTTTAATTCACATCTATCATAATTAATCTAGGCTGTAAGTACACAGAAAAGTCAGAATTCAGGAGGAATTTCAAAGCTAGAGAAACATTTTATCACTGCTAACAAGGCCATTTGCCCTTGCAAAATATATACCATTCCAAATTTATCTATGCAAGTTCATAAAATGGTAGAAGCTTAGACCCGAGCCAAGAATCTAACTAGGGAGGAATTCTGTATCTTTTGTGCTGCTAGTCATTCTACAGAGGACAAAACATTTCTTGGAAGAGTTTAGTTCCATTTTTTTAAGAGTTAATTTGCAAAATAAAAAAAAAAAATCCTGGGAAATTATATAAAATGCACTCTTCATTGGAAAATCTGATGCTAATAATATGATCAATTGCATTCAGGTGATAGATACATGACATATAGTAGTTATCTTCAAAAACACTACATCTGCATTCTGATCAATCTGTTAATTTATGTGAACATATCTAGGGATGGTCCATATATAATGCTGGGGATGGTTCTTCCTGATGAAAGTTAAAAGAAAACAACAACAACAAAAAAAAAAAAAAAAAAAACAAACAGGTGAGTGTAGAACCTTCCAGAGGAATTAGAAACAAAAAATCTGGCAAGGTAAGTAAAGATGCTATAAATTGCAAGGGAATAATCTATTGGGAGTGAGAGGTTATAAAGTCAGTGAGATGACAGACCTACCTTAGTTTTTATCAACATTCTCAACCACTGCCTGTGACATCTATATACTTGGAAATTTGGGGCATAATCTTCAGGAGGATAACGAAACTAATAACTTAACAGTGACTGAGTGCTTGACTTTATTAAGTTTCATGAACGGTTGCAATTATACAGTTAAATTAGATATGACAAAAAACAGCTATAAAAAAATGAAACCTTCTGGTCCCAGTTAAATTAATCCAAACTTTTAAATTATTAATTAAATTGTATCAATAATCCATGATGAAACACTGTTTCTCTGATCTCAAAAGCTCTCCAAATTCATTATAAAATGTACTACCTCTTTTTCCTGTGGAGAATTTTTGTGGTGACCTGTTATAATGTAGTGATCTGATTACACAAAGATTAACAAAGGAGAGACTGTCACCTCTTAGGTGTTTGGGCTTTTTTTTTTTGTGAGTTAGAGCCCAATCCTATATTTTGTTTTGTTTCTTCCATTTTATTGATAGAAAACTCTTTTCTACAGACGTTTCCTTGGCCTCTGCCATATTGATCGCTGCTGTTGAGGGAAAATGAGTCTTCTGATTGCACTCTACTTGAGAAATTGTTAAGGCAGAACAAACCTGGAGATGCTAAGCAGGTCACTGGACAGTCCTTCATAAATATTCAAAAGAAACAAACATTGTGAAAGACACTAATGCTGATAGAATTCACAGATATGCTAAATAAGAATAAAGTATTTCCTGCAGAGAGCTCCTGGAGGGATTATATGGCCTTCTGCTTTAATGAAGTTACACTTCTGACTAATGGCAAATGATGTTAACATTTCCCTTTCAATACCAAGGACTATTTTTTATTGTTTAAAAAAAAGATGAAAAAAAAGAGTTCTAACATGAATTACAAGCATTTATAAGCAATCTTAGGAAGAAGGTGCATTCACTTTCAAAGTCGATTTCCATCCAAAGTTTAGAAACAAGTCTTTGATTACAAGAGAAAGTATTTGCAACATAAGGGAGTAAAAATGATTATTACTTTCACTGCTACCTAAATGATAGCAAAAGCATATGTAAAATTACAAATAAACTTTCCCCTGCAGAATGATTTCATACAGATCAGTAGAAACACTCTAGCTTTTCCACTGGATTACTTGATTAACAGCACAATTCATACTGAGGAATTTATTCTCTATTAAATTTTATTTACAGACTAGATTAAAAAAAAAAAGAAAGAAAGTTTTTCTGTCTAAAGTTCTGCATTCTTTTTGTAAAATTTTGCTTATTTTACTTCTAGTCACCATGCCACATTGCTAATACACATTTCATTTTCAGTGAAGGGAATCTTCCTAGCCTTTATCCATAGTTCTGGCACCAAATTGTGAGAACCTTCCTTGGTCTTTACTCAGAGAGTCACTCACTGATTTGAACAAATATATATAAATGGTTGGTTAGAGTCCTGATATTGTACTGTACTTAACTTGAATATTTTTAATAGTTTCAGTGGGGCCACTCAACAATGATCAAGTAGTAATGCAAACAAGGATCACAGAAATCTATCCTCTGAAAAAGGCCCTCAGTCTTTCTGCTAAAAATACTTTCCTTTTAACTGTAACTAAGTAACAGTGAAAACTAGTTGTCTTTATTTCATTGGACAATCTTTTTACAAAGGGTGTTATCATAAGATGTATACTGAAAGTTATATCAAATGAGTAAGAATTTTCCTAGAAGGAGAGAAAAAAACCTGAGGATTTATGGGTGTGCACACAGACACATGAACTAACCAGTCTAATAGCAATGAATCAGACAAAGAAGAAAGAGTGTTAGATTCTGTCAACCACCAGAAAGTGTCCACTCAAGTGTGCAAATGTGCTATATGTGTTAGCATGACATATTGTAAGAGCTACAGATTTCAGGAATTAACTCTTGCTAGTGTCTGCTTTTTCGCCTCTACACAATATATTTTAAAGCCAGCTTGGTTCAAAGGACAGTTAAATTTTAGCCCAGGTGTCATAAACAACAGTTTTACAATAGAGGAAAATCTTTCTTTTCTGTGGCTTTGGTTAATTAGTTACACTGAGGAGTGGTAGAAAAAGTTCCTGAGTCGCTGTTTTGTAAGATTTGTCCTTACTACTGCAGATAGTAACATTTTAAAAAAGATACCAAAATGCCCCAAAAAACTGTCCACAAGCAGCATTTGAGGGTGAGCTAAACTATAGATGTTAAGAGGCAGCAGAAGAAAAGTCATGATTCGATTTTATTATCCCACCACAAGAGGATGGAAGAGCTCTGAAAATTACTTTTCAAGAGCTGGAAGGGCAAATACAAAGCAACTTTACTGCTGCTCTCAGTTTTCAGCAGGGAACCAGACCTGCCTGTTACTTTTACTGCTGTCTAAATCTGCAAGCCTCAAAACCTTCAAAATCAATAACCAAATGCAGGCAGGAATCTTCTCAGTTGCCTTAGACATTTAAAAGAATGACTTGTGTGAATCCAAGCCCATCACGTAGATTCAGCATACAGAAAGAGGATTTCTGATTTAGAATAGATTAAATGTCCTCCAGAAAGCTGGTTGCTCTCTCTATACTTTATGGGAGACCTCAACTTTTAAATGTCTAAGTTAGGTAAGACAAATCCTACCCTCATGTGTCTTAATGATTGTCATACTGAAGGTTTAGGCTAATTTATTTCTATTTGCTAACTAGGAATATATGTCTTGCCTATTCACATCTATTTAGGCAGACATATTGTCCAGTAAATATGTATTCAGTCTTCTAATTATTTTTTTTAATATGCTGTGAAATATTGGGAAAGCTTCATTCACTTACAAATTACAGCTACTATATTTGAATGAAAATAAAAATAAACGTTTAAAATGCCATTTTAGATGGTTTACATTACTTAATAAAACTCTTAAATATGCTCAAGAAATAAGAATAAAAATTATTTTATTAATTTTACCTTCAAAACCAATTTATTTGTTAGACAAAACAAAGTATTATCAGTGTTTCAGGAGCTGATTGATTTTCTGCAATCACAGTGTAATACCTCTCATCCTACACAGCTTGTTTGGTTGTTTTTTTTTTCCTCATAGAATAGAAGACAGAAAAGCACTCCTGCCTCTTTAACTTCCTATCAGTTTCTCATGAAAATTGCAAAGCAGAAAATATTTTCTTCACTTGAGGAAAGGAACTGCTCTTAAAACTTAGTTAAATACTCCTACACACTGTTTCTAAATACTTAGCCAGTATCTGCCATCATCTTAGCAGACTAGGGGCAGTACTTCTTTTTCTTGATTTAAATAAATTTGATGGCTTATTGTTCAGTTAGGCAATAAAATACTTTCTGTCATAATTTCTGACTTAATTTGAAATTAATTTATATCGGGGGTTTTTTAATAATATACATGAAAATCATTACAGGTATTTTTGAGCCTGCCTCAGTGCAGGAGGCTGGACCAACCAATCTCTGAAGCTTTTTTCAATCACACATCCCAGTGTATTGATTAACAAAATAATTTGCAGTGTATTTCACAGAGTTCCATGTGCATGAATGTACACATACCTATTGTATATAGCAAGTTATTTATTTATAAAGCATATGAAATAATTAATAAAAAAATTCAACATTTTTTATCTAGTGGTTGGGCATCTTGTGACCAAAGTTAAGTTGGCAAGAAGCACCAGTATATAAATGAGAAAATAATTTGTAAATAAATCCAGATTCTAATTGTCATTACAGGTGCATGCCCATGAGTTAGTTTGTTAATTTTTGTCTTAAAAGTCACTGATATTTATTAATACCCCATGCATTGCTATACCATTTGTAAAAGTATGAATAATATTTCCTGATTTTCATCTTGATTTGTCTTTGACCCTTTTAATTATAAATGTCTAAATACAGAGCCTGCAAAAAGAAAATACCTTTGAGGTGGGCAGTGAAACCTAGATCAGGTCATTATAACCTCTATTTCTGTTAATTAGGCAGTGGGTGTCCTGTGGCCTTCTGACATTCATGCAAATATCATTAGCCAGCTATGTTTCTCTGTGACAGTAATATGACTACTGTTAGACTCAGTCCCAAACTGGATATTTTGCACTGATTTTTCTCTCACCATCCTCTATTCAGAAGTAAAAATTCAGAGGAATAAGGTACCTTCATTCTAAAATGAAGGTAGTCAATGGCTCAATGACCACATGGAGATCAGTGACAAGTGGTGTTCCTCAGAGGTACATATTGGGACCAGTACTGTTTAATGTCTTCATCAATGGCATAGACAGTGGGACTCGAGTGCACCCTCAGCAAGTTTCCAGATGACACCAAGCTGAGTGGTGTGGCTGACACGCCTGAGGGACGGGATGTCATCCAGAGGGACCTGGACAAGTTTGAGAAGTGGCCCATGTGAACCTCATGAGGTTCAACAAGGCCAAGTGCAATCCTGAGGGAATTGGCTGATGTAGTTACCAAGCCACTCTCATATTTGAAAAGTCATGGCAGTCAGGTGAAGTCCCCAGTGACTGAAAAAAAGGGAAACTCTGCACCCATTTTTAAAAAGGGTAGAAAGGAGGATCCTGGGAACTACTGACCTGTCAGCCTCACCTCTCTGCCTGGGAAGATCATGGAACACATCCTCCTAAAAGCTATGCTAAGGCACATGGAGGACAGGGAGGTGATTCAAGACATCCAGCATGGCTTCACCAAGGGCGAGTCCTGCCTGACCAACCTAGTGGCCTTCTGTGATGGAGTGACTACATCAGTGCACGAGGGAAGAGCTACGGATGTCATCTCTGTGGACGTCTGTAAGGCCTCTGACATGGTCCCCCACAACATCGTTCTCTCTAAATTGGAGAGATATGGAATTGGTGGATGGACTGTTTTGTGGATGAGGAATTGGTTGGATGGTCACATCCAGAGGGTAGTAGTCAATGGCTCAATGTCCAGATGGATACAGCGACAAGTGGTGTCCCTCAGGGGTCAGTACTGGGACCAGTACTGTTTAATATCTTAATCAACAACATAGGCAGTGGGATCGAGTGCACCCTCAGCAGGTTTGCAACAACGCCAAGCTGAGTGGTGCAGCTGATAATGCCTGAGGGACACGATGCCATCCAGAGGGACCTGGACAAGTTCCAGAAGTGGGCCCATGTGAACCTCATGAGGTTCAACAAGGCCACGTGCAAGGTCCTCCACCTGGGTTGGGGAATCCCTGGTATCAGTACAGGCTGGGGGATGAAGGGATTGAGAGCAGCCCTGTGGAGAAGGACTTAAGGGTACTGGTGGATGAAAAGCTGCATATGAGCCAGCAATGTGCACTTGCAGCCCAGAAGGCCAATTGTATCCTAAGCTGCATCAAAAGAAGCGTGACCAGCAGGTCAAGGGAGGTGATTCTGCTCCCCTACTCCGCTCTCATAAGACCTCACCTGGAGTACTGCATTCAGCTCTGAAGCCTCAGCACAGGAAACACATGGACCTGTTGGAGCGGGTCCAGAGGAGCACCGCAAAAAAGATCAGAGGGATGGAACACCTCTCCTGTGAGGAAAGGCTGAAAGAGTTGTGGTTGTTCAGTCTGGAGAAGAGAAGGCTCCAGGGAGACTTATTGCAGCCTTTCAGTACTTAAAGGTGGCTTATAAGAAAGATGGGGACAAACTTTTTAGCAGGGCCAGTTGCGATAGGACAAGGGGTAATGGTTTGAGACTAAAAGAGGGTAGATTCAGACTAGTTACAAGGAAGAGATTTTGTATGATGAGGGTGATGAAACACTGGCTCAGGTTGTCCAGAGGGGTGGTAGATGCCCCATTCCTGGAAACATTCCAGGTCAGGTTGGACAGGGCTCTGAGCAGCCTGATCTAGTTGAAGATGTCCCTGCTTATTGCAGGGCAGTTGGACTAGATGACCTTTAATGTCCCTTCCAACCCAAATTTTTCTATGATTCTATGATTCTAAAATAGCCTGGAAAGTTCTTCTTCAGCTTGCCTGTCTCTGAAAATGTCATCAGACATAATGGCTTTA
Source organism: Aquila chrysaetos chrysaetos (assembly GCF_900496995.4). Taxonomy (NCBI): domain Eukaryota; kingdom Metazoa; phylum Chordata; class Aves; order Accipitriformes; family Accipitridae; genus Aquila; species Aquila chrysaetos. The sequence goes on along the minus strand of NC_044017.1, from coordinate 19,467,113 downwards.
TATTGTGTCAAATGCACAACAAGAAGGTAAGTCTCGCCTCAGAGAGCTACAGTCCTAGCAAAAGGCAGAAAGTGAATGAAATACACAGATGTAAGACAACATTAAACAGCATCTCTGGGTGACTGAAAAAATTACAGATACATGTGAGTAGCTGATAAACAAAATAGCCCAAGTTAGAATTTTGAGGATTTGTAGGAAGGAAAAGTTGGAGGCTTTGTTATTGTGTACAAAGAATTGACTTTATCTGTAACTGAAGGATATGTACATATGTTTAGCCTGAAAATTTTGATTCACATCCAAAAATTAAAAAAGAAAATGTTTCAGAAGACAGATAATCAGTTTAGGACTGCAAATGATTGCCATGGACATTTAATTTAATGAATGTAACACAATGCATAAGAAAATCCACCTGATAAACAGGGCTTTACGGTGCTGACTTTGTCCCAACTGATAGATATTAGAGCAATCTGAAGTATCTCCACTCACTTCTAATATTTATAGGAAATAATGGAGTTTGGAGATTTCTAAATACATGGACACTTACTTGTAGTTAAGAAATGCAAGAAAATACAAGGAAATACTTTTCCCAGCACACTGTGAAATAGTTCTGTCTTCCTTAAGGCTGAAAATGGTCCTGACCTATTTTTTTAAAATACCATCACCATATACATACTCCTAAAGTAACAGAAAAAGTAAATGTGTTCCTTTGGATGCAAAGTGCATGTAAAGGGTTTTATGTGTTTAAAATGCTTTCTTTTAGGTGATGTTTAATAAATGCAGAATATGGGAAAGGCAGAATTCCCTTCTTCCCTACTCCCCTTCACAGTCAAGATAATAAAAAGGTTTCCTATAGAAATGAGCTACAATAGCTTCCAAGAGCGCAATGACTTTGTAGACAAATGCACAGTCATAACACACAATAGTTCACATTCAACACTGGATGCAATAATTATTTTAATGAGAAAGATAATGGCTAGTCAGGACACTGTAGCTAGTCCCTTACTATATTAGAGAAATGTTTTGTGAGTTTAAAATTTATCATAGGCAGCCCCCTAGACAGTGAAGGAAAGAGCTTACGCTCAGTGACCCAACAGTAACTGTATCTGGTGTGTAGAGCACAATGGGCTCTGAGCATCGTCCCATGTGTCAAGTAAAGAACTCTGAATCAGAGTGTTCCTGCAGAATATTAGTTCTTTAAATTAATGCTCTGCTCTAGCTTTGCTACAGAAACTGTGCCGCTCTGAAAGGATTAATCCAGGCGTAGTCCAAAGAATGGGTAGGGAAATTCACCCTATTTAGCTAAACAAAGTCTCATTCAACTCACACATTTAGTGAATGTTCTTGAAAGTCTATTTGTGGTGAACCTTAAGTAGTCATTTGTGATTATGAAAAGAAGATAGCAATGCCACTAGCTCTATGTGATAGCATTTTATTTTGCAGAGGACTAAATGACTGCAGTAGGAAAAAGCAGTGGCGATTCAGGACGAAATCTAGCATTGACAAAGCTTTTGTTTTGTTTTACTTTTCCTTTCTTTCGCTAGTAAGCTGCAAAAAAAGTATTATACTATTTTTCTTTATAGGAAAATATATCATGCTGGATCCAACACCACAAGAGAAGCAAGCCTGCTGCTACTCTGTGCTCCCAGATGCAACCAGTAGCGAGGCTGACTATGTATTCCCAGCAGGCGCATGCACACACAACACACATATACGCTACATATATACATATATACAGTTGCCGGCACCATAGACACACAAGCCCTCCAACCTGTGGTCTGATTCCAGTCGCTGCACTCACACTCCCATACACACACATGCACACAGAACAGAGAGCCCCACTAACCCAGGAAAGAGTTAAAAAGGAATTTAATAAGATGACAAAACAGATTGTGCTGGTCAGGTGCAGGGCATAGCCAGACAAGTGTAGTGACTAACAAACTATTTACACACAAATGGCCCTTTCTATCCCTTTAGTCCTCTATTTTCCCACACTTGTTCCTCCCCAGTTCACCTCATCTAAGCCCTTCCTTTTTCCTACCTTTGGTTTCTCCCTTAAGCATTCTGTAATAAATCCTGCATAATCCCAAACTGCTCTTCCCCTGCATCCCATAATGTGTTCCACCCCTAGGCAGCAATTAGTCTGAAAGGTGATCTGGAGAGTTGTTCCAGATGACTCGTCTTGATGGGTTTTATGCCTGGACCATGGCGCTTATGGCTCTGCTGAGACAGCTCTGAGAGGGGCCCGGACAAGATGTTTGCTCCTTGGAGGTCTATAATTTGGATCCCGCCTGCCCTATGCTCCTCTGAGTTTGTGGAGATGGGCCTTTGATGGTCTGATGGCTTCTGTAACGGGCCTGGGATCAGCTCAGCAAGGGTATTATTTGGGCTACCCATACTGACATTGTCTCTTGGAGCTCCTCTGTGGAGCAGATAGATAGTCTTTATCACTTAACCTAAGACTTTTGAACTACAAGAGCCAGTGAATCATCATGTGTCTAAGTATACTTCAGTTAATATAATAGACTTGAATTTCCAAAAGTTTTTGAAAAGGCTCCTCACCAAAGACTCTTGAAGAAACTAAAGTGACAGGTCAGTAATCATGTCTTGGATTATTATATGATTAAAAGGTAGAAATAGGTGGTTGATTTTCACAAAGGTCACCAATGGAAAAGTATGTGAATAGTGAGGTGACAAATTTACAGAATAAACAATGTTTTCCAGAACTATTTCTGCTAAAGCACAAGTAAAAAATGAATGGGCAACAAAATCGCAGGAGATACACTACATTGGTAAGTGCAATGGAATCCTGGCTGTGCAAACAAACTAATGGACTCAGATTAGGTATTACTGCACTCAGGAAATAAATTTTGGCACCCCCTGTGAACAGACACCTGTTGCTCCATTAGCACGATGGTGAGGCAAACAGAATTTTATTAACTATGAGAAAAAAAGAATACTGATAAAAATAGAAAATGCCATTATGCTACTGTATAAAGGCATGGTACATATTCCTCTTGCATAATGCACAATTCTCTTATTAGCCTGCTTTGAGAAGGATACAGTGATACACAGAATGAGATGCATCTATGTAGCCAAATAATTTAGACCCCTTTTTCATTACAGCATACTGAACCCGTTATCTTCTACTTTGCATGCATGTTACTTTATTATAGGCTCTCCCTTTTGTAATGAACAAACTAGTTCCTTCCAAAGCAAAACTGAATGAGGTTCTGAGAGCACTTCAGGAAATACTATACGCAGTATGTCAAAAACTGTACAGGGCTTGTCTCACAGCATCTGAAATAGTCCTTCGATGCTGTCTGAATAGAACTTGCACTTTCAAATACTTCTCATGCTTTTCAGGCATGTCTTAGGTCATGACTCATAAAGATATGGTTTAAAATCAACTTTCTGATCAGTTACACTTCTGCTTCTGACATAGCAGAGGAGCAGGGAGTTGGACTCAATGATCCTTATGGATACATTCCAACCTGAGATATTCTATGATTCTATAGCATAGTTAATGAGTGAGTTAACAAGTGCGTGGCTAAGTGTGAACCACTGGCTAAATGAGAAGCAAAAAGGATACCTAGTTCAGAAAGAAACTGGACAAAATCATAGGGATTCGATCTTTCGTGGTTCTGCATCACTGCTATCTTCTGTTCAGGGAGCCCCTAACTGATGACTTCCAAAAGCTGTGGTGGTACATTAAGGAAAAATCACTGAATAGATAGCTTCTTTCCCACACTCTTTCCCTAAGCATCCACTTTCTGAACCATGATCTTGCTTGCATGGACATTAATTCTGATGCATTACATCAGTTACATTTTTGACCTTTAATTCAGAGGGATTTAAAGGCAATATTAGAAAGATAAGGGACTTCAGTGATCCTTTTTGGGGAATGGAAAAAATGTTAATATAGAATCTATGTGGAGGAGAGAGGAAATCCAGCTGGACTGTCTACATAAAGTCTGTGAGGGAAGGGGGGAGTCAGCAATATGTCTTTTCTTTTTGCAACTTCTATGATTCTTTCAACCTTTATCCAGTCACAATGTGACACTCCCACAAGAATACTTTCAAGTACTGAAAGGACGCACGCTAGGATAACTTCACATTACTGCATATTCAAAAGAATCATTATGTGACAACAACCAATAAGTATTCCAAAAACATTTTACAGTGATATATGCATATCAGAGAAGCCATTGAAAAAGCACTCATAAAACTAAATCATTCTAACTCCTACCTTCCTATTCCATCTTCAGATTTCTAGCACCTAGGAAGAAATCATCGTACTGCTAGAAAAGAATGCTGTGGTAGATAGACACCATAAAAGGACTCATTACATGTTTATTTTAAAAAAATAGCATTGACTTTTATACCTCCAGTGTAGGAGGTACTGTGAAGAATCTGCAATTACTCCCATGTGAAGAGATGTCCATTTTCCCACTTGGATTACTGAATTTGAAAACTACGGTGGTTTTCATGCTGGAGTATATGTTAAAAACCAATGGCCCAGGCTTGGTAACTTGAATGGGAAATTAAAAGCATAATCAGAGGATAAAATTGAAATGTGTCTCTGTTGTCTTCCTTAGCACCATGATGTGAAGAATAAATACCTGCTTTTACAGAATTCAAACACATACTCTAAAGGCTTGCAGAAAAGAAGAAAAGCAAAAAGATAGAAAAGAATGACCAGAATATCCCTTACTTGAGAAACTTTAAAGAAACTTGTTTTTTAAGCAAGTATTTATACCCATGCTTTGAAATTCATAAGCCTTAGAAATGCCTTATGCTAGTATTAGTTTTTATATTAGTTATATCTTTCATTCTTTCACAGCAGTTTATGAACTGCTATGTACATATTCTGTCATTCTTAGTAGTACTCACATACCATATGTAATGTGTACTTAGAAATATATATTACAAATATGAAAAATTTTTTTAAAAACTAGAAGAACCTAAACATTTGATGGGTTATGGGACAAGTCCTGAAATGTAAATGCAACCAGTACCAACACGCAGGGTAGTAATCAATGGACAATATGCAACCTATACTTAGCAAAAGACTCATGAGAAGTATCCAAGGGCTAACCACTACTGCTGCAAAAGGTAGCAAGGAAGCTTTAATCACACTGTAGATTTAACAGGAATTAGTTTGAGAGAGCTCACTTGAAAAACTAAGAGCCCCCTTTTCATCATGTCAAGTGTCTGAAGAAGTAATTAATAGCTTTTTTAAAAGTACTTGGGAGGCTGGATGTTTAAAGGAGACCTGTACCAACAGAATTTCAGCATTTAATATCCTGATGCACTTTCAAGTATCCCAGTGAGGCCTTCCTGCACGTCTTGCACCCAAGACCATTTAAACTCAAGTTTTACATTACTTATAAGGGTAAAGGGATGAAGTGACACAAGGAGAAAAGGACTCTTGGCCCTGATATATAGACCGTTGAGTCTTTCTGTCTATTCCAAACAAACTTATTTCCTCAGAGAAATTGAGCTTTTGAGCCAGTAAATGAATAAAGATAAGTCAGATTTAACATAGCTGCAGACAACCATTAGAATGAATGCAACCAGAGTTCAACTGAGACATTTACAATGTGCATAAAAAATTATCTGTTTTTCTCTCTTCATTTTTACATGACAAGAATGTCCCCTTTCTACTCAGAGATTGCTGCTGTTTTATTTTTGCCTGGTTTTAGTACATTGCAAAGACATACACACTTGCATGCTTTCTCACGGATGCTTGCCTTTGTTCTTGCTCATTTTGTTGTTCAATTAATATCAAACAAAGGTCAGTCTGACAAAGTATATGGTTGGTGTTTGCGTATGGAAAAACATAATGGAAAACTTGTAGTAACAGGAGTCCCATGTGCCAAAGAAAACATTAAAAAGCCTCTCCTTAGTGACAAAGTGAGCTTCATTTGTACTGCATAAGTACCCTACTACAAAAGCAGTCTTGGACTTCCATGGGACTACTATGAATATGTTTATAATATGATTAGGCAGGCAAAGCGCTCCTAAAGTGCTGCATCACTAGTCTTGTGACTGTTATACTGCTGTAGTGGGACCTCTTAGACTTCTAGTGGGCTGAAATAGCACTACTTATAAGTGTACTTATATCTTACTTAAAATGAAGAGAATCTTGCTGGCTGATGTCATGAGGCTTGAGGAATGATATTAGTGTTACAAATAGTGACAGATTTTTACTCACTTTACTTTTGTGACTCAAATGGCAGCGTTACTTTGCAATTTTTGAATCCCATGGAATAGAGTACAAAATAAATCCCTGTTCGCCAAAAAACAGAAAACACTTACTGATCAAACAGATTAATTTAATGCACATTTGTGAACCACTAATATGGTATTCTCCTGAGGGGCAGCGGAGGTATTGCTGTGGGACTACCAGCCATGGTGCTACACCACAACTGTTAGAATTTCTGGAGACTTCTAGATTTGCATTTTCTTTGTAGTTTCATTAACATAATTGGAAAACAGACTTAATTAGTGTTTTAGCACTATTCATTTTGTTTTATTTTTATTTTTTTAAATTCCTAAAGAGAGTTTTTTTCACTGGGGTAAGATATTGAGCTGACAACCCTGAAAAATCAACCTCTCTTTGCAGCTTCACGGTGAGTATATATAAGGCTAATAACAAGCCAGATTTACTGGTCAAGGGGTATTTTTATACTTATGGTTTTGTTTTGGGGTTTTTTTCATTTGTTGATGTGCTGTGGCAGATCTTGTTCTAAGTTCCTAAATGTGTGAATATCTGGGCTTCATTCCACCCTGACTGCTAAACGAGAGCTTTCAGAAAAGCACACCTTTTAAGGTCTCTCAAATCAAGCACACAAAACCATTACTGCTCTAAAAGAATCGGCTATTATTCCTAAGGGTGTGATGACAGTAGGTATTTTTATGCTTTTCCTCTCCATGATATCCTATGTTTAGTGTTTTCCCATGTCTTCGGTTCATGAAGGTTTGTAGCCCATACAAGTATATTGTTCTAATGGAATACTGCTAAATGAATATTCCTGAAAATACTGTTTATCTCCGTCAAAACATTTATCCCCATTTCAGTTTATGATTTTTGTATTCCTGTTTTTCCTCTGAGTTTATATTTTTTCTTTTCTTATCAAACTGATTTTGTAGAACATTTTTTCCTCTTTTTTCACAGAATCTTTGCCTTTACAGACAAAACTCAGTTGGTGTCACATATGATGACTTTACTGATCCACCAGAACCACGAATGAGATTGTCAGCTCATTTTATGCAGGACTTCAAACAACTAACAGATGGTAAAAAATCTGAGTTACTTATTATTTGGTCAGATATGAACTAGTGACCTGAAGGTGAAATACTCCATATCCTTCTACACTATCAATTTGTCATTTAGTTCTTCTATTTAAATTCATTTATTTAACAGAAAAACAATTTTTGCAAATGAAAACTAAATGTAACTATCACAGTAGTAAAAGTGAAAGAAAAATTAGTTTACTTACAAAGATACTACATTATTTTAGTGGTTCAGTAAATGATATTGCCTCCAAAACATCAATTGTGAAGGATGCTGAGAACTTGGACATAAAAAAGTAAACAAAAGCAACAAGACATTTGCAAAAGTTTGCAGCAGATGAGTAACATCACCCAAACACTTCCAGTGTGGTCCCCTTAGCCTCATCTGGACAGTAATGTATGACTAAAATTTGGGTTCCTAATGAATCAGTCATTTAGTGTAAATGCACAAAATCCTCATGCAGTCAGATTAGGTATCTTTCAAAGCCTTCAGGAAGATTTCTTCTGGCTAACTCAGATACCTAAACAAGTCATAGAATCACAGAATGGTTTGGGTTGGAAGGGACCTTAAAGACCATCTAGTTCCAATCCCCCTGCCATGGACAGGGACACCTTCCACTAGACCAGGTTGCTCAAAGCCCCATCCAACCTGGCCTTGAACACCTCCAGGGACGGGCCATCCACAACTTCCCTGGGCAACCTGTTCCAGTGCCTCACCACCCTCACAGTGAAGAACTTCTTCCTTGCATCTAATCTGAATCTACCCTCCTTCAGTTTAAAGCCATTACCCCTTGTCCTATCACTTGTAAAAAGTCTCTCTCCAGCTTTCTTGTAGGCCCCCTTTAGGTACTGGAAGGCTGCTATGAGGTCACCCCGGAGCCTTCTCTTCTCCAGGCTGAAGAACTCCAACTCTCTCAGCCTGTCTTCATAGGAGAGGCACAATGCTTGTCCGCACAATGCTTGAACTGAAAGATATTACCTGAGAAAAGATTTTAGTTTCTCATATAAGACCTTTAATTTTTCCATTCTGTTTTATGTAAATCTAGTTAATGCAGGTCTTACCAAGTTCTGCTTGTAGAAATAAATTACAGATTAAGAATTTAACCACAATGCCAAAATGTTACAAAATCCATAGTAATCCATGGTCTTTTAGGATATTCCTTCTCTGCCTCAGCTGATTAGTCTGTGCATTGATTGGACTGCAACATTTACTTATGTCACTTGCTGTTATGTATGAAATTTTAGATTTCTTTCACTGCTTTAAAGATTAGGTAGTACCACATTTGCCAGAATAGAAATGAAATTAATCAGGGCAAAAGGGGTAGCTCCAATTTCTAAATCTTTCCCTGCATCTGTTAAATCCTGATATAATAGACTGAAGAGGTGGATGCCCACACGAAGAGTACTATTACTTAGGCAGTGAATAGGTGTGTTGGATTTGATGCTGAAGACCAAGTGACAGATTTTCAGCAGGACTAAACTGCTATAGTTTCATGGAAATGAATCACAGTGGCCACAACAAATGTAATAGCAGTGGGAACAGTGAAGAGGGAGCTGCCCGAGCAATGATAATCTGAGATGTCTCTTGTGAATGTTAGAGGGCAGCTTGTTAATCAGAAGTTGTTAAAACAGTTGTTTGAAATGTTGCCACTGGACAGGATCTTTCTAAGCAAATGAGTAATCCCGACAGTACTAATGATACCAATTTATCACTGAGGTTCTGTTTGTATGTTTTGTAGTTTACAGTCTGTTACAGGAAAATGGTGGTGGCTGGTTGAATGCTTTTTTTTTTTTTTTAAATTAACATTTTAAGTACATAATTTTACTTCATTTGTGCCAGAAAATTGTCCAAACACCTTCATTAGAAATAAGGCAAATCTGTTCAATACTATCTGAACAGCAGGCAGTATATGCTTTATTGAACAGAAAAGCTTTAACAAACCTTATCCTGTACACATGTTTGTACTATCAAAGTCTGTTTATGTACTCACAAGTTTAGGGAAAATATGGGTGCTGCTACATAATAAACACTGTTTTGCTACCCTTCTTTTTTATCCAGGTGGTTGATTATATGGTATGAGATATTTTTGCAGGTGGTATACAAAATCATATATACCAGCTGCTGCACCCACTGAGCAACACTTTGCTAAATGACACAGCACCGATCACATATAACAGCATCTAATGACTCTAGAGTGGTATCTTTACTAGATGTATCTTTTCCTCATTGAGAAAGAGCCTTCAAAAAGACTTTTGCTTGCCTCTGTTCTTCTTGCATGCTGTGTTAGGTAAAGGGAAAAAATATTCAGGAGAAACATACATGATTAAAAAACCCCAAACCCAACAATACAAAGCAAGCTAGCATAGCAAAGACGAACTGTGTACTGGATGGCTTGGCATGCTGCCACTAACACTTGGCATAACTCACTTGCTGCTGGCACTGGAGATGTTAGATGTACTAACCACTGGGCCTCTGCTGTAAGCTCTTTACTATGTAGAATCAATATCGACATACTGCATAAACAACTGGATGAACCTTGTACAAAAATGATAGCAAATAGCATTTCAATCATTTCACATAAATCTGAAAATATAATAGTGCTTGACATTACTATTAGTATTGTATCTGAAGGTCCTTATTATCACTGAGCAGCATTAAATTTAGTCTATTGAACATCAGTCCTATGCTTGCTTTGCCTATGAGTATGACTGGTGTGAAGAAAGCAACAGTACAAAAATTCTCTTCAGCTGGTACCTTATGGGAGGGCATCCAGGGTATTTGTTGCTATTTGTGCAATTAACAGTCATATTGATCACTTATTTATTTCAGTTAATAGTGGATAAGCTGTCTGCTTCCTGTCCCTGCTGTAATAAATGAAAGTAGACATTAACTGTTGCTAGATTAACACAACTGTTTCTTTACCTCCTGTACTTCTTGTTCTGAAGCATGAGATATGTTAGCAAATGGCCAGGTTTGGTCCTGGAGTGGCCAGGAGATTAAGGACTTTTCACAGCTGAATGATACAGGTTTGTAGTAGAAACACCGTTACTGCTTACATTTTCTCCTTAACTTCAGTAGAGAAATTACTATTTTTGAGAAAAAGATTGGCCATGCTTGGATTCTGTGGAATTCCTTGTATTTTAGATAATGACAACACTGCTGCTGTCTCATAAAAAACATGGTTGCTTCTTTCTCATGAAACATGGTTATAACACAACTCAATGATATAACGGGGTTTGTGTGCAAGACACGTGAGATCATGTGCTTGTGCCACAGCTCCAAGTTCTTGAAGTGGAAGGCTGTGCTCCAAGTCCTCTAAATCCATCTAAACCTGGATTCTTTTACTCAGTTGGAAGCTGTCAAATCACTGAAGAAGATTTAAACTACCACATGCAGTATTGCTTCCTGCTGTGGCTGATGAAGGAGATACACAGTAACTTCAGTGACATTATTATTTTCTTTCTTGTAATAAAGTGTCCTCTTCTGTGCAAAAGAATGTGGCAATCTCGCCAGTACTTTGCCGTTGTTAAATGACACATACGATTAAGTGATACTAATTATGGATAAGTTTTCTAAAAGAAGGAAGCAGACCTGCTTCACTTCTGACATTACACTGGGCTGGGTGAATATAATGAATGCAAACTGACGTTGGCAAGGAGAGAAGCTGATGAAATGTGTGGACTGTGTGATGTACGCATCTTTATGTCTCTAAAATATATGAAATGGAGGGGAAGAGACCACTCCCTTTGTTAAATTATTCAGATTAATTAAAAAAAAAAGAAGAGAAAACCAAAGGAAGTAGCATATATAATTATACACGCTTTTACATGAAACTGAGTATTAAAAGATGTTTAAAGTTTTCCTGATTCTGGTCACACTTTATTTTGTTTAGCTATCCAAGACCTTTTTTTTTTTTTCTTTTTTTTTTTTTTCCTTGCTGCCACTAGCACTCCTTTCAGGAGCATGTTGACAGCTTTGAGCTGACAGAGAATCGTTATAATCAGTGTAGAAGATATAAAGTCACAATGAGAAAGGAATTCATGTTTACAGTAGTGAGGACCACACACTGTGATAGTTTGCATTAGAAACTCAGCAGGGGGAGTGTGAAAAGCTGTAGCATTATAGTAGATAGGGGGGCTTTTTGGTATGAATAGGTCGCATGTGTTCAAGTACCTGTCTAACATGTAACAATCACAAAATATTATCATATTCAGCAGGGCCATTATTGCTGCTGCATTGAATGTGTAGCCTCTTAATATTCCCCATGCTCTCAAAATATGAAAAAGATACAACATCAGACAATGGATTCCCCCTAACAATATCAGTAGTACATTTCAGCATACATTGCCACAAAAAGAGGAGACTGAGGCATACATGTGAATAGATGAAAACTATATGTAACAGGTATTATGTCAGAGCAAGGTTATTCCTTCAGGTAATTAAAAAACTTTAAGCCAAAATGCAGAAACAAATATCTGAAACAAAAAGAAAAACCGAAGCTTTACCTCTAAGCTCTGAAAAAAAATATTTTTTAATGTCATAATGAGTAGAAGCTTATAGCAGCTCAAAACAGGTTCAAAAATCCAGGAAGTATTATCTGGGGAGATACATACACGGAACAAAGATTCAAGTCTGTGATAAGTCTCTGCAATTTTTTATTTCTTTTTTCTCTGTTTTTTACTTTGAGCTTATGAGATGAACTGTAGGCAGTTTGAAATTACAAACAAATCTCTAGGAGACAGAGATCAAGAAGCAGAAGTTTGACTCCAAGGTCCTTGTTACGGTAGCAAAAGCTACATTTTATCCCTGTTATTACAACACCATGTTGGGAGAATGTTAAGGTTACACAGAAAGGCACTTAAAAGTTGAGAGATGCCAGAAATACTTTTCAACTTTCCCCAGTGGAATGGAGGGGTGTTACTGTCTTCATTTTACAATTGAGCAACTCTAACAGGCAAAGATTAAGGCCAAGGAATATGTTTATTTTGGCTGCCTAAATGGAGATACCACGGACCTAATTGTCAGAGCACTTAGGATTTAATGGAGTAAATGAAATCTACTTTAGGTTAGACACCAAAATGGCTTGAAATTAGACATCTTAAGTTAGTGGGGGTGAATCACAGAATCAAAAAGTCCCAACTTAAATATTCAAAGAACATCTCCCATTGACTTCAGAGTCAAAAAGCACTTTGGAAAAAAAAAAAGCCTGCCACCAAGAAAATGAAGAATAGCCCACTATAAACACCTGTGAAGAGATATCTGCCTAAAACAGGAGAGGCAGCTTGCCCACAGTGTTAGTGGTCAGCTCTCTTAACCACAGAGCCATTGTGTTTTCTCTTTTGCCACAGCTGCTCTGAATTACCATCACATTAGTATCTGGGTATTTGACATTGTGTAAGAAAAAAATCACAAAAGGAGTGCAGATAGATAGCTAAATTGAATACATTTGCTCCACAGTCATAACTCTGTAAGGGCAGCATGTATGTCTACAGGTACAGTATGAAAAAAAGGCACACAGGGAAAACTTCCACAAGGGACGCTGATCACCCACAGTGCTTAATTCTTTGATTTTACCTTGTCTCTGGTTTGGTCTGTTCCAAACGGATTTCTCTGTTACAGAGAGACATAGCTCCTAGTAGAGCAGATGCAAATTCATAAGTTATTTGTTCTTAGGTTGCAAGACTAGTACCCTTTTATTTAGCTGATAAACATACTGATATTTATTGATGTAACCCCATAAGTGCCTGCTCCTAGCTATTTTCATCATCAGCTATGTCCTGACAAACCTGAATGCTCAACTTCATGGTTATATTTTACCATTGCTCACAAACTCAAGCACCAAATCTGAACAGACGGACATGCTCAGAATTATGACTGTCCCCCAGCCCCAAGGAAACACTAGGGGCAGGTCATTCCCAAATACTCTTCTTCCCTATATAAGCTTGGGACACTTTCCCAAAATGGCAACCTAGGCCTAAGTGTCTCCTCTACAAGATGGGATGTAAGACCATATCCCAGGTGAACACAATAAAAAACAGGCTACAAGTATTTCTGGGGCAGGCATTTCTCATTCCCGCTTGTGCAATTTGCTCTGCTATGCATCACGTAAGACTCACTGAAGCAAAAAATTCAATCTTTCCAAGTAAATGTCCTAACCACTGGTTACTAGAAAAAAGTGGGGGGAGGGAATTGCCACCTACCCTTCCTTTTTTTAAGAGTGGTCTGAAATGCCAAATTCTCAAAAAAAGGGCTTCAATGCCTATTCCCAGAAGAAAGTGGAAAATAAATGAATCTTCTAAGGAAGGAAAGCTGTCTGGTAGTCAAAGTCAGGAAACTAACCACCTAAGAGGAGAATTTACTTAAATATTGACATTACTCAGAATGCTTTCTTCAAATCTAATTCCAGAATGGAAAATTTTATAGTCAGATACTTAACTTGGGAGCTGAGGATTTCAGGAAAATACAAGCTGTTTGAAAAGTATCTCAAAATCCTAAATACTATTTGTCAGCCTAGTCAGAGGAGAAAAGCTATAAGAGAAATACATACTATTCACTTCAGAGTTAGAGAAAGTAGACACAAGATACTATTAAATAAAACAAGGTAAAAGCACATGTTTTAACACTGACCCTTGATCATCTCTGATGTTTAGGCAAAACGTAACAAACAGCAATTGAAAGAGCAGTACTTTCTGCTGAGGAGGAGCAAGGACCTGCTGCAGGTAAGCAGTGGTACAGATCAGGCATAGTGTCCTTAACTGAGAGAAACAATATTTCAACAATTCTTCTCTTTCTCTTCTTCCCTTTTTCCCATGTCGGTAGAAGCTGTGTCAGACTTCAATGTGTATATATTATCTCCTTCATGCTTCACGATATGAGAGATTCATTACATATGTTAGATGCGTGGGGGTTTTTTCTCCTTGTTATACTCTAAAGTGAGTTCTACCTAGCTCTTAAAGTTTCATTTGTATATGACCATATTTGATCTGTGTTTATACCTTTGTGGCCTTACGTATTGTCTTGTACCTGTATTTTCAAGGCCTTAGCTACCTTCTTGAACTTTTACTCTTGGGGATCACAGTTATACAGCACACAGTTCTAGAAGGAATATAAGGTAAGAGCCTTCCTGATAAGGTGGAGCCATGACTTTAATGTCCTAATCTTCTCCTAGTGTTCAAAATTAAATCTTCTTGCTTCTGTGAAAATGAATTTACTACTGTGCTATAACAGACAGAGACATTTTCACTTCTTTCAGTAAGGTAGATAAGCTATGCAGCAAAGAGATGCAGAGTTTCTGGAAGAGGAGCAGAGGTAGAAAACAAGTCACCACTGTTGTTGGGGTTTCTTTTATTTATTTTGGTTTTGGTTTTGTCTTTATATTCTATGGCACCCACAGGGGGAAAAGAAAGCCTCGGTTACTGTTCCTAAGACTACATTTTGTTTGCTACACGTTTAATGTAAATTAGGTACCCAAACTCTACATAACTCCTCTAATGAGTCTCAGTATTTTCAAAGACCCTAGCATGAAGGGATAGAAGAACAGCATTTGGTAACACCTCATACTACTGTAATTCTTTAACCATCAGACCATGTTGCCTCTATAATATTCCTGAAATTAAATTGAACTCACCTAATTAAGTGGAAATATTTCATAAACTCTGTTAAAATGGACTTCAGAATAAAATTTATGCCACATCTAGAATTACATTATTACACAAAATTAAAATATTTCTTTTCCTCAAGACAGTTCTGCATGAGTTCTCATTGTTACATGCCCAGTACAATATTCTCTGTGTTCAATTTCAGAACTAGCAACAACAGAAAAGCTTAAATTCTGTAGATAACTAAATAAATTAAACATGCCACAACTCCTAATTGCCCACACAACAACTAAAAGTGGGTTTGTATAAGCAACATTCTATGTGCTACATTCATCTGTGCTAGCTACCCTAATTGCCTAGGCTGAGAGGATTATAACCTGGAGAAAGTAAGGTGTTATGTTGTATTACTCCATAGCTAAGAGCTTTTTCCTAAAGGGCAGCAAAGGAAAACTATTAGAGCCACCCATTCACCTCTATCCCCATTAATATTTACATTTGGAAGAAAAAAATGCATGTTCATTGAAATGAGCCACATTTGATATCTGAAGGCTGATTTATTTCTTATGAAAAACTAAACTGTGTTGTAAAGACTTGTGTACAATGTTAAATACTTAACGGGGCATAACAAAAAAATGCATTCTTTAAGGAAGACTGCTGGCAGCAGCATTGCTTCAGTCTGATTGGTACATTAGCAGTCCTGGCTGTGGTAGAAGAACACCAGTGTCAAGGAAATCTCATTAAAAATCCTTCCCTTTAGTAGATAATGGACTGTGTGGTTGAACTGTGCTGCCGTTGGTTTTCTGATCTGTGCTTTCCAATTTTAGTCTCTAAGCAAGGTTTCCTTATTAGCAAAATCTTCTGGCCAGAATATGCAGAACTGGATTAAACATCTGATGTTTACAAAATGTATTTGTTTACACTTCTCGTACCTTTTCAAAGATCAGGGCTAAACCCAGCCTACTTATAAGTGAGTAAATAGCTGTGAAGTGAAGTTGGTTACAAAACACCACGTGGCCTTTAACGATAATGTTGTGATGGGGATTGTTTTCTGAGAGACAATGGAGGCCCAGGATCAAGACAAAAAATAGACCCTGATTTATAAAATTACAAAGAAGAGTTAAAATTAAATGCATCTTAGTAATAAAAAAGTGCTATTTTGAAACATATATTTTTTTTAACCTCATATAACCAATGACAGCTGATGAAGCCAATTTAAAGTTGGGAGTCTCCAGGGAATAGGAGACCAAATTCTATTAATCTGTTGAAATCTCAGGACACAAACATCAGACAGAAATAAAGTATTTTCAAGTATCTCTTGCTAAGAGTCACAGCTGCATTGCTGTTAAATGTAATCAATGGTCTAAGTGAAAATGCAAGGTAAGGTTTATGGAAAAGGTAATTAAACCAGATAATATATTTGGCAAGAAGTAAACAAACAAACAAAAAGACAGGGCTTCAGACACACAGAAGTCTTATTTTTCCAGCTAGGTTAATGATCTAATGAAAGATATTACCCCTTCCTATGAAATTTCCTCTTTTAGAAGGGATTTCCATTTGGGAAAAGACATACAAATTCTCAAAAGTTCTTTCCACACAATGCATAATTAAACTAGGGAACGCAATGCCACAGGATGTTCTGAAGGCCAGATGTCTAAATGAGTTCAAAAAGGAATTTGACAAGTTCATGGAAGATAAATCCAACTGGGACTATTAAAAATGTCATGCCTGACTTCATACTCAAGTTTGAGAATTCCCAAAGCTATTCATTCATGTAA
This sequence comes from Aquila chrysaetos chrysaetos, assembly GCF_900496995.4. Taxonomy (NCBI): domain Eukaryota; kingdom Metazoa; phylum Chordata; class Aves; order Accipitriformes; family Accipitridae; genus Aquila; species Aquila chrysaetos. The sequence goes on along the minus strand of NC_044017.1, from coordinate 19,450,443 downwards.
GTTGAGAAAGCAAAACAGGAAAGTAGTTTCCTTGTTCCTGGACTCTTTCCCTAGCAACCTGGGAGAAAATCCTGGGTCACACTGACCTATTATCCCTGTCTTTATACTCCTTTGTAATTTTATTACCACCAAGGCCACTTAGGCACATACATTTAAACATTTGAAGTAAGCTAGCTGAAGCCAGTGATTCAAGGCCTAAAGGTTCACATTGCTAAATTTACTTCGTGAGGCCTAAAAGTGAGCAGATGCATTATGTGAATTGGTTACTCATCAATACTCGGCAGCAAGATCAGCTGTGGTAAACCATTCCTCAGATCACAGTTGCATTCTACCCAACCTAAAATATTACACACACAATTTTTTATCTATATATAAATATAATTGTATATATGTATAATACATTTAAATTCAGAATGGATTAGATACAGAAAGCATTGCTCCCTGAAATGTATATTCATTTTAATATTAGACAGTTGCTGAATAAAAGTGAAGAAGAATCAACAGAAGAACTCACAACTATTCTTTCTTAGAGTAGTACACTAACTTCTGAGCTATGCCTACTTTCCAGTTGCTTTCTCTTCTCTTCATCCCCTTCTTTTTGCCTCCTGACTTCACCATGATCCAGCTTCAACAGAAGAGATGGAAGGTGTCCCTTAGCCTCTTCGAATCCCCTAGTTTCTGCTAGTAGGAGCTTTGAATCCACCACTTCAGTTCCATAGTTGTTGTGCAAAAGGTGGGCACTACTACATTATCTTCTTCTTGTCTTCTGACACAAAAAAAAAAGTCTGTTTATTTAATCACATGCCTTCACATGAGAACCCCAAGATCTGGATTCCCAGAAGGAGGAAACAGCTCTAAAGACATGTTTATGTAGTTATTTCATTAAGGCCCTAAATCTTCCCTTTGAGGCTTACCATCTGAACCATCAACCTAATAAAATGTAATATGGTGTAATTTGGAGCTTCTCTGAAAGTAAGCATAGCACTGCAGGTAAACTGATAGCACTCAGAATCAGAAACTAAATCCACCCTTCCTGCTGCAGGGATAAAGGACTGTGATAGATGTGTAGTTCAAAGACATCCAGCTGAGTGGTGTTTAGGAAGCTGGTTTTTTACTTGGTTAGCTACCACTCCCATCTAAGAAACTGAAACTGATGGGATGAATCCCCCAGTTCATTTTTTAAAAGTTAAATTTTTGGTTGTGAGCTTTACAATCTTTTTTCTTTCTTGCTTGCTTTCTTTCTAATTTTTGTTGTTGTTGTTTAAACTAACTAAAATTGCTCACAGAGCCTTTCAGAACTAAAAGTAATTTAAGAAGCTGTTCCTTGATGCCTTTCCGCTATTAGATTCCAACTCCTAGCTTAGACTCCATAACTGACTATGTGTAGACAGGCTTAGTGTATGTTAACATACCAAACATGGACATAAATTTGGTGTGTTAGCAGGTCTGCTCTGATTAAACTTAGGATCAAGAACTTAATTGCATCATGATACAGGCACAACCTTTTCCAGATTGCTAACCTGCAGAGGGCAGAAAGGCAAATGTCTGTCTGTACGTATGATTTTATAGTGTTTTGTCTTATTGACTACACCCTATTCAGCCTCAGAAACACTTACTTCTTCAGAGTGATTGCATAGAGAACATGATCCTTCATTTTATAAAATCTGAATAAATTTATCTTGCAGTTGTCACTTTCTGTTAAGTGTCGGAATAATTAAATTGGCTCTGGAAACAAGCAGTCTGGAACTTGTCCTATATGGCTGTTCTTATAGTTGAAATTAGAAGACTTTTTATGAACCAAACCCTAACACTTTTTGCATAGGTGGGATGGGAACAGAATCTTTTACTAATAAGGTTCTCCTTTCCTCTGAGCCGCTAATTATGCACGGTGGGGAGATGCCTCTAGTGGGCAGATGGCTGAGACTGAAGCCAGGAGAAGACCCTGGGAAACTCCTGAAAAGAACAGAGGATATATTAGGCAGCAGACTCAAGCCACAGTGGTAGAAAGGAGGAGACTTTGCAATGTAACCAGAGGAGTCGTTCTAGTATTGATAACAGCCTGTAGGTGCTGAGTTAAAAGCAAGTTGAAAGGGAAAGGTGTATCTTTCCTATGCAGCAGACTAGATTTTATTCAGCTAAGTCTTTTGGTCTCTTCTGAAGTATTAATTTCAAAGGAAACATGCAATAGATCCTCTAGAAGACTCTGGCTAATTCAGACTCCCACAACAAAGACCCTTGATCATGCTAGATCTTCACAGGTTTCAGAAAACAGGGCTTTAAGGAGATGCAACTCTCTGTGCTCCAATATTTAGTAAAAATAGCTCCTGTCTGCATGAAGATCAAAAGATTCAGGCTAATTTAATAGTCACTCTATGAATGGCTACTTTATCACATGTCTCTGATGCCTGCAGTGTATCTCATTTCATGACAGATGACAGTCTGGATCTTGAACTGGGACTAATGTCTTCAGGCTGGCTTTTAGTGTCCTGTGTATCATTTGGTCTAAGGAAAGTGGAAGGTGTCCCTACCCATGGCAGGGGGATTAGAACTAGATGGTCTTTAAGGTCCCTTCCAATACAAACCATACTATGATTCTATGAAAGAGGAATAGATCACTAGATCTCTCAGTTTTATAGACACTGTAATTGTTAGAAAAGAATATAAAGATTTAATTAAAAGTAAATATTCTGTTAGAGATGGAATTTTGGCTTCTTAGAAAAGAGTAGACTTTGTACATATGCTAAACTGTTAAAAACAACTACACAATTTAAGATTAACACATAAAAAGTCTAATTTTTTCAACCAAAGATGCTTTGCCTTGGTGTCTTCGAATCATTCTCAAAGAAAAAAATGAATAGACTAGTTAATGTCAAAAGACTATTTTACCATTCATCCAGAATAATAAATTATTAGAATTTTCTGTGTACAGTGTTCTAATTGAAAAATACAGTTTTCTGCTCAAATGTGATAACGCACTTTGTGTGAAGGATTAAAAAAACCTGAAATTCTACATGTTACAGAAAATAAACTTTTTTTTTTTTCTAATTAGAAAAACTAATATTGGTTTATTTTACAATATTAAATGTTTGGTGGACTGAGTGAGATCATGTAATATCTGCTTCAAGCCTAGTCAGTACAAAAGACAAATACAAACTGTGTAGTTTTTCTGCTCCGAGATTCTCAAAACATATCAAGGTATGCAATAATTTTATACAAAAAGTGAAGGAAAGAAAATGTAAGTGTATTTATCACATTGTGCATGCTTTGGCCTCTTACAGATCTGTGTACATGCCTAATATGCATTTCTACAGCACCACTAATTCTGAAGGCTTATTTTAAAGGTTGAAAATTTTCAAAAAATTCCTTTATATTATCTCTCCACTCTCTATGGTAGTTGATGGATTGCCATGTGAAGGCAAAAGAAGGTTATCCTCATGAAAACAAAAAGGAAAGATCCTTACTTTTTACGTACTTTTTTTTTTTTCAGAGTAAACAAAGATAGCTGGACAATAACAGGGAAAGATCAGGAAAGTTTATAAAATGCAGATGTGATTAGTCTCACCTGGTTTTTGAGGTATGTGAAAAAGATAGTTTACATTTAAGTTGATTTTTCTGTGTTCTTGCTATAACCAATAAAGAGAAATAGACATCTCTGAAGGACAGTTCATCCCTTCCTAAGACAGAGTCCTGATTTGGTGGTGGTGTGTAGAACACCATCCTAGAACCAACTGTGATACTATTTCTTTACTACTGGTTTGCATAACTTTTACTTCTAAGTTCATTTAGCTGTTTCAGGAATTATCTAAGTTAAACACAGTGGAAAAGCTTTCAATCTCTAGTTTGCTATTCTGTTTCTTTTACATTTATCTAAAATGATTTGCAAACCAACATCTTCCAGATTGTCTATTTCCCTCCACCATATATAAAGGGAGGAAAAGAGCTCAGTTCAGCTGTCCACACATTTCTTTTGTGATGTCCTGGACTCTACTTCCAACCTCCATCAACAGCTCCAGACATCTCTCCCAAGAGTCCAGTAACATCTGCTATAGCCTTGGCAGATATTCTTGGAGATTTTAAGTAGTACTAAATTCTCATACAAGTCAAGCTCAAGATGATCAACTAAGTCTTAGTTGATTTGAACTGGAATCAATTCATCTACATTTAGACATCTACAACTACATGTCATCTGGATGACTTAAACTCCTATTGGACTCAATGGAAATAGCATGTGGGATTCAACTAACCACACACAGGTATCTCGTTCTGTTTGACATGCCCTAAGCTCTCTGATGCAATAACATGAAGCTTGACTGACATCCAACAAGACTTGGAGGAGACTTGAACCCCTCTGAAGCAGCAGTTAAAAGCCAGGTGGAATAACCTCATGGCATATAAAATTGCACTGGATGTTTTTGTCACCAGCTTAATTGTTTCTCTCATTACTGCAGTCCATGAGGTGCAGAAGAGTGCTTTGTCTCATCCTACAGTAATCATCTACATTTGATCACCTGAATAGCTCTCCAGATTTCAGTCACTATGCTGTCTAGAACTGTATTGGTTGGAAGGGAAGCTTAGATGCTCTGCTTAGAGGTAGAGTCTTTTGTGTGAACACTTAAATTTAAGTGTCTTATTCTGAAAGTTGATAGCACTCAAAGAAGTTAGGATGAGCAGGATCCCTTCCCTGAAGTTAAGTGACAGAAATTCCATCTTGCCTGTTATTGATGAAGCCAGTAACAACAGAATTACCCTCTAAAAAATACAGAGCATCAAATATTTACATGGTAGGAAGTGTTAAAACATTCACAGGCTTGGAGAGTTTTTGAAGCTGCATCTAGATTTATCTTCTGAGGGACATTGGCAACTCAATCAGATTCAGACACTCTGCAAAACTATGATTCCCATTGATGATATTATTTCTCTGAAAAGCAAGATACAGAGAAATGTTGGTTAATCAAATTATAAGCATTTTATGGTCTGGCAACATATATCTCTAACTTGAAATTTTGCTATGAAGTCTCTACTAAACCTAGTGAATCCATCTGAAAAATGGGGATGTCCCATGGTGAGGTTATATAAAATCACATAACTTTGAATTTTAGATACACCCATCCAACTTTTATTTCAACGAATATGCACTATACTTATAGTAGTTTATATAGAAGTAAATATCTGCCTTTTACTTTGGGGAAAATAAAATTTATGGTAGCTTTTTTGATGACTTGAACTATTAAGAGTCTAGTGTTTTGTGTTGTGTTATTTTTTTTTCTGTGTTTTTTAAAAAACCATATTAAAAGCAGAGTTAAACATACATCACATAAACACAAATGTATGCATGTGTATATATGTGTATACAAGATACTTAATGCCCCAACAAGGTAAGTACAGAAACAGAACTTCCCACTGACATCAGAAAAATATTAATATTTAAAACTATTGTATGCCTTTATCTCCTGCTGATAATGGTTTTCCTTAAAAGAGCTGTAAGAGACATTTTGAACAGATGGTAACTGGTTTGCTCTATCCTGTATCTCTTCACAACTGCCACAGAGCTTTACCATTCATTAATCTTCCATAGACTTCCAGTAGCACAGCAACTAAATTACACACATACACACTCTGAGGCCAGCACTGCTGTCAAGCTTAAAATTAAACTGAAGTACACTGTGCCAAGTCTTTTAACCAAACTCTACTATAAAACAGTTAGAAAAATAAACATTTCGCTTGGAGCTTGACCCATGAATGTTCACGCCTAAAAGAGGGAGCACTAGCTGGTCATTACATCTAGGGCATTCTATGCAGCAAGTGGAGCTGCAATTTGTAAGTAGGAATAAAACCAGAAAACATCTGGTTTGAATTCACCTTGACTCATTAAGGTTTAAGGAGAGAGCTATTTCCTCTACGTTTGAAGCGACGAGGGGAAAAAATACATATACCCACAACACCCCCTATGATCCTTGCATTTGTAACGAGGTCTCTACACAGCAGGTGATAACTAAATAAAGTTACAATCCATTTTCTTGGATTAGACATTAGGCCACAAATGCTAAAATATCCCTGTTGCTTGGAGAACAAACACATGCATCAAATTCCTGACCTTCCATGCTTCATTTACAAAAACACAGCTCTAGCTTTTACAGCCTATGAAGTCTGCCAAAGCTTCTCCTGCAAGTTTTTCTCTCACATATTTTTTAAACCTAGTGGTGGTTCAAACCTTTTTTTAATGTTGAATTCTTTCTCACAAAGATTTTCATAACTTTGCTCTCCACCACTTCAGAAAATCAATATTGGCACCTATAGAGGGAATTCAAAGTGAACTTTGATCCCAATACTGCACAGTGCTGAAAGGTCGGCTTTGCCATTTCCCCCTTCTCCCTCCATCACTGTTGGCTGATGCATACCCAGAAGACACTAAAATGACAAACTCAACAGAACAAGCAGCAGCAGTTTGGAAGCCTAACTTATCATCTATCTTTCATGGCAGTGTAGATATACATATTACATGTGTGAACAGATGTTCCCAAAATCCAGAATTGAAATGTTGCAGTGCATAGGAGAATAAAGCTATGCTGTAAATAATTATATTCTTCCTTCAGTCTTTTTCTTGTTATTTCCTTTGTTTTTTTGTGGGACAAAAATAAAGATTACACTTTTACTTCACAAAGTTTTATTGACTAATCTAATTGTTATCTTTCAAATGCAAATTTGAGGTTTTAATTTAGAGCTACTACTATCTTTTAATTGCATCAGTTTTAGTGCAGAATTAGTATTAGTGTGCAATCTCTGTAATCTCTATAATTATGGAGATTTCTGCAGTGGGAATCATAGAGCTCTAGATATTATGTATCTGAATTTCTCCGTTTACTTTAATATACTTCTGTTGCAAAATACCTGCAGGTACAGTTATGCAAAAGTGCAATGTTAAAAGAGAAGACCTCTTGAAATTTATCTATACACACTGAATAATTTTAAATATCTTTGCTAATATTATTCTATTTAAATCTGACTACGTTTCTATTTAGTGGGTAGTTTGTACAGGTATTTCAATATCCAGAGTCTCATATTAATGTAAAGTAAAGAAATTAAGTCAGTTAGTTAAACTACTCACATCTTCTCAGTTTCCTACATAATACATACAAATGCATAATACATACAATTGCACACAAACAACCTTCCTGCAGTAAGTAGAGCCATTTGAAATCTATACCAGAAAAATTACTAGTCACTAAAAAGGTATAAATTCCTCTCTAGATTTCTTGTATTTCTAGATATATTTCTCACATCTTATTCTTTGGTTGTTGATCTTAAAAAAACCCGAAACAAAATAAGTGTGAGACCAGCCTGTGCAGAACTCCTGAACATGAGACAGTCTTTCTAAATTTGCAGACAGATGAATCCATGTTCAAAGATTCATGATCTGGGTAATTCATTAGGATGAACTGCAGACTTGGAAGACATATGACAATTTAAACTGTGATCCTGGAATTAACTATGTGTCTTGGATTACCTAATAACACACTAGCTAAATATCCTTAGGTTTTCCACTGTATTTAAAGATGAAGAATGATTATATTTAGATGTACTATAGGGCACACGGTCATGGTCACTCTTCTATTTCTGAAGATTTTTGTGGTATTATGCAGAATACAACTTTTAATATAAATTTTGTTTGTTACTATATCTATTAGTAGATAATGAAGAATAGGTTGTAACAAACGCTTAATATTTGTGATTTTCTTCTCATAGATTTTTCCTGGGGAGAAAAAAGTGTGACTTTGTGAGAAATCACCATCACATGGCTATGAAGTACAGAACCCAAAGGAAGACTACTGAATCTTTACCAGCTCCAAGGCTTTTTGAAGCTTTTAGAATAAAGACTTAGATTTTCATCCATAGAAATTACCTGGCATTTTGATCACAATCTAAGGCTGTGTCTATACTCATGAACAAACCAATGGGATCATTCTTTGGCATTCATTATTAGTACTGCATCCATACTAATAAACGCATACCCTCCAAAACCAGAAGCTATATCCATATTGTCTTTGGGGAATTGTCCCTTTCTGAAACTGTCATTGGGAGCTATTTGTGAGTGCTTTTTGCAACAAACCAAAAACCACACAAGGGAGTATTATAACTTGACAGTATAGCAACTGCATTCCAGCGTCCAGAAAAAGTTCTCTGGCCCTGTTCAATTTACTAATATACATGCAGGCCAAAAGACTTATGAGTAGAAACTAGACAGATTGCTGTCCAGTAGTACTGCTGCACAGGAAAGATAACCTTTTGCTCTTTTGGTGGGTGAGCTTTGAGTGCGATTTGTATTTAATAGGGGTCAAAAAAAATGTTCACTATCTGAAGTAGATATGAAAACTATGTGTAATCCAAGTAGCCTGCTCTGCCAAAATAAATGCTTAATTATGGGCACTAAGAACTACAAAAGATACCAAATTACTACTTTTTTATTGATTTACTAATACAATCCAGTAAATATGTAGGCACTTTACAAACAAGTAGAAGACATATCTCTGACTTGAAAAGCATGCGCTCTAAGACAATAGAGACAACAACAGTATGAAGGTTTTAAGACCTGGATAAAGGGTGAGAGAGAGAATATTTTCTTACAACGGATTGACAGAGACTGACAAAATAATGATGTAATTACTGCATTTTGCTATTTTGGTACCAATATTAAAGAGATTATTTCAACCGTATAGAGTAGATTTTCTTCCTTTTTTTTCCCCGCCCGAAGAAAGTTCAGGAGGAAAAACACTTTATCTCTTAAGTTTCTTTGCACAGTGAGTGTGATTATTTTTACAAAAAGTAATTGTAATAGTATATGTTCTAAAACCGTGTTCAGCACAGCTCCTTGTCATTGTTTTTAACTCCAGCTGAAATTTAAACAATTAAAGGTTAATCAAAGACAAAATGTTTTGAAGAGAGATCATAGCAAGATAGTGCATTTATCTGCTAATTGTCTGAGCGTAAATTCACAGAAAGCTGCTTTTGTTGGCTTTTGTTATCTGACTGGGGGCAATGAATTTCAGATTGTTTGTTCTGCTGATAATCAAGTTACTCATCAAGTTGTTTAAGGATTAGACATCATTAGATGCTTGATAAATATATGACTTTTGTTATTAAAGCTTTTTTTCTCTGCAATGTGAAACATATACCCCCAGTCTAGTATCAACTTGCTATTGAAGGGCCAGTGTAGGATAGAACACTTCGTACCCCTCCAAGTGGATGTACTTTGGGGGCCATATGTGGGGGAATATCTGCAATATTTTCTCACTCTTATCTCAAGCATCCCCTGTGATTTCTTCCCAAAATTTTGGGAATGTAAAGCTTTCCTGCTTTAAAAGTTCAGCAAGTGCTTCTATTGCTCTTAGGAACACATTTATGTTGTTAATATCATTAAGGATGGAATTGTATGAAAAGTGTAGCTCTAAAGATACCATTATGTGAGCCAAATGAGAAAGTAACTGGTGCTCAGTGACACATAATCCTTCACCTGAGCTACAGGAGGAAATCATGCCACTACTTTTAGGCTGCCTTAAATGCAACATGAAATGCTTTCTTTTACCAAGACATTTCACATACATTAGCAGTAATCAGGAGGGTGATGGAACACCAGTGTTGTGATACAATGAGTAGTGTCCTTTACACTGGCAGGGCTGTGGTGCACGCTTCTTTTTTAAGCCCCTTAGGAAGACATGGCATGTACTTTCTTTCAAAGAAGTTCCCACTTTGGGCTTTGGAGTACCAGAATGCAAACAAGTTTCATTGCTTTTCTAAAGGTAGAAATACAAAGGGATGAAAAGGTACCTCCAGCAACAGCTGGAGGAAAATACCTGCTGTCTCCCAAAACCAAGGGTTTTGTTCTTCTCTTGCTTAGAAGTAGATAGGAGAGATATACTTGGGCGTGTGTATTTGTGGCAAGCTAAATAGCTATTATAATGGAGAAAACAAACATTACTAAGCTTTTAAGGGGAAAAAAGAAACCTTATCCAGTCATGCTTAAAGTAGTCTAGGTTGACAATCCAAAACCAAAATTCCCAGAATTTTCTACCAATTCTTGCAAGAAGTGTGATGCCATTGACAATATATTGAATGGAAATCACACATTCATCCACAATGTCCCCTACCTACGTATGGAAGCAATATTTCTTTAATAACAGGACCCATGTAGAGTCATTTACACAACCTATTCCAGTACCATTATTTTCAAGTTTCCCTTCCCAAGTACAGATCAGGTCCAACAGTATTAGACCTCAATGTATATTTACTGTTCATTCTTTGAAAATGTACCTTTGTGGATAAACATCCAACTAACATTTATCTGTAATTTAGCCCATTTTAGCCAAAAGGGTCCCAGCGTTGAATCTCTTCTACATGCACCAAAGCCATGTCCTTTTCTGTGTTCATCTATTTCTTAGAACTAACAGCAAGGTAACTAAGTCATTCCTTCTTCCACTGACTTAGTGCAGTCTAGGACTAACAGATGTAAATGGCTTCTGTTATTCTAGATACATTCTGTATGTGAGTTTCTTTTAGTATTATCTTCCAGTCTGTACACTGCACTGTCAGATTAATATTTCTTGACTGTGTGAGGTTTTTGTGTATATGGGACATTAATCCCCTTAGCACTGGCATCCTTGCTTGGATAAGCTGAGGTCAGGAATGTATGTTTAGCTTGCCTAGATTTTCTTAGAATTTCTTTCTCACACATTTCAGATGTTAGCTTTAGTTTCTTGTAGAATGACATGGAAAGCAGATACAGTCAAATGAACATAAGAAAGGCTTGTGTAATTTTTTAAGGAGGAACTGAGCTGGTAATACTGTAGCTGAACAAAACTAATTCAGGGTGCCTACAAAGATTATTAGCACCCTTGAATAAAGGAATAGAATAGGCAGAATATCACACAAGCTTCTTTTTAGAGAATCTTGCAAGATTTGCTGCTTCTGGCTGTTGGTACTGCAAAACGATCTCAATGAAGTACAGCACTTTTTCTACTTACATGAGGTGAGACATCTGTAATAGTTTACTACAATTACCCATTTTTTCCCACTGAGAATGGACCAGTAAAGCAAATATAGTTGTTGCAATGATTTGGAAGATGCATTTGTGTAAATGTAGCAACATCATTTTGTTTTCTGAACTCCAGTTATAATTTGAACCTTCCTGGTGGACTACAGGATCCATTTTGTAGCAAGGACTTGACACCCTGAGAAGGCATTACATTGAGGCAGCTCAGGAAAAGCAGCAGCTGTCATCATTGAGCAACTCTGCCCTCTTAGAATGAGGTATTTGCCAGTACAACGTAATGGATGATATTTTTCTCAGAAAGTACCATTTTATTGCCAGAATATCAGAATCAGAAGCAGATATTGAAACCAGTGGTTTCAAGGCCTCCATCAATGTGTGAAATAATGGGAATGAGAAATCTGTCTCAGAGAACTGCATCTAGGAGTTTTCTGTTTTTCAGAAAGCTGCAATTTTCTTGCACTTTTCCAGTAGCATGAGCCCTGCATGATAAATTCCTCAGCTAGAGCTCTATGTCTTGTTTCACTTCCAAGAAGTCCCTTACAGTAGAGCAGAAAACCAAAGTTCCTCTAGTCAGGGGACTCCATGGTAGAGTCTTTTTATCTAAACTAGTCTGTTCTTTCTGGGTGCCTCCTGGTGCACCCTATTCCAGGTTACTGTTGTTTTTCCAGAATACACAACTGGAGCAGACACTCTGCCATGTTATCATCTAGCTGTGCCTATCCAAGAGACTGCTAGTTGGGGTGGGGCAAAACCACATCAGGGAAGACACAGTGAACAGTGAAACAGCATGGATAATCACCTGCTCAAGCCCAAACCTTGGCTGTTTTCGTTTCCTGGTATGGCCTCAAAAATTCAGAGATGGAGTACTGACTGGTCCCTACCTGGATCACAGGAAATTTCCTATGGATCTTTGATTGACACCAGTCACAAAAGAGTAACCTCCACTCAGAAAGGAAGGCTGTGATGCCTTTTAATGGCATAACACAGAAACTGAACTTAATTCAAAGTGTGGCCACCAGCTCAAGCAATGTTTGTATCAGAGCCCAGAGCATCAACAATCTGCTAAGGTTCGGAGGTTACAGCTAATTTACAAGCACCAAAACTGCAGACCTGTCAAATATAATGCCTTGAGCATTATGACCTTCTGCAGGAATGAAGGAGCATTTGTACGATGGAGCACTGCAGTGCCCCTCCAGACCTGTGAACACATGATGCGCTATGTCTAGTATGCAGAGTCGTGCAGCAAAGAGCCAAAGTTGAGGAACTGTGGGGTGCCCACAAACAAACCTGTAAATCAGTTGGCTTTCATTCACTCTGTCTTCATATGACACTTCTGCAATAAGGGTTAGCTAAAATGGCGGTTAGCTAGAAGCAGTTGGATTTAAAACGAGTAGTCATGTCTGATCCTACCAGTTGGGCCACTAGACCAAATTTATTACCTTTTGACATCCACTGCAGAGACCTTTCACACATTTTAAATTGTGGAAAACTTTAAAGATTTTCCTAAAATGTAAAGCATGTTGATTAACATATCATATACATTATTCACCATGATACATGTTGGCAGTATACAAATTATGGAAGTTTTGCCATCTGCATAAATTAAGCAACCACTCTTAAAACGCTTGAGTTATAGAGTAACTGCTGATTAGCTAGATATTCAACGTATGATAAGGGCACAGGACAGCAACATCAAGCATTCCCCATTAGAACCATTAGCACGCATATATATTGTCACTTGGCAGTATGAAAACGATATATCTGTAGTGGAAAAAAATAATGCAGCATCTGCTATATTAATAGCAGATGCTGTTCATTGGTACAGGCGTTCTTGCTACCAGGCACTCAGGTGGATACACATTTGACACACATTCACACACACAAAAAGGCAATCACACACTACTACCTGCAGTTCAATTAGCATTAAAACACTGGCCTCAAGCTACTTTACGGACAGATCTTTTAAAATATGTTTGGCAATAACACATAAAAATAAGGAATTTCAAGGAAGTTCAAGGAAGTTAAATTATTTTACAAGCTGAATTTTTAAAGGTAGTAATAATTACTGCCTTCTGTCCTTTAATAAGAAAGAAGAAAACAGCAAAAAGAAGGAAATCAAAGAAAAAGTTTTTTACAGGATGTCAAAAATGAATTGCACAAATCAACATAAAGTGAGGAGATTTTCTGAGCTGATAAACATACATGAACAAGAGGCTAATTGTAAACAACACTGCTGTAAAGTCAGTTTAATTGCTAGAGAAGGAAGAAAATCTTAAAAGACAGACAAAGAAGCTCATGCAGAACACAACACAGGAGCTGAATGATTATGATTATTGCCATCAAGGAATTTTTGAACAGTGTACAATAATGGAAAATAATGCAGGCAAGTCACACACTGTTCAAGCCCTGTCCAACCTTTAAGCAAGTATAAATATAACTTGGAAAAGAGGTACACAGAAGCCAGGGTGTAATTATGCAAGATACAACAGTAGTGAAACAGAAAATTAAGTAACCTAGAAAATCTGAGTAGAGATGCTGACAGCTCTTACAAGGACAAAACCAGATTCTTTTCCTCTATTTTGAAATATTCTTGCTAATGAAAAATAAGAACACAATAAGGACCAAAATTGTTATGGTTATGATAAGAGAACATCTATTATTTCAAAATAGAAAGATGTAGTCAGGAAGTGTTTTGATATGACATACATAACACTGACCTCATCTTCTTTCAAACTTCATAACTGTCATCAAATAAAAACAGTTCCCTGAATGTTGCTAACTCAGCATGGTGCTATTGGCCACTGTATTATTATAGCATGTTTTAAAAAGGTTCCAAAAGAAATGTGGGATTTCAGAAGTGCTCCAAGGTGGATTAACTCTCCTCATCTTGACACCATGATAAACTCTCAGTGCATTTAGTGCAGAATGCTGACAGTGGATTCTTCTTCTCAAACTGTATCCATCAAAGCGTTAGTTGTCAATTTTAAGCAAGCTACACGGGATCCCTCTATGTTAAAAGTAAAAGGACAGGCCCCTTTGGAAGGTAAATTACCCTCCCTGAAGATGGGTACCTAAAACAGACAAAATTCATTACTTTCTAGAGGTGGTTCCCTAGGGAACATAGACAGAGACCAAGATAACCAGGTTAGGCAAGATGTATATATTTTATACAGCAAACTTCAGCAAGATGATTCTCATGGTGCCTGCATCTGGAAAATCTCTCATAGTTTTGTTTGACCAATGATAAGAATATAAAAGCAGGGCACGTCATGCTGAAAGATCCAGAATTTAATTTGTTTCATTTCATTTGGAAATGATTTCAAAACAGAAGATGCTATCTTTCACCAGAACTATTGTGTAGGGGAATCTAACAGAAAACCAGCATTGCAAATTTTGTTTATTCTGACTGTTTAGCATACAGAACTAGTCATTACAAAAAAAAAAAAAAAAACCAAAATAAAAAAAAAAGGAGGGTATTGCTACAAAATACTTTTTCAGATAAAGAAACTTGCTGGAAAACACTAGGGAAAGCATAAAACTGAAAAGATTTTGGTGTTCATTCTTTCATTTTCACTCACATTCACTCATCCAAAATAGATCTCTTTAGTTTTAGTATTCATATTTCCCCTGCTGACCATTATGTTTCAACCAGTTGTCTATGTTGTCAAAGTTAAAATTAGTTTGGTCAAGTCCTGAGATAACTGGAAGCTGGAAGGCATGCTGAGGAAAAAAAGGTTACATATGTGAAGGTTAATACATCCGCACATGAACTTTTTTGGTCTGGAAATCAAGCTCAGAACTTCACAACAGCCTACAATTTTTCATTAGATTGCTATCTTTTCCAAATTCCTGAACCAAATGTTAGAAATAGGCAGGGATGGTGCAGCTAAAGGAATTTCTTCTGCTATCCCACCTGAAACTGCCAATTTAGAATGATCTATTGCTTAGGAGATTTGGACAGCAACTTCAGTCACCCGTCTTCTTTCCAGTCAGCTAGCGACTCTTTTACAAAGCTTCTAAACTTGAGAGACGGCTTTATATATTAGTCCAGCTGGATTCTGTGCAAACATTTGTATTGTATGCAACTGCTGTGTGGAAATCTGTTTTCTACCAGCTGAGAAACATCTGTAGATTATGTCCTAGTTAATGCAGAAGGTCTTTGTTCATTTCTTTGTTTCAGCTTATTTATACTATCCCTCTTTTTATTAGTCTCCCTGCTGTCTAACAAACTTCAGTTGATATAACACACTGCTGTGAAAAATCTAAACTGCATTAGTCGGATCAAACATATACAGTATCTTCAGTTTTCACTTGCTTAAGGTTATATTCTCCCTGCACGTTGCACATATAATTCCCACAAATGTTAATGGGCTTTAAGATTGTGTACTGAGGGCAAACTGGAGCTCTTATATTAGTTGCTGGTTAGATTCCATCATGCTTCATAAAGCACTAACTGGTAAAATGTAATTGTTAGAACAAGGTCCATAACACAAAATAATTTAAGAGAACAAAAACTTTTTAATTCCTGCTTAAAATAAAAATGTGTATGTATGGTTATGTGATAAGAATTCTGGGGTACTTATATTTAAATGCATGTACAAGCAATTAGTTGATCCTGCATGGATTCGCTGCTGTAATACATATTGTGGACTGATGAAGCAAAAGCTGTTATCAAAGTGAAAAGGAACATAGGCTTTTATAAGGTCAGCAATTTTTCAATGAACTGGCAGAGCAAGGATTACAGCTTCAGACATCTTGGTACCTATTTAAATATCTAGAACTTTGAACATTTGTTGGTGTTTCTGGGGATAAAATAAATCATTTAGGAAAAGAAAAAGAAAAATGGCCTCTTTATTACATGTATTTACTTCGCCTTTGAAGTCCGTGTCAGATTTGCTCATTTAAAAGAAAATAATTCCACTACAGTCATTACAGTAATTCAGGTTCAAACAGCTGATGAAACCAAGCTATATTCTGTCTGCTTTGAAGATCTTCAGTTAGTTTTCTCACACACATTTTGAATAAATCTTCTAAAACACAATGCTATGGAAAAATTGACAGACTGGAAGGGAGTAAACCACGGTATCAGAGATACTAGAAATGAGAAAATAAAATCTTTCTCAAGAAGGTCATGTAATCTCTCCCTCGCTACAGCAGATTTTTTTTCTATAAAACCTTTTACAAATCCAGTTTAAAAATGAGCAAGTGGCATTTCCATCACTTCCCCTGGGAGGCAATTTCATACTTAATGTATTCTCAGTGTATATAAGGTAGGGAGGGACACCCACATCTCCCACTTTGTTGAAAAGTGCTCTAATCATTTGGGAGAGAGGGCAGGTGGGAGGGAAGGAAATGTATTCCACCCCTCTTGTTGAAGCTGTGTCACTATGCAGAAAAGATTTCAAGATATCATGGGATGGGGGAGGGAGAGGGAGAGGGGAAAGAAGAGAAAGAAGAGCTGTCTTCTAGTTAGCACGTTCAGTTTAGTACAGGGAATCCTAGGTTATCGTTACGAGTTTTACTCTAGTGACTTTATTTTATCCACTGGTCAAGATAAAATAGGAAACATTTCTAGCTAATTTGTCTATAGTTCTTATTTTTATAAACTCATATATAGAAATGCAAGATTGAAGAGGCATGACCATCTGTTTTTCTCAGATGGTATTTTGCAATAGTATCAGGAAGATAGATCTGGAAAAAAAAAACCCAAACTTCTCTGGATAATCCATTGGTGTTACATACAATGCCTTGTGCAACTTCCACATTAGACATTAATTCCACCTGTGGAGTGCTCCTTAGTAATAGATATTTAAAGGCAAAAAATATGATGTTAGTAAGAAAATGAAATCTTATTAATTATTCTTACTTTATCTACAAAGGTATTTTCTTGACCTTGGCATTTCAGCATCCTCCTTCCTGTACTACTGAAATTCAAAGTCCAACAAGGTTTAAGCAGATTGAGTACACATTTGAAGTTATTCTGTGTTTGAGCTTCACGCTGCATCAGTGCTAGCGTTTCTAGAATAGTAGTTCAGTTTTGGTAAACTGTGTTCCTTGTGACAGGCTCTTTTCTTGTCACATGCAAATACAGCCATTGCTTCAGTACCTCCTGTAAGGAGGCAGGGATGGGACAGCATTAACTTTAGTAAGTATAATAAATCCCCATCAATACCTGAGGGATTAGGGTTCTGTCTAAAAAGTGAACTTTGTGTTCCGATCTGTAAATGTTGAGTAGTGATCTAATTCAAGTTGTAACTCTACAACAATACTAAACTAGCGTGCTTTTTTTTCCTTTCATATTCTGATTTTTGAGCAAGATAATTTTACTGACTGCTTCATCACAGGAGGATTTCTGGATTTTGTCAATGAAAGCACCTCTGTGCCTAGAGGAATACTTTTGCACTGGGTAAGTGGCAGGAGGAATTAATTAGAGGGAGGGGACTATATGAAAGTCAAAAGATGAAAGTGTTATGACACTTAAGCAAGCTCAGATAAAATAGTTGAGAAAACTCATTTTTAGCTCCTGTGATATGTAGACTAAAGTTGACTACAACTCTCATTCAGTCATAATGATAAGTCTTTGGCTCCAAACTCTCTCTCTACACTTTATTCTTCTCCATCTGTTCAACCCAGTATCACTCTTAGCAGCTTCCTTCGTATCTTTCCTTCATGCAAACTTCCCTCCCACAATTCCAGAATGGATGAATACATTCCAAGTACAATGAGCACCCACTAGCTGTTTTCTGTACCGTCCTCTTTGTTTTGTGCTGAGCCATCTGTTGTCCATAGAATGCAAGTCCTTTGGAGCAAAGTATTCATTAGTCATTGAGCACCGATTTCTGATAAAAATTTACACTTAAAGCACCACAAGCATTGTTACATTTAAAGTTTGTAGAAGTTAGAACAGAACTTAATAAATAAGTTCATCTAATATCTGTGGAAATGATGGTGTGCATGATTATCTGTGCTATCACAGGCAGTTTGAATGAATCTTCCACATCTCTCTTCAGTTTCTACAGTACAAAGTACTTCACCTCACAATATATCATCAGACAAAGGCTGTTATTGATTCTAGAAGTCACATTCCTGCAAGTGGCTGAAAGATGCTGTGCACCACTTTCTTTTCCTTCCATTCCAAGCATCCATTGTTGTTGCAAAACAGATGAGACTTAGGATATTTACTGCCTACTGTGCATAAACTCAAAATAGGCGACACAATTCTTAGTCGTCTCCCAGATAGTCAAGTAAGGCTTCCAAGAGTGAACTCATTTGTCTGAGTGCTCATTTCACTTTCTCCAGGCACATATCAAGATTAAGTGGGAAATCACTGTATCTTTATGTGCTTTTACAAAGAATGAACACAGACTTAAAATGACAACAAAATTCCAAATTGATATTCTTAGTGCAATGCCTGTCAATACAAAAGCAACTCAATTTTTATACACTCAAAAGAAAAACAGAATAGCAAATTGGAATAGTAAAATACGCAGCATAATCTAACACAGCACCAACCTCAAAAAACATACTTTGATCTTGATCAAAGGTAGAGAAACTGGATGGGTACCTATCTTCACATCGTCTATAGTGTTTCTCCTGTAGTATCAGATAGCAATTGCTGACTTCACAATGGTGAGGAGCAGTTACTCACACTGAAGTCAATGAAATTACTCATGTGAGTAACACCACCAATGACAGCAAGAGATTCATAATCTGACATTTAGTGAATAACTTCTAGCATGGTCCCGTAGTCCCCAATGTAAGTTGTTTGCAAGACTACCCGAGTCAAGTTGCAAGGTACTTTGTTACCTCAACAAAAGGTAGTTCAGGCAAAATGTAGAGATTTTCAAAGAAACAGCCATCTTAAAAGAAACCCACTGAAACATAGAAGTCCCTGGATGTAGGTGAGGGCTGTGACTATGACATGTTATAATAATTATATATTTTTCAGGGACTGTGTGAAGAAGATAGGAGAGGAAAAAGTTGGCACAGATTTTACATTACTGTGACAGTAGAGATCCAATAGGACTTGATTAAAACTGTCAGATATGAAATACATTAATTATATAGTTCATGCAAAACATGCATATTGTTCATGATTTGCTCCAGCTTTGGTTTTCAAAACCCTAAAAGGACACTCTATAATTTCTCACTAATCTTCTTGGTACGAGTTAAACAACACAGTAGCTTAGCAGATCTATCCAGTAAAACACTTCTGAAAATGACCCTCTTCTTTAAAAAAAATAAAATCCTCCATTAACAGTTAGTCAACCATAAACACCTTCCACAAGTGCTATTCTAGTTCTTCCCACAATCTCTTCACAAAAAAATTGAACAATATGCTACAAGATCAAATAGATTCAAGCTACAGAAAAATGTGTTCAACAGACAAGACTCAAGGATCTTCAGGTATGTGCTGTCTTACCTACACAAGCGGTCTGCAGCACAGAGGACCTAAACCAATATTCCTGACAAAAGAAAGTCAGAATTATATAAATTTATGTTTCCAACATATTTGTGAAAAAACAAAAACATGACAGCAGATTTCAGGTCCCATTGTCCATGGACATGCCACAGCAGTGGTATTTGGAGAGGTGGTTCAATTATTGCTAGGGATGACAATCCTTCCCTTGCCTTGGAAGTAAGGACTAGCTGTATAGAGCTATATAAAGTAGAGGAAGTACCATTCATTCCTAACACCACCTTGAAATGCTGGGTTCCCCACTCATGCCATTTCATCACAGACATCTTAAGAGTAATTTAGTTTCTCTCTTAGAATTCTACTCCCTCGTGGTCAACTGAAACTCAGAACTCATAATGATGTCTGTCAGTGCTATGCGAGTAGAGAAACTAATACTGCAATCTTTAAAAATCTGCTAATTTTTTTAAGCAGCTCCACCAACAGGATCAAATTTCATTAAATGAGTTCAAGCCTTTGTTGCAAAAGGTATGAAAGCAATAGGTATTTAAGGATTGCTCCACCTGGAAGTGATTTTTTTTTTTATTTTATTTTATGTATTATTCATATGAGAGTCTTGGCCCTGCACAGCAACAGTTCAGGAGGCAAAAATATGAAAACAAAGACAGGTCTCCAAAGCTTATGAAAAAGCAGACCACTTACCAATTTTAAGCACAGTTTTAGGGGGTTTCCTTGCGAGTGTTACATAAAGTCCTAACTGTTTATGAAGAGTCAGGTTTGGAATATTTGTTAATGAGTTGAGTTTCAATGTGCTCACCTCTCCCTATGTCCCCTCCAACCAGACCATAAAAAGATAATATAAAGGAGATCTTGGTCTTGCCAGAGTGCAAAAGGCTTTCGAGAGTGTAACAATAACAGACAGTACAAGCCGAGGATGGTTTCAGATGTTTGCTTCAGTGCCTCTGCAGATTTACTCACAAAGCCTTGAATGCCTTCTGTGTCAAGACAGTAAAACAAGGACCTATGTATGTTTATCTCTACTCTTAATTAGGGGCTGCAGGTTACTCCTTGGACACTGAGCTTTAATACACACTTGCGATCTCTAATATCTTAGGAAATATATCTATACTGCTCACAGGTGCATGTATTATTTGCAAATACACAATAGCTTTTGGCTTCTTCCCAAGCCCACTGAATTTTACTGTAGCCTACTCCAACAAGCTTAGTTTTCTTGTTTCAGTGGAAGGCATTGTTAAATGTATATATATGGTACATCATAAGTGAAATCTCTCAGACAAAATGCTTCATCTGCAAGAATTTGTCCTAGTAATGATATTTTACTTCAGTCCCCAAATTAGGAAAGTGCTTACGTTACATTCATTTATATTAAACATATTTTTAAATATCATTTATTGAACAGGGAGATTTTCCTCAGTTACAGATATGATGTAAAAGTCCTCAGGAGAGAAACCATGTCAAACCCAGTCTTTGTATACTCTAAACCAACACATCTTCTGTGTAATATCCTATTATAAAGATTCTGTAACAACAATCAGCAATTTGGAGGTTCAGCTACCAGGTGATTTTGTGTGCCAAATGTATCAGATCTTTAAACAAACATTGAAAGATGACACCTTTTCAAGTGTCTTTGCTCCTTTTATAGCCTGTCTAGTGAAGGTGTGTTTAACAGAGCAATGGCTTGTACACTAGGGAATGAGGAGTTTAATGGTTCATACATACTTTATTTGAAAAATATCAATAACCATTCACAAGTCTCTTCTTGCATAAACTACATGAAAATCCCTATGTAAATGGTGCATAACTTCTTTATGATTCATACTATGGGTTTGTTAGTGGGGGTTTGGGTTTGGTTTTTTTTTTTTTTTTTCAGTGTTAAATCACTTTTAAAAGTGTGGCTTTACCTGCCAAGCTTAAGGTAAATTTCAATCAGTGATTAAATACATGTTTCATTCCCTACAATCTTTTTCAGTTACATAAATAGGCTGCAGGGAACGCTATTTCCCCTTGTTATTAAAACTCAAAATAGTCATATTGAAGTACTCAATAATATCTGTTTGGTAGATTGGTAGTCTAATTCAATTAAATTCAGAAACAGAATTGTATTATAAAAGCCTTGACTGTTACTTCACAACATTCAACTATGTAAAAAAAATATACAGAGACACAGAATGCTGATTTTCAGGTGTTTCCTTAGTAGACACCCATAAGTTTAATTATGTTAAGCCATGACCAACAGGAGCACAGACCAGTGACTCAGACAATTCTGTGATGAGCTAAATGTGCAGTTTGCAATTTTATTTAACAGCACTTAGATAACTGTCCTCCAGCTATCCATTTGAGCAAACAGTTCTACTTTGGATTTCAAGCTAGCAACAATGAACTGACATGTGGAAGATCTGAATTATTCTCTGTTCATGGACCACCATGTAAGAGATTTGGCCTGCATAGCCAGAGTGCATTTTTTTTTTAAATAAGTGACGGTGTAATACTAAAGGACACCATAAGCTTCTTAACCAGGACCAATACTTGTACAATTCCCTAATGTAGGTTAGGGCTTTCTAGAATGAGATTTACCCTACTGTTTCCCAGTAAAGGTGAAACACCTGGAAACTAGAACTCTTGAATGAAAAGAAACGTTGGGGGGGGTTGTGTGTGCAAGTTTTGATTTTGTTTAGTTTGTTTGTTTCTTTTGCTAGTTTTGCTGAATAGATAATTCAGGTGATAATCATTGTAACACAAACACCAAACATGATTAACTGAGAGAAGTACTACTAAATAATTATCTTTCCTTGTGGGCAGGAAGTACCTAACACCCTTTTTCACTACAGATACCTGACACATTTCCAGTAACGTACCTATCAACTAATTTCAATGCTATTGGAGCTAGTCTAAATTCCCCATCCTATGGTCCAGCCTGTGGCAGAATACTGGAAGGTGACCTGTGAAGTTCTATCATTACATTGGAAAGGGGAATAATTTCAATATTGAAACTCTTTTTCAAAAATATCAAAATTCTAGGTGAATTTCAGATTAAACTTTGGGGTCTTTTTTCCACTCACATATGTCAAACAACTGAAAACATTTTTAGATTAAAATTTGCTTTTACTTTCTTTACGAAAATTTGGGGCATCCAGCTCCAGGTATATGTTTATAAAAATGTCTTGTTATAAGATAGAACCTGTACTTTTGCATACTAGAGATATTTTTTTCCTACAAATTATAATTAGAAAGGGCGTGGTCACAAAAAAGCGTTAAATTTTTGCCCAATCATGTCTACTTCTACGTAAAGTGAAATGTTACCTGGTATTGTCCCATAAAGCTTATGAACAGAGGGTTTGATTGAAGATTTAATAAAATTAACACTACTTTCTTATATTCCTCTTTTCTTCTTAATCTTCTCTTCAAGATGAAACTCATCAGCACTTGACAAAAACTGCAAATAACAGCCAGATGCAGGAGCTGGTTTTATCTTTTTATGCAAGTATGTGGTGCTAATTAGTGCAAATTGATTAAACTTTAATTGCCTGATCCATGGCTAATTAATATTTATAAGATGAATGAGCAAGAAAACCAGACATTTATTAAAACACTTTAATGATTTTTCATATGTTTTGACAAAGCAAAGCAAATAGATGTTATGACTTTAGATGTGCCAGACATAACTACAGTATTTCTTACATTTTTCTATCAGCATCAGAAAACTAATCATTTTCCCCCGCAAACTACATATGAAAGTAGTTTTTCTCTTCCACACAAACATTACAGTACAGTGTTCTAGTCTGTACTTTATAATGCGTTTTGTTGAACAACAGAATGACATAGCACTATCATTACTCGTGCAAGCAAATACACTTGCCTGACTTCCTCTTTGTTGGGATGCATTGCTCCTGAGCTTGGAGGAGGTGATCCTTGAATATTAACCAGCTTTCTTGGGCCCCTCTTCCCTCCAGGACTCTATCCCATGGTATTCTACCATGTTAACCCCAGTATAATAATATGATGCTACGGCTATCAACGGATTACTTCTTGCACTTCTCTGAAAGCTCATGTCTTGTTAACATATAATATGTTCAAACAATATTCCTTTACTAACGATAACCCCAGTGCTTTGAACACATTGTGTGATAAAAAGAAAATAAACTTGTCTTATTATGAGAGTGTATTCTAAAACTATTTTAAAACCATTATGCAGCTTGTTTTTTCTCAGTCCAGTGGGAAGGTCCATTACTGCTTTCATTCATTCTGATCCACCAAATTGGACAATGTGCTAGACAATTTTTTCAGTAGCTCCCTTTTGGAGATCGCCCATTTCTAACTAGGCTTTCATTTCAGGAAATATGTCCTCTCGTCACCTTCACTCAGCCTTCCTACATTCTTTGCCTTCTGACCAGTCTATAGTCTAAAAAATAAATAATTGGGGTGGCAGAGGGAGGGTCTTCAACCTTCGTAATTCCTCTGGTTATGTATATGCTAGTAAATAAAACAGGAAAAATAAAGGATCTCTAGTTTTGACCCATGATTATTCATACTGTTTTATCGTTACCATTCTCCCCAGCAAAGTTTCAGCACGAATGTTCTAGCTTTGATTCAGATATGGTTTAATTGTTAGAGTCTAGAAATGTAGCCAGTTAGGACTCAGATTTCCTGTTCCGTGGTATAAATGATGTTGGGGCACACAAGTATCAACAAAAACATGTGACATCTCTGGCAATCAAGAATAATCTCTATCATGTTTTATATGGTAGCATAGATGTCACCTTTACATCTCCGAAGAATAAACTCAGGCTTGATAAGTACCAACTCCTGATGGAATGTTTGGCTACTTTTAATCTAGAAAATAAAATTATATTGCTTCTCTTTATATAAAGAGATGAGCTAAATTCATTCACATTGCTGAATAAAAGAGGGTGATCACTGACTACAGGACCATGTGGTACAGACTGGCTTGCACCCATACTGCTTAAAACTGTTCCCATCTGTAACATGTCTAGATGGCATGTCCAAAATAGTGACAAGGAGAATAGTTAAGTAGTTAATCAGATGCTAACTGCTCTCTCCCTTGTCCCCTTTCAACAGATTACATACACTCAAGAAACCTCAGCAACTTTAAGACCAGGTCACCTCTGACATTCCTATACAATGAGAGGTTGTAATTTTTAAACCTGCTGATGAAATTATCTTTATTTTAATTTTTCATTTTCTCTTTGTCGTCTTTTTTTTTTTGACACAGGCTAACTTAATGAAGCAATTAATTTTGTTTTAATAACTGGTCCCCAAATAAATACATTTTGAGCAATGATTGTATGTTAAAAACACTGAACTGAAAACATTTCTATGCTTTATGCAGGCAATTAGTCATTCGTTTCAGATAATACAGTTTTGAAGCCCTTCTGCCCACACACTCACACCCACATACACACACACACTTTTTTGATCCACTAAAAATGTTCTGTAGTGAAAATTTTAGTAAAACACCCTTACTGTGATCCAATTAGGCACTGCAAAAGAACCCTGCCACACAGATATAAAAAAGTAATCCTTTTAGGGAATAAAAATCACCTGGACTACTAAGTGATTTGCCATAGCAAATATATTAGAAGATTAGATTTTTAACTTTCACTTTCAGAAATATTTTATAAATAAATATATCTAAGCATTAGAGAAAGCATTTTAAATGAATGAATAAATGTACTAGCCTATAGAGTAGTAACTATAAAAAGCTTGGAGGGCAAAAAATAATAATTCATTCGCCGTGTACACAAAGAATTCAGAAAGTTTCTGCTAAACTCAATTATAGATATTATTACGTACTATAATCTCTTACTAAGAATTTGAACTGCACAACAGATTGCATTTTCTGGAGCACATATAAACACGTGTACACTTAGTCTCAGGCTATGTGTAAAGAAGGAATCACAGAATCACAGAATGGTTGAGTTTGAAGGGGACCTCTGGAGGTCATCTGGGCCAACCCCTCTGCTTAAGCAGGGCCACCTAGAAAGACCCCGTTGTCCAGGACTATGTCCAGATGGCTTCTGAATATCTCCGAGGATGGAGACTCCACAGCCTCCCTGGGCACCCTGTGCCAGGGCTCGGTCACTCTGACAGCAAAAGTGTTTCCTTAATCTTAACTAATGTAATAAACACAGTAACATTTTCTTCTCGTTCATACCACAGTGAATGTTATGCCACTGACCTTACTGTTCAACATGTATAACAAAAACGTAAGAATACATTTGAAATCTAAGTTCAGTGAAATTTCACATATCAAATGACAATTCCACAAAAGACTATTGCCATTTTAATCAATGAAGCTCCAGAAAAAAACTAGGACAGACTAAATCCAAGTCTAAAGTTCCCAACCAGATAAAATGCTGCTAAAGTCTTGATCGGGGTTAGGATCCTAGTGTGTTCAGTACTAGTGTATCATTCCAGTCAGATTTGTCCAGTATGTTTCCTGATGTTCACTCACTTGCTTACAGCTATCTATTTGTGTCTTGTACTTTCTACTTAGGGCTACCTCTGATAAAGAATTAAATAGACAAATACAGAGATGTGTAATTGTTCTGACTATATTTCAAGTTAGAATGGCTTTAATTCAGCTAGCTAAAGAGAGGTGACATTTGAGGTGTGCGAGTGTATCCAAGTTATTTGTATGGAATGACACAATACCTACTGAGATCTGTAAACTTTTGAAAGGCAGAAGGGCTCCTAAGGCATCTAAAATAGCCCTAGATACTTAAGTTCACATAACTGAATCTCACCCTCCTTGACTCTTTCTAAACCACTCAAAGGGAGCAGTTCCCACAAGCTAGATGCCCCACTTTCTGTTCTCCTCCTACCCTGGTTAAGATTTAAAAAACAAAATAAAACAAAACAACAAAAAAACCCAGCAGAATTTGCTCAGGCACTTTGCCTCAGGAGTGGATTCAGTCCTGAATTCTGAATGAACAGAAGTCCCTATGCTCTGTGCTCTGCTTTTTTATAAGCTGGTTCTACTTGTTCCTTATACAGGAGCGTTCCTTAAGGGATACGGTTAAAGGCACCAACAGATCTCACACTGTATGTAAAGAGACAGAAAAACTTGTGTGCCCTGAATTTCTTCTCTCGTGATGCTTTAGCTCCCTGTCCATTGACTACAGGGGAGACAGAGGGTGTTATTAATTACCTTGCTGAGACCAAGTATCTAAAGTAGATCTTTGCTTACAGTTCAACAATCTGAATTTGGCTCCAGCTTTTAGACTGTAAGCTGATGGGGAGACTGCATTCTGAATATTTTTATTATTATTATTTTAATTTTTTTTTTTTTTTGCAGTGAAATCCTTGTCCATGGCTGAACTTTTTATGGACTGTCATCATCACTTGAATGCAGACAGCGTTCAAGAAGTGCTGGTAATCTCAAGAGATAGCATAAGAAATTCAGTAAGTGTCTTTGCTTCTCAGGTTCTTTAAGAGCTTTATGCCAACTGGTCCTTTAGCTGTCATTTTGTTCTGATGTTGACACCTTGACTAGATACTGCACAACCAATTGCTATTGAAGGGGTATTTTTTTAGATTCCAAGAGAAAGTTCTCTTTTACAGGATTTATTATAGAGCATTCATTTTTTAATGGAGAGAGGGCAGGGTGGGGGGGTGTTGGGGTTTTTTGTTGTTGTTTTTTCTTGTTTTGTTTTGGGATTTTTTCCTGCAGAAATCTGATAATAGCAATTAATAGAAATGCAAGGATTTGTAGATTAGGCTGTTTTTATTGATGTCAGAGAACAAAATCCACTATATAAATCTGGGACCTGTTGCATCAGTTACTCATTATAGTTGGCATACTTGGAAATGAAAGTCACTAAGTCTCTGACATCCATAAAAGAAGTCACTTAGAAAAGATCATTTTCAGGAGTGTGTACAATGTCAAAGGCTTAGTTCATGTATTCAACCAATGAAACTTCATTTGTCTAAAATAATGTGTCAGTCTGGAATCTGATGTATGTGACATTGAGCTCCATATATGCACTTAGATAGTCAATAGTATATTTTACCTGCATATGTTGAGAACACTTTTGGATACTGTTCAATAACAAATAAATGTTTTTGTCCTCCTCGGTTGCAATTAAACACTTAGAACATTCTTTTTCAATGTTGTTTTATACTCTGTTCTGAGTTTCTCAGTTATTGCTACTCCTGTCATAATGCTGGGGTAGATTCAAGTCTCTAAAAGTGTATGATAACTATAAATTTATAATAAACCCCACTATAATATCGATTTTCTTAAAAGTAAAAAGTGAAACATTTCTAAGTGTCTTTAGGAAATCAAAGAGAAAGTAGTAATGATGGAGGAGAAATAGGGAGGACAAAAGGGGAAAAAGAAAGAAATGTTCCTGACCAAGCATATCAGTTGCAGGTTCTCAGAATCTTAGCGCACTTTTTAGAAGAAGATAAAACTTGCAGATGATGACTATAACAAGGAAGGAAGAAAATGTGCTCCTGGAACTGGGTGACCGATGATGTTCTCTCAGGCAATGCCATCCTAAGACAAAGAAGTAAAAATGAGCTCAAGATTTTTATTAACATTCTAAATCACTTCCTTTGTAATAAATGAATAACATTAACAAAATTAACAGAGGATTTGAAAAGACCCTAAAATTAAAGGATCAAATCTGTTCTCAAACTAGTATAGTATAAAATCTAGAATAATTCCAGTGTCTTAGACATGGAAATACTGATTTTGCCAGTACATTGACTGCTTTGAATACAACATACAATAAATGGCAATGCACTTCTGTGTTTCTGAAGGGAGAATTGAACTTCAGTCTTTTGGGGAATGAGCAGCTGAGTATTTAATTCATTTTTTTCTCATTTTAAAAAAAAAAAGGCATTTCTTTGTCTTGAAACAGTCTGTTCCCTCATCTGTATGTAAGGGCCAGAAATCAGTTTCAAATATACTTCAGGAAGACCATTGTTCAGCAGTTGAACATGTTATCAATAGCCTAGTTGGGCACCATGACAATCTTTTGCCCTTAGATATTGATACAATGTCTCCAAAATAGCTTCTTGTCTTTTTTTTTGTCAGTTTGTTATACAGATGACCTGCATCAGGCAACACAGAAATGAAGTATTTTAAAATCTAAAGAAGTTTATATACATACACATATATATACACACATACTTCAGTGTGTTTATGTGTGTGTGTATGTATGTATGTATGTGGAAGTCCATTTAAGTTTTTAGCTTTTCCAGTAACTGAGGAAACTTGGATGTCATTCTTGACATTCAAGCTTCTTTTGAAAGACTGTTGTATCTGCGCTCACTTTTGCTGATTGATGCAAGCTGCAAAGCATTTGAAGTACCGGTCATCCTGTTAGTCAACCAGACCAATACGACTGTCCTTTTGTTTCAGTCTGGTTTATGAGTCTGGGGTTGCTTTTCATGGAAAGCAAAAAAATGAGGAGGATGGGGAAAATCTAGTGTGTGCCTGGATCTCATCCCAACATGTATTTGGAATACAACTGGATCAAGGAACCAGGAAACAGTCATATATTCCAATGACCCATAATTTAAAAAAAAAGCAGAAATAGGTGATACAGGACTAGAATAGACTTTTGGATCCAATGTAATGTGATTGCAAGAGACTGTGATACACAACTGAATTTATAAACTTATCAAAACCTGTTTTTAAAATAATTAAAATACTTATCTGTTTTTCATATTGGAAGACAAGCAAGATGTCTTTTACCTCTGCTGATTAAAAACATCACTAAAACCCCAGCTTAATTTTGTTACTTAGCTATTTGTTGATAGTTTGATAATTACAGGCTTTTGACCCAGCATTGTTCATTCACTTAAATATTTTTTCTCCTTCTCTCATCTTCACAACTTCATATATTTGTAGGAGAGTAATCTAATGCCAGTTTAACCTTCACTCTAACAGGATAACATAGTCGTTTCAGTTTCTACATAATTTCCTTCACAAGTTTATTTGTGTTCTTGTGGCCATTCCAGTTTGAACAAGTATTTTCAACATCACGTAAAGACATCCTGTCATAAATGGACAGGTTATTGCCAAAATGCCAAACAAAAAAGGGTCAGGCACCAATCCCTGACTCAGATCCCAGCAACACCCACTTGCTCGTGTACACACTGCTTTATCTAATCCTCTCTAGAGTGGGTGTATCTAAAAGAAACCTAACTGGAGCAGTCCAAAGCAGGTTGAGGGAGATATTACAGTCTTCTTTCATTTAGTAGCATAAATGCACCAAAGACAATGAGACACATAATGTGGAAACATGTCTCTCTAAGATTTTTCTAAAATTAACAGAAGTTGGTTTTTACAAAGTATTGAACTGGTTGGACAGAGGTTTAGACAGACTGACTCTAAAATTTTAGCAATATCAAAACATCTTTTTTTCCCATTTTTTCACTGACCTTCTCCATGAAAAAGGGAAAATTATACTCTTTCTCCTTCACTGTGTTTTCCTCTGCATAGTTTACCAGTAGTAAACTCCCTGTAGCTAATTTCCCATCTAAAGCACTAAAATCACTGCAGCAGAGAAGTGTCCGAGAATAACATTTCGACCAGCTGCTTTCAAATACTGGTATGTTTGATGCTTTTTTTGCAACACTCACTTTTGAAAGAATATTCATCTTGAAAAATTAGTATTGTGGTAGAAGCAGCTATTCTGTGAGGAAGTCTAGGTTAATTACTTTTTTCTTGACGTTTGTTAAATTAGCTAAAAATCATAATGAACTAAATGGCATAAACTAGCATAACATCATAGACATGAATAGAGCTATCCTTCTCTATGCTGGATGATACATATCCTAAATACTGTTAGTGTCCACAAACACTAGACTTTTTTTCCTAAAAGTCTAGCTCTTCAAATCTATTCTTGTATTCTATGATCATTTCTAACCATTTCATTAACTGCAACAGCATATCCACACATTCAAACGTAATTAGACTATTCTTAAATCTGCGGAGTTGTTATATAGTCCATAAACAAGCCTACTTTATGTGCCTAAACTTAGGCAGACAGAATAACTTTTCATGAAGAAGATGCAGGCATTTAATTTAGGACCATTTTAAGAAACACCTTTAATTTAAGTGAAATTTATATCCACAAAGAGGTACTTCTGCTTCTTGTAGGGTATGGACCCTAGAATAAACCATCATCTGTTACATTCTGGTTTTCCTCACTAACAGAGTTTCCTGTTTGCTCCAGAATGCAGCTGGTGAGCAAATTAACATGTAGGGAGGAGGGATCAGGGCCCTGGAGTAAAGCAGAAAGTAAATTAACTTGGCAATTTCAGCTGTGGCTACAGCTTTTCTGCTTAATGCAGGCACTTCAAGAAGTGATCCTTGGCCCTTAGGCAAAGAGATGCAGAGCAGCTTATGTCCATGGTGCTCAAGACATTTTATATGTTAGGCCGACTGGATCCCCCTTCAGTTTATTCTGTGCATGTTTAAGCCTATTTCTATATATGAGCAAACAAATTTTTGGTAAAATTAAAGTAGATGCTTTATTATGACACTTTTCTATCATTAGGTCATTGTCTTGCATTTCTTAAATCTGCTAGCATATTTCAAATGCTGGATGACCAGTTTCACCTAGGAAGGAAATGATAGTCTGTGTCTTGATAGGTAGATGAGTGGATGGATAGATGGATGGATGGATAGATAGATAGATAGATAGATTAAAATGTTGCAGTACTTCCATGTGGAAGCTCTACATTTCTGGGTGGGTTTTGGTGTTGGAGTTCTCCTCACTGAGTGATCAGAATGCAGAGAACACATCACACCCCTGTCCAGTGGGGAAATCATGGAGTGCCACTTTGAACCACATCAAGGGGCAGAGAAATTTCTATCTTGCCATGTTTACCAGCTACACTGCAGGAGAAAAGAAGAAAAGAGACAAGAATGAAAGGTCACAAAGATAAAGGTATAGCTAGCAACTGCCTCTCAGTCTTCTTTATGAGCACAACCCCCACACATAATAGATTAAAATAACTAGATAACTGCACCAGAAGTTTGCACTCTCTCTTCCCTCTCCTTCTCCAGCTCTACTTTCTACTTTCAGCATCGGATGTTCAGCTGTGTTTGTCCACAAAAAGTTACTCGTGAAACACTGAGAAGTTAGATGTTGCTGTTACAAAATTCTAAGTATTAGGACCCAACTCTGTCCTCAGTCAAACAGATACAACTCCCTTCCCAGTTAAGTGTTAGGGTGCACTAACACTGAGCTGAACTAGAGGCAGAACCAGACCTTGGTCTTTTAAAAGGGTCCTCGATAACTGGAGTGCTTAATTCAAAACTGTTCCACAGGTAAATCAATTACTGTGTTAAGTGAGTCTGCCACTAGAACAATGAGAAAATATACCTGAGCTATTTATGTAGTAGCATATTTGTACTGACCACAGTAAAAGTAACTGACTGCAGGTGTTTGGGTTTTTGTCAGGGTTTTTTTTTATTATTATTTTAAAGAAATAGAATCAGAAATACACACAAAATTGTAGAACACATTTTCAGGCTTTGAAAAACAGCTATCACTTTGGCTACACTGGATCTATTCATTTTTCTCAGAGATGTAACAATTAAATGGATCTATGAAGAACTGAGTATGAGGCCCTCGAGGTCATACTGGACGTGTTTTCTCAGTTTGCTCATGCTGAGCTAAAAAGCTGTTGTCTAAAGCAGTAGCAGCAGAAAGAAAATGCATTAAAAAAAAAAAATAGCAGGCTCCTGTGAATTTATGAGGAGTGCATCACAAAGACAAATATTTCAGCCATGCAATTCCATTCGGCCTTTTCAGCTGTGTGTCCATAGCAAGTCAACGGCTAAATTGAAAAATCAATTCCAATTTAAATTATTGGAATAAAGAACACCAGGAGTCAGAGATAAAATGGCTTTGTTCTCTGAGATCCTTTTTAATTGGAAAGTTATTTCTTCAGGGTATTCTAATGGTTCTGAGGAAAGATTGCAAAACAAAGTTGATCGGCTGGGGGAAGGTTAATAGCTAATGTGCTTTTCTTGCTGCACAGCAGCCTCCTGTCTTTATGACAGCCTCCATCATATGTGAAAAGAGCTATGATTCTAAATCATTTGGTACATGTGACTGTAGTGTCTCCCTGAGTCTCCCAAAGAAATCATATTATGGATGTTACTCTGACATATTCATAGCAATCCAACTGGCATTCTGACCAGAATTTCTTTGCTTACAGATGCATATATGGTCATTTGCTTAAACCTTCCATGATGTTGAGTGGTTTTGCTGAAGATTAATATGATTTTGTAAGTACCAAGGATATTTTAAATAAAACACTGATAGCCCTACATATGGAAAGCATTTTCCTTTTATTTCAAGACTACTGAAACAATAACATAGGTGGACAATCAGCAACTACAGCTAGAAAAACTGAAGAGAAATTGTGATTACAGAGAGGAAATGAGATTATGTTGACACAGGGCAGAGTGAGAAAGGAAAGACAAGACATTGCTGGAAAGAAAAAAAGCAGATTAATAAACAGTCATTATGTTTAAACTAAACCAGAGTAGAAAGGAAAGCCTTGTTTCTCATATAAGTCTCATAACCAACATCTAGAAATGTCATGGTTTAGTTATAACATCACAGTAACCTTTGCTCTGTTAGCAGGAAACTGTTTAGGGCAGCTGTAGATTAGAAGCCTTAAATGGGCATTTAATTTGAAATTAATAAAACAGTTATGGTATGTGTTAAGAAAAGTTACGGAGGTTTGCTTAGTATATTTAATTAGTGTAAAAGAGATAAATCTAGTTGCCATGTAATGAACTGAGAACTGCAGATACAGTAAATGTGTACTTACGTTCCTATTATTAATGCATTAAACTTGTAAGAATGTTTAGGAATTTAATTAGCATTTAATAAGATAGCTATAGCAAATTACAGTAGTTAGATGTTAAATGTAAATTAATATTTTTAGTATTTAATTGATATTAACTAATTAATTACTGTTTATTACATGGCAACTAGATTTATCTTTTATAGAGTTATTAAATCTAAATTAAAAGTTCTATTTTAAGTGGTGTCTACTCAATTAAAAAATATAGTCTCTGGGATTATCAGGGTTTACCTTCACGCAGGAATTGGGTGAGCTTGGGGTATTAAGTCTAAACCATAAATTATATAGCATATAAAGAGATTAAGTATCTTCACACAGGAGGAATATTATTCATGTGGATAATCCCAAGAAAATGAAATTATTCAACTGGGTAGAGATCTTTTGTGGAAGCATTCCCTGAATTAGGCAACAGAAAGGAAAATGTTTGCAGAAACCAAAAAAACCTGTTTTGGAAGATCAAAAAAAGTTTTCTCACCCTGTTTGGGACTAACTTTCCAGTAGCTTACTGACATGTTACAGAAGGAGATAAACAATTGGATTTTCAAAGACCCTCTATATGACATAATTGCTTAAAGAAAATCTCACCAAAGAAAACAAATTAAGTTTTTTGGATGTGGAATACTTTGGAATTTCTAGCCTTTACTTGAATGGGAGTTGCACTGCTCTGCATCCACATTTGCACCTATACAGATCATTTAAGCTATGTAATACTGACACTATGAAATCATTTATATGCCAATATTGACAAGAGCTTATAAGACTTATTTCTGAGAGGAAAGCAATTTTACAAAATCAAAGGAGAATATGTGTTAAGTCATCTAGTCCACTGGTATGACAAACAAGAAGTTGCTGTGAGCTCCTGGGGCTGTATGTCAATAAAAGGCTGAGGTACCTAAAGCATGACTAAGAGGACTTCAGATATCATCTTAAACTCAGCGTATGACCTCCTTCATGACTTGAAAATCCTAAAAGTGCTTGCCCAGACATGGACATATGCAGATCTTTGCCATGTGAGAAATGGCACCTAGTCACTTGTCTAGCACGCAAGGCTGACTGGGATGCCTCAGCTGAAGTCCACAGCGGGACTAGTGCAACAGCCATGCTCTGAGAGCACCTCTAATGGCAGAAGCATTAGGACTTTCAGGAAATTCACTTCAGCTCCTGAGCTTTATGTTCTTCAGCTGTGAAATGAGGAATATATTTAATTACACTTGTGGAATAATCTCCTGTTTATGAAAAATTATTTGTAAAGCCTAATTTATCTGCAAATTCTGCAAACCCTTGTATGTTTTATTTCCTGTTCTTTTATCATGTCCTTCCAGACAATGAATAAAGATATCAAAATCAGACTGAAGAAAGATCTCTGTGGGGTCTCTAAATCTTAGGTATTGTAGAGAGTTGAAAAAATGTAACACTCTGATTTTTTTTTTTATTACATTTATTGCTGTCTGGATCCTTCTTTTAACCTTTAAGAATTTTATTGTAAAGCTGCTTTGGCCTTTTATAATTTCTTCCATCTTCCCTTGTTATTAGAATAATACTTTCTTGTAATTTAATCGTAGTACTTTTTATATGTCAGTTTCTCCTCTACAGACATATTCAACTACTTCTCATTGCCATTATCTCAGTATAAATAAAAACCTGATCTTACTCAAATCACCAGCAAAACTCAAATGGATTTGAGTAGGCCAAGGATTTTGACTGTTCCTTAATTCTGCACTATTCTTAATTCTCCATTATTGAAACTGAATGTCCTTATACTACTGTTTTTTACAAATCACTTCATAATCCACTTACTTTACATTCAAGTATCTGAACAAGTACTATTTTCATAATCTTTTCTATCAGTACTTCCTTAAGGACAAAGGCTCTATTTTCTAGATAACCCTTCTGTCTGAATCATGACACTATCGTCTACATACCTAACTCAAGAATGTCTTTGGTGATTCATGGCTGGATGTACTTGTCACCCACCAGATGGCTGCATAGTTAAAGTTTCCCATGAGTACAGCACCTTGAGATTTCAAGCTCCATGATAGTTGGCCCAGGAATTTTTCATACTTGCTCTCATCAAGTCTTCAGGGTCTATAGCAGATGCTACTGCAGTTTACTTATTTGACTGCTACCATATCTCTTCCATTATCTCACTGTCCTAACTGGTTTAGTAAATATTTTAGATCTATACTTCTAATGCAGAGTAAGTAGGGTTTAAATTATAGGTTGATAAATCTGCCAGTGTGTGAAAATAACTCCTCTAAACTGAAATTTCTACTCATTCTTTTCCTGGAGGATTACATTCTTTTGGATGAAAAAAAAAAAACAAAAACAAACCAAAACAAAACAAAATAAAACCCCAACAACAAAAAAAAACCCAACCAAACAAAAAACCACAACAATAAAGTGGGAATGTACAGATTGATTTAAATTTAAAAAAAAAGTTTCCAACTGCATTTTTTTCTTCAGTTACTTTATGCTTCATAATACCCTAAATCCCACCGAATTTAATGGGGAAAAAAAAGTCTATAGGATCTGGATGGGGAATGAAAGGAATTGAACTTGCTTCTGACAATATTTACACTCACTGGACATTTTCCTGCTGTCCTTGCAATTGTCAAGCATTTTTGACACTTATCTTGACATTTACCTTTCCAACAAAATGACACCTTAGGTTGTTTCTGACATGGTTTTCACAAATGTATATATTTTTACTATGTATGTATGTATGAATACACACATATATGTACACATATGTTATTTCTCCATATGTCTGCTAAGTTCTTTGTTAGGAACAAGGATAATTAGATGATTCAGTGGCCATTCAGCCACTGTGGTTATAGACAGCAAGGTTTTCAACACCATCAGGACTGATTAACATTTGACAAGAGTCCAGACAAAATCTTCTTCTCACAATATTCCTAATGAGATATGACTGTACAAAGCTCATGTATTTAACTTAGGGAGGCAGAGGATGTATGTGCCTGAGGTTACTAAGTGCAGCATCTAATAATTATGTTCTATGTTGACTGCCCTGTTAAGAATAATAAGTATTTGAGGAAGCAAATTTTCTTGGTTTTGTTTTAAATTGAAACTTAGAAACCTTTAGGAGAGACTGTAAGACCTTAATTGCTTTAAAATACTATTGAACATGTTAAAACTGAAACCTGAAAATATTTAACAAGAATACTTTAAAAGCTTTTTGGATTGTATCACCATCAATCTGCAATGCAAGACCTAGAGACAGCAAGCCCACCTGAATCATGCTACAGTTAATATGTACTTGCTAATATAATTTATCAAGCATTCTAAATCCATGTGACACAAATGTACGGCATCCAGTCTGAAAAAGTTCATCAAGAGTTGTAAGTAAAACTGAATGAATGCATTATAGGCTCTTTCCATGCAGTGTTTTCCTCTATCTGTCTCCTTAAACCATTTCACACTGAATGGTTTCCTGCGTGCTCTGTTGTAGATTTATTCTTCTCTTGATGCTTGCATGTAACTCCCCATTAATGTTAGTAGGAATGAGATTTACGTATGTGCACTGAGAGGAGAACAGACCCCATGGTATTTTATTCTCCTATACAGGATTATAGCCTCTGAGGATAGATTTGATTTTTTTGTTGTTAGCAAAAAAGCAGCTTGACAAGTAGCTTTTTGATTGATAATACACTGGGAGTCATAATTTATATAATCTTACACCTGCTACTGAACATAAAGGTCACTTTAAAGGTGTGAGTTGTGTGTGCTGGGGCAGAGCATAAACTAGAGGGTCAGTTTTCAGCAGTTACTGTACGACAGAGAAACAGACAAAAACTCCTACCAATACCGATAGAATTGAAAATACCATGGCAAGCACTGTAATTAACAGCAAGTTTCCAGAACTTGACATTCTGAGCAAGTGTCATTCCCTAGGTTATTACAGAGGGAATTAGAGTGGCCTTTCACTGTCAAACTGATATATACCGTTGGAGCATTGCTGAAGAAAAAGTACCATTCGTGATGTCTTTTCAGGATTTAGACATCTGCTGAATTCCATCTCTTTCTATCATCTTCTGAAAATAGATACACATCTCAAAAGGACTCTATCTGGGGCATTGAGTGGATTCAATATTTCAGCATTTTTCTGCTTTTTAAAAAAATTAGCTCTACTCTATATGTAAGAACTCTTTCGTCCACAGCATCAGCAGGGCATTCTTAAGGCTCAAATATTTTTGCAGGGAAACTGGTTTCATGAAATGTATTGCTGTGATAAATCACTGCATAGAGTCATTCTTCTAATGAATCGTCTTCATACATTGAGGAAAAATAAGAGAAAAAAGCTTTCATACTATAAAGTAGAAAGATACTTGTTTTTATTCTTGCTTTCCTTTTCTCTCTTTTTTTTTTTTCTAATAGCGTTGCAAATGTGTAAGGAGGTAACTAATGTCTGTGCAAAGCATTATTTGTTACTGGATGGGATCCAAATTATTAACCTTTTTGTTCTAACCTTCATCTCCTGCTGCTACAGGAGGGAACTGTACTTTCAGAGTAGGGAGATATTCATCCTTTGAGTTTTTCAGTCAAACATTACCACTATCTGTATGAACATATTCACGTTCTGTGGTTCTAATTATTGTATTTTCATGATTTGCTGTAATTATTAATTATATAATAGATAGGGTTAGTTTCACTTCAACTTTCATCTAGGAAATAATCCAAAGCCTGAAAAAAAGCCAATAGGAGCTTTTTAATTGTCTTTGGGTGCTTTGTTCAGCTTTCTCTAAGCTCTGAATATGACCCAATCTTGAATGTGTTCCGTGATTTTGACTTTAGTATTGATGATTAGGACTTCCAAGTCAATTTAGGATTTCCAGTCCGTGCTGGCAACTATTGAGCTCGTCCAGGTGACTGGGTGACTGTAGTCTCTATTGACTTGAATCGTTTGTCTGGGTCAAGATCAGAGGGTTAGAATTTGGAAGTAATATCTACAACATGGAGTGTTCATTGTCTCCTGTCATGAGAGGAGAATGTATTTTTCTTTTCAGGGTGGGGAAATGGTTACAAGAAATGACTTCTGACATTAATGGAACGAGGAAAAAATTCACTTTCCATGAAAATAACTGCTTTTAGGCCTAGCTTTGTCTCCATAGATCACTATGGTTTACAAATGACCTACAATAAATTAAGTAGACACCTCCGTGATGGGGATGAAAGTCTTGGCAACACTGATTAGTTGTGGCAATTATTTTAGAGATTTATGCAGTGTTTGCCAGAATCTTCTCTGTCTTTACCATTTTATCTGCAATATCTTGTTATGACAAAAATTAAAAAGAAATATAACTAAGAACTAAAAAAATTTTTGTAACATACAAATTATCAGTGCTTCTTTAACTAATGAGGTTAGTTAAATGATGATGAACAACACTTTCCTCACAGATAGACTATTTCAATAGCATTTTATGAAGTTTATTTCAGTGTCTTCAAAAGTAGCAGTGACTGACATTATAGAAGATTCATGCAGAACTGTAAATTAAGCTAATCTGAAATGGTATGGCAATATCTTTCGTTCATGTGTACACAGTTAAAATTTGAGTTGATATTATTCCACTTAGTTTGCCCAAAGATATTTGTTTTCCTTCATGATGTTAATTCAATTAAGTTAAAATCTTGTTATCAACTTCTCTACTGACTGGCAAAAGCTTTTATGTGTCATATGCAATATTCACCAAAACCTGCCATTGTTTCTAACATTGCTGTTCGATATTGTTCATAGGAATTTAAATTTTACTCAAATTTGACAAAAGAATTGCAAAGTACTGTAACATTAATAATCTTAAATGGTTTTCCACACAAAATATCAGAGATTATTGGTTTTATCTATCTAACTAAATCTTCATTAATCACTCAATAAAATGGCTAAACAGAGTACTATTTATATGTATTTGTCATTTGGGATGTATATCCTCTTATAATAGCATTTTTGTCTGCTACTGCATGTTCAGGGGAGGATACAATTGATTCAGGAAGGACCACAGGGATTTTTCATGGAAGTGCAAATGTAACACCATATTTTATGGTTGAGAATAGTTTATGAGAGAAAGCTTTCTGTGCCTTAGTGGTAGAGCGTGAGAGCCAGTTTTTAACACTAGCTTTGCCAATTCTCAGGCTGATGATCCAAACCTTTGTTTATGATGTGAAGTTATTACTCATTATGATAATGTAAAATAAAGAACAACAGCAACAACAAAACTACTTAGAGAATTGAATAATGACTTCATATTTTCTAGAAAATAAAAAATGCTGCAATCATTAGCCAAGGTCAAAGTGACATAAACACATTGCAGATCCAACAGCTCAGGGAAGAAAATAACAGTTTGAGGAGATCATGGAGTAAGGTGTAGCAATTGCTTAACAATTTAAATTTAAAGATTTATAGCACTGTGTTAAGTTTACTTTCTATTTAATGAATTTTTTTAAAGGATAGCTGTATTGTTCTATTGTAGCTATAGTGCAAAGCATCTCCCTTGGCAATATTTTTTTTTAACTGTCCTAGAAAACACAGCAGTGATCATATTTATTGAACACAGGAGCAGACATCTGCCTACTGGTAAATAAGAAACAATTTCCTGCCTATGGAAGCTAAAGCAAATTTTTTAAATTTAAAAAAAAAAAAGTGAATAATTAATGCCAAATAAAATTCCCATACTGCAGAAGAATCACAGAATGATTGAGGTTGGAAGGGACCTCCTGAGATCATTTAGTCCAAGCCCCCTGCTCAAGCTGTCAGCTAGAACAAGTTGCCGAGGACGATGTCTGGTTGGGTTTTGAATATCTCCAAGGATGGAGACTCCCCATCTCTGGGCAACCTATTCCAGTGTTTGACAGCTGTCACAGTAAAAAAAATAATCTTATGTTCAGGTGAAATTTTATGTGTTTTAATTTGTGCCCATTGCCTCTTGTCCTGTCACTGGGCACTACTGAGAAGAGTCTGGCTGGTACTTCTTCAGTCCCTCCTGTGAGGTATTTATACACATTGATAAAATCCGCAAGCCTTCTTTTCTGCAGGCTGAACAGTTCCAGTTCTCTCAGCCTCTCCTCACACGACAGATGCTCCAGTCCCTTAACCACCTTTGTGACCCTTCACTAGACTCAATTCTATACATCCACACCTCTCTGGAAAGCCCAGCACTGGACACAGCACTTCAGACGTGTCTCACCATGGCTGAGTAGAGAGGAAGGATCACCTCTCCTGACCTATGGGGAAGGCTTTTCCTAATGCAACCCAGGATGCTGTTGGTCTTCTTTGCTGCAACATCACTGAACATTTATGGTTCATGGTCAGCTTGGGGTCCACCAGGATTTCTAGATCCTTTCCTAGAAAGAGAGCTGCTTTCCAGCTAGTTGATCCCTAGCACGTGCTAGTGCAATGGATTATTCCTTCACAGGTGCAAAGCTTTGCATTTCCCTTTCTCGAACTTCATGAGATTCCTGTCTACCTCATTCTCCAGCCTGTCCAGGTGCCTCTGAATGTCAGCACAGCAACCTGGTCTACCGGCCACTCCTCCAGTTTTGATTCATCTGTGAACTTGCTGAGGGTGCACTCTGCCCCGTCATCCAGGTCGTTAATGAAGAGGTTGAACTATATTGGCCCCAACATCAGCCCTCAGGGTACACAGCTAGTGACTGGTCTTTAGCCAGGCTTTATGCCACCAGTTAGAACCCTCTGGTCGCAGCCATTAAGCCAGTTTTCAATCCACCTCACTGTCCACATATCTAACCCATACTTTGTCAACTTATTTATGAGAATGTTATGGGATACCTAACCCTTACTAAAGTCAATGTAAACAACAACCCTCGGCCCTCTTCCCTCATTCACTAAGCTAGTCACCTCATTGTGGAAGACTGTCAGGTTGATTTCCCCTTCACAAATCCATGTTGACTCCTCCTAGTCACATTCTTGAACTTCATGTGCCTGTGTCCTGGTTTTGGCTGGGATAGATTTAGTTTTCTTTCTAGTAGCTGATATAGTGCTATGTCTTGGATTCAGTGTGAGAAGAATGTTGATAACACACTGATGTTTTCAGTTGTTGCTCAGTAGTGTTTAGACCAAGTCAAGGATTTTTCAGCTTCTCATGCCCAGCCAGCAAGAAGGCTGGAGGGGCACAAGAAGTTGGGAGGGGACACAGCCAGGGCAGCTGACCCCAACTGGCCAAAGGGGTATTCCATACCATGTGACATCATGCCCAGTGTATAAACTGGGAGGAGTTGGCCTGGAGGGGGGGATCGCCACTCGGGAACTAACTGGGCATCAGTTGGTAAGTGGTGAGAAATTGCATTGTGCATCACTTGTTTTGTATACTCCAATCCTTTTATTAGTATTATTGTAATTTTGTTATTGTTATAATTATCATTATTATTTTCTTCCTTTCTGTCCTGTTAAACTGTTCTTATCTCAAACTATGAGTTACTTTTTTTCCTTTCCCAATTGTCTCTCCCATCCCACTGGGTGAGGGTGAAGTGAGTGAGTGGCTGGCTGGTGCTTAGCTGCTGGCTGGGATTAAACCACAACAGCCTGGAAGTGGTTTCCAGTATTAGTTCATCCATTGCCTTCCCAGGGATTGAGGTGAGGTTGACCAGACTGTAGTTCCCTGTATCTTCCTTCTTGCCCTTCCTGAAGATAGGAATGACATTTGCTTTCTTCCTGTCCTCAGGAACCTCTCCCAGTCATCCTGACGTTTCAAAAATAATCAAGAGTGGCCTCATGATGACATCAGCCAGCTCCCTCAGCACTCATGGATACATCCTATCAGCTTATGTTATGTGGTCCTTTACTTCCAGTCACTGAGTTTTAGTTCTGCCCCATGGGACAAATATGTACAGAAGTAATTCTCAAATATAGGAGGTATGGTTCTTGCTACCAACTATGAATAAAATTACAGGCCTCACAGAAATATAGTTTAATCCAATAGCTGTGCTTATATTTAGCAGTAAACAACATGATCAGTCTGAAACAGAGGTTAAACCTACAAAGATCTGAAAACTGCTGATATAGTTTTCTGTGACTTTCAGTCATGCAAGCTTTGAAATTTTTGCAAGGGAAAAGATGGTTTTTTTATCCCAAGACTGGTAAGGTTGGTCTCTGCTTGCTAGTTACCTAAGAATTTTAAGAAATTCGTATCTTCCAAAGAGATCAGGTGTCTCCACCGAATCTCAATAGCAATGCTTTTTTCTTTTCTTTTCTCATTTATCTTACCACCTCTTTACATATATTTTTCTATACCTAGAATATTGTCCTCAAATCCATGTCTCTCTCCAGATACATCCTAGCATGAGATAAAGTTATTTCAATTTTAAATATTTCTTTTTCAGTATTCTATTTTACATCTTTGTACATCTAAAAAGAGAAATGAATGTCTTGTAGAAAGTACTGATTTCTCTTGTTGCCTTGACAGCTATGATCAGCAACAAACAGAGAACAATATGTACTTGGATTTGGGAGATTTTTCTTTATCTTTTTATAGTCTGGAATTATCCCTTTTTTCAGAATTAAACACTGAAGCAACACATAAGAACAGAAGTAATACACTATTTTACACACATCAAAATGCAGAGCACATCACAACATTGTTCTGAAAAAATAAATATATTTACAAGCTGGGAACTAATTTAGATTGTAAAGAAAATATTCCTCTCTGAGGTCCACCCACATGCACTAGCTTCCTTTTAAATTAAGCAGCTTTTTATTTGTCAGAACAAATGAAAATACCTGAAAATAAGAAGCATGTTAAATCAGAA
Source organism: Aquila chrysaetos chrysaetos (assembly GCF_900496995.4). Taxonomy (NCBI): domain Eukaryota; kingdom Metazoa; phylum Chordata; class Aves; order Accipitriformes; family Accipitridae; genus Aquila; species Aquila chrysaetos. Next base: position 19,407,325 of record NC_044017.1, on the reverse strand, counting down.
TGCAGCTCAGCCCACATCTATATCTCACAGATAAAGATCTTACTTTATAAGAAAATGTCATGTGAATCTTCATTTGGCTGGTTATGGTCATAATAGCATGGGACTTTCCAAGGAAACCAAAAGCCCTTTTGCCTTCACTATATCTTCAAGCAGACATTACACCAAATGCAAAATGCAGTGACATCAACGGTCTATAAAAGTGTGACCTTCAAGTTGATGGATTTAGAGTAATAAAAGGCCTCAACAGCAGCTGACATATAAACATAAAAGGAAGTTGTAAGGACAACCCACTTTGGTGTATAATGAGTAAGGAATTTAATACTGTGTTTACAGATTTTGCAGGCTTTGCTGTGTTAGTTTCACCCCAGAACATTTCTAAACCCAAGAGGCAGAAGGAGCTTGGGGACAGGGAACTGAGTGTGGGAATTTAGATTACTTGGGTATAAAAGTGAGAAGAAGGATGATGTTGAAAAAAACAGCAACTGAAGGTAATCTATAGGGGGATATATATATGTTTCTGAAAAAGTTATTAAATGTGTATCACAAATAAGATTTTGCAGGCAAAATTTCCCAGTAGCAGCTTGTAGGGTATTGAACTATTGGCTTGAAAATGTATTTCTAGATTACAGGTGCTGATCTGTTCAGTGAAATAAAGCTAAGAAATTAATTTAACTAAAGCAGTGGGGCAACGAAGGGACAATGCTTCCAAAATGATCACCAGCCAGCAGTCCATCCATGGAACACCCTAGTGAACTGGTCAAGTGCCCTGAAATACAAAAATTGCCAAGAAGGCGAAGCAGCGTGCTAAGTCATGGGAACTTTCCTCCCTCCACTGGAAGTCCACAGAAGCCAAGATAACAAGCCTCTATTCACTTTGCAGATCTTTGCTAAATTGGGGCTGAACCTGAGAAGATAGTCTGATGCTGTCAATATATTTGAAAAAAAGCAATTGCTTCCACTGTTTAAGAATAGCAGGACTTGTCTGATTCTCTAGAAGTTCTTCAGGTGAAGCCCAATTAAAAATCATAGAAAGTTTTGAAAAGCCTTCAGTACTCATACACCTCACAAACAAAATGCTATAAATAGCTATCTACTAATTCCAAGTCATTACAGTATGTCATCTACTACCTAAAATTTAGAATAATCGTAGAATGAAGGTTTATCACCTAAATGCATGGAGGCCTCTCTCTGAATAGATAGAAATCAACAGTTCTACATGCATTTTAAGTAACTACATATGCAAAACATATGCGGATGTATGTCAGATTTACATATAAAAACCCAATTTCTTGTACACTGACAAATTTTGACTGTATATGACTGCAGTCCCACTTTGAATCCTTTGCGTACACAAGATTTCTAAATTTAAAGTTATTTGCATCCAGGGGATAAATTCCTACAGTTCTGCTAACATACAATGTTTTCCAAACCTTTCATCTATCTATATAGATTCTTATGTAATCACCACCTTCACAGTATCTAAGGGGCCTAATGACTCCTTTTTCTGCCAGGTTTGCACTTAGAGCTTTTTATTGCCACTCTTTAGAAAGGTGTTTGAACTGTGGCAGGTAGGACAATCCAAAGACAGGTCTCATTTCAAAGTATTCTGAAAGAAATAGCTAGTAAAGAAGAGCAGTGATTGATGCAATAGAAGACATAAGAGGATTTTCTTTTTTTCCTTTTTTTTTTTTTTTTACCAGCTAGTGAAAAGTCTAGACTCTTTGCTTTAAACTTGAAGTGTTAAAGGGGACTCTTAGATCTGATCATCTCAAAGTCTCTAATCTATGCAAAAAATGGGCATTGATGTAAAAATAGTGCATGTATGAACAACTCAGAAGCATAGCTGGAGTGCAATGTATATTTGTGGGTCTAAATGCTTTGAAAATGCTTGTTCCTGCCTGTGAGACTGGTAGAAGGTGAGAATAGTCAAAGATCCATTCTGTGAGAATTCAGCTTTTTTTTTTTTTTCTTCCTTGCGTACTATTTTTTCCTTCTCTATTAGAAAACTAAAACCAGAGAAGTGGGTGAAAAACATAACATCATTTCCTTGCAAAGTGTATAGCTGTATATCTAAGTGTATAGGTGTATATCAAAGTGTATCCATCTTCCTGAAGTACAACTAAGTTATGTAACTTTTATTTCAAATTGTTTTAACTGTTCAGTGTTAGGAATATTGAAAGGATGCTGTCCACTGTCCTGGTCACAGTTAATTCTGTGTAAGTACATTCTGTCTCATGCAGTTAACTAGATAAGTGCCTTACTTTTATTTTCACACGTGTACCTGATTTAAACATTTCTGTGACCAGAAAATCAGACCTTTTACTGTATAGGTGGGGATTTGACATTTTGATAGAAGAAACGTTTAGTCTTCACCTTCCATTACTTTAAAGCAGAGGTTATTAGAAAAAATAATGTGTCAGTATTCCCCTCAAGAGCTGAAATCAAAGGGGATTTTCTTGGCCAGCACTTCTGAGGTACAATCTCATCATTGTTGTGTTGAAAGGCTAAACATTTTCTCTCAGGCCTTCACAATTGGATTGGGCTGAGGAGACCCGAAACATGCAGTAAAAAGTGGGTTACACAATGACATTCATTCTTTTCAGAGATAACAAAATACAAAGTCAAGTCCTAGTAAATTATTCCTCAAAGCTAGATAGCATGATTGCCCAGCAAGCTGATGCAGGGATTCTGAAAAATACTGACTACATCCCTAGTCATATTAACAATATTAGTCCTGTAAATTTTCAGGTAATTGAAACATTTCATTGCAAGGTATGTCTTTACAGAAAATAATGCATCACAATCCATGGCAGTGTTCCCAAGCAGCCGAAGCCTTCAAAGAATGAATGTTAGTTCATATAGATCCATTGAGATGTAAAGAATTGAAGTACATAATTGCAGTATTTAACTGTACATGATAAAATGTTAGAGCTCTTGCTATTTGGTTTTTTTCAGAACCAAGTCTTTCAGTGTGACAAGAGTATGGCATGAAGTACATAAATGACATACACTCTGCACAATTGTGAATTCTTTGATACTCTATCTCAATCCCAGCAATACTTCCCTGCAGGTAACATTGCACTGTGGATATACTCAGTATGAACCAGGAAACTCAGCAGGACACTATCATGTCACAGCGTAACGCAACAGCTAGAAACATGTAAAAAGAAATATTTGGGTTTTGGTTTTGGTTTGGTTTGGTGGGGTGTTTTTTTTTTTTTTTTCAAAACCATGATCCTAACATAAAAAAGCATACTCAGCATTTTGTTCTTGCTTAAAGTCTAGATATGATTAGTCTGTTTTACTTATATATTGATATCTTTTTATTTCTTTTCTATCTGAAAAATGTATTAAAACCTGTAGTATATAGTTAACTAACTGGACAACTATATGACTATAGTTAACTATTTTTTCTACTTAACTGACTATATACCTACGTATACAGCTATAGGAAGGCATTAATATATGTACATGGAAAGGATTAGAACAAAAAATATTTAATGCACATCTTTTACCACACGATTCAAGGATTTTTAAAAATTACCTTCAAAAAATGGCTTGCTTTGCCATCCTTCTGCATGTGGAAAACATGTAATCAATACCTCCTTTTTAAATAAATATATGTGTTTCTATGTATAATAATAGCATACACATGATTGTGACTTGGATTATTATCTGGGTGATAGTCTTTCAGGTCCTTAACTGATCAGATCCTAGGCCACCTGAATGTACTCTGAAGTGACTGTCCTTTGCTGCCAGTTATAGAATAAATCTAAGGTAGTCGATTTGAAACTGATGGTCTTAAATACTATAAAGCTATACAGGATGAATGCAGTCCTATATGCCCACAGATGCTGTGACTATGACAATGTCCAAGAAACATCTGTGAGTGGACCAGTCCTTTTATTGGGTCATGCTGAACAAACAATTGGAAAGCAAATTTGGGAAATCACCAAAAAAAAATGCTGGTGCACAGTTTAGCCTCAAGTCCATGTAGAATCAGTCCTGAGGAGTCATTACAAAGACATGACATTGCCACAGAGGGATATACAAAAGAAAGCAGAGAAAATTCTGGGATGTGGCTGGTTATACTTGCTCTAAGGCAGGCACTCGTTTCCCCACACTGGAGGAAATTTTAGTATGGCTCCTGTAATTCAGTGGTTTAACTGTAGGCCAGGAGTTCATGTGAGTGTCACAACAGAGTCATAGTTCATAAAAACAGTTGTATTTCCTAGTGTGAAAATAAGGGATTCTGAAGATTTACACTGTGCTCTCTTTAACTATGTTTTAATTGAAAGCACATTTGCTGGGTCACCCGGCGCAAGAACAAACACACCTTCATGGGTTGGTTATTTTCTATAGATAATTCATCCTCATTGGGTTCTAGCTTTTTACATGAATCTTCATTGTCTCCAGTTGTTACACTGGAACTTTAGTAACAGCTGTCACTAGGTAAGTCTGAAAAGGAAACATTTTTTCTCTCTCTCTCTAACTGAACAACAAGCTGCTCAGTAGCTGTAACAGTCAGGTTTTCTCTACAGACTCTCACAGCTATTATAGGAAAGAACACCATTGTATGATAGAACCATTTTTTATTATTTGACATTCAGTGGCTAGTGTTTGCTGGCACCTAAAATCTGCATTTTCTCCTTCCCTTCCCTTCCCTTCCCTTCCCTTCCCTTCCCTTCCCTTCCCTTCCCTTCCCTTCCCTTCCCTTCCCTTCCCTTCCCTTCCCTTCCCTTCCCTTCCCTTCCCTTCCCTTCCCTTCCCTTCCCTTTCCTTCCCTTCCCTTCCCTTCCCTTCCCTTGCAGTTTTATATGGGTCTATTACACTAGAGTGATGTGAAAAGGAATAGTTATAAAGAGACTCATCAGTCAAATTGAAAATCTGATGAGTCAGATCCATCACTGTACAATTAGTAAATCATATATCTGTTGATCTGAATCAGTATAGGCTTGTTGAAGTTTATGGTACTACTCCAATTTGAAGTAGTGCTATACTAATTTATACTATTTTAATTCACACAAGATCTGATAGAGCCTTCTTTCCAGTGATCTCAGGAATGGCTGATATATTACAGCTATTTCCTTTGTAAGCATAAGGTCATTTGAGAGCTCAGATTCTATTACTGTCTTATATGTGTTGGGAAATACTGACTTTTTAACAGCAAATAATCACTTCATGAAATTTAAAAATGGCATTTGTTTTTGGCTAGTTATGCTCCTGTTGCCTAAGGCTAGATCTTGTTCTCATTTCAGTCAAATGGAAACTAGTCAGTTCCATTTTTCAAATTGTCTTGCATTAATACAGCGCTGCAATGTTTGGATTGGGGCTGAACAAAAGAATTATTATTGAAAAAGAAAATGCTATCCTGGTTTTTATTTAAAGAAACACTAATTAAAATAATTTCCCTGGAAGTATTTTAGAAAACTTTAATTCTGTGACAATTTAATTTGTCTTTTCTTCCCTAAAATTACTGTGCGATATCACTCAGACAACTTTTGTTTTGGTGCTATGCCTTCCTTGTTCAAAAGAAAATTTTTCAAGAAATACCGGTTATTATATTTTGTATACTGCATGGGCAGGAGGCTTCTCAAATACACTACCTGCCTACCTTTCCCTCTCCTAAGGAAAGTCTTGTTGCTATCAGCGAAATGCATAAAGGCATTTTTATTAGCATCTGGTAATCACTGTGGCTTGAGGGTATGCGAAGCAAGGATTTTAGGGACATGTTCACCCAACTTCAGCTGTCTGTGATGTAGACATCTATATATGAGGTACTTGTCTAAATTTTGTTAAGAGGCAGTGTTCAGAAACAGGCACTACTAAAGTACTGTTCCTCTGACCTATATTTAATAGCTGCATTAGGGTAAGATGAATGATATGAAGTTCTTGTTCCTCTCCATTGACTATATGGGGAATCTAAATGACAAGCTGAAATGAAGACATTTATGCTCTAGACATCTGTATTTTCTGAAGAATAATCCTACCTTAGATGTTGATATGCTGTATCGCAGGCTGCAGAAAGGGGACCTACTTGTCATTGGGCAAGTCAGTTCATCTTTCTTTTTCAAAGAAGACATAACTATAAAGGACTTCAGAGGGGAACTGACTTGCCAGTGACACCAATACTATGATTACTAATACAACAGACATAGAGAGACAGATCTTGTTTTCTCATGTATTACCCTGTAAACTAGATTACATCTCTTCTCTTCGGGGTGCATCCCTAGAGATTGCCAAAAATGAAGCCTATGAAACAGGTGTATCATTGTTGAGTTACATCACTTGGATGATAGAAGCTGCTTTGGTCCATTTAAGTATATTGCTGTGGTAGCTGATAAATGTTTATTAGTTTGGGAAAGAAACATTCATTTATTATGTGATTGGCCAAACAGAATCTACTTTAAACTTTGAAATATTTTCTTAAATTGGCTGATAATCTACTGCAGATCATAACAGATTCAGATATATCAGTACTGTCCAGAGAGATATAAAACAATTTTTATATCACAAAAACAATTCTGCAGGCCAATTCTTCATCTTCTAACTTCCACCAATGACTTTCGATTATTTCCCTAAAAACAAACAAACAAAAAAGCCAAGGAATTAGCTTAGGCCATATGTCAGTAGCCTGTTACCAGAATGTTTATATAAGCAATTTTCAAGGGTGGAAGAAAATATGCCATTCACTCGCAAAAATGCATTTATTTCAAACTGTGAGGACCTATATCTTATTATAAAACATATGCCATGGGAATTAGAACCCTGACACTTGGAAAAAAGCTACATATCACTTTCAAATGGTTACCAATGGTGTTTGACATCATATTAGGTAAATTCCTATGTCTTGTTTTAAGAAGAATTATTTGGGTGTTAAATAAATGAGAACTTACCTAAATAAATTTTACTGATTATATTACATTCTGTGACCATTCATTAAAAGTGGGGCCTATAATCCATAAGAAATTCACAATCATATTTGCCCACTCATATTTGCAGGTATAATTAATACAATGATTTACTTAGTTTAGATAGGTGTGGGTGCAAAAGGTACTACACATCTAGGAAATCCCGGCACATATGGGAACACTACTGATACTCATCTAATTATGTTGCACAAGTTATTGCATGAAAAAAAAATCATCTTTACTCTAGAAGAAACAGATTCTTATTGCTAAAGGGTTCCTGAAAAGAGCAAAGAGCTGACAGCTGTTGTAACCGGTCGTGAAAATACAAATTATGTAAGTGCTTAGAAGCTTTCAGGTGTCCCCCGCTTCCGAATAAAAAAATGTAGGTTATGTCATCTTGTCAGTGGAATTTAAAAGTTTAATTTTGTTTCATGTGTTAGTTTTTATAAATACTTTTCAAAATATACACGTATATTGAAATAAGGAGTTTTAGAGGAGGACATATCCATAGTTTTCCCCTGAAGACTTCTACATAGCCATCTGAGTTCAACTGAATATGTTCTAAGAATGGGTAAACTGGGGCATGGAGAAGTTAAATGGTTTAATCAAAATGACAGTAGCAACAAGTCAATGATGAATTAGAAATAAATGCTGTTGTATGTCTCAGTTTCCTTCATTCACTATTAGAATACTCTGCCAAAAAAAAAAAAAATTATAGATAACTGAACTACACTAAATTGTTTCAAACCTCAGAAACCAATTGGGTTCAAGCTCCGGGTGAAAGTTCAGGTTTTATTTTATTTGAACCTATTCACCCATTCTTAATTGAAAAGTCGGTTGATAAAACTTCTAATTTGAAATGTGCATAAACTGTAAAGTAGTAAGATTGAGGTATATATTCTGTAGTTCCTGCCAAAAAAAGTCTCACATATGGCTTGGGCTAATGGACAATAAATTTATTACTGGAAGAAATTACGAATGTTGCTGAACACTGTTACAACATAGAGATGAATCAAAATATAACAGAAATTCGGATAATAGAACATTTCATCTGATATTTCACAATAGTTATCTTGTCGGAGGAAACTGTGAAGCTTGATTGAACAAAAGATAAAGTTAATACTACCTAATAAGAACAGACCATTATAGATCAGTGAAACTGCAAAACAGAATTATATGACAAGGGGCAAGCCACATTATCTAAATTAACATTTTTCCAGCATGAACAAGAAGGGCCACTGTAGGAAAACGAGAGCTAAATAGTGTGGCCTGCATTTAGTCAACCTGAAGTAATTATTAATTTATGGTTGTCTGTGATTTTAATGAAAATGAAAGCTGAGAGGAAAGAATTGAGAGAGATAATGTGCCGTGAAATTGAGTTTCATTTATTTGGGGGCCACCTTTTCTCTTTTCTTTTCTTTCTTTTTTCTCTTCTCATTTTTGTTATTGTTAAAGGAAAAGACATTAATGCAAAATGTCCACATTAAAATTTCACCAAAGTTATGTAACTTCATACATACTTTCATTGCTTTAACAATGGACTATTAAAAATGGCCAGAGACTGAACTCACTGGCTGGTCCAGTTGCTAGCTGGTATGAACAAAGATGGCTTCTTTTTAACCTTTTTTCAGAGTTACCACTTTTCAAAGACAGTATTGTGCAATAGCAGTTTTGGGTCATCAGCCAGGCTTAACCAATAATCTTTACATCTTTTGGAAATACTCTATCATCAGCAGTCCCTTGTGGGATTCTGGAACCCAAAAATATGGACAAAGCCATAGGTGAGGAGCATAGATAGCCGAACTACAGCACCTGGCTTTTAGTTTAAATTGTTTGTCGTGTTCTCCTTCCCAAAGAAACTGCTGTATATCAATCAACAGGTGCTGTCTTGATATGTAAAAAAGCCTAAAAAGCCTAAAAAGAAGGTAAATCACATTTGTAATTTTAAAATGGATTAAGTTTTGGTTAAGGCAAAGTTTGAGAGGCACAAGGAATAATAATTTTAAAAGCACATGACCCACTTCATTATTTGGGGGATTTTATAGACACCAGCCTCACAACACCCACAGTCTCCATTAAAATTCACCAGCAATACAGAAGTCTTTGGTCATTCTGGAATGTGATGTGACTTTCTCAACAAGTGGACTTTGCTTTCTAGAGCAGTGTTAGAACAGCTATGGGTTTTGTGCTTTACCGTCCGTGTGTTCAGAAATTATTTTCAATATATTCTGAGGGCCAGAATCTTGCCTGCTATTAACTTCTAATAACATTTAAGACACTCTGTGGTATATGAGTGTCGTGGTTTAACCCCAGCCAGCAACTAAGCACCACGCAGCCGCTCACTCACTTCACCCTCACCCAGTGGGATGGGGGAGAGAATCAGGAAGAAAAAAGGTAAAACTCGTGGATTGAGATAAGAACAGTTTAATAGGACAGAAAGGAAGAAACTAAAAATAATAATAACAATAACAAAATGACAATAATAATAAAAGGATTGGAATATACAAAACAAATGATGTGCAATGCAATTGCTCACCACTCGCCAACCAATGCCCAGTTAGTTCCTGAGCAGCGATCCCCCCCCAGGCCAACTCCCCCCAGTTTATATACTGGGCATGATGTCACATGTTATGGAATACCCCTTTGGCCAGTTGGGGTCAGCTGCCCTGGCTGTGTCCCCTCCCAACTTCTTGTGCCCCCCAGCCTTCTTGCTGGCTGGGCTTGAGAAGCTGAAAAATCCTTGACTTGGTAGAAACACTGCTTAGCAACAACTGAAAACATCAGTGTGTTATCAACATTCTTCTCATACTGAACCCAAAACATAACACTATACCAGGTACTAGAAAGAAAATTAGCTCTATCCCAGCCAAAACCAGGACAATGAGACATATATCCTAGGCTGGCAGATATGATGCAGTACCTATGGGAGATCTGTGTCCATCTGAAATGGCAGCTGAAGTCCAGAATATCCCAGGCTATCTCAAAAGGCACTAAACATCTGTGTATGAGCAACTGATTCATGTCCTGTTGACCATACTGATTAGATTTCCATTGACTGTAACAGAAGTCCCAAATCCTCTTGATTGCCTAAAAGCTTTATAGGCTTCTAAAGAAAAGGCCTACATGACAGAGAATCCTGTATTTAGGTATTAAACTTGACCTTAAAGGCTACCTCTACATGCAGGAAACCTGAATTCTACCCTTAATCAAAAAAAAAACCTTTTTCTTATACAATGTTTTGGCAGGATCTCTCCCCTCCAGTGACTCTGGAAAGAGAAAATCGTATATGTTCTGGTTTGGGGACCAGCAAAGTACACATAAGGTAACAATGGGCTTTTTGAGGGGAGAGGAAAAAAAAAAAAAGAAAGAAAGAAAAAAGCAAACATACTGATTAGATTTACAAACTGAAAATGTAGTAATGACTGTTTTAAGATGTCTTCGTACATTCACTCCAAATCACACCAAAGTATAACGTTAGCTATCTGAGGTCACACATTTAGAAACATATGCTGGCTGATTCAGTAATGGGACACAGGACAAGGAAACCTGATGTGATCAAAGCTGACATTTAATAGGAGAGACCATATATTTACTTACATCCTGATTATCTGCAGTTATTACTGATTAATCAATTGACCCAAGACTGAGGTTGAAATAGTGGAATGATGTGCTGTGAGAGAGATTATCCTCCATAACATACTGCACAGTTCTGAATCAATCTATAAGTTTTGAATCAATAATGACCAGGACAAACAATTCATTTCTCAGTATATTCTACCAAAATTTGATTGTTTAATGTGTAACTTTTTCTTGTGGAAATGGAAATTAATTCATGCAGAGGGATAACATTTGAAGGTGATGTTTTCTTTCTCTGCTAGGTGTCCAATATGTAATTCCTGGGTTCACATACAGATGAAGTGGGGAAGAAAATGAAAGAAAGGTAGAAAAAAGTCAGAGTGATTGAAAAATAATTGTCGAAGAGTAAAAATTTGGATTATATTTTGTTATAATTTCACATGATATTCCTGAGCTTACCAAAAGATTTCATAGTAACAGGTTAACTTAAAATAACTTTGGAAAATATTAGGAAGTAATTTTATCATCATATTCTGGGAATATTTTCTTCCCTTCTTGATTGTTTTTAAGTTTGTTACTATTTTCATGATACTGCGGTAGCCTTTTACCAGCTATATTACTCTGTATTCATGATCTAGGCCAGCAAACATAGTCATTGTGATTATATTCTCCTGCTGGCTCCTTCTTTTTTAACACAGAGGTGTTTAAGAAGCTAGCTATTTTGTTGTCCAAATTACTGTATTCTGAGCCCTGATTCAAATCCCACCAATCTTAATATTTTCTGTCTTTATTGGACTTGGAATACAGTATTTGAAACTTGAGTTCTAAACTCATTCTGAAGTCATGGTGTTCTCCTTTCTTCTACTCGCTTCTTTGCTTAAAGGTCAGAAGCAGATCTCTTCTGTCTTAGTTTTTGACCTATAAAAGGATAATAATTATACTTCCCTTTTCCAAGATCTCGTCTTGCCTACTTAGACTACAACTTATTTGTAGCAATGGCTGCCACATGGTATGCATTTGCAAAGCATCTCTCTTCAAATCTGCTGGAGTTTCTCAGTGCAATTGGCGGGGGGGGGGGGGGGGGGGAGAAAAAGAGAAAAGAAAAAAGAAAAAGATTGTAAGCATTCTACTGAAGAGTTTCAAGCTATCAAAGCTTTTAGTACAAAACCTGAAATTTAGCAATCTTGCTCAAATTTTCAAATATGAAGTCTTATTGTTGGTAACAGAAATCTAAACGAAGTTAACCATTTGAAATTAACTTCAAATTTTGTTTATAGATTCATTAGAACACAATAAAACAGAAAAGAAACAACTAAAATAAAATCTATTAACCTAAAAACAGCTGTGCCACAAAATTCTTAGAAAAAATTTATAGAGGCACATAAGAATTTTCAGCTTCCTATTAATTCTTGCAGGGAATATTTTCTATCTTTGGGAAAAAAATGGCAGGGTATTGCTATTTCTTCTTAGTAAATCTTCACAGTTTGTTGACTCCAAAGAGGTATCATTTCCACATTACATCAGGCTACAATCTTCCCACATAGGTAAAACTGGATCTCTAGTCCTTAAAACTAACTTGTGTTTCATAGTTAAAATATTGCCATTTCACAGTTAGATTTATTTGAGAGAAACATTAGTGTGAAAGAAATGTAGTCCACCTGCTTATTTCCTTCTTTACGTAACAAGCAGTCCTGCTATGTCTAAGTTCCTTATACAGTCAGTGAAGAGACAGAGGCGATGGTTGTAGTTAACATTAGCAAGTAATCCGGCTCAACAAGGGTGGATCAGTAGATCAAAGCAATTAGTGCTGAAGCTCCTGCATTTACACAAATCTCAGAGTTCATACTTCAGAGTATGGTTTGAAGCTGTCTCCATGAATGCAGTTTGAACCCAAAGAACCAATCTCTGATTTGAACCTTCATGTTTCTATTATGGACACTGAGGAGAGTACCTTTGGTGTACATCAGAAGCACAGTTTCCACTTTGACTTTCTTCACAAGGAGTATAACTGCACCCATTTAATCCAAAATCACACCTTGAACCAAACCAATGTGCAGCAATTGGGGACAATCAGGGCATTCACTTATTCACAGCTGAAGTAGTGTTTTGTACCAAATTGTGAATGTAGATGTAGCTAAGGCTTCCAGAGGGACATCCTCTATATCTTAGTTTAAATGTCTGATTTAAGCAGATAGAATTGCCCCCACAGGCCTTTGTTTCCTTCCTATGACTACTAGTAACTTTTAGGTGTTTAGTTTAATGGCACTGCTTCCTAGGCACCAAAAATTTTGATAGTAGTTAGGTACCTCACTGAATCAGATTGAATCTTAGCTGTATCTTTTGCAAAATATTGTTTAAATAGAAGTCAAGGATAAGGATACCATACTTAATTCAGTTTTCACTTCAAACACTTCTTTTGCCATCAGGAGCATAAAATAAAATGTTACTATGGTTGGGAATATCCATACTGAAAAACTAGCAACACAAACTATTGCATTGCTTGAAATCAGAGATGGACAGTGTTGTGGTTTAACCCCAGCCAGCAACTAAGCACCACGCAGCTGCTCACTCACTTCACCCCATCCAGTGGGATGGGGGAGAGAATCAGGAAGAAAAAAGGTAAACCTCATGGGTTGAGATAAGAACAGTTTAATAGGACAGAAAGGAAGAAACTAAAAATAATAATAACAGTAATAAAATTACAATAATACTAATAAAAGGATTGGAATATACAAAACAAGTGATGTGCAATGCAATTGCTCACCACTCGCCAACCGATGCCCAGTGAGTTCCTGAGCAGCGATCCCCCCCCAGGCCAACGCCCCCTAGTTTATATACTGGGCATGACGTCACATGTTATGGAATACCCCTTTGGCCAGTTTGGGTCAGCTGCCCTGGCTGTGTCCCCTCCCAACTTCTTGTGCCCCCCAGCCTTCTTGCTGGCTGGGCTTGAGAAGCTGAAAAATCCTTGACTTGGTAGAAACACTACTTAGCAACAACTGAAAACATCAGTGTGTTATCAACATTCTTCTCATACTGAATCCAAGACATAACACTATACCAGGTACTAGAAAGAAAATTAACTCTATCCAGCTGAAACCAGGACAGACAGACAGTCCATGGCTGATTCATAGAACGATAGCCTGTGGCTTCTCTGTGATAATCTGGCATTGTCTCATTTTCGAGGGTAAGAACATACCCAAGGTCCTTTGCTATTGCTTGCCTTTGATGTTGTGAAGATAAGCACTGATTAATAAAGGGGTAATATTAACAATATTTTCACTAAAACCTAAAAAGTTTTCTGCAGTGAGATAACCACTGAAATTGATAAACATGATAGAAATACTTGGGTTAGGTTACAACATTGCCTGAAAACCTCTCATTTGGATATACTGCATTTGTTTAATTAACAGAGTCACTAGCTTTCCGAGTAAAAAGAAAGTAAAAATCTCATACACATTATTCTCCTTTACTTTCTCATTAGCTGCAGCACTTCCTGACAAATATTGACCTGTAATTCTTTCCCTCTGCCAAAGAATTAAATAAAATATGAACTGCACACAATATATGCCATCTGTCTAATTCTACAAGGTGTTTAGTATGTTGACTCCTATTGACATTACTGCAAGCCCAAACTGCCCACAAACAAGGAATGTTTCATACTTCACACAAGTCTGCAAACTTTGCTTGTTTCTATATTGTCTAGTGCAAGTAAATTTAATTTTTCTAATAAGATTTTTATACTAAATTTGTTATTTGTCTCTATCCTGCCAAACTAGCTCACTCTCAGTCTGTTTCCTCTAATCTGTTAAAAAAATGCTCAATTACTGATCTTCTATTTTTTCACATACTTGTATTCTATTTTTTTCAGCTTTCTAAGTAATGCAGACTCTTTTTCAAGTAAACTGTATCACAACTTATTTAATATAAATTCAGTTCACTTCTGGTAGAGATGTTGGGTTGAATTTTCCTTGATATGATAGAATGTTACCAGAAGATAATGTCTGTTTGTCTGTTTGTTTATGTTATAGTGTAAGGTACCCCTAGGCTTTAAAACTCACTTTTTTTCTTTCATGGTTTTTTTCTAAAGTCTTTCTTCATTTATAGATACTCATTCTTATTCATGCTTCTTGATTTCCACTTGTCTTCATACATATTCCAGTATATCTTTAATTAATTCGTCAATAATAGAATTCAGCTCACTCATATCAGTTACATGACATTGTTTATTTTTTTAATTTCTGAACTTCCTTTAGTCAGCTGATCTGTTTGAAGTATTCCACTAAAGCACCATGTATCAATATGCCATATTTACCCTTTTCACACTAGTTTAAGTAATGTATACAGCACATGTCGACAAAATATATAAATTAGTTCCTTCCCTTAACAGTCATATAATACGGCTCTTTTACTATTTCTAATTTTCTTTGAAATCTTGTGGATCTCTCTTCTCTCCTCTGGAGTTCCGTTCTTCTCCTCCTTTCAATTCCGCCTTTATGTGTGCAGCTTCAGATTAAGACATCTAAATATAGATGTCTGTATGTCAATATCTAGATGTCAGCTGTGCGTCTAAGTTTCCTATGCAGTCGAGATATATTCAATACAGTAAATGGAGCCTAAAGAGTTTCCCCTCAGGTGGACGCTAGAAGCTGGTCGACTGAAATGCTTTCTAGGCTCGACTGGCTGGCTTGCTAAGGTCTTCATTTCTCTGTACCTGAATTTTTAGCATCTGCCTCACATAGAGATACATAAATTCAGGTGTCTTAGCATGGAGCTGTATTGCAGTTTATAGCCTCAGTTCAGTTCCCCCACCAAGGCCGTTTGAGAAGCCCTCAGGTAACCTACTCGGCCTCCAGCTGCTTCTGTAGAGGGGTTCAATCCTGTGTCATATCTCATAGCTCCATGGAGTTAACTTAGATGTCTTAAGTCATTTTAATTGGCAGTAGCTACCTATTTTGGAGCAACTGAGTTGGACCCTTTGTCTCCTTTGTAAAAGACTAAAATCCACAGCTATCAAGCTCCTAAGCACTCACCTTTATTCTCAAGATGAGTCCTCTGTATGACTCTTCCCATTACTACCTTCTTTACTTTACCAAGCTCAGACAGGAATGGAGATGCATATTTATGTATCACATATCTTTCTTATATCTTAGCTTTCCAGTTTTCTTCATATGCATGTGTGGAAAGAGAAGGCTCTGTAGGCACCATACTGATCAGGAAGACAGTACTGACACTAGCTGGGATTTTGTAACTCCCCAAATCTAGTGATCTGGTTCCAGAAGTCTCTGGGCAGATGCACAAGAGTTATTGTCTGCCTCTGAATTCGAGAATGTCATTTTCTCTGTTGAAAAATTCTATGTTCAGCAAGCAATTCAGGTTTCCAGAATCACACCATATTCTGAGGGTCTTAACACAAGAATGTATACAGCAAAATGAGATTAAAAAAATAATCTCTACTCTTGTGGTAAGGAAGTTTCCGTTTTTAAGTTATTTTCTGTGCTATTTCAGTACTACATATATGCTTGAATCAGATGAGCTAGAAATAATGACAAACAATAGCACACATGCAAAATTCAGGTGTCGATGATCAAAACCATGATTCTAAAAATCATTCATTTGGGATGAAAAGTTCAGCCTTTCTCTGGAGTTGTCTAAACTCCTTAGAGTTGCACCTCATTATGTTCTGGAATTGCTTTGCTCTTGTCAGAACCTGGTAATCTCAAACAGAATTTTAATAGAGACAGAAATTAACTATCCTCCTATTCCTGTTCTCTAAACAGGGTTACTCCGGTGGATGGTCTCAGAACACAGCAAACATAATGACAGATCTGGTCTCCACCTCCAAGAACAAATTGTAACTGTCGTTATATTTTTGTAAAGAAATATTAGTATGGACTGCAGCTAATAAAAGATATAAGTGTTTAAAATTCAGACTATTAAAACCTAAATTTTAAATTTTCAATCTCTAAAGTAGAATTTGAAATCAGAGAGATGCCTACATAGTGAATGGGTCATCCCAATGTTTTTATAAGAAAATTCTTCAAATAGATACTATGGTGTAACCTAGAGGATACATGCACTTTTCTCTCCATCTGTAAGGGAGTGCTGCCAGGTAGGGGGAGTGTGGGGATGGGTTAAGTTTTCTGAAAGTAGTGACTGTGATATAATAGTGTGCAATACTGTGTGAGGAAAATAGCATGCAGCATAAAGGTGGAGAACATGGGTTAATACCATTTGATGCACATGCTTGGGGTGCACTCTGTGGTGCACAAGTCTTTCAAGGTAGTACAGAGTGGAAAATGTCGCCAACATACAGGTTGATATGTACCCCATGTAACTGCAAAATCCCTTTCATATTCCATTGAGAAAAGCCCCCCCCTCCCATACACCCTTTTTGTTATAATCTAAGAAACATTCCTCAGTGTATTTCTCTTTAGCTTGATGGATGTCACTGATGCTGTATTTATACTCAATAGTTAGCTGTAGATGGACTATACTCTCTTTTCTCAGGATCATTTCAGGACCTTTTCAAAAGTCTGCATTGTATGTGTATTTTAATTTGATATGCTGTGTTCTCAGAGCACTTTTGTGAAAGCAAGTAATGAGCCATCAAATCAAATAAGGTTCATTTTCAGTGTTCTGTGTGTTAGCATGGTTACAGTAATATGAGTTGATGTCCTATGCTGAAATCTCTAAAATCCATACTTCAAAATGGTGGGAATCAAGATTGTGTTCTTCAATCCATACCAATCCATACATAGAACATGATTCTGCTTCTAAGCCTAAAATACTTCTTTTTTCTATATCTTGACTGATATTTGGAAGTTATTCAGACAGAAGACTCAGTTTTTTAAACTGATTAGCTAACATGCTCTCTCTCATCCCCTTCTTACACTTCTTCTGTTTGAAATATTTATAAAGTAATTGACAAGCTCTCCTAATTATTTTATTTTGTTAAGAGTTCTGTGTCTGAAATAAGGCAGACATTCACAAATACTTACTAAATTGCTAGCAAGAGGAAGGAAACTTCTTGTGGTTAATATGTCCAATTTCCTGACTTGAATATTATGTATAGCAAACCACTATCAAGAGTTTTATTTAAGAACTCCATTTAGCAAATATTTTCACACCACAAAAATAAGATAAAAGCACCACTGAGAACAAGTTGTAGACAGAGGAAGAAAGTAAAATTGAGCTATTGTTCAGGAATTATTAGTGGAAATGAAAATCCTTATATCCTACACAAAGCTTAACCAAGAACTGAAGAAGTGGTGGACTAAGAGATAGTAAATGCTTCCTAATATGTCTCTGTATGTGGCTCATTTCATCAAAAGACCCAGATTATCTTGGCCTACAAAGTGGTTAATATGGCACCAGAGCACTTTATCTAGCACTCTAAAATGGAGTGGAATGCCTGAATTCCATACAGCAGCTTATCACTCTGTGTGGTTGTCCAGCCTCGACTAATTTCTGCATCCGATTCTGATACACACGTATATGAACAACAGGAAGTTCTCTGATCACTATGAATCCATCTAGATTCCTACACTGAACTCGCCAGTGTTGGGTTCAGGCTCCTAATGATGAAAGCACATACATTAACCAATTTCTTCTCCAGAACCAATTTTCCTGGTCTTGTGAAACAGTGAATAAAATACACTGAAATAAATTACGTATTTATTTCAGTGGGTAAACAATGTCAGATGCTTTCTTCCTCTTAATGGGTGCCAGAATTTTTATTTTCATTCTTAGAAAATAATATTTCTACATCATCTTTATTAGGAAGAAGTTGACAATCCTGCTTACTTAAATTCACCTCTTCATTGTAGATTAATTTAGTGAATACAAATACAAATTAATATAAATTTGCCAGCAACCTGCCACTGAAATATATATTTAAGCATTTTTCTCAGGAAACACACTTAACAACAACTTAATTTTGTAGCATTACCACAGCTTTTGAGAAGATATAAACACATAAAGGTTCTGTTGTTTCTATAATTTATGGAAAATAATTCAATTCTGGGAACTGTAGTGCCAAGAGTGTCCATAGACCAAGGTAATTAGGAGTTCATAGACACGTGGTAAGTTGCTTTTCACAAAACATTTCCTTTAACTCCTGGCACATGTGTCTTATTTAGAAATTCTGTTACTACTGACGAATGATGAATGACTACTACTGCTACTTCTGACAAATCATTGGTGTCTGTGATACCACAATTTTTTCATTTTCTGGATAGAGCAGACAAAGTCTTCTAAAATGTGTGATAAAAAACAGACCACTGGTCTTTGGAGGATTTCCCTTGTTTTCTTTAATTTAGCAGTTATTTTCTAACTTTTAGAAAGTGCATTTACCTTTCTTCTGGACAAACCTGTTAAGAACTGTACAGGGTCTGTTTAGGTGATTAAAAGTCATTTTCAATGAATTGGGGAAAAATTACCATAACTATGTGACTACTTGAAACTGAGCCCAAGCTGTAATGTAAAATCAGTCCTCAAAGATCATGTAACTTCCTTTCAAAAAAAACAAGAGAAGGGGTCTAATTCTGTCCTCCTCTATGTCACATGAATTTCCCATCACCCTCAATGCCTTTACTCAAGGAAGGTGAAACTGAAATTTTATTATCTATTTCCTCTTTTGAATCCCTCAATACTTTAATTCACATCTCATGTCTGCTCTATGTCAAGATTTCTTCTCTGTCTCGGTAATCTGCAAGGGAAAATAACACATGAGAAATACAGTTAAACTATATACTTGTTTATCTATTACAGATCCAAAAACATTAACAATTGACTGGAAGAATAACAGTATAATCTTAGAGAGTTTTGCTTTCATTTATTTTTTTCAAAACACTTTTGTAGCATTGTCATTATAAACCATCTATTGTCTCAACCTTTGCACTGGTCCTTGCAGACATCAAGTCTGTTTCTTCCTTGCCATTTAAAATAAAATATACTATACTAACACTCTGATAGACAGTCTTTGCACAGCTAGAAATGACTGCACCAGGTACAGAAATAAAGAGCTAAGAATGCTACGTTTTTTAATGCTACACTCCTCCAGACTTTATAGACATCTTTCTTCATTGCTTAGCACTAAGTATAGTCTTTCACACCCATTTAAGGTACCCTTTCCTCCCCTTCCCCAAAATAACTCATTAACAAAATAAAATGACGGTATATTTCCCTTGGGCCCAATCACAAAGTGCAGAGAAAAACTAAGGCTTAAATTGCTAATATGAAAGGTGCAATGAACAGACTATTCCTAAACTCTCTTACAGCAGGCTTTTGTTTTCTGTTCATCCCTGTGTTTACAGGAGAGACGTGCTTTCATTCTTCCAATAGAAAAAAGAGTAAAATATTGACATCTGCATATGTTTTTCCTATATTTTACATTTTTAAGAGATCAGACCTTTTTGTTTGTTTGTTTAGATGTAGAAGTGGGGGGATTTGGGATGGAGTTGTCTAGCTGTATACCAGAAACTTCATGTCAGTGCTTTTCTACTAACTAATTATCTGGGTTTCAGCTCGCATAGAGTTAATTTTCTTTCTAGTAGCTGGTATAGTGTTATGTTTTGGGTTCAGTATGAGAAGAATGCTGATAACACACTGATGTTTTCAGTTGTTGCTAAGTAGTGTTCAGACTAAGTCAAGGATTTTTCAGCTTCTCAAGCCCAGCCAGCAAGAAGGCTGGAGGGGCACAAGAAGTTGGGAGGGGACACAGCCAGGGCAGATGACCCCAACTGGCCAAAGGGGTATTCCGCACCATGTGACGTCATGCCCAGTATATAAACTAGGGGGCGTTGGCCTGGGGGGGGATCGCTGCTCAGGAACTAACTGGGCATCGGTTGGCGAGTGGTGAGCAATTGCATTGCACATCACTTGTTTTGTATATTCCAATCCTTTTATTAGTATTATTGTAATTTTATTACTGTTATTATTATTTTTAGTTTCTTCCTTTCTGTCCTATTAAACTGTTCTTATCTCAACCCACGAGTTTTACGGGTTTTTTTCCCTATTCTCTTCCCTATCCTACTGGGTCAGGGGAAGTGAGTGAGCAGCTGCGTGGTGCTTAGCTGCTGGCTGGGGTTAAACCACAACACTAATGAATTTTATTTATGTAGAAAATTTCAACCAGCCCATTCAACACACTAAGACTTTCCAATAGTAATGAACATGTTTGTTTATGCATTTATTTCTACTGAAAATACCCTGAAACAACTTCCTTAAATGAATATTATCTTATGATGCACATTTACATGTGTGCTAAATTACCAAAATCTCAAAGGAATCCCAAAGGATAATCTGAAAGATGTTCAGTGATGGATTATTTCTGACAGTAGTTAGCAAAAATGTCACAAATCACATTTATAATGGGAACATGCTATGTAATGGGAAAGTTACCTATGGCAATACAATATCAGGCATCACGATATGTATCTAATATTGTAAAAGACTTGAGCAGATTTTGCCACTACAGCAGTTTAGCACCTCATCAATATTTTCAACATCAGATAATTGGGATTCTTCCAAACACCGAATTGTATAACTGAAAAATCCAATACAGGGAATCTGACTTAAACGTATTGCCGGATTATACAGATGAAGCTACAGCACTTTTGTAGCACCTGAAATATAGCATCACTGAAGTGAAAGGCATAATATACACTTGGTTTTTGACTGGTTTAAATCATTTATAGAATGAAATACACTCTTCTGTGTTACATATCTGGACTAGTTTTAACCTGACCCATCATTAGGAATAAGTAGTGTCCAAATACTTAGGTTGGACACTAAGTTATGATTCTACACTTAAGTGTGTCTGAGTGATGGGATCCTCTGTTCAGTTAGAGAAACAATTGTATTTGGACTGACCAAATCCGTTTGGTACGTTTCACTGCTAGAAGGGCAAGAATCTATTGAAGTCATTAGAGATGCTTAGGATTTAGGTTAAGTGTGACGTGGCTGCTCTGCTAGCTCTCTGAATTTGAAAGAGGTTGAAAAGTATATAATGAATACCCCAAAATGATGCTGAGAGAACACTGATAGGAATCTAGATTAGTTTCTTGTGTTCTTTCTGCTAGCTAGGAGAAAAGAATTTGTGTACGATATCTTAAATGGGTATTCATGTCTTATCTCTCAAATATTCTGCATAAGGGGATGTAAACAGATCTTCGGTCTATGTACTTAGTTTGCCAGGTATGAGCCTGCTGTAGTCTCAAAGACTTACAGCCATATTAGCACAGAACAGATTATAATATACATTACTAAGATGGCAAGGGAGGCAAAATAAACATGCAGTGGACCATATCCATATGTTAGCTATAGGTACTTTTATCAGCACCGCTATGTATCCTTCATACTCAGTTCCTTTCTAGGTATGGGTGATGTTTTACTGTGTTTCTAAATTATGTTGTTGTTTACACAGGAATGTATCAATAATAATATTCCATGCCACAGGAGTCACACATCAGGGTTTTTCTAGGAATTACTTGTCAGAGAATATAAGAATCTGTGTAATCTTACAGGAGTGAGAATAGTTTAGAGTGTTACATTAGGCACATGAGACTAAGGGTGAAAAGATATTTAGACATTTAGACAAGATATTTAGGTTTGCTAATAGCCTTTTTTGTTAGTTTCTTCTGTAAATATCTGTTCACACCTTCAAATACCTGAACATTCTTGAATGTCTGACCCAAGATCTTCAGAAATTAAGTTCAATAATAGCAATAATGTTCTGTTGTTCATGGCAGATGAAAAACTGTAGCCATACTAAAAGATATTTTTTCTTGAAACTAAGATTTCTGATCAGTTTTTTATAATTGTCAATCCTTTCCTTATTCTTTTGCAAACAAAGTTTCTTTAAATGATTTAAGTAGCGGCACTATGATAATGTCCTGCAAAATATTAGTCAGGAAAGGGTATATTTCTTGAAGAATTAAAGAGATAGAGAAGATATGACAAAAGCTTATGGCTGGATTTTTAAGGACTTCTTGCTTTCTAAATTGCCAGGTCATACCTGAAAATGTTGTGTTAGCATAGCATCTGCTGAGATCTCTCTTTAAATATTTAAAATACATTTTTGTATGTATTCTTTCCTTTCTTTACAGTCACATATCACCTCATTCTTGATAAACATTAATCAGTCTATTCAGGCTTAAAAGTAATTTCTTTTGAAGTTCTGAATGCTGGTCTGAAGGAAAGTACTATAGTTTCCCTTTATGTATATGAACAATGGTGAAGTGAGATATCCACTGCAGATAAAAATAGTCCATTAATAACAGTAATACAGAGCACTTATAAGAGACTTACTATCTGCAAAGCAATTTACAAAAAATAACCAATTAATCTTCTCTAGTTACTCAGTGTAATCCATTCATTACCTAATGGATCCCAAATCTTTAATGCAATAGCAAAGTTTCTACCAATATACCTGAGGCTACCATTTGCAGCTGGAACTCGCATTTTACTGACAGTTATGGCAGCTGAGCAGAAATGTGTTAGGACAATTGCTTGGAGCTAGACTGTGTAAAGCTTTACTCTCAGTGATTTCAACCCCTAGAGCAACAGGTACCTGATCCTGACTGACAATAGCTCTTATCATAACAACTAAATTAATAATAAGGAAAGGAAAGGGAATCTCCAAACTGAAAATTTGGTGTACTTCAGGAAAAAAAACAAAAATGAAGTTAAAACATGTAATTATTCTATACTTCTAAAAACCCCTATAAAATGGTATCCAGGATACCTATCCCTTACAAATCAGTACCAGAAGTTTTTTGAAAAACACCTGTGGAATCCTGATTAGAGATGCTATTGCCATGTTCCCATAATTCCATGGCTTTTTTCACATTATTATGTGACCTGAACATAAACGTACAGGTTTATGATGAACTTACTCTAAAGCAAGCCAAGGATAAATAGCATTATAAATGCTAATCTTGGTAACTTCTGTGGCCTTTACAACATTCTTCTGTTCTTTGGACATGCAAGTGTTTTCCAGCATTGTGTTCTGAACAGGAGTTAAGGAATATGGAGTGATGTTTCCACTTCCTAACTTTAGCCCTCTGAGTTGGGAAGACTGTTTCTCAATGATCCCTGTTTAGTCTTGGAGTAAAATAGATGACTATCTATCCAGGATTCAGTTGCCCAAAGAGAGGTACCTAAAGTCCATTGTGATGCCATCTATTCCATCTGTCCGAGGTCAAAGGTACGGTATAGGACGTGCGGGACATCTGCTGCACCTTCCTTGTGCAGCCAATGGGGCCCAGATGACATACCTCTTCAGCCTTTAAAATGGCATTTTGTATTGTTTAGGGAAACAAATGATTTATATGCTGTGCTTCCTGACAACATTTGGTGAACCTCTTATGCACCAAAGAGACAGAGGAATGCCCCCTTGGGTGCACAAGTGTGCACAGCCATGAAACTCTGAGTTTCATAATTTTTTTTTTTTTTTTCCCCAGAAAAAGCATCTGATCCCCTTATTATACACTGGTCACAGCTGTATATGCAATATCTTCATTTTCATTTTAAAAATTATTTGTCTAACATCTGGCCCACAACTTTACCTGTGCAATCTTTTTTTATTACCGCTAATTGTTTTTTGCGATCTGACAAGTAAGTATAATTCTATTCATTTTCCTAGTTGTGGGAATGTGTATTATCTCATGATATTAAGTCCCCACATGCAGCAAACTCATCTATTATTCTCTTACACAATTCTTTGCAATGATTTCAGCTACCCCATCCCTCTTGTCAATGCATTCCCTCAGTGCTGCAAGAAAAAAACATCCAACTCAAAGGCTACCTCATTGTCCTGCAAAGTTATTCCTTTAGCTGAAGCTTTATATAGGAAGAGGGCAATGTATTCCTCAGCTACATTCTTTAGTTTGTGCTCATTATCACTTGGAGTCAGCCTTGGTATCTCAGAATACTCAGCATTCTTTGTCCAGATCAACAAACCATTTAAAACTGAGCAGCTAGCAGCTGAAAGGCCATGTCTCATTGTATGCAGCAGTTTAGGCCTGAGAGAGAAGAAAAAATTCTCAGACGTTGTGTTCCACACTTCTATTAACTTGGGTCCCCCAGCGAAAAAAATTGCAACTTCTCATAACTGGTTGTCACGAATACATTGTCTGACTTCCAAAAGACATAATCTAAAATGCAATTCAGATTCGCTATATGATCTAGGGATGAAAAACGCTGAAGTTAAGGGTTATTTAGGTGTCACTAAGGATCTTGTTATCAAAAGAAGGTAATAAGTATTTTCACTATTTGTAGTAACATAAAGTAAATATTAAGAAAAAAATACACAAAATCCCTATACACCTTATGGACTTTTCATTGAATCTGTCACCTACTCTGTTGACAGATTATTTCACCTTTATCAGATTATATTGGACAAATGCATCTTGTTGCAATCTATTCAATGTTTTTTTCCTGTGTCATTTTGATAAGAGTTTCTAACAAACTTACTATCAGTTGCTTTTACTTAGGAGATTTTAAAAATTAAAAAAACTGTAAGAAAGTTGGTTGATATTTGATATTTAGCTGTTGCTGAGAAGCAAGATTCATACCCATTTCATTCTGTGTATGCGTTTTAAAATAGATTCCCACTGAAAAAAAAGAAATTTAATACCATGCAGTACAATAATAGAATTAGTCCTGGTAGCAGGGATAAGGCCCCTAAACCCGCCCCTTAAATCTGCATGGCTTACTCATGTAACAAATATTTCTGACTGGTTAATTTTGTAGCCTTGAGTAAACAATTCATCCATGCTGAATTTAATTTATATACATCTTTTGAAGTTTGTAATAGAAATTATATCTTTAAAGAAAATTGAGGAGTGTTCTGTTCAATATGAAATTCAGGCTTAGATCAGTATAGTCTGCCGTTTCCATTTTCAGTTACTGTTGCATTGCACCCCTCCTCTCCTCATAACATATCTCTCACTTTCCTTTGAATGGTACACACACAGATTTTCCCAAACTCACTGGAAGAGTGTTACAGAATGTCAGTGTATTCTATATATTTATAAGGTTATAGAAATAACTCTGAAAAATAGAACATTTAGTATAGAATTATAGCCATTGAATAGGTTTACAAAACCAGCTTTCACAACTCTATACCTAGCTCACATTCCTTGTGAAACACCACAGAGCTTTTCCAAGAGGCACCAATAACATGTGGCGTTCAATTCAGTTACCTACACTAAGACAACTTATAGCATCTGAAATACTCCAGGTATTGAAGACATGCATGTAAGATGGCAGGTAAAATACAAGACCTATAGGAGATCTATGCCCTTTGAAGCAGTGACTGGAATACAGGAGAAATAGGGTAAGGTGCCCCAAAAGGCATTTGTAGATGCCTGTGTTGGGTGTCTGAATTGTGCGTAGATCTCCATTAACCAGCAGACATTAAAGATACTCAGATATTTCAATCTCAAACCATTTTCCAACTTTAGCATTTACTTTCATGAGATGATACAGAGGTACTAGAGAGAAATTTGTTCCCCACTCTGCTGGGATAAAGTTCTACATGAACCAACTACAAGCTCTTTTTATTTAGAGATGAATAAGGGGCCAAAGCTATCTAGCCCAAGGACAGATTTTTTTTTTCTCTCTCTCTTCCCATGCATTCTGGTCATATATATCACAAGGATGGTGTATAACCTGCTTTACAAGCCCTTCGTGTTATATAAAAGAAATGCATTTGGTAGTTTCTAAGACTAAGCTGCTTACACTTTTGCACACTCAAACCCTTTGCTTTGGCCAACAAAATAAGGTTGATCAGGCCAATATTATGCCTCCCTTTGTTCACTCTAAGATGCTGTTAGGCCTTTTAATCGTTATGTTGCTCTTGGTTCCTGCTTTGTCATCTGCTGTGTTCCTATACCATCATTTGTACCCTTGAGGGCTTATTGATTTATGTACTCATATAATTAGAATATAGTTTACAGTCCACAGGTTAACCTTTACTCTTTTATATAGTCTGTATGAACAGAATTAGAAACTGGGCTGACTGTATATGATCCTGGTTATTATTCAACATGATGACACTTTCAGTGAAAGTGTAATTTATAAATGTAATTTTGTCTGTATATTCCATTTAATTATTTCTAAATTTGTATGCCTAAAAAGACTTTAGCTTCTGTTTTTATGGCTATTCTAAAAAAAAAAAAAAAAAAAGTCATTTGCTGTTCTCACACCCATCTGAATCCAATGTAACTGAATTTGTAACTAGCAAATATATATGTCTACAACTGACTGTCATGTTAACCTCTTGGATTTCAGAGCCTCATATTTATAACAATCCTGTGTGGTAATATTGTTTTACTTAGTGAAATAATTTCTACTACTTTCTCTTTCCCTCCCCTCCCCTTCTTCCCCTCCTTTCTCCTCCTTCTCTTTTTTCTTTTCTTTCTTCCAGGGAGTTTTGTCACTTGCTTTTTCCATGTCATCCAACCTAATATTTTCTCTTTGTTTCTAATCCCTCACATCAAATTCTAAATTCAAGAACATTTACAGATCATTCATGCAGGTTTCAGACTACTGGAGTTCCTCAGGCAACATCACATAGGACAGAGGATCATTTTGAAAGAAAACTTGAGATACTGTGATTAAGCCAAAGCACATGACCTTCAAGTTGGAAAGCTAGCACTGCATAATGAAAGCGTGCCTACCCAGAACACATACAAAACCAACTTGTAAGATTCCTCATTTTTCCCGGGACTACAGGTTCATTTGTTCTGTCATCCTCTGTAAGACAAAGAATATGAATATTCCCAGAATAAAATGGTGGGCAACTTTCACAAGACAGAACACCTTCAGTAATGTTGATGCCATATTTTGCAAAGCTCAACTACTGCATTTTGAGCAGCTCTTACTTAAAATAAAGTTCATGTCACCAGGGGCATTCTTCAACTAGTTTCAATTTCAAGTTCCCAGCAGTGTTCTCTCATTTTACAGCTTCTCAAATATAAACGTATTAACCACTTTATGGTTGCTGGGAGTTTGACTCGCAGCTTAAGATACATTTTCAGCTGGAAGTTTAATAGATTTTCAGGTCTCTAAAAATATTTCTGACACTTATATACAATGGATGAGAATGGCTTTAACGACACCTGTAGGAATTTGTAACTTAGGATTCCACAGAGCTCAGTCACTGAAACAATAAAGTGTTTTCAAAAGCTGTAAAAAAACCCCACAGTTTCAGTCATTCGAGAGCCTTATCAAAATAATATTAATGAAGAATACTCTGAGAGCATTTTATGATGATATCACCTGTTATGTTCACTTAACATTTCTGCTAACTAACAGAAAAACGAGGTTTCTTACTCTAGTGTATTTTGCATGAGTTTAATACTTTAATGAGGCTGCTAAACCTTTCTATCAAGACAGTGGAAATATTTCTTAGTGCATCAAAATTATTCAGATGCATCTTCAAAAAGATGAAGAATTTTAAAAATTGAATTAAAAAAAGGATACGAAACCCCCTTCAACTTGGTTGAAACCATCCTTGAAAGTACCACAATATTTGGGGGTTTGTTTCTTTATTTACATATTAATATTTTCAAGATTTTCTTTCAGTGTTGCTGTATCTAGTCAGCTATTGAGGCCAAAACAGTCTTCCCATTCAAGTCAAAGACAGAATCTCTTTGCTAATTTGGAAATAAGATATGTGAGATCTCTGATCCATTTAAGATAACTGGAGCTTTTCCAGTTAAAGCCATATTCAAATTATACTCTGAAATTAAATACAAATCCTCTAAAATGCTTTAATATAGTAGTAGAGTCAGTAAAAATCTTAATAAAATACATAGAGTAAGTGAACCAGGGAACCACTGTGCCCCTAGCTTGTGTTTTGACTGTGTAGCAACTGTTGTTCAGAGATGGATCTCACAATTGTGAGAGATTGCATACATTGAGAGAATAACACACCATGTGAGCTAAAGATGTAACGTGATAAGATTAGTTGGTGTTCACCAATGTGGCAATCTATTTTTAATGGAACACCTCGATTAGGAAATGCAATTTGCTTGGGTTTATGTACTTCTTGAGAGAATATGGCTGTCTTACCTGAAAGATAGAATTGTTTTTGTTACTCTCTGTTTCATGCCTGATATAATTTTCAAGCAGAAGAGGAATAGGGCTAAAACATATTAAGTATTTTTATGTTAAAAGTGCACGCTTAGAGACACATTTTTCAGTTCTTAATACAGTATAAATAAAACGTTTAGTGCACATAACAATAATGAACACCTATGTGCACTAACTCACATAATTAACTCCAGCATTTCAATGCTTCTCATGTATTTGTATGTATCTCTGTGTGTAGTATATAACTGTATATATGCATAAGTATAGTATATGTATATATTGTAGTCATATGCAGGAAAATCATCAGATCATATTCTCTCAAAGAATTATTTTGATGATAAGCATGGAAATACATATTGTTACCTGTAGTCACTTCTCCACAAACAAAAAAAAATGATGCAGAAGGCAAATTCTGCAATTTTATATAACAATATTGTAATGAGCTATCACCTTTTATGTATCTGCTACTGAAAATGGCATAGATTAGTGAAAGAAGATCATCAAAACAATGATGCTTTGAGAAGAAGCTGTTCTACAAGATTTCACTGAGAATCTTCTGGAATTCTGTTGCACAGGAAAAAATTGCATTGCCTAAGGTTGGGGAGATTTCAAAATTGTGTGCATTGCACTGTAGTTAGAAAAAAAGTGTAATGTGATATAAAATACCTGTTTATATGTATATTACAAATCTGAAATGAATGTTATTAATTTTCAGCTCTGTTGCCTGTAGAAAGTGTCCCTTACACCTATTTAAAACTGAAGTACACAATTATTAACAAAAATAGTCTACAGTCATAATGCAACACAAAACTGATTTGTGTGCAAAAAGAGAGCTGTTTTTCCTCAAAAGTACATTCTTAAATAAGAGAGAGTTGGAAATAAAAGGCAAACTGCACCTTGAAGTAAAAGAACAGGAGCAGATGTCCTTTAGCTGTGTGTTTTATTGATTTATAAACACTCACTCAGGCTACCTCATCTCTGCAGAGTAATTTAGATATGGGAAAATATCTGTGAAATATATTGATTGCATTATTGATTGAAAAGCCAATTGCTGTTGCACTCCTGTTTTACCATTTAAGTCCTGACACATTTTGACATATGAGCCAGCTGCGACTACTGCCTCGATACTGCAATGAGATAATGTGAAAGCTGTCATAACCACTTCTGTGTCAGCCGCAAGAATTTACAGTGTACTAGTGCTGCTATTTAGCTTGTTCCTTAACCACCTGAATAATTAGGGTTTGTTAAAGCTTTTGCTGTTGCACATTTGGTTTATATATGTGCTGTTTTTATGTTTCCTTTCACACTGGATTGATACATCATGAACAAAAGAAATGTAGAAACCAGGCTGTTATTATTCAAAGCTTATCCACGTGGGGATGATTGTTTCTACTCAAATATTTTTCTCCTCTCCATGAGGAATTTGGATTTTAGAACATTTCGCAGGGGAATTCTCACTTGTTTCCAGATCAGTTTACACTCAGCAGCAATAAATCAAGGGAGGACAGGAAAAAATCCTCCGCAGCTTATTAACAACTCTGTCATTTATTTTGAAATTTTAAACTGTGGAAAATACAATGAAAGCAAAAACATATAGCAACTTATTTAGTATTTTTCATATTACAAAAGTACTGTTATATTTATTTATCCACCTGTGGTTGAAATGAAAATGGATAAACATACTAAAAAGATTTTTTGAGCCCTGATACATAATAGCAAATAAAAGCCTCCTGATAAAATGCATCCTTGAAGAACAAAAGAAAAATTTCCTTTACCAGCTCCACATTTTAGCATGGCACAGAGTGAACTATACAGTTTACTCACCTTCATTCCTACTCTTATTAGTGAAATGATAAGGCATCTTCATAGCAACTTTAACTCATTTCTTTGACAAAATAGTCAATATAGACTTTTCTTTTTTCCTAAGGAGGCTGATTATACAGTTCATTCATACCATCTCTTGTTCATTTTTAGCTATATATTTCATGATCTTTTGACCAGATTCAGCCCTTCAAGTGTAATCCATGTGGGACTTCTCCCGTGCCCTGACAGAATGGCATTGATTTAGATGGATTCTGTACATGCTCTAGGTCGTACCTGGGTAGATCTCACAGCAGGACTGGATTCTATACTCCATATTTTTCATCACAATACTTGTATTTCTCCCCAGGGTACCAGATGAACTATAAGCAGTCTCTAGAGCTCCTATTTGGAGGGACTTCTGCACTCTCCTTTTTGTATGAAGTGCCTTTTTTGTATCTTAAAATGAGCTATGGCCAAAGGTATTATTCCATTCTTTCTCTTCTCTAAATTAAATGTGCAACACACACTACCTTTGTTTGTTTCATTTGAATAATCAGGTGAAAATTACTTACAGTACCAGAATTGTATTGATTAGTTAGCAGGTGGCAATGGCACATATGATGAATCTGGGAAGCAAGTTTCTTGTGCTTTCACTTGAAATTAGCATTGGTCATTGGATTATGTATGTGATGGGTAGCCATGTATTTTATACTGCAGAGCACGCACATGGAAAAATTCTTTTATAAAGCAATGCAAACTTAAACAATACTCAGAAGTAGTGTTTGAATTTCTTCCTGGGTCAAATAGCAACACAAAGATTTTCAGTCATTGCAATTTGACATTATTGTTCAAAATACAATTCCAGCTTAGAATTTTATTTGGCAAAAAAGTTAGGAAAACTACAAAATATTTTGGGTTTCTCTGTGGTTTTCAACATTAAGTAAAGCAGTAACTCCATATAAAGGAAGAGTTATGAATGTTCTCTACTAAATTCACTGTTTTGGACTTTTTATTTTAGGTATTTGAGGTTTGGCGTTAAAACACCCACCCTGCCACCCACTTGCTCCCCTTTAACATGTGATGGGGAGAAAATGGAAGGAAGGCCAGAAGACTCATGCATCAAGATAATAACTATTTAATAGGAAAAGCAAAAGCTGCATGCACAAGCAAAGGAAAAAGATTAATTCATTCACCACATCCTATTGGCAGGCAGATGTCCAGCAACTTCCTGGGAAGCAGGGCCTCAGTATACATTGCCTGGGAAAACAAATACCAGCACCATGAACATTTCCCCTTCGTCCTCCTTTCCTTGAGATTTTATTGCTGAGCATGACATCATATGGTATGGAATATCTCTTTGGTCAGTTTGGGTGAGCTGTCCCAGCTGTGTCTCCTAACTTCTTGCCCATCCCCAGCCTACTCACTTTTGGATGGTTGTTGTGATAGAGAGGAGGTCTTCATGCTGTGCAAGTACTGTTCAGCAATAGCCAAAACACTGGTGTGTTACCAGCACTGTTTTAGGCACAAATGCAAAGCACACCACAATCCTGGCTGCTATGAAGAAAGTTAACTCCATCCCAGCCAGACTCTGTACATGCAATAAGAGTCTTTCTCATGTGCCAGCTGATAAGACATACTAGGATTTCCCTCCCAGTGCAATAATGAAAAGGGAAGCAAGGTACAGCATCTATAAGATGAATTTCTGAGATCACAGTAGTTTAGTTGTCACGTATAAGACAGGAAGCCTTGGAGGAAGTTTTACTGGAAGCAATGGGTGCTGTAGGGCTGTTTGGAGCTGAATGGATACTGGGATCCCAAATGCTGCCAGCTTAGGGAAGGGGATGAGTCATTGTAAATGATAATAGCTGATACAGATCAGAAAAGACAATATTGCGTGTCATTGCAGCTTTCTGCTCAAAAGGCCCTTCTGAGAGTATCCTCGTGCTTCAAGCAGTATTAGTTTTCTTTCCACTGTTAATGTGGGAATTTCTTCATGAAAGGCACCTCCAGAAAGCAAATCAGATCTTATGTGGACTGAGCCTTCTTTCTAGAGGTTGCTTTTCCACTTTCCATTTCTCCTTTTAGCAATAGAAACAGCCTAGTATAGCATTTTTCCTATGTTCGGCACCTATTTTAGGTGGCAGGAATTCAGACCCACATGTCCACAACTGCTAGATCCTTTTCTCATTGGGAATTCGATGTAGAACACTGAGAATAAGAAAAGTCTCTTGACAAGCTGAATTCATGTATGAACAAGGAGTCAATTGTACTTCAGAGGTGTATTTCTAAGCCACACTACCTCTTGGGATGACGCAGCCTACACACTATTTCTTGCTGAAGGCTGTGCCTAGCGGCACAATCAAGTCCTGAGGGACGGAATATAATCTAAATTACAACAATCATATTGTGGTCTGATTCCCAAAACCTTTACACCAGCTTTGCAGCTTTCAGTGGATTATATTAGAAAAAATATGAATCTTCTAAATAAAAATCTTTTATTTGAGTAACAATGAAGATACGTTACTTCTTGCCACTGCAGAATTATTTGCTGAGAAATAATGGATGTATGACATTTCTTTGAAATATATATATTTTTTAAAGCCTGGAATGTTTTAAAAAATGCCTATTCTTTCATGCAAGAACTTCATTCTACTTCCAGATGAGCTAAGCAGGCAGATTCAGGATGTCCAGGAATATACACATTCATAGCCCTGTAACAAATAATATAGGGTACTAAAATTATTGAGAATACATATGCAGAAACAATATAGGCAGATAATGCCAATTTATTCAGGAATCTTAAAGAATAGTACTGTAGGATGAAATACTGGTTCCTACATCACTTTGGGGGTTTGTACACAGACTAACACAGATGTACAGGCTTGTATGAATATGGAACCATCCTGAAGGTATACTAATACTTTTCATTTCTGATAAAGAATAAGATTTCCTTATAGGTAGCCATAAAGAGGTAAGCATTCTTACTTTTCACAGCTTAAATTGCACAGGTATGTTTTGCTATGTCCTTTTTTTTCAAATACAAAGTAGTTTCTTCTTTGCTTTAGGAGAACAACTTAAAAGGGGAAAGAACACAGTGATATCCTTCACCAAAGAATAACCATGTTGTTTGGAAAAACTTGTAATAGCCAGAGGAGGTGGAAGACCACAGATAGGAAAAAAATTTATTGCAAAAGTTGCAGTCTCTCAATTTCTCTCTATCGTGTTGGAATTGGAAAACATCCATTCTTTATAAATATATTTCAAAAATTATTACAATAGAACCTCAACTATTAGGATTGAAATAGTCTGTGCAGAAAAGTAATGAAGGCCCAACATCCTCAGCTGTTTAAAATCAGATTGACCAAGAATACTCAAAGCTAATACATGAAAATAAATTTTTCTATCTGGTCTGTATGCTCTAAGTCTTTTGTTGTCTCCTATAGATGAAGGACTGGCAAATTCCTTCAGTGTTAATGTTAAACAAAAACTCATTCCTTTTTATTATTATAGGAAGTAACAAACTACTAGATGTCACACTGTTTTTGAGGGAAGAGATTATTTTACTTTATTTTGCATTCCGCAAATAAATATTTCACACAATCATTTCATAAATATCAGTGTACTTGCTGCTTGTTCACTCACATTTGTATCCTTCTCCTTATTATGGTATTTTTCTGGTCATATTTAATTTTGGATTGAAATAATTGGAGAGGTTTTAATTTAGCTGCACTGAACCTTGAAGCTGGAGTCACATTGAGCTTTGTATTCTGACTTTATTAGGAAACTGAAATTTTTTAAAGGTCTGTACATTAGATCCCTTCTTTGGGAGTGTCTCTACCTGCAAAAAAATAAGTAAACCAAAGACAACACAGCAGTATAAAGCTGCATTTTCAACAGAGGGCATGCTTTCCTTCAGAAGTACTGAACTCAACTGAGCATGAAATGAAGAGCAGTTTTTGTGAAAGTTTGACTGAATTTAAAAATTAGTTAACCTTGGCTCTCTTGGTGTCCCTTTAGTCTCCTCCCTTGAAGATCCTATTTTATTCCCCTGAATGGACATGAAATGCTACATTTGCACTTCACCATTTGTACTAAATGTGCTAAATATTAAAAGATCATTTGATCACCATTCTCGCATGGAGACATTAGTGAATGAAGAGATCTTTACTTTAAAAACAAACAAACAAACAAAAAAACCCAAAATGAAACAACAAAAAAAACAAACCCCCAAAAACCAAACTCCAGTGGCAGAAATTGGAGTTGGACACACTGTCTGTGTTGTACAAGTAAATATTTTAGAACGCGAACCAGTGGAACACTTTCAAATAGGTTGTAGGGTACTCTTCATCACTGGTGTTCTTTAGAAC
Organism: Aquila chrysaetos chrysaetos; assembly: GCF_900496995.4. Taxonomy (NCBI): domain Eukaryota; kingdom Metazoa; phylum Chordata; class Aves; order Accipitriformes; family Accipitridae; genus Aquila; species Aquila chrysaetos. The sequence goes on along the minus strand of NC_044017.1, from coordinate 19,372,563 downwards.
AGAAGTGTGTATTTGGGGAAGGGGGTGGGTGTTTGGGGGGGGGGGGGAGTTGTCTTGTTTTGTTCTTCAAAAAGACATATTCTAGCTCAGAAACAAGTTTATGAGATTGAGCCAACAATCACCTGTGGAAATTCTATTATCTGAATTAAGCAGAAGGTTAGTCTAGGTGGCCAGGAGAAGTCTATTATAACTTTATATTCTTTGACAAAGCGATTATTTAAATTTGATGGAGAAAACAATCCAAAAATTGTCACTAACTTCCTACTTGGCTACACTTTAGTAAATTACAGAAATGTCCAACAACCTTCCTGAAAGCCAGAAGACATATGTTGTTTAATCCCAACATTTTACATATTATTACCTAGATCAAATACCTTTAACTCACAAGGAAGGATTACCTTTATCTAAAAGTGCATGTTGTGTAAGAATGCTTACACTAACAGTCCTACCTTGATTATATGAATAATGTAACATCTTCCAATATCTGTTAAATACTGACAATCCTCACAATTTCTTATGTAAAGCACAGCACAACTCTACTTCACACTAGTGAAATGGGAAGTATATGCACTTCCAGAGAAAAATCATGTTGAAAAAAAGTGTTTTCAAGCTCAAAATATAACATTTAGTAAAGCAATGTGATAAATTTAAAAAAATTAATTATTATTCCAAATACAAGGCATTCCTTTCATTCATTTCAGTTGCTACTTTGTTTTTTTCACTCAAATTGCGTATTACCTATGGTTTAGCTGTCACCCTATATTTGCTGCGAGCCAAATCAATAATTGAGTACAGCACATTTTCAAGGCAAGAAATCTTATTCAGTAGCAGTGTTGCTTCCCCACCAATCCCCTGAGAATGGCAAGATCCTTTGAGTGGCATACCCCAAAATCACATCCAATGGTCTGGGAGGTAATAAGAAACTTTAATGATATGATGCTTCTCATGTAGTAGTGGAGCAAGTATCTAAATAAAATTAAAGGTTAAATAACTGGGGTCATGAATAACTATTTAAATGCAGAAAATGTGGAGATACAATTTTAATAAACACTACAGAGTCTATATTGCTTTTTATTTTTTCCCAGCAATTACTTTTCTATGACAGTTAAATGTACGTTCCAGAGGCTAAGGGAGGCTTGAATATGCCATTGATGAAAGTATTGAGTTTAAGGTATGTATTGTTCTGTGTTTACAATGAAAACACACTTCCATATTAAAGGAATCACATAGAGATAGAAAAAAGAAACACATTACATATGTGATTTTTTTTTCATCCTATAAAAAGGATTCATTTCAAAACAGAGTATGTTAGTGAACAATTGAAAGCCACCAATGCAATACCAAGTTTTAATTTGTACATCATGTAATGGACTCCTAATTACACATATACCCAATGTGTTTTTGTTATGAAAATGCAATACATATTAATTCATTAGATGTATTCGTCTGTATATGAGTAAGTTTATTGCCACTTGTAATCCAACCTTCCAAAGAAAATTCTTCCAAATGCTTTCTGTTACTTTCGAAGGTTAACACTGTCAAATTCTGCAATTGGTAAGTCATGAAAGACTTGTTTTCATCCAATTTACTCAAATAACATTCAAAGATTGATTTACTAGGATACACAGTTATTCCTAATAGGAACAAAAAACTGATCTGATGAGATTTTTTTCTCCAAAAAAAGTCCTATGGAGTTGATATAAATATGTATTATTGAAATACATTTGGCGCTCACTTACATTTCTATTTACAGAGTTATGTGCAGGTAAATACTTGTCCATATAAATTTAATTACAGCGTTTGCATTATATAATATCATTCCTTGTATGCTTAAACTCAGCAAATGGTATCTAGGTTACAATGAAAGCACTAGGAACAATATTACAGAAACTGCAAGAAATAGCTTTTCTGAAGTCTTTCCAACTGAGTTTTATTCTCCTGTGACAGTCAATATAAGAAAATGGCCTTTGTTGGCCATTTGCCTTGCTTTTACAGAATCAAATATTTTAATGCTGGGTTGATGAAAATTTTAAAAGGTTTTGTGTTTGTCAAAAATTAATTAAAAGTAACACAAGAAATATAACCAAAAGTCACAAATAATCATCTGAACTATCTATAGAACAGATGCTGCGTTCAAAACTAAAAATTATAGTCTTATAATTGAAAACCTTCATTTAGAAGAAGGATTAACAGTTTGTTTCACCACCCTCCTAATAAGGAACTAAAACCAGAATAACCAAAATCTCTTGTTTTTATGACTCTTACTTACATTTTATGCTTGAAATAATCCTTTTTATCCTAGTATTTTGCTAGGACCCCTTTTTGCTTCTTTTCCATTTTTTTTCCCAATTGAGTTCATTTTCCTGATCCTCCCTTTCATGGAACAGATTTCAAATCAAGATGTTTTCTTCTGCCTATTCCTCTCTGGTCCTTATTATATCATCATACTTACTTTTTCAGCAGTTTTTCATCTGGCTCCAAGGTGGTGTATCCTTCAAATTTCCCCTAAATTCATAATAAATGAATATTAAGTACAATGGCTATGATAAACACTCACTCAAGTCTCCTTCATGCTGTACCTGCACTTTGGAAGAAGATTTCTCTTCCATTATTTCAAATATCTTCATTCTCCTCCTTCAAAATATTTTTTCTTCTTTTTTTTTTTTGGGGGGGGGAGCAGATTCCTATTGCACAGATTCCCTGTTTGATCTAAGTTAGTTCTTTCATAATTCTTCTTAATCAATCCCCAAGCAGAAAATGTCACCAAGTTATCCTTGTTTCAGTGACTACCCTCCCCTTCCCAACGTTGAGCTTACTAATGTCTGCTTATTTATTCAGTTTGGGCTTTGCATATGTAATACAGAGGAGAAATTTTACAGATATTGGTCATCTCAATGCATTTAAACTACATAGCAATGCTACTCAAATATACATACTAGTCTATTCAGAAGTAGGATCATAGGATCTGTCCATGCAGAGAACTTTGTTCCATAGGAAACTGCATAAATTCACAGCACACAAATTATTCAGCAGTAACTTTCACAATAACACTTTTAATCTCGTAAATTAAATAATTCTCTCCCATAAAGTCACCCATAACTCACAGGGGGTATATCCACACAAGGAGCAAGCATAGAGTACCCAGTTCCCTGCAAATTCACATCCTCGTTTACATCACACTAATCTCCTTTTGTGGACAAGCCCTTAGAAAGTTTTTTGGGTCTCAGATAGTACCATGTAAATTCAGAGCTCTACATAAATGCTAAAGAAGAAATAATGAAAAGGCAATTCAAACTATTTCCAGATTCAGCAACGACCTGTAAAATGTTGAAAATTAATAGAGAAGAATTTTTTGTGGCAATATTATGAAGAAGCAACTATAATAACTTTGGACAATGAGAATGTAAATGTTTGAACTTAATCTTTTCATTTGAAAACACATTCCTCAAACAGTAGTATGACTTGAAAGTGAAGCAGACTTGACCGACTTCCACAGAAGATCGTTTTTTTAGTGACAATGACAGGTAATTTAACTAGGGAATTCAATATATCCTAAAGGACATTAATTGCTGAACATTGCATGCAACAATTATGAGCTGTGCAGAAAGTAACTGTTAGTGGTAATTATTAGAGAAATTTATTTTCCTAAATTGAAATGGGGAAATTTGTGTATTTAAGTACACAGATATTTTATTAAACACATGGGTGAATATGTTTTGTATTTTCAAACCCATTTTCCTCCTCGTTTTTGGCTTTTCCTTTTCATTTGAAAAATAAGATGATTGACCTTTAGTGCTATCTTTTAAGGTAATCTTTGCTCAACTTACGAGGTACACTTCATAAACTTCACATAAACATTATGTAAGGAAGCTTAATGAAGAAGGAGGGAATATAAGGAAGAATAATATGCAGTTTAATAAATCATGCATCCTTGTGCTATTTAAATGTTTCTTCAAGGTTGATTGAAACTTTAACCTCAGTCTCAATAAAGAAGAAAAGCTTCAAATTTGCCAGACCTTGAATTTTTACAACAGTACGTTGAATTATGCAGTGATCAGTCAATTATTCATCTCTCCCAGATCGAGATGGCTGTGCTTTGAAAAGCATGCAAAAATGGGGCTACAGAATGTGATGCTGTGTCAACACATTTCACTCAGGATTGCTTACAAGACAAATTTTTGTTTCAACATTGATTCTAGTTTTCTTGATGTTTGCTTCTAATAAGGTACCTGTTACAAATCAATTTCAGTTTGCATGCTTTAGTTTCTGATTCAGGATGATACACTGCTGAAATGACATTACTTTGTTTTTCATAGATTTCTACAACTATTTCAGTAATAGAGAACTATGTACTGAGGGAATCTTAGCACAGACCTCTTTGGAACAGAGTTGTTTACAGCTGGTGGAAAAAGCAACTTACCAAGAACTTTCTCAAAACCAGAGAATAGAACAATACGGAAAAAAACCAGGAAATTGTAAATTGTCCTGGTTTCAGCTGGGATAGAGTTAATTGTCTTCCTAGTGGCTGGTACGGTGCTATGTTTTGAGTTCAGTATGTGAAGAACGTTGATAACACACTGATGTTTTCAGTTGTTGCTAACTAGTGTTTAGTCTAAAGTCAAGGATTTTTCAGCTTCTCAAGCCCAGCCAGCGAGAAGGCTGGAGGGGCACAAGAAGTTGGGAGGGGACACAGCCAGGTCACCTGACCCAAACTGGCCAACGGGGTATTCCATACCATGTGATGTCACATCTAGTATAGGAACTGGGGGAGTGGGGGCGGGGGGAATCGCTGCTCCAGGACTAACTGGGTGTTGATCGGCGGGTGGTGAGCAATTGCACTGTGCATTATTTGTACATTCCAATCCTTTTATTATTGCTGTTGTCATTTTATTAGTGTTATCATTTTCATTATTAGCTGCTGCTTTTCTGTTCTGTTAAACTGTTCTTATCTCAACCCACGAGTTTTACTTCTTTTCCTGATTTTCACCCCCATCCCACTGGGCGGGGGGGGGGAGTGAGTGAGTGGCTGCGTGGTGTTTCGTTGCTGGCTGGGGTTAAACCACGACAAAATGAACCTCAATTTTCAGTCTACAGAGAGGTACATCAGTTTAACAAATAAAAAATAACGTGAAAAGTGGAGGAAAATATAAAATAGAAAAAAATAACAAGCGAGTACTTTATTGATTTGCAACATGAATGCTAATAATTCCTGACTAGGAGCAGTGGTATTTTATACAGCTCTGAAGGTGTCCATGCAAGTTAGAAAACAATGTGTCTTATCAGCTAGTAGCTGATGAAATTATTTATGTGCAGAAGACTATTTTTTTCTTTTTGCAGGATTAATGTAACTAAATTCTCTATTAGTATACCATATCTGGAATTTACTGAAATGAAATATTTGATTGTGCTAGTACTCCTAGTCCAAAAGTGACCAGTCGTGATTTAAGCAAATCCCACTTACTTACCTCACACCACAGAGCACTAGGGCCATAATGAGTAGTACTTTCCAGCTAAGGTAGGGAGAACTTCCTAAACTTCCTCAACTATCTGCTTAATAACGTATTATTAACTTACAAGCTTTAGTGCTCATTTGATTATACCCTTAGTCTGCTTTGAAAATTCAACCATTATGTCTTGAACAAATGGTGATATTAATTCTACGTCACAACGCACTTTCTAGATTCTATGCCTTTCTTTCACCAGGAGGTAGATCATGAATGCACTTTTTAAGAGTGATGAAATGAAAACACTTGTATTGCAAAAGGTTAACATTCAATATTTAAATGGATTCTTGTTGATGAAAATGTACATTGGCTGTTATTAAACTTGATTTCATCCAGTAGAATTCAGATTTTCAGTCCCTTCGTCTATCTTTTATTGATCATTAACAGTATTTCGGGAATGTAAAAACCACAGGATTTCAGTTCAGACTCTCTTTGAGTGTGTAACATTACAGATACTTTCCTGAATATTGATAAAGTTCAGTTGAAGTAGTAGGGGTAATTAGGCACGTAACAGGTGTGTTACAATTTAAGTGTATGCTCTTATCTTTGTACCAAAAAGTTAATGCTAAAATATCCTCAAAAGGTCGGAGGGTTTCTTGGAAATTTGACTGGATCAAGTTTCTGGGGGCTTATACCTCAGCCAGTATTAGGTATCCAAAATATCTGGTTTGATTCCTTTGCTCCTTCTGTAGTAAACAGTGAAAGTGTCCTTTAGTGCAAATGTTTCTGCTCTAAACTGTCGATTGAAGGGACCCATCTCTTCCATCAGTAATAGCTGGCCAGTTAAGTTGGTTGGTCAGTTAGCATGCACCCTCTGTAATTTCTAGGAAACAAAAAGGAAGACAAAATATACAATATTCAAGATAGTATTCAAATAAGACAAATAGACCAAATAAGTAAAAATCTGTATTTTTATTTTGAGTGATAAGAGGAATCATTAACTAAAACTTTTTTTTTTTAATTAAAACATAATTAACTTGCCTACAGGCAGGACTCTAGTGTGAGGTAAAATACCCTTGGGTTTTCTTTTCCTGGCCTCCAGCTGCCACTGCAGAAGGGCACAGGTCTCCTGTGGTTTCCCTGTTGAATCTGCCAACCCTGTGCTGAGATCTCAGAAACCTTTGGACATCCAGAATGACATTAGATGCCTCTGTTCAGCCAAGTGTTTTTATAAAAAATCTATGGACTCCACTGTACGTAAGAGATCCAGCCATGAGAAAAAGCATTCCTTTAAAACATGAAAGGCATAACCATTACACTACCCTGACCAGAGTCTAATTTTCAGAATTGCGAAGAGAGGGATGAACACTTCCTTTGCTTTTACATTTGCTTTAGGCTTAGTTACAAAAAAAAATATTATTTCAGCTGTATCATAACGAGCAACAATTCTAATATTTTCTTACCTGAGAAATTAGTAAGTAAAGTTGCGTTGTCTGCAGTGAAGGGGTAAGAGTCAGTAGACAAGGCTTTTCTTCCTGACTCTCCTTTTGACATCCTCTGAAATTTTGACCTTCTCTAGCGGTGAGAAGAAAATACCTTACTACTCCTCATGCATAAGAATAATCAAATACCTTGAGATGAATTTACATAGACTTGAATTGCAGGACCAGATATTACACTTAGCATTACACCCAAGATCGTCAGGGCACTGCTGGTGTCGGGAGCTGGGGGTTTCCCCATGGGGTCCGTCAGGGCAGGGCCTGCCACCCCGGGCCCATCCCACCCCCAGGCAGGAGCAGGGCAGCCGGGGGGCACCAGGGCAGCCCCAGCCCCGGGCATCGGGCACCTCCACGGGGATGGGGACGGGGCTGTGTTGAGGCTGGGCTGGGACGTGAGTCCCGGGTAGGCCCAGCTCAGCGGGGCCCATGGCCAGGGAGGGCAGAGTGGGAGACAGGCCGCGCTGTGGCATCACGGGAGCGGACAACCCTGGGGGGCCGAAATGGGGTCCTGGGCCATGGAGGGGCTGGGCAGGCACAGCCAGGGCTGGTAGTGCCCTCAAGGCTCTGACAGTTCTTCTGACGATTGCTGGAATCAGTACATAATCTTCCTACCTCCTGATGTAGCGAGGGTATTGCCTCATTTTAGGACAGTGATTTAACTTTCTGTTTGAAGCTTCTTAATACTGTTGTAGCTGTGTGAATTCTTAGCAGATGATGAGCATGGAAGACAGTCTCTTCCGAATTATTATTTCCCAGCTAACTCTTTTCTTGTTTACTTGCATTTTTATATGTTATTAGTATTACTATTTTTATCATTTCATTGTTGTTATTGCTGCCAGCTTAATTACTTTCAGAGGCCCCACAAGTCCCAGGGTGCTAGGGACTGTCCACCAAAAGAGCTTTTACCGCCTCTGTGTGCTTGCAGAAAAAAAAGAGGCCATAGCATGGATACAGATGGAGAAATACTGGGAAATACAAGCCAATGTTCAGTAAGTATCTCAGACCATCACTGGCCTACACGTTTTCAAGCTTTTGGCAGGTGTTACAGAAAAGAAAAATGTCCAGAAGCAATTTGAAAGAGAACCATAAATAGAGTCTGCAGATGTTCATGGCAAGCTCATTCCAGTTGTGAGAGATGGATGGGAGAAAATACAGAAGCATTTGTACAAAAATTTTCAAAAGTGATCAATAGGCAACGGGTTGCTCAGAGGAAGGTGCAGACTTTCTGCTTTAGACATATTGACCTAGACTTACACCTGAAGAGGCTTTAGTTTGGACAGAAGGCATGGGATTTGTCCATTTTATTTTGGGCATTGACAGTTATAGTTACTGTACAGGATAAATACTCTCTACTTGTGAGATGATCACTGCGTACCTTCCTAATACAGAAAAATAGGTAGTTTTAGGTTATCTCACTTGTTAAAAATGCCCACATAAGGATGAGATGAATTATGCCCTGGAAGAGTCTGTTTTTCCCCACTGACTACTTCAGTTATTGATGTCACCTGTTGCAGATACCAAAAATTTGGTCAGATGAATCCCATACAAAAAGGTCTGGAGTGAAACAGAGAAATTTTAATCATATTTAGTACTTGCATGCATGCTTCTAGGTCATTACTCAGGGTCATGGAGCTGAGGAACAAAAAGGAGTGAAGGCCACCTTCAGAGCCCTAAAGGAACTTTTAGCTGGAATGAGGGGTTCCTAGAGGGTACAGCTACAGTATGAATTGGGGCAGGCATTTCTGCAAGTCTGAGAGGACTTTACAATATCTGGGAGTATCTGCAACTCACTCAGCAGTAGTAATTTGGGGCAAAAGACTCCTAACTATTCCTTGAATACACCTAGCTAGATCTTTTGAATGATCCACCCAGAAAGAAAAAAACCAAATGAACGAACAAACAAACAAACAAAAACAACCCAGAAAACACCAGGCTTCAACAACTCGAGGTAGAAGAACCAGGACGAATTTAAGCTTTGATCTTCCAAAAACTAATTGCATGAAAGAAGAGAAAACTAAAAGCATGAAAGGAAGAAATTTGACTATTTCCACTGAAGTGAGTAGTAGGAATTATGCATACAAGTTAAAAAAAGAACATAAATGTCAATCACCAGGTTATGTACATCTTCATCGATCTGTGCACATCCCTTGAGGTTCTGTCCTTAAAAATTCATAGGTCTGGGGCCTTGGATCATAAACTTTATCTAGTAATCATAACTTTTTTAATCATGTTGATACAGTTTGCAACATTGAAACACCAGGTACATGACATTTAACAATAGTTAAAAATATAAATATTGTTTATTCCTTTAAATTCTTATTGGGGTTTTTTTTCATGTTTCTTTGAAAAAAAAGTAAGCTGACATGATTTTGGAAGAAGTTTTCTTCACTGCTCAAAAGAGCTAGCTATGCTTACCCCCTTTTTAGAGCATATCTCCTACTATCAAAGAAAGCTTCAGCTTTAGAAATCCTGTCTGTATGTCAAAGTCCTATTAAGGCAAGAAGCACTAGGCTTCTTGCTCCATGACCTATGGCTTCAGTTTATGTCACCACTTAGCCCATCTAGCAAGATTTTGTTTCTTTTTTGGGTCATGTAAAGTGTACCACTCCAGTACTTTGTTTAACAGGTCCTTGTGCTGTCTAATGGACTAAAAGAATTATCATCATTGTTAGGTGCACAGGAGAGTAAGCTGCATGATACACGCTGTTAGTCTGATACCCTCTCTGATGACAGTTTATGGTTCACTAGTTTGGTCAAACAGCACATCAGCAGCAGTGATGGGTGATCAATCTCATTCCCTATAGAATTGCTCCCAAAAGTGTCATTATTGAGAAATAAATCCAGGAAATGCCATCAGAAGGAATCACCAGACCTTTTGTTTAAGTTCAGAGCTATAAGGAAAGTAAAGGAGAAAAGATTTTTTTTTTATTGTTTTTAATTCTTCTATTTATGTATGTCAATTATGGAAAAATAGTATTATATAACTTCATACTGTAACTGTTCTGCAGACCTACTGTGAAGCATAATACAGGTACTTTATATAAAGTTATCATACATTTCCAAATGTTTTCAAGAACTTCATTTTTTTTTTAACCCACGGAAAGTGAATTATGGTCTTCACTTTTTGCATACAGGTACAGGATCAGATTCTGCAATTGTTTACTGTGTTGAAAAGTACATTACCCCACTGACATGACTTGGCCTAGCTAAAAAAAAAAAAAAAAAGTAAAGCAGGGTGACAAAACCTGGGCTGGAGTAATGCCTGGTGTAAATATAAACTGGGAGAGGAATGGCTGGCGAGCAGCCCTGCAGAAAGGGATCTGGGGGTGCTGGTTGACAGCAGGCTCAACGTGAGTCAGCAGAGTGCCCTGGCAGCCAAGAGGGCAAAATGCATCCTGGGGCACATCAAACACAGCATAACCAGCGGGTCAAAAGAGGTGCTTCTCCCGCTGTATTCAGCGTTGGTGCGGCCTCACCCTGAGCACTGTGGGCTGTTCTGGGCCCCACAATTTAAGAAGGATGTGAAGGTCCTTGAATGCGTCCAGAGGAGGGCAACAAAGCTGATGAAAGGGCTGGAAGGCATGTCCTATGAGGAGCGGCTAAGGACTTTGGGATTCTCTAGTTTGGAGAAAAGGAGGCTGAGGGGCGACCTCATTGCTCTCTACAGCTTCCTGAGGAGGGGAAGTGGAGGGGGAGGTGCTGAGCTCTTCTCCCTGGTACCCAGTGACAGGATGGGTGGGAATGGTTCAAAGCTGCATCAGGGGAGGTTTGGACTAGACATTAGGAAGCATTTCTTTACCAGGAGGGTAGTCAAAATCTGAAACAGGCTTCCTAGAAAGGTGTTCGATGTCCCATATCTGTCAGTGTTTAAGAGGCATTTGGACAATGACCTTAATAATATACTTTAACTTTTGGTCAGCCCTGAAGTGGTCAGGCAGTTGGACTAGATGATTGTTGTAGGTTCCTTCCAATTGAAGTATTCCGTTCGGCCCTGTTCTGTTCTATTCTATTCTAAATTTCAGTTCAGATGACTGAAATGCAAGATTTCTTCTTCCCACATCAGGCACCCAAAATGTATAATTTGATAAAGATTTCTGCATCTGCACTTTGACTAAGTGCCACTGGAATACTGGAAGAATTGGAAAAGTCTAGTTCTCTCAACTACTTTCAAGTGGGAGAACCCCCCCCCCCCAAAAAAAAACCCAAACCAAACCAAACCAAAAACAAAACAAAGAGTTTTGGACAGATAACAATTATTATCCAATTATTTATCCTGCCCAAACACTTTATCCTGGCAGTGTCAGAACCATTATTAGCAGTCATTAAAGCTAAGAACTTTTAATGGTATTTAAATCAATAGTTTCTCAATATTAAATCCTGCTTACCTATTCTGATCATGTTCAGAAAGATGTTTAGATCATTCTTTCCTTGAAAAGTAAGGGAAATTATCCTATGAAATTTTCTGTTGGTTTGGTTTTGTTTTTGTTTTTGTTGTGTTTTGGGTTGTTTTTTTTTTCTTTCAAATACAGCTACTTTTTAAACACCCAGACAGTAGTCAGAAGTCATTACATTCTGCCATAATTCATGGAGGTCTATGTTGTCACTTAGTGTTCAACATCATATAGTATTACAGTGAAATATGTTGTCCCTTTTGAGTGCACTGGTTAAATTAGAAGGTCTTGCAATATTCCTAGTGAGCACCAGTCATCAAGCCCTTTTAAGCTTTCCAAGACTTTAAAAGTGTGTTTACAGTTCACATAGAAGCATGTCATGGCGGCCATGGTGGAGCATTCATGCAGAAAGATGCTCAGAGAAATGACAGGATATTAGCATATGGCAACAGAACACTGCACATGCCAGAGAGGAACTTTTCTAGCTTTAGAAATGGACTGTCTGGTGGTATTTTGTGCTTTGAACACAATGTGGATGAAACATATTTGCAAGATTTCCCATTGTATCAGACACTCAAAGACTGAAAAGTAGGCACTCTCGAAAGACAGTTTGTGGTTTTACTAAAACTTCCATAACTTGCAGGGGGGAAGAAGTGTAATTTGGAGGCATATATTTATTGCCTAGCAGTGAACCTCTCCAAATATTACAGTTTTAAATGTATTTTCTAACAAAGCAATTAATACCCAATCATTTGAAAGGATGATAAGAAACTGAAGGAGCAAGCTTTAAGTAAGGTTGTATTTTTTTCAACTTATAAAAAAGAAAAGTCTTACAATAACATGAAGTATTCAGGACAGAAAACTACTCAGAACATTACTGTTACAAGTATATATTTCCTTGATCATTTGGAAACTTGAGGCAATTTTGAGTATGAGCATTTCTACACTAAAATACTGCATCCAACAGTTTTACTTTTATAAAGGTAGTTTTATGAGCCATATTTTTTCCCTGATATTATTTTGTGTCCTTTCTACCTGAATCAGAGATGAAAAGTAGCCACCAGTGAAACACATGCTTTTTGACAAAGAATGACAGAATAGTTTCTATTCTAACAACTCTAGATTGCTGGCATTAAACAAAGCTTCTCTAAAGTATCTACTATGCAAAAAATGTTCAATATGCTTCTCATCACATGCCACCATTTCACAGAAACATCTATAGAAAAAAAGTTACTATATATGCAATTTCCTAGTAATTGCAATTAAATGGCAATCTTTTAATGGCAGTCAGTGATGCAGAGAGGTGTAAAATTTAGCAGCGTCAGGTGTAAAATTTAGCAGTGTCATGCACAACGATTAATACAAACAGAGCTTTTGGGTTTGATCTGCAGAATTTTTACCTGTCTTATTTTGAATTGTAGATGAGACTGATGGCAAATATTTCAACAAGTGGACACTGGAATTACGTTTCCCTACACACCCTGGGATTTTGTTTTGTTTTGTTTAATTCTTAGATATAGTTAGCAATTTCTGTTCAACATCAGCACACTTGGGAGATACATTGAAAGCCTCTACAGAAAGTATTTTGTATCATATGGGTTGTTCTCCCATCTGTCAAACCTTTCACATAGCTGTAAAATTAAACCCCCTAACATCCTATACTAAGGAGATTACAATTTGCTTGGCTTTTTTGGTGACACTTTAAGGAATTAAGTTTTAATCAAAATAATCTCTCATCAATGGTGTGCACAGGGAGGAATGGAGAAAAAATGTAACAGAATTTTTTTTATGACAAGTTTTTTGTTTCCCTGAAGACACCTTATGATTTAAAAGAAACTGTGTTTCTGGACCTGGTCTTCTTCAGAAGAGCGAGAAGATTATAAAGATCACAGCTCACAGCTCAGATCTACAACCACTTTAGGGCAACTTCAGTAAGAAATTACAATATCGAAAGTAATATTATGACCACAAACAGATACAAGTGATTTTTTAAGTGTTCAGGAACTGGTGAAAAATACCTTCCCAGTCAGACACAGATGCAACAGAGAGCATTACTGCAAAATTAGTGCCAATCTTCACTGGACCATTCAGTGTCACCAAGTATTCATCAGATGTGAATTACACTCTGAACAAATTGCCTGAAGGAACAGATACAGGGATTTTCATGTTCTAAACGTGCTTTCCTATTAGTATCAAAATAGTCCATTGGAGGATATCTCAACCCCTGAAGACATGCAATGAACAAAAATGCTACAATACTCAACCATTATTCCAAAGTACAGTCTTTAAAAATGAAAGATAATATACAGTAGGTTTGACTCCCTATTCCCTTAGACTCCATTATAATCACCCTTATGATGAGCCACACCTCATTATAATAACAGCCAAATTGCTTGGCTCCCAAGGGCAGACTAACAGTCAGGGTGGATTGTACTTATACTCAAAATAACCAAGAATAATCAAGATGAGTCTCTCAGTTTGACAATGTATGACCACTTTTGCATAACTAATGCTGTTCTGACAGGAAAAATGCTACAGATTAAGCAAAAAGAATTAATCTGGTTAATATTGATTGGCTGCATAACAGTGAGTAATGTGTCAGCATATTTATTGCAGTTATAATAACATCTATTTTCTAGGCAAAAAGTTCATTTCTTTAGGTGTCGAAATGGAACTTAAAATCCTGTATATCATCCATATAAATCTTGCATACTTCTGCACTGAAAGGATATGGAATGGTACCATTTGTGTTCATTTTAATTGGGGTCAATGACTGGTATTGCTTATTAATTAAGGGATCAAATTGTGAAGGGTGTTTGCTGACAGTGAACTCAGTGCAACGTTGTCAGTTTACACCTCTTTAGTGAAGATTTGCTCCATGGCATTTTCTATCTTCAAAGTAATAGTAATTACATTCAAGATGTTTGCAATTAAACCCAAAACCATGTGAAAGTCTCCTGGTGTTGTGTTTCATTACAAATGCTAAATATAAATGAGGTTCATCAAAAGGTTTGTTAAGGTTCATGAACTTAAGACTTGGTTTGATTTAACATTGTGGCTAACTGATAGTTTTGTATTGAAGCCTTAAAAAATTTCTTTAGTGCATATGAAAAACTAGAGGAAACGCTGAAGGTTCATCCCAGTTTTCCCTTCACACTTTGATGGACCAGTTGTTAAGTCACCTGAATCACTTCACCTGGAGAAGAATTTCACTGTAGAGAACTCTGAGAGGGCAGGAAATAAATACATAATCACCAAAAAGAATAAAATAAAATGGTAACTAAAAATCCAGAAAGCGATACATCACACAGATTTAATGCTTATTTGCATTAAATTTCCATCAAATTTTCATTAAGGAAACATTTCAAAATTAATTTCAAAATGGCTGAGATAACCTATATTGACCATGGTTTTCTTAATCCTTTTTTTTTTTCTTCCCCTAACCCCATATCTTTCTACAAGGCACAGTCTTTGTGGAAAATTAATGTTTTCAGTCAACCGTTTGTACAGCATTTTCCAGGGGGGTCTCCTTCTACTAGTTTCCAGTGAAAAGTGAAGAGTTGCAATTTGTGCCTGTAAAACTATTCACTTGTACATTTAAACAAATAAGCCTACAAATCCATTTCACTCCATGTTTATCTGTAACACAGAATGGAAAGTGAAATGAGGCAAGTAAGGAAAACTCTGCTGCAAAGAAGTTAAACAGAAGCTTGAATTTAAAGAAAGACATATATATGGCAACCCTACAGAGCATGACAAGGAGTTAAATCAATACAAGAACAAATACGCTCTTTATTCTAACTAATTGTACTTTTATAAGATGTTTGGCATATATGAGTATTGTTATTTATAAATAGTTGAAAAACACCTACTGTATTGATTCAGAGCAGTGATTGATTGACATGGTTTGAGTATAGTGTAATTACTGTATCCATGAAATGATTTAAAATGTACTGAAAGAAAATTAATCTTGTACATGGGATATATGAGTCTTGTAAGTAGCCACCTTAATGCCAAAATATGCTTAGTGATCTGTGTCATAGCTGGCTTACTTGCTTTCTTGTAAGAAGATGTATATGTTGCATATCATGACTGTTTTCCATGGCAAATCCATTCTGCATCATAAATGAATAGGTAATGACTTGAAGAATTCTATTTTTTTGTTTATTTGTTTGTTTGTTTAAGACAATGTTTGAGCTCCTAGTGGTTTGAAATGTTTTGAAAGATCAAAGTTGGTTTTCTGAAGAAGCAAGATAATCCAAAAATGGGATAAAACATGGCTTTCCAAAGGCAGTTTCTACCAGACAAATAGCCTTTTCTTGTGTCTTTTCTTTTCTTTTCTTTTTCTTTTTCTTTTTTTTTTCCTGTGTTTGATAACGCAACAAGAAATGTATGATAGATGTAAACTATTTGGAGAAGAATGGTTTACAAAGTAATTTTAAATGGGATAAGAATCAGGGTATGGGAGACATGGGATGAGTGCAGTGAAGAGTAAAAGAGAAAGTTAATTAGACTCAGTATGTTACAGCTGTTCATAACAGAATGATCTGGGAAGAGTCCACAACCCACAGGAAGTGGTCTAAGCTGTAGTGTAGTACCCAGTAGCACTACATAGCTCAAAAGACACTTGACCCTGAAATTATACTTTTTTTCTATCCAAAGGCTTCTGGGTCCTCTGCACACTCTAGAAAATAAAATTACTCCTTGGGTGAATTATACTGCAGAAGCAACAGAAACCTTATGAGTTTTCTTCCTTCCATCAGGACGGAAGTATGGCACAGTGTGGCTTTGCTTCCCAGTGTAACTTTGTTCCTTGGGCTCTGAAAGGAAACATAATTTAGCTCTAAGTTTGCTGGATCAGGAGTTGGAATGGAAGTTGTGGGCATCACCTTCAGTGTCAGCTCAGGGTTTAGACAGGGTTGTGAAAAGGAAAGGGAGGTGGAGGGAGATTACTCTTGGCAAGATCAGTTTCACTCATTTTCACCACCAAAATCACTTTGCGCTTGGAAACTAAAGTGTGTGTGCATGTGCATGCGTGTGTGTGTGAGTATTACAGCAGATGGAAAAGATAGAAGTCAAAAGGTAAATCTCACTTCCTACTACACTCTTTTTTTAATCGTCTACAATCTCACAATGCAATCAGCAGTATTCACACATAGCTACATTCACACACAGAAGACAGCGGGCTGAAGCCTGGGAACAAAGTCTTAAGGGAGATAGTGAAGGGCTAGTAAAAAAATCCCTTTGTTATCTGATATTTTCACTTTGTCTAGGAGGGTGCATTAAGGCTAGAAGTTATAGATAAAACTGATTGTAGACTTCATCCCAAAAGTTCTAAAGGCAGCTGTAGATGATTTTTCATACACAGGTGATCTGTTATCTAATTTTCTAGATACCAACAATGACAGAAGTTTTATGTAATCTGAAAATCACACCTTCCATGACTCCTTAAATGTGAATTGACAAGGCCCAACTTTACCCAATGCCTCAGACTTTGGGACCTTGAACCAAGACCGGAACAAAGTGGAGAACTACAACCCATCGTGCTGAAAAAAAGGTGAGAAGACACAGTGTGATAAATGAATCCAGTAGGTAAAACCAAAAGGCCAGGAAAAAAGAGTCTTGAGTTGTCCCCTTTTCATTATTTACACTCAAATGAAAAACTATTAAGTTAACGTACTAATATACTCATTTAGGAAGCCCTTGCATGAACTCGGCTTTAAAGGCAGCTATATGTTTAGGGGTTAGCATGCTTTTAAAGGGATTGTTCCAATGTGACCTTTGCTTTCCACAGATGTCATCCTTCCTTTCATAGTCATTTAAAAAATAGAAAAGGTTTACTGCTTATGGTGCTGCTGAAAAATCTGTAGAGGAGACTGAGTTAGCTTCTTTTAAAAATAACACATCACCTACAGAATAGTTCAGTAAACTCTTTTTGCAGAATTTTCTTAATAATGCTTTGAAAAAAAACCCTGCTAAGCTCTCACATACCTGGTTGAACTGACAAGAAAGCCCTCACTTTCAATTTATTTGTAAACTGAACAAATTTGAAAGGCTTTTGGAGGGATAAGAGCACAAATCCAACTCTCCTAATGACATAATGCCATTCTAGAAGTATTTTTCTGAATGGATCTTTTTGTTATGGTGGTAAGAATTCACAATATTATTCTTATTTATGATATATCCCCCTGCAGGAGCTAACATTTTATAAGAAAGCCAGAAGAACAAATTCCTGTCCCATCAGATAGATTAACTTCCAGATGATTAGCACCATGCATGCAGCAGACCAGGATGTTGGAGATGTCAATGAGTGAAGTTGCAGCTCTCCTACTCTTTCTCTTCATCTTTCTAACTCTCCACCACTCTCAGTTATTTTAACGATTGCCTGAAGTGTTCATTCATGTCAAGGCGTGTTATTTACTTCCCATTATGGACATGACATTACACGACTCCATTACAAATTGAGAGAAACATATTGCCTTCCAAAGTGTAAGTATTGCCCCATTATCTATGAATAGAAATGAGTGCTGGCACTAGATGGCAACTACTTAGAACAGATGTTCTAAATGTTATGGACAAAGTTTCATTTTTGATAATGTACCAGAGAAAGATAAAATACCTCAAAAATCCTCTACCAAATGAATTTATCATTCACATTGTCAGCCCATCAAGTTTAGTCATATAATTCATAGGCTGATTATGTGGAAAGTCAATGAATCATATAGCTAAATATTTTCTAGTGGCTTTATGAATGATAGAGTTAATCAATATTGTACCTGAACAGAGTTAATCTCTAAGTGTTATTGCTAATAACCAAACCTTCAGAACTTTAACTTAAATAAATAGGAATAAAATTAAGAGACTATACACTCAGCATCTGATTCTATACATAAAACAGTAGCTAAAAGAAAGGCTGCTCATTTTTTTTGATAGAAAGGATAAATAACATATTTTAATCCAGTGAAACAACTGTCTAACCCAGTTTTATGGAGAGTGGTACCATTAAAACAGTATCACAGGGAGGTGGGGGGGAGGTGGATAACTAGTTTCAAGAGCCTCTGAGCTGCCATATGACTTCCAAGCCTAAATGTAATCTAACCTACACTTCTTGATACACTGAAACTGTAACAGTGTCTATAATATATAGAGACAGGATACACAAACTGAGAAAAAAATCATTGAATATAAAAGTAGTTATAAGTCTGTCAGTGTGTTATATCTGAAATAGAAACTTTTTATTTTGTTGTCATTACTTGCTCCTGATGTATATAGAAACTCTTTCCATGATGACAATCCAGTAGCCTTCCAAATGCTTCTACAGCTTCAAATGTGAAAGAACAATAAAGAAATAAAAAGTTCATGATTGCCATGAGACTCACTACCTCAGTTAGGTACCTAAGAAAGCAGTCTCGGAAAGAAGTTGACTAAATTAACTATATAGCCAAAGGAGAAAAGGGTGCCTTTGCTAGTCTCAGAGAAAGATCATGGCCACCTATATTTACAGATTTAAGTTGAGCAAACAAGATTTTCCTCTAGAGTATTTCAGAAACACTTTTCCATAACTACAGGGTATTTATTTTTGGAAGACTGATTTACCAGGTGGAAGTTAGACTCTAATGGTACATGAACTGGAGATCACTCTTCATAGTTATCTGCTACTTCTACATTGTGTTGTAAAACATTCTTTCACTTCTTGTATGGAAAAGTGAAAAATAATGACAAAAATAGTGTATAATTATAACATTAATTTATTTTTACATCTCAAACCATTTAAATTCTAAAAAATGCAATAAAGACAATAAAAAAAATCATTAAAAATCTTATATGAATTTTTCCAACTGTCCCAAAGTCTTCAAAGAAACCTAAAAAAATGTCAGATGCTGTTTCATTCTAACCTCAACTGTTGTGCCCTTCAGATTCTGCACAGCAGATAGATGCAAACATTCTCGATTATCATAAGCAATATTAAGAATCCAGCAAGGCATACATGGGTACCATCACTGCCAAATATATACAGATGTGGTGGACCCAGCTATATGTATATTGTTCCTCTGACTGGTGTCACTAGAGGGCTCACAAACTAGTTGGAAAGACACTAGCTACTTATGCAAAGGATATGAAATTCTGGAAGAAGTTTGGTTTGGTTTGGTGGAACTGGATAGTAAAATCAAAGTGCTTCCCAACGGTTCTTACAGGCAACTCCCAGGCAAACCTCCTCTCCTGACATAGCTGTTGGCTAAAATGTCCCCCTTCATTGACTAACAAAGACAAATAGGCACCCTCACAAGCAACTCATCTAATCCTGAAATAAGCACCCAAGGGTTGATAACAAACGATTTATTCTTTTGAGGTGTGTATTTTGTCCATTGGCTATAAATAGGTCTGTAATATGTAGCTCAAATCTAACTTTTACCTATCCTAATTTAGGGATAATAAATTTTATAGTCTGTCTCCAGAGCCGATCCATGCAAATTGTACTGAATTGTAATTAAGTTGTAACAAACGATTATACAAACCAGTGAGAATTCAATAAACTCAAAGCACGTCTCTCTGCGTCACTGGTCAAAACAGCAACAAGCAAAGCCAATAACCTGCTGCCAAACAAAAGTGAAATTCCAGAGCTTCTTTGATCCTGTATCTCAAAAAGGTTTTTTTAAAACCTGCAAATACTCAGTATTCAGGTCAATTTAGATGTTACTGTGACTGGTGTATCAACACCAACTCTTAATTAAATCCATAGAATGATCAAGCAGAAGTCAAGAAGTAAAACAAGGAATAAGCAGAAGAATCTCTGAACACGAAACAAGTACAATGAAATAATTATTCAGAAAGTGTTTCTTGCACAATTAACTGTAGAAATAAATAATAAGAAAGAATAGTAGAATGGAGACTTACAAGCGTTAAGTCCTCACATTTCCAAAATTAATGCAGGCAAAGCTGGCATGGTTCCAAAATCTGCAAAATATTTATTATTTAGTTTTGTCTTCCTCTTTTATAATTAATTCACAATTAAACAAGTTGTAATTATAATTCAGATACTGGCAAAATACATTCTATGGTGTTAACCATTGATAGATTTGTAAACAAAAGCAGCTGGACTGGAATTTCTTCAAGGAAATATTTACATGCCAACAGTTTATCAAACTGAAAGTCTGCAGATAAATCTACACATGGGCATTATGTTAATGACGATAGCAACGATGATTCATATTCTTGGTTGTAGCTGCTTTGTACTGCTACAGCTGTAAAAGAATAAAACCTGGAAGGAAAAAGGATAAGGAGGCAGGCCTAGGGTTTTACTCCCCTGCCTCCTTTCAAGGTTAGAACATTTGTTACATTATACTGGAAATAATGATTAACAATAGGGCCATTGTCCAAGATTCTTTTACCTCTAGAGGCCAGATTTCTGGAGCTATGTAACTGATGTAGGATGCAACTAAGCACTTCATGGGCTCTTAAAAAAGCACAAGTGCCCACTGAAATTTTAAATGGATATCCAGGCCGTTTGAAATTCCCGCTACATACCAAACCATATCTTGGACAAACTAACGTTGTATGTGCCTATCAAATCTTCCTACTGCTTCAACACCAGAAAATACTAGTAACTGCTTTGAAAAATGCTACCTGCTTGATTCTACTCAGTAGGGTTGATTTGCATGCCATTACCCAGGTCTCAGGATTAAAAGGCGATCACACCCTACAGAAAAGCACGGACACCTTCCTGTCAGCATTCCCTTGTCACCCTTTTGGGAGTGACTGATATACAGCTATAACTCTCACCAGAGTATCTCAAGAGTTCAGAACAAGACCCTGACTTCAAGTGTATGCATTTGAATGCAAACACACAAAAAAAGAATAACTGAATGAAAAATATTAGAAAGACATGAATAATAATAATAATAATAATAATAATAATAGAATAAAATCTTAAGGAGAGTGCATAAACCTGGGTAGTTAAGAATTCTGTTCGTTTCAGGAGAAATTCAGGAGAAAGAGGCACTTCCCCAGGAAAATTCAACTCATCTTAACACTTAAAGCTTCTTCCACGTCAGTGATTCATTCTCTGGAGGGTCTTGATTTTAAGGAGAGCTAGGGGTATCTGAAAAGAAATCTCCAGTTGGAGGATCCCATTCCTTACTGAGACCGAAAGATCCCTTCACTGCTCATGCAAGTCCTTGCGAGCAGCACTGAAACACAGTGAATTGGGAACATGTCCACCCAGTAGAAAAAGAGACTCAGCCTCATTCTAACCTGATTAGCTACAGTGAAAGTCACCCATTTCAAAGACAATTAGGTTAGGGATGAATCTTTCTTCCTATCCTCTGCCAGTTAAAGAATTATTCTGGCGAGTAGCTGAATAATGGGGCAGCTGGTAGAGTCAAGTCTGGAAATATGAAAGTACGATTCACAATGGCAGCAGGAGCAGGTGACTAGACCTAAATGAGATCAACACAGTTTCAATGTGACTGGGGGTTAGGAGTGGGCTATGGTATGGTACGACTGGGCAGTTGTGTGGGGGTTATATGGTAAAGCAAGATATATATACTGGTAAATTAAATGTAATCACTGAAGTTCAGGAACCCTGTGTCCAAACAGTACAGGGCAATCTTTCTATGTGATACTCCCTCGCTCTCCCAAGTGAAGTTGGCTGTTCACAAACTGTCTTCTGGGCCTGACCCACGCTGGCTGCTCCCCCAGCCCCAGAACTGTCTGCAGCAGAGCTGGCTGGCACGGGACGCCACTTGGCCAGGGACCATTCTAACAACACAGCAGCATGAAGGATCACGTTCCCATGACTTGGAAACTTCTGACTTCATTCCATTTTCTGTTATAACAGCCCAAAAGAATAATTCCAACTTTTTTGTTTGTTTGGGGTTTTTTTGTGGTTGGTTTTTGTTTTGGTTTTTTTGCCTGTGTTTTGTTAAGATCAAAGGACAGCCATGGTATATAACCTGTGCCACATCCTAGGATATGCTACTGTGTACATTCAGGGCCATTGCCTTGGAAAAGTAATGAACTCTTTTCATGTCCTGGAAAACTCTAGCTTATTGAATATATAAAGGATGGCAGTTTTGCACATGCTGAGTAAAATCAGTGTATTCTGGAAGCGCAAGATATAAGCAAAACCTTGTACACATAGACCTTTTGTTTCTTTGAAGGTGTTGGATTTATTGCATACATGCAGAAGAACTACAGGGGATGTATGGTTAGCAGGTAAAGCAGTGACTCAGAGAAAAATGGCAGATAGGATCAGTTGTATCTGCTGCTAAAGTGATTCATGCAGTCCTTGCTAGCTCCTGTTCTGCCTTTAAGAAGGAGGCTGACAGAAATATTCTGTCAGCCAAGCAGATGCTTCTGCTGAGCTCTGTGGACTGCAGGCTGAGAATCCCTAGTTATTGCACTGCTAAAGCCTAATCAAATATGAGAAACCACATAAGATTTTTTTTTTAATGTGTATTTTGGAAATTATACCAGCTAGGGGAAAAAAAAAATGTATTAAAGAGTGTCATTGAGCTAAAAGAGCAAAATGGAGAAGAACTGGTGGAACCTGAGCAACTTCTATTTTTACCTGCATTCCTGTTAAACCTCATTCCTTACAAACAGTGATAGAAGAATGGGATGAAAATCAAAGAAGAAAGCAGCTCTTTTTTCCCTGAATGGAACAATATTTAAGAAAAATGTAACTTTTAACACTGAAAACTCTTCACAGTGCACAAAAGCAAATGGCAGTTTTCAAAGATGTCCCCTGGCACTAATGTTCTTGTTTGCCAGAAGCTCATTTGCCATGGCCAAACGCTTACTGATTCAAATAAAAGCACCTCACCAACAATTCACACAATAATTTAAATTGAACTTGGCCAGCTTAGATTAGAAAAGAAATTACTTAAATTGAAAAAGGAATAAACCTTGCTCAAAATACAGTTTGCTCTTTCTGCCCCAAATTAAATACAAAGGAATGATATAGTGGCACTCTCTTTAATGACCACCACTTAGAAGAATATGCAGCATTTGTTAAAAGGCTGAAGTATTTTTAAACTTGAATACAACATACAACTACAGACTACTAGAAAAATGCATTGTACAACTCATCTACCCATGCAAGTATAATAGGAGGTTCCAGGGCCAGGAGTCGTAAGGTAAGTGCCTGCTATTGTTCTCACAACAAAATACACTCTTCATACAGTCCCAAATATAATCTT
This sequence comes from Aquila chrysaetos chrysaetos, assembly GCF_900496995.4. Classification (NCBI taxonomy): domain Eukaryota; kingdom Metazoa; phylum Chordata; class Aves; order Accipitriformes; family Accipitridae; genus Aquila; species Aquila chrysaetos. The sequence goes on along the minus strand of NC_044017.1, from coordinate 19,349,029 downwards.
TTTGTATGCTGATGGTGGCTTAGTAAACTAAAAGGAAAAGCACTAGTCATTATCATCACGATCTGTCTCCACTCAAGTAACACCTGGCAGGAAAAAAAAAGAAAGAAATTTTGAATCAATAAATATTTTATTGATTAATTTAAGCATAATTTATACAAAGAAGATGAAGTATGCCAAAGCACAATATCCCTGATGCCATTCATTTAGCACTTCATTAGATGTCTCCTTCGTCCCCTCATGGCCTGTTCAAAAGCCTCACTCAAGTCAAAGCCCCACCTACCAGCTCTGACTTATCAGCTCCACCTGAAACCTGAATCTCAATACGGTTTATTTGAACTTTTGGAGGCAAAGCATTGGAGAGGCCAGCAGTTCTGGTCACTGAGTGTGTTTCCATTGCTGATTGCTGTGGTGCAAGGAGGGAAGGACCATAGTATGACATGATGCAATTTGTTACAGTTCTAGGACTGCAGGACCTCACTATGGCATTACCAGCAATGAGGTTTTCTACCAGTTGCCGGTCCTAGGCTTGTACAGACCACCAACTGCTAAGGGACCTAGGGTCCACATTGCAAGTGGCAAAATCTAGATTACATCCTTTTGCACGACTAGGTTCCACCAGAAAAAGAAACTGCTTTAGGAGCTTGAGTGCACACCACAAGGACAGATGCAAGGCAGATTCATGCTACAGAGGCCCCTTTTTGCATGTAAAATTGCTAATGTAGACACAACTCTAGTATGTTTTTAAGAGACAGGAGCTACAGGACATCAGGTCTGTCCACTTCTCAAGGCAAGTGGTAGGAACACTTTCCCAAGAAAGTGTGAGGTGGGCGATTCAGGTTGCTTCCTACTCTTAGTGGGTTCACACTCCCTCTCTTCTCTACCAGTAGAATGGTAACACAAAACAGTTACCGCTTGATGTGCATGGGAAGAAGGAATGGGAGCAAAAAGAGAACGAAAGCAAGAACACGTTGTTTAGCCTAGTAGTAGGGTATATGGGGTATTGGACCCTCGGGCTGTGGAACTGTGGAAATGGTTGTGATCGGCAGCTGTATATTTCCTTCTTTTCAATAATTCTGCTTGATTATGTGGTGAGATTTCTAAGCACACTGCATCACATAGTTCACCTTAGATTTTGGCTCCTAAGAGGAGGTTATGCTGGAGCTAGGCATCTAGGTGCTTCAAAGGGGAACCGAAATATCATTATTAGGGCCCAAGGAACATTCAGGGCAGCCGTGGAAACATTTAGTAAGCTTTACATACTTCAAAAAGGCAGGTTATTTATTACAGTTTTGAATTAGGCACATGGAGGCTGCTGGAGTTTCTTTTTAGGCAATTGGAATTCTGAAATCCATGGACTAATTTTGTACTATAATCTTTTTCACTTACCTTTTTTCTCCATGTTTGCCTATAGCTTATTTTCACTTTTCGCAGTGATTTTTTTCTTTTCAACCCTTAATTCACCACTTGAGTCTTATCTTCTTACCAGATGCCATGTATACACTTACAGTGCTGTAGAAGTTTGAGTCAGAGGCAGATAGGATAAGATCTCACCTGGAAGAAACTGAGAATTAGAGCTTTTTCTTATTATTATTTACTGCTTCTGTAAGTTCTGTGTAAAGTGGCCTGTGAACTTGTTCAGCTTCTGCCACTGAAATGGCTTCAAAGGGTAATACTAGCATCTGTTTCCCAGAGGTGTGCTTGTTATTGATCAGCTCACAAAGAAGGTAATACTTTATCTCTGTCGTCTTCAATTGTTAAATTGAGTTCAGATTGTTCAAGAGATCCATGTGGAAACTTATTTCTGGCTTCCAATATATCATCCCATCACTGAAAAGCCAGATTCTGCAACATCAGTTTGGTCACAGTGAACAGAAGCCAAATGGTTATTAGTTGCTTCTGAATGGAATTGAAAACAATGTCTGCTTGCCCAGGAGCCTGCCAAATGAGTTTGCTTGCTGCATCTATATCTTACCAGATCTTTCTAAAGAGTATCTTTAGAATCCAGTTTCTCCTTATTGTATCACTGTTTATTTCCATCTTGACAGCTGAAATCTCTTTTCTGCCACCACTACATTCTAGTCAAAATTCTGTTGCAGCCTCATTCTCTTAGCCTGCTTTCCTAACCACAACTTTCCTCTTTTCCCCCCTACTTTGCAATTGTCGTGGTTTAACCCCAGCCAGCAACTAAGCACCACGCAGCCGCTCACTCACTCCCCCCCCGCCCAGTGGGATGGGGGAGAAAATCAGGAAAAGAAGTAAAACTCGTGGGTTGAGATAAGAACGGTTTAATAGAACAGAAAAGAAGAAACAAATAATGATAATGATAACACTAATAAAATGACAACAGCAATAATGAAAGGATTGGAATGTACAAATGATGCGCAGTGCAGTTGCTCACCACCCGCCGACCGACACCCAGCCAGTCCCCGAGCAGTGATTCCCCCCGCCCCCACTTCCCAGTTCCTATACTAGATGGGACATCACACGGTATGGAATACCCCGTTGGCCAGTTGGGGTCAGCTGCCCTGGCTGTGTCCTGTGCCAACTTCTTGTGCCCCTCCAGCCTTCTCGCTGGCTGGGCTTGAGAAGCTGAAAAATCCTGGACTTTAGACTAAACACTACTGAGCAACAACTGAAAACATCAGTGTGTTATCAAGATTCTTCGCATACTGAACTCAAAACATAGCACTGTACCAGCTACTAGGAAGACAATTAACTCTATCCCAGCTGAAACCAGGACTGTAATTCACCCAGTAATCGGCACCCCCAAACCAAAAGTGCTTCTTTTACCTACAAAATCCTTCAGCACTGAGCCCTAGCTAAATATACTGGTACTACGATACAACTTCACAGATACACACAGTAAAGCCCAAAGACACTCGTTTTGTCTCTCCAGTTTTAAAATGCCAAGTTTAACCTTTCCGTACCTCAGCTTCCCAACCTGCATGACAACATTTACTTGACAGAGAGGCCAATAAGCCAAATTAACTGTTTCAAAGTCCTCTGTACCTTGAAGTAGGAAAAATCTATAGAATTACAAAATAATTGGTTGCCTTGCAGTACAAACCAGTTTCAAGAAAGCAATTTGAAAAACTAAAGGAAGTATATTTTAAGAAGAGGATCTGTTCCAGCTCATCATTTCCAATTTTCCCTAAGACTGTCTGGCCTGTGTACCCATTCAAATTGAATGGGAAAGTTCTCCCTAAGTCCCGTTACTTTCTTTAACCCCAACAGCTTTTTGTTATTAAGACATATTATTTGCTCACTTTGCCTTTTATTTATTTATTGCTAGAAAACTGGTCTGAGAACAGATTGACAAAGTGGCTACAGCTTCCATTCTCATTATTTAAATGAACTAGATTGGCAGTAGAACAGGTGTTTTTTTTAACCTCTCTGTATTCACTTTCTGTATCTTCCTTCACATCATGCTGTTAGTGCAGCTCATTCTTCTGGCCTCCTGATATGGAAGATCGAAAAGCTGTGAATCCTTAAACATATCCCAGCAATTTCTATTCTAGATCTGATAACTGCTATTTATAGGATAAAACTTTGCTCCTTGCTAAACTGGATACAGAAAGTGTTACGCCTACAAGGGCATCATGTGTCTAAGTTTTGTAGTTCTAGAACCATAAAAACCCAAGGTTGGAAGGGACCTCTGAAGGTCACCTAGACTAACGTTCTTTAAACTGGGCAAAGTTAGATCAAGTTTCTCAGGGCCTTGCTCACCTCAGGTTTGAAAATCTCCAAAGGCGGAGATCCCAGAACTTCTCTGGAAAACTGTTCTAGTGCTTCATCACTCTCATTATGATTTTCCCCCCCTTATATCCAGTACGAGTTTCCTTTGCTGCAGCTGGTGTCTGTTTATATTCTTGTCCTTTTGCTGTATACAGCAAGATGAATCTGTCTCTGTCTTTATGATCCAAATTTAGAGGATCAGTTAACCAATTCACTGGACTATGACAACCATGACTTGAAGAAATCATGTTTATCCACAGATTATGTGCAAATTCTCCCAAATTGCATAGTAGTATTTGAGCTTCAGATGAACATTTGCAAAGCTTCCAAGTACTCTGGATGCCTAGATTTTTTTTTATTTCTAACTTCATTCCTTTTAAGAGCTTGCATTTCAGAAAGTTTCCTCTCCCTTTGGAAATGATGCTTTTTACAGAAGAGGCTTCTGCTTGAAATGGTGTGATATTGACAATGGTGGAACCATTGTCATTGATCAGGGTAAGCTCCTGCTCAGCAAAGGCACACTAATAAATTGCTCAGTATCTTGTGGATGAGTTAGCAGCTACAGAAGAAGTAAGTTTCACAGAACCCTTGAGCTAGGACATTTTATTTTGGGAAGCTTGGCCAACAAAACTAGAAGTACCTGTAATCAGCAGTCACGCTTGAAAATCTTGGCCGCCAGCTTTGTTTATTGCACAGTCTTGTGTCAAATAACATATAAACAAATAACAAATGAAGCAATTTTCAAGAATTTATAGCACCTTCAACAAATAAAGAGGTTTATCTTTCAGGTCAAAACCCAACCTTAAATATCTTTCCACAGAAAAAAAAAAAAAAATTCTTTATCAATTGAGTCTCTCAGTTCCTCAAGGATTTTCCTAAAACTTTAGGCATCTAGCTGCTGACTCCAAACTTCTTCAGGATGTGACTATAACCTACTCCTAGGTTATAGGCAAGATACTTTTAGGGCGGCCTCCTCTTGATTTTCACCCGAGCTTTGACAGAACTTAGTTTTACTGTAACAAGGAGCGCCGACATCTGACTAGCTATTGGCCCATCCAACCTCAGTCCTGTTAAATCCCAGCTGCTGTGAATGGATAAAACAGTGATTTATTAATGGAGATAGGGTGGAACTTATGTGAGTGCAGGTTCCTTCCTGCTGAAAGGAACTATTTCCTGCGCTGCTTAAAACCACACAGGTAGGTTGCTAGTCTGTTACTGTAGGGATCATTCAGTTCTGGGCGTGAGCTGGCCTGAGACATTAATGAGTTTACTTTTTCCCTGCTTTAACCGTGCCAAAGCTTATAGCAGGAGAGCTGGCTATGGCATAGCTGGGATGCTTACTAATGGAGACATGCGGGACATTTTAATGCAGATGGAAGGAGACTGTGATTGCCCTATATACAGCTAACCAAAATCCTAATCAACTAGCCAGCAACAACAACCTACTGGAACCCAAGAAGCCTGTCAGCCTCGCACTTGCAGTCCCCAGGCCACCTAGGGATAATGAAATGGGCTGGTCCAAGAAAGCTAATCTCTTCTGCTTTCTCAAACAAGCCTGCTCCCCAATGAAAGAAGCATTCACATAGTTATGGTTCAGAAAAGAAGGGAAGAGAAGGGATGGGAAGGTAAGCCAAGGCAAGGCCAGGCAAGTCAGGGTAATAAGGGAGAATATTCAGAATCAATCATACATCTCTGACTTTTGAAGTTTCTGTAAGCAAAAATATCTTACTTCTAGATTTGTTCTTAAATAACCATCTTTACCTGAAAAAAAAAAAAAAATCACCCTTTTTTTCCCCCTCACAATACCACTTAATGATATGCTAAGCCAGAGCTATTTCTCTCTCCAAATGCCTGTTTAAATGTTTAAATACTCGCTGTTTGTTAAAAAATGTGTTACGATACCAAAGTTTATCAAGTGAAGGAGATCTGAGACAAAACCGACGGGATTACCCCTGCATTTTTGTAGTTAGGGGAATAATATGTTTTTTTCCATCAATGTGTCCACTTTACATTATTCAGCACAAAGCTTTGTGAAATAAGAATCATGGGAATATCACAATATAAAGGAAAAAGGTACAAATAACAGCTTCATAAACTGAGAAATGTACATAAATAAATCATGTAGATGGGGGCAGTTTGCTTAGCTGGCAAGAAAAAAATATGGAAAATCTGCTTGTTAAACAATAACCACAGAGTGTGCTTTTATGATGTTTTTCACCACAGTAATTCATATTAGAGATAGAAGCAGTTGCATGTTAAATAAAATCATTCAGCATTGTTCTCCTCACATTACAAAGAGCTGACTTATGTTGTTTTTAGATGCCTCCCATTAGAAAGTAAATATTCCTCTGATGTTATACATTTCAGAAAATTTAATAATGATGAACTGTAAATAAAGTCGCAGGGAGATTTCAGACAGTTTTATTAGCAGATTGTTGAAAAGAAAAGAAAATTAAATACAATAACAGTAAACGTGGTTCTCACATTGAAACCAGGCTCAAATAACTAGGCTACCATAGAAAAATTTCCAATTCTTGCATTATGATGTAAAAACAGATTTTTGTACAGATTTTGTACAACAAAATTCGTAATAACCTTTTTTCATTTTTAGAAAACTTTAAATATATAGATAAAAATAGACAATTTTCATAGGTCCTACATGAAGATGAGTATGTTCTGTTCCAAGGGCTTGCATAGAGCGCAAATGTGGTTATAATATAGAACAACTAGACATTAATATCTTTAAGATTACAAAAGCATATAAACAATAACATGAGCACAACTTTTCTTCATAATCTATGCAAAAAAAAAAAAAAAATCCAAATCAAAACCCAAAAACAAAATACCAACCCAAAACCTGTATAACTAAAGAGGGGCAAAAAATTCAACTTACAGTAACATCTCATGGTCTGTAATATTTACACTGTTTTTAGCAAGATTCTTTCTAAACATCCAGCTTATAAATTGTTTCCCCCTTAATCCTTAACATTTCCATTTATGTACCAAGCCAAACACTGAGGCATTCCCAAAGGTCTTGAAAGTATATACTGTAAAACTACTAAACCTACTTACAGGTGACTCTATGCAAGGAGCAGAGCAATGGTAGATGCTACTACATATTTCAGTTGTAGGCTTTTAATTCTCTTTCAGATATGAATGATTCAAAAGCTTGCCACAAGTCCATCTAACTTTACAGCTGTTAACCCTTTAAAGACTGCATATGAAAAAACTGGAGTACAGAATCCCATATGTGTTCAAGCAACTATGAAAATTATGGAAGAATCATGGTTAGAAAGTAATGTCACTACAAAGTACTAGGTAACAATATTTAATGAAAAATATTGCTCAATATTTCTTTAAAAAAAATTACCGTGATGTGAACTTGTATATACATCTTTCTATTGTTAAAAAAGGATTGTGGTGGAGTAAATATGAACTGCACAAAATAAATGTGTACCAGTATTGCAAGGAAGACCTACAAACTATAGAAGCTCAGTGCTAGAGGTTACAAAACATTAGATTTTTTTTTTGACAAAATAATAATTAATATCCAATCAGAACTATTTTTAAAGAAATATTTAAGTTAGGCATCTTAGACATTTAAGGTTTTGATATGTTTCCATGTAATAAATAATATTTTATATGCATAAAACATTAGATGAAGAAAGCATAATCACAAAACTTACAGTAATAGCACTGATTCACAAAATCAGTCTTTAAAGGGGTAACCCAAAAGTACGCAAAGCAAAGAACATAACTTTTAGTAATGTAATAAGCACTGTGTTGCAGCTTACTTCCAGTTATCAGCACAAAGGTGAAAACACATATTGTAGCTTTCATAAAGACAGTGAAAGTAACACATAACCACCCATCCCTAAGACAAGGTGGGAGGGACAATAGACTTCAACTGTATCACTCAGTTCTACGTGGAATTGGACTGATACATCAAGTGTTTGTTAGGTTTTCTTTTTTTAGCAACATTGACGTAATATGACATTAACATATAAAAATATTTCTGGCATTTTGACTTGCTGCTCAGCCACAGTCCATTCTTAAAAGTGCACTAATCAGGGCACTAACCAGGGCTCAATATACAAATAAAAGTGGCTGATCCAGAATTCTGACTTGTTACCAGATGCTTAAGATCTCATTCAGTAATACTGTGACTCCAGGACAAATATTTACATGCCTGCATGCGTTAAAACTAGAAAGGTGTCGTTCTGACCAACAGGGTGACAAAACAATATTATCTAAAATTTTCATTTCCTAAACTCTAGATTTCTACTGCATACATAATACCTTCCTTGTGTGATTTGTGTTATATACTGTACATGTGACCAACAGTTTGATAAGAAGCAAAGTTTTTTATTTCATAAACCCCTGCCAGTTTACAATGAGAAATTATTACTCTTTTTATCGTATTTTTTTATTTTAGGAAAAGAGACTTTGTGAACAGTAAAACAGTTTGTTTACATTCAGCATTTCTTTTCACTTACACAAAATTCCATTTCACTTAATGTAGTCTAACATATATGTGTTGGTCTCTTGGAAAGCATGTGGAAAAAATGTCTTTAGAAGAAAACCCACGATCATAGTTTGAAAACTGAATGTATCAATTTTTTTTTCTTTTACCTTTTTTTTTTTTTCCTTTTTTTTTTTTTTTAATAAGAATCCTCTTATGCCCTCTAGAAGTTCATTTCTGAGCTGTCTTGCTGGTTTCGGTATGATATAACAGTCTGTAAGTGTACTTGGACACCGCTGGAAGGATCATTTGATGTGCTCAAATATAGAATCATCAGAGGAGGACAGAGTCTGCATTCCTTGAAAAAGGGAATACTCAGCCTTGTTCTGACCCGCCTGTAATTTTGGATACAATAGTCTGGCGCAGAGACGCAGATTTTCACTGTAAGAAGAGTGCTACTGTACATTTACAAACATTCTCTAGGTCTCCGGGTCGAGCCACAGGAGACAACCAAAGGAGGACACTCTTGCAGAATTCTTTACATTTTTGAAGAACATTGATAAATGAAGTTGAGGAAGTCGCCTTGAAAACGCTTTGTTTCCACAGAACTCCTTATGAGCCAATGTCTTACTGCAAAGTTCTTTACCGTAGCACAGGTATCTTCAGCAGGAAAAATTCAATACATGACAGTAGTTTTCAAATAAAGTCTTCCATCTAAAATATGAAAAACAAACATTTGCTTTATATATTTGTATCTGCAATGAATCGAAAAGAGGAAGAAACCCACAAGATTTAAAACCTCAGCGGAAGTAGTCCTCCCATAAATCTGTAAAATGCCACCTATGGTATTTTATGTTTAATATAAAAGAATAATAAAACCTGAACATCAACATTGCAATTTCATCTGACAGTGGTCAAATTAACTCTGTTAAAAATTACACGCACTTTGCAAGTTGTGAATACTGTAACACCTTCTAAAGCTTTAATACGTGCTGCACTCATATCAGTGCTAGAGCACTAGGAATGTAGGTGGAGCTTCTGTGCATGTGTTTTTACTGATATGCAAACTTAACTGAATAGTGCTGAACAGCAATTATTTCCTTCATGGTTGCAGAGCAAAAATCTTCTTGCATGCAATCGTTAGTACTCCCATCACTAAAGGCATAGCTCATACTTTCTGATTTAGCTATGTTGTTAAATATACCATGTAATGTAACCATTGTGCACATTTGTAGCTATTTATATAGAACCCAGTATAGGATATTTAATCGGTATCAGTGAAGTATAGCCTCCTTCCCCCATAAATGAGATTAACTGAACAATTACTATGTTAAAGATGTAAGCACGTCTCTCTCAACATTTTTTCCACCCAAGTGAGGAGCATATATTTAAGTGAGATATTTGTGATGGAGAGGGAACATAAGAAACAATAAGCTCACCTAGCTAGTAACTGTTGATCTAGAAAAACTTGAAGAGAACATTCTGCTGTAACATATTTCAACTAATTTACAAATATAATGCAATTTTTTCTTCACTGGAGACATGAACATCTTCTATGCACCTATTCTCATAGCAATACAAAGTTTTTGGGTTTGTTTTTTTTTTTTAAACAGGAAACAGACAGAAAAACTTCTTTGTTTTCTGACCTGTAGGATTGAAAGTGTTGCTCCCTTGTGAGTAAAGCATATCAATCCCCCACAGTGCACAATTACAAAACACTACTTATATTTTAGAACATAATGCATCTGGAAGTACAAGCTGTATCTCAGCTCTTGAAGTCCGCATGAAACCCTTCTTTGGGTCCAAGTGAAATCAGCAAACATTTATAAGATTTCAGAGGGTTTTGTTTCTGGTTTGGTTTTCTTAGTCTAACCTTTATACTCCAAATCAGTCTTTAAAATTCTTATTAGATATACAGGAAAGAAACTGTGTGAGATAAACCTATATAAATGAATGCTGAAATTTTTGAAATGCTTGGCTATGATTGAAACACGTGGCATCACTTCCACAAGCTTACCGTAACTGTTGAGAGAAAGAAGCATTTAACTTGAAAGCAGTTAAATGTACATCACATACGACTGTAAAATTCATCCCTTCTGCAAACCCCTTTCCAAATTCTATTATCTAGTTTCTATCAGAACTGCTGGGGAAAAAAGAAGACAGTAGAATTGCTCACTCTGTCGCAGTGATTCTTATCTAGTGTCCCTCTGGTTTTCCTTTTCCACCACTAGTTTTCTTTTGCAAGCTTCTGAGGTGTACCCCCTTTGGCCACTTTCTCCCACCTTTAGACTTTCCTGCCCCTTTTCCCTACTTTTTTACATTCCTAGCTTTTTTTGACAGAGTAGATGATAACTTTCCCACCAGTTAAGAGTGCTTCCACTCAGAACCATTTCCACATTCTCATTGCTCTTTACAGTCTTTGTGCACTGAAGAGAGATAAAAAGAAATTGAGTAAGGCCTTAACTTGAAGACTTTTTAGTCTTATTTGATGCATGAAGAGCAACCAAAATGCTTATGGGAATTCGGGAGAGAAAGAAGGAACTTCTGAAATGGAGCTTGGTAAAACTGAAGGCCTAGTAAACCATCTCAAAAGAAAACCTGTGCCAGCTATAGGATAGCCGGAGCTGCTGCTGGCTATAGTTGCATATAATTCTCCCAAACATATTGAATAAACACAATAGACATTTACAGCACTAAAGCTGTCCAGATACCTCTGTAGGAGAATTACTCTGCATATATACCAGCACTTTGGCTATCCTGAATGCACACTTGCTAATGAGTGCTATGCGTAATTCCCACACCTAAACATTAAGATAACCTACAGTCAGTAACTTGTATTTTATTTTACTATGTTAGGTCTCCATATACCTTTTAAAATAAAATATTTATTAAAACATATTCTCAATTAAAAATACAGCTGTAGAAAGCGGAATCCTTGTAGCAGCCAACAAAAGATGAACAATCTGCAGAGAACAGCAGTACATTTTCAAAAGTCAGCTTTATTTTACACTGCTTAAATCTGGCAGTGAAGTCAATAGGAGGTTTTTCACTTTTAATGGAAGACACTATCAGATCCTGTATTCTGTATCCACAGACAATGAATAATAATAGAAATGGGCAGCTTTACAAAGCATCTTCCTTACAAAGTAAGAGGATATTTGTTTATACAGCTTAAAAACATTTATGATGGATATATACAATAAGCATAAATCTTCCTGTTCCTCAAATAACTATATGATGGACCATTAAAAGTGCAATTAAATAATCTGTATTGATAATGGACTTAAAATGCCATATAAGAACTCAGCAGCTGATCTAATATAATTGCTAGGCTTATTATAAAACAGATACATTCTCTACTAACGTGTTTGACTAATTCCCCTAACATATGGGAAAACGCAGAAAGCATTAGATACATCAACTTTAAAATAAATCTTGCCATGTTATGATATAGATAAAGCAATTCCATGATTAAGTAATACTTAGTAAGAATTCAAAAGTTGCTAAGAATTCTAAAATGTTTCCTTTATTTTCAAGAATAGTCATGAAAGAATGAGGTGCAAAATGAATATCCTTTTCTTTAGAACCTATAGTGCCAACATGGAAAAAAAAATCACAGTATCTGTGGAACGGCCCGCCACCTTCTCAAATCATGAGTTTGGGAGAAGATGGAGAAATCATTTCTGTAGGCATTATACTTTTCTTCCCACATGCTCCTGTGTGTAGCTGAGAAGTTCACATAGCCACTCATGAAGAATGTACACCAGGCAAATAGCACTGCACTTCAGAAATATGAAGACTTCAAACCACGCTAGGAAAAACAGAGGTAACTCACAGCTCTGCAGAGGAATGATAACCTCGCATCATGCTGCGGTGACCAAACACAATACTCATATCTGATTGCTGTCCCCTTTCCTTTTCAGACTCCTATTCCCTTCTTCCTAACCATTTTTCTCTCAGTTCTCACTGTTCAGAGGTTCTTCCAAAATGACTAGAACTTCTCAATGTTGTTGTCAAAGCCACTGGAATCACTTCGCCTCTAGGTGTAGCCAGTGTTCCTATCTGAATACCATCAATTACCATTGACAGGCCTTCATGATTTCAAGGTTAAAATCATAAGCAAAACCTACAAATCATGAGGGTGACCAGTGATCAAAAAACCAAGCAAGCTCATCCTTTGCAACTTAATGTGAAAATGCCACTACTCCTAAACCACAAATCATGAGCTTGCCTCTGCTTCCTGCCTCCTGATCAGCTTTTATTTAACAATTATATATGCATGTTGCATTACTTTCTATTGTTAACAAATGCAGAATCTGTGTATCTGCATAAAACCAATTTTATGCAAAACAAATATGGAATATACTATTCATACAAACGTAGATATATGCACACAAACATATACTACACAAACACACACACATAGTGTTCTCTAAAAATGTTTACAACACTGGAGTATATTTTTAGACTACTGAAAACTTATGATCTGTGGTAAAGTTTCCCAAATTTACACACTGTTATATACAATATAAATACATAAAACTTTCACTCTTGGGAAATCAAGCAAAAACACAAACTGGGAAAATACTGCTAAATTTCTAAACAGAACTGTGCATGATTAGCAGATTGCTCTTTTGCAAATGGCAGTGTTCAGCAAGATCACACAAGCTCATGTTAGTAACTGAAACTGAAAATGCCACTACTCCTAAATCTCATTTGTTTTTGTCTGTGGACTGATATGACAGAAATTCCAGCTAGAGTGAGGGAGTGTTTTTTTAGATCAACCCTTTTTAATTAAGACTCATTTTGAGGTTTTTGAATGAACATGCCCAAATAGTTAAAAGGTCATAAATGTTATAAAAAACAAACAAATGGAACTGACGTAAAAGTTTGCAATGCTGAAACAAATCATATGTCTTGAAATGCATTCCCACAGAGATGTCAGCTGGAGAATGATTCACACTAGTGTTCTGTGGGCAGCTTGTGGTGAGTATCTCTATGGGCCCAACATTTTCTGAGATAAAAACGTAAACCCACGCAAACATAATTCCTATTAATATGCATCCTTGTAAAATGACAAAAATCTACAATGAAATGTTAAGTTTGGTCTTAGGTTGCAAACTAAATAAATCATCCATTAGATCGTAATGCATGTATTTCTGCCACTCAATGCAAGTCACACTGGGGTTGTTCGCGATCCAAACATAAGATATTCTAGTTTGTATTCTGAGAGCTGCTTTAAAAACAAACATAACAGTGATCATCATGACTTTTGTAGGAGCATACTGAAGTCTTTGGTTTATGAAAATCTGCAAATCAACATCAAAGGTGTGGTGTCACACTTGAATTCAGTCAATTGCTATCATAGAAAAGCCTGCTGAGGAAAACTCTCCTTAGTAATAGGATAAAGTGTTTCTTATAGTTAGGAGCTTTGGGGAAAAAAATGACCAACCAACTAAGAAGATATGGTAGCATGTCACAGAGAGCTAAGAAACCCACAGAGTCCCGATTAAAAAGAAAAAAAGGACAAAATAATGTATGAGAAAGAAAATGAATAAGATCAGAAATCTCAGTGGGAGCTTTGGAAAGTTCGGATGTCAAGGTTTGGACAATTTTTTATTAATTTATTATTAGTTGTTATTTTTTATGATCGTAATTTGTGAGCTGTAGAAGAGTAAATGCCAGCCCATGATCCAGGAACCCTTACATCAAAGCAGCCTCAATTTTAGTCACTAGAGTTCCTAACTACAGTTAATATAATTTTGTCAGATGTGCACAGGCCAGTGATATAAGCTGATCTTCACTCAAAATGGGTCTTAAGGTTATCTGAATGGTGTAGATCTATTAACCTCTTTGTGCTTTCAAAGTAAAGAACACCTACTTTAGGTTGATTTCTCTCTCGTTAGTAAGAAGAACACAACCGAACAAGTGAGGATGGGAACTTTATTCCCAACTCTGACTCCAAAATGATCTGTGATCTCACTTTTCTGTTCTTCTGTTTTCTCTTTTAAGCTTTCTCTCTTTCTTCCCCTTCTCTTTTTAGGTAACAAAGATTCCGTGCACTGATGGTTCCTCAGTCTGTTTTCTTGTCCTTAGCAAGGTACAGCACTGTTAGCCGAGATCTCTAAGGACTATGTTAGCACAAATAACAAAAAACCCACCACCAACAACAAAAAAGCCCACGTGCGCATACTTATTTAATTGAAAGTATAGGCTCTTGGCTCATAAAAATCCATTTGAAGTCCATCTCCATGGCTGGTGACAGAGCTGACCTAAGCTGGGAGTCCTCTTGTAAAATCACATGTTGCAACACAAAATCGCCAGGACTAGCCCATGTGCTCACTAAAGACAGCAGAGACTTGGTACTGCAATTCAGTATAGACACACTGTTGCCACACACTACAGCCATTAAAAACAACTAACTTCAGTTCTAGCAAGCTGAGGCAATTATGAAGCATTTCTGACTCTTTGTGCAAGAAAAGATGGCGTGGCCAGTACATGAAATCACTTGTAAGTTAGTGTAACACATATTTTGTAACTTAAGAATCATTACAGCTCTTTTCCTCAACATTTTGCAAGTTAGAATATTAGAGTAAAAAATATTATGATCCACCCCCAGTCCAACAGGTTAAAAGAAATAAAATATTTGTGACATTAAATGGGGCTACTTTTATCTAAATAAAAGAAAAGCTGCTCACTTGTGCTAAAGAACATAAAAAATTGCGTTTCCTGTTAGGAAGTAGCTTTATTGAAAATGGCAGCTATTTTCTCAGAAGTTATTTCCAGGCACCTGTAATCTAATGAGGTTTGTCCCTTTCAAAGAACAGTTGTACGTGCATGCCCGAATGCACACAACCTCTTCAGCCCAGAGCTGATAAAAGCATCTGCAAGCCATAGCTCAAGCACATTTAAATTATATAACTGGTTGGTTTATTTGTTTTAATAAGATGGGGCAAATGTGAATCACAGTGTACTTCTAACCTTTCATTCAACCTGATGTTTTAATCATTTGGAGGAAGAGAAACAAAACAAAAGAAAGGGATGGCAAACAAATGGTAATGATTCATGTGATATTTGATAAGACAGCCACGGGAAGTCAAAATAAAAGCAAGCATATTGTGACAGATGGAAGGGATCTTAGTCAAATTGTAACCCTTCTTTGAAAAACTTAAAGGAAGCAGCTAATTAAGGACAAAATATATTTTTGTATACTCTTCATACATTTTATTCAAAATTGAGACAAAAGAGGATTTATTTTCCACTGAAGCAGGAAGATAAAAATGGGAGTCTAACTTTTTAATCATGGGAAAATCATTTATGATGAGGTTGAGTCTTTTTCATAGTTTGCAGAGCGCGACTGAGAACATAAAGCCCGGCTTTTGTAAAATGCAGTCATGAAATCAACTGAACGTAACTTTCCATAATTTTCCTGACAAAATGCAAAACAACATGTTGTGAGGGGAAAAGACTCCTCCCAGTGTGCGAGGTTAATTAGAACACTGAAGTCTTACAACTTGACACTGAAAAGAAGGGACAGAGGGATCTATACTGCCCTGACATTGTTACTGAGAGCAAAAGTAGATCATGTATTGGGGAACATGGATGGATCCACTGCCCTCTTCCCGAGAAGAATTAGAGCGGAGTACAGGAGATGTAGGAAAGCAGGCTCAACTGTTGAGGCTTTGAAATTTGAGCAATTTGTTCTCTAAAAAAAAGTGCGTATCTATCCAGTTTTTATGCAAAGATGGGTGATTTCACACTGCATGTTCAATAAACTCATGCAAATATGAAGTATGTAAACATATTTGGCCAAACACTACCCTAGTTTGCCCTTTGTATAACACCAATAAATTAGTTTCAAATTTGCATATTGTTATTAATCATACACCTTTCATTTCTCTACTTAACATTCATGTACAAATATATTTGTGTTAATACTCAGTGCAAATATTCAGGAGACTGAGATGATCATGTCTTTCTTTTTAAAATAATAATTTATATTTAGGAGATTTTAATTCTACATCTGAGTTTCCAGACATAAAACTAAAACATGGATATGTAAAAAAGAGTGTCTAAACACCTTTTTTTGCAGTTATTTTAACTATTGAACTTTCAGGATCTTCTTTCAGTAATTTTATCATGTGTTTTAATCATGAATATATGTTTTCATTATATCATTGAATACTGCAGGAGCACGCTAAAGGTCAGCAATCTGGTCTTTAGTAAACTAACAAAGCGATGGACTACCTGAATATGTCACCTTCTATTATTTAAAGTTCATACAGAACACACAAAGCTTGCCATTTTGAGCACTGAAAAGATTGAACTGGCAAGGTGAGAAATTATTTGAAAGAAGTAAGATTAAAAAAAATCACACTGTCTTTTATTGCTCCTTTATGAACTTAGCAACCCTTTTTCTATTTGTATAAACAGAACAAAAGCATATCCAAAAAAAGACATCAGAACTAATTACTTACAAGCACTGAACCCGAGTCACTAAGGCATTGTATTGTGTCACTTCTGTTGGTAAAAAAAATTAAAATAATAAACAAAACCCAACAACAGATAAAAAACAAAACAAAACACCTTCAACTGAAGAATCATGTGGAAAAGTTATTAAAGGATGAAGTCACAGCTAAATACGATCAGCTTGTGAGCTTCCACAGCTCATTGTGTTCAGTGCTGTTTGTAACACGGTGTAGATAATTTTTGTGCTGAACAATCTGTCCTGCATTAAACAGTTTTAAATTCTGCAAAAAAGTGTGCTTTATTTGCTATCATGTTTTCAGAAACATAAACAACTTTTTTTTACTACCGTTTTAGCAAGCCAATCAACAAGCAACCTTGGATCTGATAGCATAAAATTGAGAAAGAGTTGAGTATTGGAATGTGGTTTCTGCCTGATACTTTCTTTTTTTTTTTCTTGTAAAGTCTTGATGGAAACAGAAATTACTATTCATCTTTTATTCTGATTGCTCTTCTTTCCACTTTTCTGAATTTTGCCTCCTTTTTTAGTGTTTTGCTCAAATGATCACTTTTTTACACTAAACATCATCACCAAAGTAATCTTACATACAAAATATCAATCATAAAGTTAATCTTCAAACAGGCTTAAAAAAATAAATATTTTCCTCTCTGGAGAGGAAAAAAATGGTCATAACATGAAATCTGAATAAAACACAATAGATCAGCATTTGTTGGAGCTTTCAGCAGTTTTTGCTTCTGAGTTGAGATCAAATTACAGAAAATATCTATGCAAAAGCATATACAAATTAGTCTTTCTTAAAAACTACACTCCATACACACACATACAGAAAAATACACACAGATCCTTTCCATCACTGAACTAGAAGCTAATAGTATTAGCATGATACATGTGTTTACAACTACAGATCACGTAATAAAGTGTGGATTAATAAAGATCTTTTATGAAAGTCTGAAAAAAGTAACATGGGTCATGATTTTTCTACTAGGAATAGCTGTGGCCAGGGTTAGTACTAGCAATCTATTGTTTCCATCACCAGACAGTGTGATGTTAATTTCCTTCAGCATACACAAATCGTTTATGAAGACAAGCTCTTCTAAAGTATTACCTTTTCTAGAGGTTTAGCTCACACTACTTTTTAAAATAGGAGAAGACTTATCTAATACCTACTGCTATGCAGAGCATCTCTCCAGATTCACAGAATCACAAACCTACCTCATTCTTCTCTACAAGCTACTTCTTTTCTAAACAAGTAATTTTCATTTGATGTAATACCCCAATAACTAAAAGGCAGACTAGTATTTTGTTGTTTTCAGATTAGACTTAAACCCCACAATTAATACAGGAGTATGATCTGGCTTTTCCTTAATCCCCGTTACTGAGATGTCATTTCAAATGCTGCAAAGGTTACTGGAAAATAGAGGCCATTTAAAGAAAGCATTTAGCTTTACTACTTACATTAACCTGCATACATCAATTCTGGAATGTGTGGAATCCTTTTCTAATATCAATATCACATTAACACCACATTTTTCTTTAATACCCAACCACCCTTGTTCTCATCTGTGTGCTAAAACAGAGTAAGAGCCCAATGCAAAACATGAAGAAATAGTCACATGCAGAACAGGAAGGAATGAGGCTGTAAAATAGATGGATTGCACGGTAGCAAGCTTATGGAAAATCTATTAAGGATGCATGGGATGTCAAAACATAGGCAATATAAGCTTGCTGCTTTTAGGTATTTTGTATGAAAGCAAGCTTATGGAAGACAATGGCACCTAGCAGTCAGCTCCAGAACAGGAGTCAAGGCGAACAGAAACTGAAACAGAAGTCATGCCCTAAGAAATGAGCAATGAATTGAAGTCACACATAATCCTTACTGCTACATAGAAATATGAATAGACCTTAACGAAGTTCCTGGGGCTTAGCATGAGTGACACAACTACAAAACTGGAAAAAAAAACCCAAAACCCAGCTCATGTTAAATTTGAGGAAGACTTCAAGCTGGAAGATGCATATGGGGTTTAACCTAGTAGTTAGCTATGAAGCAGTCCTTAAGCAAAACGCTTTTGTTCCTATAAGGAATGAAAAATACTAGCATTGTAAATTACATGGGAACTTTGTTTCTGTGACAAGTGCTAATGATGGCCCAGGCAGACTGTTTTTCAATTCATAATTCAAACTAGTTCCCCTAACGGACAGTAAGCTTCCATCTTGAGCATATCTTCATAGATGCATTTAAGTACTGTGGTGACAGGCCAACCTTTCCCATTCCCTCTCAGTGGTAACATAATTCCAGATAGGTACTTCAAAATTATTATTCTACCCTCCCAGGAAAAACTCAATTAGCCTCAGGGCCAGGTGGTTTGAATTTGGCACCACTCTGTGTCTTTGCCAATAGAGATTCTGCAGAAAAAACAGCATGTCATGACAGACTGTGTCCTGGATGCACCCCACTACAGAAATCCCAGAACATATGGAAGCAGCATGCTTTCCCAGAGAGAACTTAGCACCATGGTCCATCATCAAAAAGTAAGCAAGAGAAAAGAGAAGGGCTAAATTAAACCACAGAGCAGTCCTAAACAGTGACTCTGGGATCGAGTGACTACCTTGGAGTCAGAAGCAATGACCTGTGCAAAATATCTGAAGTGTAAAATTTTCTTGCTTGGAAGTGTGATTTTGTCAAGACAGAGGAAATGAAAAATGTTACTTCATGGTTGCTTTTTCTCTTTTTTTTCCCTAGCTTTCCACTTACACTGTTTATTTTCAATAGTAACATATTAATAGCGTTGTACAAGTCACTTGCAGGACCTCCCCTGGAACAGTGTTTAGGAAGTTGGTTACCCATGCTCAAGGTGAATTTAAACTGGAATAATTTCAGAACAGGCTACTAGTATAACACAAGGAACAGAGTCCACAACATGAAAAATAAAATAAATTTCTATGCTTACCCTAGAAAAGCAACGATTATTTCCTGTATATACATTAAATAGTAAAAAGAGACAGAAAACAGCTCTGTTTTCTATAGCAGGAACTCAGTTCTGGTGTAGCTTTCCAAGATGATAGATGTATTAAAATGGTCTTTAAGATGGTATTTGTGATATGATAGCCCACAAATGCAGATTTTAAAGTCCATCTAGTCCTATCCCTAATGCTATACCATTTTAGTAGGAAGAGAGGCAAGAACTGAGTATATCCTGAATATATTTACTGAATATCTGGTCTGGTAAAATAGACTTGGCTATGAAGTTAATTTTAGCTGGAAAATCTAAGAGAGTCATAGGTTTTACAAGAATACAGAAAAACCTACAGGGAAACCTTAGTTGTTAATTCCTAAAATTAGGACTCTTTTGTGCACTGAATGTTTAAGATCAAACTCTGGAACTATTGCCCATTTGGAACTAGAATAGAACTGATTTTTGCAAGTTTTAATAGTGTTTTAGCATTTCAATATTTTAGCATTGGGAACCAGATTGCTTGGGATGGCATAGTTACTGCAGTGATAGCAACTGTGATTGTCATAACAAATTTGATGATAAGGTTGAAAATGGAACTGATCCTCTAGTCAGTTATACCACTTTTATGATGCTTCCAGTATTTCCAGTGAAGCCAAGGAGTCTGATCCAACCACAATATTTTTATGTTCAATTCATCAATGTGCAAACATACTGTTCTCTCTTCAATGGCTAAGAGTGTATATCTTTGAGTCAGAGTGTAAAGCTAAAAATGAGAGCAAATTATTGCTGCTTCTTATTTTATGTTTGTATTCAATATAGCTTGATTACTTGAAAGGACTTGTAGCCAGCATATTGCGGTATGAAACAATATCATGAAAAATACATGTCTTTAATGCAAGGGTTGCACCGACAGTTTGTCACAGGCAAAATCTGCAGAATCAACAAAGAGACTAAATAAACAAGTCAAAACTTGAATTATCTAATATAGTATTGTGTATTTTTAACAATCTCTATTCTAATTTCATGCACATAAACCAGCACTGTAAATTTTTTTGGTCCTGACTTCATAACACTTTGCTTCCAAGGCCAGCTGTAGCACTTTGTGATCCATCCTTTCTAATGTCCATGACAAAACACACTATTATGCTATTGCTGCTTTTCCTAAGCTATTAGAGGCTGCATCACTTTTAAAAAATAAGGTTGACAAGAATATAATAGAAAAAATGTTCCTTTTACCATTACTGTTACACACTTTCTGTTTCTCAACTAGGAAAAACAAAATGACATCACATTATCGTTATATATGCTGCTGTCTCCCAGGATGTCCTTCAGGTGTTATGGAACCTTACAATGACCAAAATACTTCCTGTGAAGGGTTGAAAAGCTAAAGATTTCTTTTTAAAGCTAGCAGTCTATTCTATAGAATAGATTTTCCTCTTTACAAGCCAGCTGGCAGTTCACTGGAAGAATACTTAATATAGATATATGCTGACAGCAAATTTTAGCTATAGATGGAACGTGATGCTGGCTAAGTATTCCTTCCAAATGTGTTAATTTTAGTTCCACTTCCTTTATACTTACTTTTCTTACTTGATTTATTTCTTTTCTTTTTTGTCTTTCATAGGAACTTGAGATACTAATAGAGATGGGTCAAGTTCCAAATCAAATCCATGGGAAAGTTGACTGCTTGAATTATACAAAGCCTAAATTGTTTTATGTTATCATTCTTAATTATATCAATATAAAAATAACCACCACTAGAAAATGCTATTTTTAGAATTAAAATAGATTTGGCATAGTAATTGGTTGCTTTGCTGGTTTACAATAAGGCATTTATATGAATATTACAGACATACTAAGAATTTGTTTATCTTAAAACAAAATACAATATTTCCTATTTCTGAAGGACATAAAAACATGTTTTGTTCTTTTTTTTTCATCATACTGGCAAAGAGTACAGAAGTACAAAAGCTAAAATCTTTGGCCACTTTAAAATTAAACCATCAGACCCTCAGCTAGTTTAAATTAATATAGCTTTATTGATGGCAAGGGTATCTTTTTTTCTTTTTCTTTTTTTTTTTTAACTGACATAAGAGTAACAAAGCAATTGAGTTGGAGTGCTATTTTAGGAAGGTGGTTGCCTTAACTCTTAACACTGTTCAAAGTGCTGCCTGCCTGATACAATCTCACCATAGAGTTTTATTAACATTTTAAGTCTAACTGCTTGTTTGCCTCTTGAATATATTTAGTCAATGTTGAACTCTCATTCTTTTTAACAGGACTTCTGACCCCACAGTTAGTTTAGGATTATAAAAGGGAGACTGTCACCTATTACACCAAAATGCTGCCACTCAGTAATATACCACTTTTGATCTGACACAGGATAATTGAGGTAAGTCAGTCCATTAAATTTTTCTCATATGAAAATCCAGGCAGGCTGCCTTTACACAAAATTATGGCTATCAACTATTTCCTTACTAAATCCCATAAAATATTTTTCCATCTATTTCTCTGTACCAGATTTGAAACTAACTATAATTTGTTGATAATAGTTGTAAATTGCTACATCTTGCATCGCCTCTCTTTGCCACTTTTTAATGCCTGGGATTCTGATCAGTCACCCAAGAAAATATAAAAGCAGAAGTTAATAACATAAGTGAACTTCTATTGTGCCTTTCATCCAAGATCCAGAATGCTTTACAAACATTAATTAAGTTTCACAACACCCTTGTGAGATACCAAAGCATTGGTGCTGCCATCAAGAAATCAGAAGACTGCATAAAGATTTGGTTCTGGCTTAAGGCATTGGTTAAAAATGCACTGAAGCATGCTAAATGAACTATTCCTTTACCGTATCATTCAATAGCAAAACATCAGACCTAAAGCCTATAAGCAACCCAAACAAATGCTACCATTTTAATGGTGCAATGGATACTCTCCATTTGATTCTTTGCTTGCTGCAAAATGTGAAATGAGCAAAGACAGTGACTTCTTAGCATATACTTCTTGTGAGTGTGTCACATGCTACATTTATCCTTTGCAATTAGACTGTCCTGGAGTATAATTACAACCCCTGATATAAAATGGATTTATTGTATGGAAAAAAAATTTCCATAAACACCAAAACCAAAACAAACAAACAAAAAACAGCCCCCCCCCCCCCCCCACCCCCCAAAGAAATTACTTTCTCACCTCCAGAAACTGAATTCAGGTTTTCTGGAATGTGACTGAGTTTACTAAATTTGTTTGTAGAGGTTTACCCCAGGGTACTCTAGTTATGCTCCTTCCATAGACAAAGGAGAAATACAGACACCTACATTATGAAGTGATGAACTGTACTGTAGGTGTTTCTCTCTACTCCCTCCACAGAGGGTCGAGGATGACAAGCACAGATGTAGATGTCTACATGGTAGACTTCTGCGCTTCATCAGGTTAATTCCAGCCCATGTCTTGCTTGCAAGCAAAACTACGTTTAAATGGCGAAACATTTACTAGTTGTCCATTACAAATTAGTAACGATATAGTACAGTTAGAGTAAAATACTGCAACTGTATTAGTAATACGATACCATTTTCCCTTCTAGAGTTCTGTGATACTTTAACTACCTCTGTTTCTGCCTCTCTATTTATGTCCACTTTTGTTCTTATTTCAGAGTTTTTGGAATGCTTCTTTAGACTGTTGTTTCATGCCTTGTGCCTCCCATGGTAGCATCCAATTGAAATAAACGCTGCAAGGCTTCAGGATTAATGCAGAATTCAAGTTATCCTTTCTACATTTGAGGGTCATGCTTTATGCAACTTTCAAAACTGTACAGTATGGAAACATTACAGAATTATACCAAGCAGAAAAGGAATTGTCAGGCATGGATATTTTTCCAGAAGTGATGCACAATTACTCATTTCCAACATCAGTAGTTACAAGAAGTGACTGAAATGCAGCTGCTTGTAGTGTGTTTACTGTCACAAGTGATGTTGGAATTCTGAGGCAAGCAAAAAGGAAAATACACAACAGATGAGATTCATCACATTAACTTCAGACACCTGCACTGTAGATAGCTGTGTTTGAGCCCATTTTGTAGACTCCCTTTATAATCAATGAAGAAACTTGGAAGTTATGATTCATTTTCTTCAAAGGGAGAGATGTGTCTATTACTCTTCATTGACTTTAATAGGAGCCTAGCCAAATAGCTCAGATAAAGACATCTACCCCACAAATGTGTGAAGTGAAACATATCCCTCCCACTGATATTGTTTGGGTATTTTATAGATAATTACATTGCCTCAGCAGCTATTCCACACCTTCATAATACACAGCAATATCTATACTGCTATTATGGTATCAGCAAAGTTCCACTATATCTTATCAGTTGAAAAAATTATAGGATAATGTAGTAAAGAATATATGAGTCTGTATATAACCTCAATAGCTTAAACATCCGGTTTCTTAAATTCTTTTATATGAGTGCTGTACCTTAAAGCACTCTTAAACAGCTCCTACTTTTCTATCTCTGCAGGGCTGGCTTTCTAACGTATTGCATGTCTAAAATGAATTCAAACACATTAATGTGTTTATAAACTCCTTGTGCAAGGATTTAAGCATATGCAGGCATATTGAAAGTAAGTACAAATCCCATTGTGCTGTTTCATTGTGCAAATATAGTTTCTTTGTATTCTAAATCCCCAATCATTTCCCTATTTCAAGTATACTTTTATTATTCCAATAATATTGTACTTATCCTTGAAAAAAATGAAACTCCATTTCACAAATCTTACTCTGCACAGTGTTAACATTCTGTATAGAATCTATTTTATTTTAACCATACTTTGCTATTCTTTCTCTACAGACACTATTTCCAACAATATTAAGTAGCTGATACATTACCTTGGGATTCTAGGTGGTCCCCTTTTTAAGTAATAGCCTTCACCTTTGTCCCCGAAGAACTAATCATTGTCCTCTTACACCTATTCTTTTTACAGAAATAGCTTTCTGCAAAGTACTTGATTTCTTTTCATCTCCTCACACTTCCATATTCAAATTTTGCACAAAACTTTAATATTGATTTTTTTGCACTGCATATTCTCATTCTGGATGTCTAGCTATTTTGGATACTGTCTCAAAGTTGCTGATCACTGCAACCTGTCATTTAACTAGGTCCTCTGCCACTACCGTCCTTTATAACTGTTACTGTCATCAGTCTTACTCCAGGTTCAATCATTAAATGTCAGGCAGTAACTCACAAACTGTTTTTTCCTCAACTGTTAGTCTAGTAGAGTATAAACTAACGCCGTATCATGTACAAACTCCTGCAGTAATTCAAATTTTAACCTACAATGTTAGTCTCTTTTTCTATACATAGTATCTGTTCTATAAAAGCTGTTATGCATCACAGGTTGACAATAATAAAAAATACCAAAATGTTTACCTTGTCATCCCTACTTGTAAAATAATAATAAAAAAATTCATCAATTAACATGAAATTCAAGTAATTTAAAACCCCTTGAAAACTTTTGGTAGAGTGAATAGGGTTTCTCAAATTTTAAATGTTGCTGTAGTCAAAATGACACAGAATGTGCAATAATGTGTTTGTTTTTCAGATACTGTAGGTCTGAAGAGATTTTTTTGTATACTTCAATTATAAAAACATTTAAAACATACAAACTTGTGCAATTTTTATTTTAATGAAGATGAGAAGTTCATTAACGAAGATAAATATTTCATTAGATGTTAAATAAAACAAAGAGATTTTTTGGCTTCTCTCAGCACAAAATTCCTTTGAAAGATTAATTAATACATGCAAATTATGCAAATTAGACCCATGCAAATATTTTATGAAGACAATTAAGGGAACCATTAATTACTGCTTTTTTTGCTTCAGTGAGATTCATTCATTTAATTTTAATTTCACTTTAACTGTTTTGATGTATAATCTTGCAGCTAAGAACTTTATCTTTCCTAGTGGGTCACTTAAACTTATAAATTTCATCAAGTGAGCAGCAACAGAAATCTGTAAAGATATTCTCTGGGCTATGTTTAGTATCAAGAGAAATTTTTGACACAATGCACTCCTAGAAACTGCAAAACTGGAAGGGAATGTGAGCTCATTCTTGGACAAGGTTCAACTGCTGGAAAAGCAATTAATTTGCTTTGGCTGTGCTAATATAGGGGAATTAGAAAGTGTGACACAAGACAAATAGAAATAATTAGTTCTCCAAAATGATGTTCTCATTAATATGGTTTGAACAGTAGAAATAAAAAACATTATTGTGGCATGTCTGCATTCTGTCCCTAGCCACAGGAGGTAGAAAAATGCAAGATACAGCATTTTTTCACCTTTGTAGTTTGTATGGTGATGGAATTTATTTTTATTTTTTATTGTAGGTTTTAAGAAAAGCAAATTGTGGACCTGATCCTGTTATCTAAAACCTACTGCACTTGCATAAAGCATGAGGGATCCCTAGGTTTCTAGACTATTTTCCTCCTGTGAAAATATGAAGCTATAAATATAACTGACTAGGCTTTTCACAACAATACACTCAAGTTCCTAAACTGAAACTTTGATTTCGATATCGTTCATTTAAATCATGTTTTATGATATGCAATACATAAGGTATAATATGTTTATTCTGTAGTTTAAGCTACTATAGCAAAAGACTGCTCTATCAAAAGAGTTTATGATATCCTCTCTAAATCTGGTAACATAAAAGAAGTTTTCTTTTTCCATAACATGAATACACGTGCATGCATTTGACAAAGTACATAGAGGTAGATTTTCAGTTGCTCTCATTCTTAACACTTATACCAGTACAAACAAGCTTTTCCACAAGCAGTGAAAATCACTAGCTGGTACTCTTCACAAAAACAGGCTGCTAGGAGGTTGTTAAGAATATTTGCTCACTTACACTCTAAATTTCTTAGCTTGTTGCAGAATTAAAAGTAATGTAGCATTAAGTGGCCTCCTCAAAATATTAAACTTTTTTTTTTTCCCCTTGCAGGTGATATGCCTTCCAGCTGTTTACCAAGTTCCAGCTGAAGGCACCTCCCTTCGAAAGTTTTGCTGTGTACATACCTTTTACCTGGAATCAGATATTAAAGTGCAATGATTTGATTTAATTTATTTCTTCTTTCAGTTAGGTGGCAAATCTACAGCATCTGACAGAAATTGAGATTTTCTCTTTAAATATGAGATGAGAGAAAATGTGGCCATGCCTAGCTTGACATTTCTTGACAGATGATTACTACCATTAAGAAAATTCTCAAGTGCAATGACCACAGAGGTTTAGCAAAAATATCCAAGAAAATTTCCAGAACTCACATTGTAATAATTCTGTATAAACAGAATCCTGTCTTCAGGGACATTGTTGATAAGAGACAATGTAATGAAGGACTTTAACCTGCAGTTAAAACCTAAGAAACTTTCCTATTCTTTGAATAGTTATTCATCCTTTAACAATATGGAAATAATACTTCCATGTTCCTAATTTGGTAAGAATATGTCAGTTAAACATATGGATGAATGACCGTAATACTTGCAAAATGCTGGGAAGTACTTTCTTCCTTGACCCTCAATTCTGTTGCTAGTCTGCTTTTTTTGCAAACTTTTATTAAATGTGGCTGTCTTTAATGATTTCTTTCTAGCAAAATCTTAGAATTAGCACCTCATACTCCACCTCCTTAACTTTTCTAGACTAGCCTTTGATAAAAGGTTTTTGGTATTCAAATATTGTTCTCCCTTTGTTAGGACCTTCTTATTCTCCGTCCACATGGCTAATTTCTTTCTCAGTTTGATATTTTTAGCTTCTTCCTCAACTTTCTGTTTTAGTTTCTTAGGGCTACGATCTCCCTCCCATTGTCTCCCTCCCCATGCTTTGTATCCGAGCAGTCTAATCCACAAACAGAAATTTAGCCGCCATATCCATGCTGACAATTGACACAGCCCTTTGTAATCCAGGTCTGTTCCCTTCTGTCTGACCTAAAACCTCAGTCTGCTTTTCTGATTCTCTGTGTGAATGTTTAGCTGCTCTGACAATCTCAGGCTGGGAAAACAGAGCTGTTAATCGTTCACCCCTTCAGATTCCTCCTCCTCTTTCCCACTACTACTCCTCCTCTTAGTCACTATGAACCATTCTTTTCATCTTGTCTGTCAGTGAAGTTCAAAATCAAGGTATCCTGTTTGTTACTTCTGACTCTTCATTACAACATAGTGTCTAAATTTCTTCTCATAAAAATTCTCTGGCCCTCATTTTCCTATCCCTCTTTCTAGCTGTAAATTCCTATGCTGTTTCTCTTCATATCTTACCTACTAAGGCTTACTTCTGTCTGAGTTGTATAAACCAATTAATATGGCAAAAATATTTTCTCAGTCTGCTTCTTTGAATTGTCACTCCTTTTTAATTCCTTCACCTGCTCTTCCCTTTTAACAACTGGAAACACCGTACTTGAAAGGTTTTGCCTTACCCTTTACCTTATGCGTTGCTCCTTATCAAAATGCTTCAGATTGGAGTGATGCTTCCAAATAAGCACCTCATAGTTTTTTCCCCCATTGTTCTCCACAGTTAAGAAGACCGCATGTAATGTTCACAAACTAACTGACTACAATCCTTCAGGCTTGAAATCTGGATTTGTAGGTGAGTCTGACAGCAAGACCTGAGATCAGGAATGGTACCTGAATCAGGAATGTGTTCAGGAATATGGGTTCATGAACACATATAACTTACCACATAAACTGAAGAAGTCATTTACCAGCACGGTCACCAACATTTCGTAGTCATCATCACATCTCAAAATGTATTTGTGTAAAGCTTTAAGGGAAATGACATTACTTGGCTATATTCCATCACTAATTTCTGTTTACCTTGGTCATGAATGGGGACAGTAATTCCAAGAATATGGTTGGGGATATAGGTAGGGATGATCATATTGAAAGATTTAATTAATACTATTGCACCGTTGCTGTTTTAAGATGGGTTCACTTCATGGAAGAAATGCATTGAATACTCTTCCACGTAAATGACTAGCAATTCCTTTGCTTCCTGCTGTTGCCATAGCATACTTGGGGACAGATTTGCATTTGATAACTCAGATTTAATTAAACGTTCCACCTACTTTGAGTTTTTGACCAAAACATCAAAAGGAAAGCATGTAGTAATGCATACATGCTTAGTCTTCAGCTCCTGAACTACAGAAAGCTGATACTGGTTTACCTTCACTTCTACAAGTAGAAAAGTATAGCAGGTATTGAGCCTGTCTGTATACCAGGAAGCTGAAGAAAGAAATTCAGTGGAGCTTTGGGGTTAGGAAGCTGCCAGAACCTACATAAATTAAATAATCCATTCCCCATTATTTTAGCTTCAAACCTTTTAAATCTCATTATGCAAGGTATTTTAACCAAACTGGTTATGTTTATGTCAAAGTAACAGAATCTAGAGTTTATGTCAGGTCTATTTTATAAAAGCTGAACACATAGGGTCAACTTGATATGTGAGGGGTAATCATATCAAATCAAGTAATAATCAAATAATGCTAGGCAACATATGTTGTTGTATTTTCAAAGCTGTGTCTAACGAATAAAAGACTTGAAAAGACTTATACCAGGTGCACTTTGTCATTACCCTGATATTCACAGAGGTTAGCCATCAGTCTGAGCAAGTGCAGAGCAAGCACAGATGATGTGTTACATATATTCTGTTAGCATGAAGTTCTGGGACATAAATCCTACCACCGATATTCAAGTGGGTACATTCGATCTAGTTTTCCATATGTCTGTACAATGAGAGAGCATGAAGGAACACATAAAAGGGAGGGCAAAAACGTGAAGGGCAGAATGAAAATTTTAGTTCTTGCAAGATTTAAGTTCAGTCTCTGATCTACCACAGATTTCCAACATATCCATGATCAAGCTCCTTAGCCCCTCTATGATATAAAGATAATTGCTTTGTTCTGCATCACAGGAGTATTTCCTGATGTGAAGATTAAATCCATTAAAGATTGCAAAGTTGTCCAGATATTACAATGATAACATTTCTACTAGCTTTCCAGTTACTTCTGACATAGCTCAAAACAATTTATCTGAGACAGACCACAAGGCTGCAAACTGGAATCAGTAAAATAAATAAATAAGTTTACTAAAACTTACATTCATGCAGAAACATTATAATAGATGAAATATCCTCTGAAATAAATAACCGCAATTTAAGAGACTATTTTTGGACTAGCTAATTTTGGTAGATTTATGAAATTAGTGTTTTCTCATGAATAATCTGTCCTTAAACAGTTTTTCAGAACTATTATGCACAAACATGCTTTTCTTCACCTTGATGCCTGATTTGGTTTTCTGTTTCGATATACATATTTACACTAGCAATTGAAAAGAATTATACACTCTTAATAAATGAATTCTGTTGAATGTCTGCTGAAGACCATCTTTACTTCTTTAGTTATTTCTTCATACAATTACTCTTGCAAGCTTCCCAGTGAAATTGAATTTATTTTTTTTTTAAACCTAAAAAAAGGAAGCAGCTATGAAAAGATTTTAATATTGAATGTAAAGATAGACGGAAAAGATGTTTCAAAGAATGGAGAAAGTACAATACTACTCTAAGGCATATTAACAAAGTTCTGGGTTGGCATATCCAGGGCCAGCTCTCTACTTGGCCAAAGGGCTGCTGTCTGAGTCACATATGGTAAAAAAATCAGCTCTTTTTGAAAGTCAGTGAGTTTAGGCTTCTTTAAAAAACAAAAAGCGACCACAACTTTTTTTCCACATTTCACATTTTCATATCTCAGTCAAATGCTATGTAAAATACAAGCTAGTCCACAGATAACAGGAGAGTGAGATCTAGAGAAATTATCCCATGAATGTTTGTGTGTTTCCACTAAAAATGCTAGAAGAATAGTGGCATAGGCCTTCCCTTTGGAATTAATGTAGTAATAAATATATTTTTATTCAAAATACATAATAAACTATAAATTTCCATTTAATATAACTGAAGTCAAGAATGTAATATGTTCAAAGGTGTTCTAAATGAACAAAAAGGGTTTGATTCAACACCTGGTATGATTTGAATCAGCCTTCCATCTCTTGTGTGGCTTCCAGCGGCTGCTCCAGAAAGCCCTGGATCTTCCATAGGCATGATTAACCTTATGAAGATGTCTCAGATGCCCTGGAGCATCTCAAATGGCACTAGTCATCTACTTGTGGACAATGAAATCACTTTTTAAATAGTGTAAGAATTAATGTTAAGATAAGAATATCTTAACTTCTCTCTGAAAATCTCTTTTCAGAGTTTCAGACATGCAGGGATAAGATGGGAAATTGATGATGACCTTCCCTGGTAGATTAGCTCACATGGCTTGCTAAGAAATTTTCTTTTCTTCTTCGATGCAGGCAGTGGCTGACAGTCAAAAAGGAATGCTGAAGAGGATGGCCACTTTTCATATTTAATGTTTCAAATCTGATTGAACTTGAAATTCAAGATTTGAAATCTAATGTGGATTTGATGTTTCTTTTTACCTACCCCGAGCTGTAGTACCTTTCAGGACAGAGACATGGATGTCGTCTAATAGACTTCCTCCTCTGTGTGCTAAGTGCATGAAGTAACTTACCGGCTACTAGTTTGTACTAGTAGTTCTCTAAAGCACAGTACTTTTAGCAGAACTGAAAATCATTACTGTTATTTTGGCATTTGACTTGTCTCCCTCATGCTTCACAGAACAAGTCACAACAAGGGAAGTGCAACTATTAGAAAAATCTCAAACCATTAAACATTTTGAGGTCTGTTGATGGTGAAGTCTTAATGATTTCATAGAAGAATGCAACACTAATATTGACAGATGAAGTTCCTTTATAAGGGGATGATACACAAACATCAGGCATTTTTTAATCTCTATAGTAGTTTAAAAACCAAATGCCAAGAAAAAGTCTTCTTTATGACACACATTACAGCTGACATGATGCCACTTTCCAGCACTTGTCTAAGAAGTAGTAAATGTGGCTGAGGCAAAAAAAAAGAAAGAGAAAAAGGGACAGCTTCCTACACAGTGTAGAGGCAAACACTGATAAACAGCTTACAGTCAGCAGATCTAGCTCCCCAACCAACCTAAAGAGGCACAGGATTATAGTTCAGTTGTGAATGAAGTAGAAATCCACTTTGTTTATATCTGTTTCGTGATAGGCTACAGAAACACCATTTCACTGAAATGATGTTGATGTTGTTGTTGTTTTAACCAATTTTTCATCCTGGTTTAAAAAATAAAGTCTTTTAGTTCTTTCTCTAGAAGGGAAAAAGTGATTTGTTTTTCAGCTGATGAGACTATGCTAGAAATGTGTGTTTCACCAGCCTGTTCAGGTTCCAGTTACCTTCTGAGGGAGAAGACGAAGGGAACAGAGTACTTATGGGAAACATAAATAGGTAGAATGATGGCTTGCAGTGCTTGTCTTTCCCAGATACCAAGACAACTGGGGTGACCTCAGAAGTCTGTTAGGTAAGAATTCATCCATCCTATCCTTCCCTCTTTGAATAATACGAACATGGAGGAGGAAGCGAGTAAGAGATGAACAAAAATTAAATAAGTCAAAACAATTCTATATAAAGTCTTAATAACCTCTTTGGTGCACAATGTGTTTTATTTAATATTCTTATTGTCCTGAATTTTCTCACTTGACTCTGTTCATGCTTAGTCATTAATTTTACACATAGTTGCTTTACAAGTGCACTGAAGTACCATGTTGGAAGAAAGCCTCTGATTGATTAATCATTTATCTCAGTAGAAAAGCCATGAACATATTTGATTTCCAACAGCTTCGTACATATTGCAATAGATAGCAATTTCAAAGAAAATGTGGAAAAGTTTTTATGGAAGAGTGTAAGTGTTGAATGAGAGGGCTCTGAAAGAAGATTTTGCAACATATATGTAACTGTTTATTAACTCTATGCCCTTCCTTTGCTCTTTGGGTGATAGGTAACAGGATTATGTACCTTAAAGTTTAAAGGTGTAGCTAACAACGACCTACAAACACTATGAAACAATCGTCTATTTATAGGTTACTGCCTGCAATCAATACCACCTTCTGTTTAAGTTAATCAATGTTGTCTTTAATTGATTAGCTTGGGTTGAAAACCTGCCAAAGTGCTGGACTCCTGGGCAGGGGGATAGGGAACATACTTATTACTGTTTGGTTTCCAGGCATTGTAAGATACTTTCAGTATTTATTCATGGTCAAGGAAATATGAAGCAAAATAAATCTTTATTGTATGTTTCCTCATTAAGTATTCAGATTTCAATGGTAAAAGACAGATGAACTAGCAAGAGATGTCATAAATGTCTAATGTACAATCTAGGTTTAAAATTTGAACTATACTGGATTGTCTGCCAAGCCACCAGTAAAACAAATGTCTTTAAAACTTGTGAGCTGGTAAAGGTAGTAAGGCTTATTCTTCTTAGGGGAAATAAAATAAAATATTTAAATTAGTGTACAAGGAGAGAGCCCAGCTCTTTCTAAAAACTGTAAAAACTAGAGAACCTATTTTCAGAGATATACCTTCTGCAACAGTAATGAAATTCAAGGTGGTGCACACAGATTAATGTTGTTATTTATTATTATGTATATAATTTCACTGAAGTGCATAGCACTGTACAGATGAATAATAAGTGCATGACCCTGACATTAATACAAGGCGTTACACACTGCAGTCAAAAAGCAGCTGAAGTTTAAGGCACTAATCAGAAGGAAAATGAAGCATTATAAGTATGTGTTACTGCAAATAGGAACAATGTTTAACCAGCAAATATTTTAGGAAGACTGAACAAAAATAAAACAGAATCGGGTGGACTAACCAAAAGGAGTTAGTAAAACAGCTCCACTAAATGCCACTGAGGGCTAGACACTAAACTTCTAACAGTTTTCCCCCTTTAATACAACCACTAGGTCTGAAAACATATTTTTTTTTGAGCATAAGAAAGACAAAGCAGAAGAGCAATGCAGAAAACACACTATCCTTCAGCTTCTAAAATTGAACAGTGCATGGGCATACGTTTTCACCAATGCATCAATTTGTTTGACAAACTCTGGCATGCAGAGAAGGATCAATAACAAGACAGCAGACATGACTCCCTAGTGGGTCACTACAACAGTTTTGCTCCATTCTGTTGTCTTTTTCACACTTTTCTGGCAGCTCAGATCACCACTCTAGAGGCGTTAGAATAACCCTAAGGAGGGCAGTCACATTACAGAGACGGTCCTGTCTTACGTCTGCAGTTAACCAAAGCTGTAGAGACTGAAACCAGTTGTCTTACTGAACTTCAGAAACCTGAAGAACAGAAAACTTAAGGAAGAAACCTGATAATCAGACAGGTAAAAAGAAAAACGCAAAATCTATCTGTCAGATTGCTGAAAATCACACTCTCACAAGACACAGTATTTCACATAGACAGACATTCTTACTGTTTGTTGACTCCTAAACTGAAAGAAGACTTTTTATTGACAAATTAAATGGAAATTATTAGGTTCTTTTTTTTTAAATCTGGCCTAATGGACTAACAGGCTAAGTGGCCTAAAAATCACAGAAAAGTTCATCTCCAAAAAAACCCAGTCCACTGTTTTGTCATTGCTGCTTCACAGAACCTTTTTATATTTCTCTGGGTCTAGAATAGTCAGCTGTTTGTTTCCATAAACAGCCCAGCTAAGTAGCAGATGTTTCCTTGGGCAGTTATTCAATATATCTAGAAAAAAAAATCACTTTGCCTTCCAGGCTTCTGACAGCTTTGTTTCCAGCTCCTGACTTCTTTTCCCTGCTGAAATGTTCAACCTTTATAGCAGGCCTGCACAACAGGTGGGCCGTGGGTCTCTTGCAGCTTGAAAAACCATTTGTTTGGCCCATCAGCTGCTGAGAAGCATCATGTACTGTTTGATTTGCCCAGCTGCCAAGAGGCAGCAACAAGATGTCCAGCAGAAAATGCGTATCTCCTAGCTTGTCACCGATCCCTTAGAATGCATGTATCTCCTAGTCAGCCACCTGGTCAACCAGCAAACACAGAGCTCCAGATCATACACACACATTGTCTCACAGGTCAAAGAAGTGGCGTAGTAAGAAAGATTGGGGATATTCAGAAGTAATATTTGGCGCGGCGGGGGAGGCTGAAAGAGAGGTGGAAGGAGAATGGAAAAGCAACGATACAAGGGAAGCTGAAACAGTGTTGAAATGGGGCGGCAGAAAAGAAGGAATGTCACATGGGAAAGCGAAAGTGTATTTTCATTCTGAAAATGACCTGATAAATCCATTTGAGAATCCTGGCTCTATACTAAACCTAAGCACCTTTCTGCTAGAAGTCCCATGCAATAATAAATGAGTAACAACAAATCCATAGTACTTACTAAGCAGCAATAAAAATGGAATAACTGATAAGCAAGTGTCAATTGAATAAAAATGTAGAATTTACAAGTTGAGATATATATATTTAACATTTCTAAGATGTTTTAATGAGAAAAATGGCAAGAAAAAAAATGGTAAAATGTATAAAGAATCAGGTGCTTTTCTTTCCTTGGGTTTAATCAATTAATACTGTAGAGAATGTATGATCATTGGTTTACATGGCATTATACAGATGGATGACCTCGTCTTTGAGGAGCTACGGGAGCAAATGAAATTGCTTTTGATTGAGAGGAAGGGAGACATAGAGAGGAACAGACAGAAATGCAAAGATAGGAGATAGAAGCCCTGGGAGAAAGATGGAATTATTGAAGGGACTCTACAGAAGGATAATGGATAAAAGAAATGGACTTGATCCTGGTCATCACAGTCAATATCATGGGCAAAAGAAATGAAGGAAAGACTAAAGAAAAGACATTTTAGTTAAATGTGCTGCAAGGAGAACTGATGTTGCCAGAAAAGAAATAGATGTCCTGTCACTTGAGGATATTGAAAACTATTTTTTTAAAAAATATTGGTTAATTTGACAGTAGTCTTGCACTAGAAAATGTGTCCTATCTATGATTAGCAGCCAATGGTAATCTTCTCTAAGTCTACAATCATAAGTTCATATAAAACTTAAGATTTAGAGAAATTAGGACAAGTCGTCTGATGGAGTTGGAATTGGAAATAAAGACAGAAAATGTGACTAGGAGGAGTGACTGAGACTGGCTAAACACATAGAAACACAGAAACCAGGGCACTGGAAGACACTGTGAAAGGGAGCTAGTAATAAGAAATAGTGGGCTGACAGGAACTGAGACTGAAGTTGGGGGACCAAGTGATTTGACTAGACAAGAACAGGACTCAGTGGTTGAGAATAGAAGGAACGATGGGGGACAGAACACAGATAGGGCAAGAAAGTCAGGTAAAGTCATCTCAAGTCTCTTAGAGGGAGAAATCTTGACAAATAACTGGATATGCAGCATATGGATAGAGCATTATGAGCCAATATCTGGAGACGTCTGATTAACAAGGATATTAGCTGTAAGAAGTTAAAATTAGAGGCTGGAATTATGACTGGATATAAATAGAAACTTGTATTGAAAGGTGAGACAAAAAAAAAAGCTACAAAGAGATTATAAAATTTGGAAATGGTTATTAGGACTGATGCAAAGGCCAGAGACAAGGAAGAAACATGAATGAGAAAGCTTGATGAAGACACTGTTAAAAGTGATACAGGTTGCAAGAAAAATGAAAGGAAGATTCTGTGCCCAAGAGCGTGAAATGTATCCCAAGATTGTCTGTCTTATCTCCACAAGTATCTGTAAAACCCCCATGGCAAAATGGTCATTCCTTAGACTGCACTGCTCATAAGGTATTACAGTTTATCAGTTACTTTGTTAGCTTTATCACTGTGAATCTAAAGATTCAAGTCCTTAAGGTTGTCAGATGTCATGTCACAGTGAAACTTCTTTGTAGTTTACTGTTAAAAAGAAAACCCTAGAAAATGGTTACCTAGGACGTTATTCAAATAGTTAAGCAAAACACTCAACTGTTAGGAAATGCTAAAATTAAGATTTAACATATGAAAGAAATTGAGATGATCATTCACACCTCTTCTGTAAAGCATGATGTCTAATGATGAAAATATTATATATAAACCAGGTATTATATAAAGCATGAGAACATACACTGAGCACCGAAGATAAAAGAAAATATTGGATAGATATCCATTTATTCAACTACATCCTTGTCCTCTGCACTGAATGAGACAGGGTACTGTGAAAAATACAGTATCTAATCATATAATTAAAGATTATATCATGATGCATACACAAAGACGGTTGAACAAAGGTGCGGAAGACAACCTTAATTCTACCATTTCCTAATTTTGGAATGCTTGACTTTACAGCCTTGATAATAGCCTTTTCCAATAAAATTTTTGATCTCATAAGAAATATCATCACACATTTCCACATGCTTTTGTCCAAGATTTATACAACAGAAATGGAACTGTGCACACACGCTTCACAGAACCACCAAAAGTTCCTTTTCAATGCGGAAGTCCTTCAGATGGCTATCTTTCAAACACAAATATAGCAAGAACCAATCAAGGACTATAATTTGCTGAGATTATTGCACTGATTTTGCTTGTTGAAAAGTAGATTAAACAAGTTTCGAACCAACACAGAAAACAATCTAGGTTAGGTTTTCAGGCAAATGACTGAAGCTGTATCTAAGCAATTTTTATTAATGTGGAGGGCAGCTGCAGGGCAGCTTTCCCCTAGTACTTAGGCAGCAAAATGCACACACTTGGTTCTTGGTGTGGGCAAAGTTAAATCATAATTTCCTTCTCACTATTCCTCAGTAGCCTTCAAAGGCCTTACAGGTAACTTCATATGGGACTATGCAGTCAGTGTGCTGAGTAGCAGTTGCCTTCTTTCTCTGTTCCTGTATCTGCTCAACATCTCCATTTTCTGCCTTGTCCTTTCTGGGAGGGAAAAAGATGGCCCTGGAAGCTTTTATGTTCATGGCAGCTGAGTGGCTCTTCTTCTTACATCAGGAAAGCATAGTCTGAAGCCACTTAGCATTACACTTAACTGTACTGTTAATATGAGCCTACAGAAGAGATGGAGAACTAGAAAAAGACGAGAAGAAACAGTCGGTGGGAAGGGGCTTAGAAAGCATAAGTTCATTTTGCTAAGGGACAGGGAGAGTAAGGTAACATACTCATTTGGAGAAAGGCTGATAGTGTGCTAGAAGATAAAAAGAATATTTGCAGCAGAATAAGGAATTGAGGCATGAAATTTTGACTGATGGACAAAAGGAACAAAATGTGCACTAAAGAATGCGACTGAAAGAGTGGAGTAGGACAGGAAAGTTTTGAGGACAGGCAAAGTGCAAAGGGTCTCTTGGAACACAAACAGACATTGGGGAAAAAAAAAAAAAGATAGGCCTGAGAATTCATGGGAACTGAACAGGGTGAGAAGACTTAGCAGAAAATGATGGAGCTGGTTTCAGAAGCAGCTGGAATGATGGCATGTAGAAGTTGCAAATTAATTGGAGGAAAGCAGAAAAGGTACAGGATGAGGCAATTGCTAGAAGATAGGAAAGAAATGGAGACGACGTTGGAGAAATGGAGAAACAAAATAGCAGCCTGAGAGAGAGAAAGTTTGGTTAAGCTTCCTGTTCTTATCAGGATAGTTTGGGGAGAAAAGCACAAAACAATGTGGGAGTGATTTGGGAAAATGAAGAAATGACAGGGACACCATATGAAAAGAACGGTCAATGGGGAAGACAGTGCAGAAGTAGAATATATTTAGAGGAGTTCAGATAATGCATAAAGGTAGTGGTGTTTAAAGGGAATGAAGATAAATGTACAGGACTTGGCAGGGAAAATACTGGGAGACAGAAAATTGAGAATGTAGGATTTATAGAGGAAAAGAAAAAATAATAATGTAGGCAGACAAATACATGGTAAGTAACCAGATGGGCAAGAAAAAGTCAGTGGAAATAAGAAAGTAAGAGCGGCAGTAAATGTCATTGTTCTAGTGCTTAGTAAGAGGTCTGGTAACAAAACAGTATATAAAAGTCAAACATTATCTTTGTATGGTACCTTTTTGTGTGGGATGAGGGGGTCTTGGGAAACCGGATTGGGAGCTAGGCATAGGCATCTAGTGAACCTACAATATGTATGGAGAAGAGGATAATCTGCTTTATTATTATTTTAAACAGAAGCAAGAAAGAAAACATTTAAAACCAGTGCCTACACCAGTTCCTAATAACTTAGTATCTGTTTGTATCTGTTAAAAAATACGAGACCCATAACTGGGTTATTTATTATGATTATTTGTTAGCATTTTATGGATATTTCAGCAAATTGTTATCTACCCAGTATTTAAAAAACCCAAGCCCAACCCTAAAATATCCTGTATTGCTTCTTTTTATAGTCTTATATTCAAATTTCTTTTTATTATCTCTTCCATTTTACAAAAGACTTTACATGAACTAAAAGTGAATCTGAATGAGTGCTACATGATGAAAAATAGAACAGAACATAACCCCCTTATTGACAAATGCAATTATCTTTTATACTTAAATTAGTCGTATTCCTTACTCACAAAAGTGATAGTTAAAAATATCAACATTAAATATAACTTCAAGTTGACAAGTATCCTTTTATTTATAATGAATAGAAGATTAAAATCTTTATTTTAAATTATGATTTTCTTGCAAAATATTTTCTTAAATGCTGAAATTACACTTGGTATTTCGATTATTTCACTTCCCCACAGAATGCTGCAGCTTTCCTACTTTTGTTTGCTTAGTTATAGAACTGCACAGCATGCTTAATACAGTAAGTTGAAAAAAAATTAATGATTGTGGATAAAGAGACTATTGACCCAGACAAGCTTTGATACTGAGATACAGGTATATTTTTGAGAGGAATAAGAAAGGCATAATTATTTCCCTAATAAGTATTTTTTCCCAGAACCTGAAACATGAGAGATATAGTATTATATTCTTTATTATATTGTATATTCTAGATAAAAATTCTTCTATAGTGCATACTAGGGTATACAAAATATCATTTACAGATAAAATGTAAGGACATAATTGAAATTTTGCAAAGTTGGAAAGCCATGGTCTTTGTTGCCCCGGTGAAAATTCAAAAAAGTGTTGGAAAAATCCCAGTTGCACCCACTGGAAAGCTTTTGTAGAGTTTTGCTGCTAAATTCTCCAAGGACCTCTTCTGTACTGAGCATGCTTTATCCCGGTGCTGCAGGAATGAAGCAGTTCTTTCCCTGCAACTCTTTCTCCTCACTCCTGAAACAATTGCTGTGCTAATTATTGAAATAAGAACAGAGTGCTCTCAGTGCTTCCCTCCCCGATATCCAGGCAGATGCAGAAGAAGAAACAGAATGTGTACTGAGAGCAGTAGGGAACGTGAGCGTGATGGGGAGGTGGGGGGAAACAGAATACAGACAGAGATGTGGTACCAAACAGAAAAGGCTGGTAACAGGGGAATGTCAGTGCAGCTCTCAAAATGACTGGACAAGAGGAGGAGGCAACAGGAAGGGTCGGACAGAGACAGGGGGCTGGGGGTCACTGAGAGACAAAGAGCTTGTAATTAAAGAAATAATCAGGGTGGCATGAAACTGAGTTCAGACGAGAACGCTGGAAGAATGTGAAGTTAGGAAAAAAGAAACACAATGTAATGTAGAGCAAGGGAAGAGTGAGGTTAGCCATTGACAAAAGCTGGATTTGGAGTGAGGAAGAAGAAACTAGGAGGAACTGGGACAGAGACACAGGGATACATGCTACATAGAGAAGGGAGTTTATGGTGAAAAGGAATCCTCCTTCCAATGTTGGAAGTGAACACAAAGTCCTGACACTTAGCATTACTCGTCTGCTATTAACTATTTCTTGAACTATTTCTGAAACCTGTCACCCTATAACAGCTGATCCACAATGACAACAAGCTCCTACAGTTACATTTGTGCTGTAGCGTTACATATTGTGGTAGATCTCAAGTTCTGAACAGTTGTATGATGATTAAGCTGAATATATGAAACTATCAGAAATGACAACTCTATTTCTTGCTTCTTTTTCCCTTTCCCTTAAAAAAAACCCCTGTTTTAATTATATGTTAAGACTGCAAAGTAGAGACAGGAAATGTCAGAATTAAGGTTGCCTTTGCAACGTGATCCAATATCACGATCAGAACATATCATGGTCCAGTCTTCAATTAAATAATCATCTGTGGATTTTTTCTCTAACCTGCACCACCTTGGACAGATGAATCAAGGAAAGGTCATCATTACTGAGAATGTTGCCTGTAAGTCCTTGATTTCATTTGTTGCAGAAATGGAAATATATGAAATGAGCATAAGTAGGCAGAGGACAGCTGGAAAAGAATGGATAATCATGGTTAAAAAGCTATTCCTATGTAGTTTGGGATAAGTCCTTTAGAATACATACTTCCAAAATACTCAGTAATTATGTGTTGCTCATATTATAAATATCCAGCTTGGTATCTCAGCCCATAAGCAAAACTGAATTCAACAGGAATAGTGATTTGAATACATTTGCCAAAAATGCAAAGTATCCTGAAAAATTAGGTCCTCGATACTTGAAAGTTAAGCAATTTGTCATCTTAATCTGTCTGTGACTCTATTTCCCAGCTTTCAAATTGGAATACTCCAAACTTCACTTCCTTGCAGGAATGCTCTGAAGATAAAGTAATTAATGTTTGCAAAATGCTCAGGGACTGCAGTGACTAGTCTAACAGAATGGCCTCCCAAGAAATTAGAGGTCTGTCTTTGCACCAAACAAAATAACGAAACGACTGGATTATAACAAAATGACATAATGACTGGATTCCTAATAAATTAATTATGTCAAATGATGCTTTGAATAAGGCATACATTTGATGGGAAGGAAAGCAGGATTCTGGAATAACAAACCTCATAACATGTACCCACTTCCCAGGCAACGTTTAATCTGGCATATTCCAACTTCTGAGTTATTGACTTTGCAGACATAACTTGCTTTAAATCTAAATGGTTTTGTTTATATACATGTGTTTGTCTTTCATAAGAACTTATTGCCTCTTTCGTATTTGTTTATATGCTCAATACATTAAAAGCTTGTTGACTTTTTATTCTGTTGTTACAGCCTCCTTGTGGCACACCAGTAACAACTCTTTAGGAGTTAGAAAATGTGATTAAATAACACACAGATGTCAAACGATACTGTTAAGATGATTGACTTCGAAATGCAAAATAAAGGCAATTGAGAGCGATTACTGGAGCTAATCATTTTAGGCTTGCCTCTGAAAAATCCACCTTCATTTACAATTGAAAACAAATGCTATTTTTACTGTTTAGTATTCACGTAGGTAGATTTAGCCTGTTGACTAGAGAAGACGTTATAACATAAATACTATCTTAAAAATTTGCTCTTTACTAATATCTTGCTGTTTGCAATATATATATATACATTTAGATTCACAGGGAAAGTTAATATGGCTCTCTTTAGTATTTCATGTATAAATTTACTCAGCAGATTTGTTTTATTAAAATGTAAATAATGGGATACGGTAAATGAAAAATCCAAGAAGGGAATAAACAGATTATTTATTGTTAATGCTCAGAGTAGCTTATTGAAACACACCTTTCAGTAACTGCCACTGAATATTAGCTATGAAATTCTCATCACGCCTTGAATGTTACCCACTAGGTTTACCCATTTGTATAGTTAAAAGGCTCAAAATGTTTCAAATATACCTTTAAAACCATTGTTATCTCAAATCTAACTATACATATTCACAAAAACTGCATTCAGTATGTCTGAGATTCAACCCAATATTGCTTCAAATTAATTATTCTTCTTTAATTGCTCTGTATAAACAGAAATGACCTATTAATT
The DNA here is from genome assembly GCF_900496995.4 of Aquila chrysaetos chrysaetos. Classification (NCBI taxonomy): domain Eukaryota; kingdom Metazoa; phylum Chordata; class Aves; order Accipitriformes; family Accipitridae; genus Aquila; species Aquila chrysaetos. The sequence continues at coordinate 19,306,552 of NC_044017.1, read as the reverse complement.
TAAAGAAAATCTATCAGCACTGAATGTATTCTCTCTTATAAACAAGCAAGATGAACTTGACCTTGTTTGAACTTGTTTTGATGTGGCCCAGATGGTAGGCTACATGCTTGAATAGCAGTCTAAAGCTGAGGAAAAACTCATATAGCAAGATCTAGATTTATAGCCTTTTGCAAATTCCTACCTTGTATTGTCCTTTCAGCATCTGTTCTGCCCCCGCTGCGGTCAGCTTCTATCTCTGGGGTCAGAGAGTCTAGAAACATAGAAAGGTAAGACTGACACATATTTCATTTGATTCTTATAGCCCTTTTTACAACCTGTTACTCCAATGCTGAATTACAATACAATCAACCTTTGTCAGTTTTTTTAATGTTGAACAATGACTGGAGGCCAGGACAATTTTTTGTTAGACTAGGAAGATTAATGAGCAATAGATTTTTCAAGCATAAAGGGGGGGGGGAGAAAAAGAAGAAGAAAAAAAATTGACTTCTCAAGCTAATAATATAAAATTGTCCTAGTTTGAACATTCTCTCCAGTGTGTTTATTTGCACATACTATATAAAGTAACACAACAATAAAGAGAGAGGCATCACTTGAATGAAGGAAAGAAAAAAGATTTTCTTTCTTTTCCCTTCCATTATGTTACAAATTTTCAATGTAACAAGCTTCTTTTCGCACCGAAATTGGAAGTTAATGACACAGAGGCAAAAATTGGCTTCTTACCATTTAGGACCCTGAGACTATCTGTTGAAGCTGCCTGTTTCAGTGTCTGTTCTGCTTGCTCCCGTCGTTTAGTCTCAAATTCAAGTGCTTCCTGTAATTTCCTCTTTGCCTTCTTTTCCTTCTTTAGCCTTTTCTGAATTATTGCTAGGAAAAAAGAAAATCAGTGTACTCAGATTTGGATCTGAAACTTCGCGACACAATTACCTATTAAGAGTCCCAAGAAATGCTACAACTGCAACAGTTCATATAAATTGATTAATTGCAAAATACCAATTTAAATTACTTGAAATTTGCTGGAATCACACTGGAATATTCTGAAAGCTACTGTTCTATACCATGGTATTGAAAACTGTAGGTGATATTCAGCTATAGCATATATTTTTTTTATGAACAGATGAGAATCTGTGAATGTCCAAATAAGAAAACCTTGGTACCCGCAAGCAAATGTGCTTTTTTGCATCACCTGATGTACATAAGCCTCCATCTCTGGAGGTGAGGTGTTTTCTCGGGATTAAGTCCACCATTTTGTTACTGCCCTTAGCACACAAGATAGTATAGACATAGTGAAGAAGTTCTCACCTGCCTGCAGCTTCTCTCCCACAAGAGGGAGATCTGGCTGCCCGGGGTGCCCGGGCTGCAGGAGGAGCTCAGCCCCCGCCCGCTGTGGTCCTCACTCCTTCGGGAAAGGCCCTGAGCTTTCTAACTCCTCTCCAAGCTGCTGCTTCCTGCAAGCCATCCGACCTCTTGGTGCCTGGTCCCTTCCCCGGATTTATTTCTTGTCCACATTTCCCTTTGTCTTTCCCTTTTCTCTTTCTTGCTCTCTGTTGGGTGTGTCCTGTCAGCCAACTAACCCTGAAGAATGAACTCACAGCAAATCCTTTACGGTGCTGGAACCCCCAGCCAAGTAAATATTACTTTGCTTTGTCAAATGTGAGGGAAAATATTAAGAAAGGAAGGAGTATTTTAAAATTAAGCATTAGAAGGCCCTAATTTAGAAAAATGTTTTCCTTGTATCTCTTCAGTTCAAATTTGACAAGGAAAAGTATCGTAAGAGCAGGATGAAACCTCATCACAACTTTCTTTTCCATGTTACCAGTGACTTACAACAACAAAAGTAACACTTGCATGATCCCTAACTGAAGGAACATATCACAGGTCACATTCCTGATGGAAAAAGACAATGTGAACTAATTTTCCTACTCAATAAAAGCCAAAGTGAGTCTCTAAAGAAATCATGTAAAGTTGCAGAGCATATCATTATCTCCCCCACCACACCCCAAGCCTTCTTACATAGCACATATAGGGTTTTCAGGGATGTGCATGTAAGAAGCTTACTTCTCATAAGATCTTCCGGGATAACCTTTTCCTGGAGAGTCTGTTATTTTGACACTAACTAAACAATTATCTACTAAACTACTCACTCAAGAATTCTTTACACACGCTAAAAGAATTATCCTTACCAAAACCAGATACTAGGTGATACGAGGTTTGACTGCCAAGATCTGTCTAGACCTGCATCTCACTCCAAAGTAACCTCTGGTACCTGCCTAGGGATGAATGCTGGGAAAGGTAAAAAAATACTTCCACCAGTTCATACTCCCCATTTCCAGTAGCCTGTGATGGTGGTATCTTTCACAAAATGCAAATAATGAAACTTTTAAAGGGAATCGTCACTGTTATTACTATTTAATTTATATGTTAAGAATAACCACTTTTGGGGTGATCTTGGATATTTGTGTTGCTATACAGAACTGTTCAGACACAAAATTAATATAAGCACATACCCTATAGTCAGAATAGCTACATAATTTACATGCAAGACTTTGGAATTTTGGTCCTTTCTCATTTTGTATAGTACCAACTACTTTACAGGCTAATTAGCTTATACTATCAAAGAACATCTAGTATCTATACAAAGGCTAAACTAAATACATTTTGAATCATTGCACGGTTTTAATGTTTTCATTATAAGTACTTTGAAAGTGATTGCAATAAATGAGAAGGAAACATATGTTGCTTTCTGAATTAAAATGTCATCATGGCTGACACATTGTAGATGTGACTACAGCAGTCAGAGCCAGAATTAGCAAGCCCTTACTGTGTAGCTGCTCACAGAAGAGATATTATCCTACTTTCACCAGTTGATCAGACACATCCTACAGCCTTAGGAATCACTAATTGGAGAATTTACAAAGAAGGAAGGAGACAGTACAGTAAATAAGCAGCTCTGTAGAACATACAGTAGCAGCAGTGAATTTAATGTTCCAAAAACCGGCAAAAATATTCAGATATGGACACTAAAGAAAAAGATATTTGACTTGTGTTAACACAACAAGCAAAAGAGAGATGTTGCCTAATGCTGAAGATCCCATTCACCTAATGGGTTTTGACCTGTGACACAGTGACTTGTCTTTCTATGCTTTAGCTTTCAAGTGTATTTCTGTTTTTTCATATGGTAACTCTTAACAGGGATATGGTACACTTCTCCCATCTTGCTCATGCTTCCATTAAGACATGTGAAACTTTCTTTAAGACATGACACTTGCTGTCTGGAAAACTAACAGTACCTAAAGCCTCCTATGTATTTTTCTACCTTTAATTGAAAGATAAATTCTCACAATAATTACAATCTAGCCTTATTTTTTCTCTCCTAATTGGATCTGTTCATTTTAAAGAATAATCCATTACTTTTCTTTCCTTTGTACAGACCATTGCGTACCACCATTAAGTGTTCAAATCCATTCTTCTTTGGTCTGACTCTTTTACAAGTGCAGTATCATCATTAGAGGGACACATATAAAAAAGCAGGTAATGCATGATGCTGAAAATAACATTGTCAATTATTTCAGTACCCTGAACAAAATAAGGGACTATCCCATGCTCTTTCCTGACATACAGCTTTGAGTGAAATTCATTTTGCATAATTTTAACTGCTGAAAACATAAGTGCCTAGTCCAGCCTAGTCAACTCTTTTCCCTCTGGAGTTGGGAAGAGAAAGAAGTCTTCATGGTGTAATTGACCCCACCTACCTGACTGAGAACAAAATATACGAATCTCTTTCTTTATTGACGAGAAAGGAAACTTATATTAACTTAAATGAGGTGCTTAACTTTTAGATGGCAAACCTCAAGTAAGGTCAGTTGGGTCCCCCCCAACCTTTCCTATTGTGCATGTGACTGCCTAACTCTAAAAAGGAATATATATTTGAGCAGTTGTGAGACACAGAGGTAGAAGGATGTGAAGAATAACGAAGCTCTTTTACAAAACTATTTTAGAAGTGTAAGTAGTGAATTGTACTGAGCAAAATAGGGCAGTTGTGAACAAAGGCATGATTCATTGCACAGCTGTGATAATTGTTAATAGTAATTGACTTTAAAAATGTATTCTCAAAAGTTAAAAAAGGGAAATGAATGATGTGACAGTGCTACCCTTTAATGGGTCAAAGCATGAAACGGGATTATATTGTGTACTTACTGCTAGCATGTTAGTTAAAGGTATAATGATACTGCTTGTGAATCCAAGTGTTCTCAGGATTCCCTACGTAGCTGGTTCTCAGAAAATTAAATGGGACAAGAAGAGAGTTATAACTGTAGCCCTGCAAAAATACATATCTGACTTGTCATGGTCTGTGTTAAACAGCAAGTGAGCCCCAGAGGTTAACTGTCCCTTGCAAAGTAATTAGACACTATTAAAGGGCAAGACATACATATACAGAAAAATAGACCCAATAAAGAAAGATGGGAACATGCTCGTAATGCAAATAGTTAATGCAAATCACTGTAAACTGCTTTACCTCTAGTATCAATTAAATTATTTAAAAATCTTTAACATGTATATGCTTTACAGTGGGCTGATGTTAATGTTTGAAAAGCTACTAATGCTACTGCCTTATCACGAAGAACCTTAACTGTTCCTTCTACAAACACGTGTTTGATCTACTATGCATGATAAAGGGCTTATATATTACCATTATCTTTATATTTATTACATACAGTTTGCTTAAATATGCAATATATGATCCTAGCACATAAGAACAGAGACAAGAGTTCCTACAGCCTTGCGGATTCTTAAATTTTATACAAATTGTCTTTGTATTAAGTAGCTATCCTTTTTCATAATGATCACAATCTGCCAAAGTCCATAACAGCACCTATGGCATTCATAATTGTGTTGTATATTACTGATGTAATAAGTAACGTTCAAGAAAAACGTTGGGAAAAAGGAAGTTCTAAATCTCATGAAGATCCTATGCAGAAACAGGCAGGTTGTAAAACCTCCTGCATTGCAGTCAGCCTGGACATAACATGAGGTAAGGGGGAAAAGTTTTGATCAAACACAGGTGTTTGACAAAAAATTAGGTTTCCTAAGGAAATAAATTACAAGGTGTTTATGTCTGCTTAATTAAGATACCTCTGTTCTTCTGCTCCACAGCCAACTGTTTTTCAAGTGTTTCCCTCAGTTCTCGTTCCCTGAAGAGCTCCATCTTCAGCTCTGTCTTTTCCAGTTGGACCTGTTTCTCTTGAGCTCTGGCATTGTCTATAGCAACCTTTAGTAGACCCTGTTCAAAGATAAAGTTGGATAAGGTTTGAAAAATGTTAGAACACCTGACATAATAAATAACTTCTGCTATTTTTCCTTGATTATTCATGTGAGATTTTACAAATGAAATAATCCTGTTGCTGGGTCAAAGCCTCCCAATTATCAACAGCAAATTTTTACTGGAGTTAATTTTAACAGGTGGGCAAAAATCCGTAAAAAGCTGGGAGTCAAATTTTCCCAGAAAACGTAAACTCACCTTTGACTGTGTGTATAAATAAAGTGAAAAAGTTATAGGGATAGGTTTATTCTTTCTAAGAGATAAAAGAGAAAAGCCTACATCAGGCACTTGCCTGTGACCTAAACAAAAAGCTGTCCCGTTAAAAAGAATTGGCAGTCTCACAATCACATCATCCACAGAATCGCAAATTCAGTTTCTAGTACAACTCAAGCCAATGGAAATTACCAAAGGGAGAAAGGCTCTTTTAAAGGCTTGCCATTTTGCTCCTTATTGTTGTTAATTATTATTACTTTCAAATATTTTCATATTTCATAGAGTTTCCAAGGAAGATAGGGTTATTGGGATGCTAAGCAGAGGACAGACACAAAGCAGGAAGATATCTCTGTTTTAAAAAGTCTGTTCCCTGACCTTGTACAATTGTTACCTCAAAGCAGAGAACAAAATACAATCATCTCTCAATTTCTTGACCCGGTATGGTTGAAATAAACTCTACCTTTTGTTGTTGTTATTGTATCAGGAGATAATGATTCAACCTATTCTAAACTTCTCTTGAGAATTTCAACTTCACAATTCCTTCTTTTTTGCAAGGGAACAGGAAGATCCCAGCACAGCTAATAACTAGATAGTTAGGACACTGAGATAGGGTACAAAAAAGAGGAGGAGAAACGAATTGAAATAAATGAACATGGGAAGAGGAAAGATTTCCGTTTTCCAGAAGCCTGGACATCAGGCTCTTAGGTCTTACACCTGAATCTCTCCTCTTAAAGCTATCATAATAAAGTAGATAATTAAGCATGGATATGCATATATGAACCTCCATGGATATGAACCTAACTTTTCTGTATCCTAGGCAAGTCTCCTGACAACTTAACTATAGAGATAATTTGACCCAACAGAGATTTAATTACTGATATAAAGCAAAACATTGCCAGCAAGAGAGACTGAAGAGTACTCCCCAATAGCTCTGCTAGGAAAGCATTCAGCTAACAGATAAAAGGTTCACACTCAAGGCCCAGGTTCAGAACAACCACATTACAGACAAGAAATCTGTCCCCCAACTCCCAAGTAAGCTTCCTCACCCCTCAGGCATGCTTCCTAAACTGGATTCTGGGTTGCATGTTTTTTTCACTAAAATTGTTTGAAATATCTCCCAAAAGGAATGGAAAAAGAAGCCAGCATGATGATACTTGAGAAATGGAAACAGTATTTTTCATGAGTGTCAGTCTGCACATTTATCCCACTAGTCTTCCCAATATCAATGCCTGCTTTGAAACTTGTGTCCTTCAAACTCCTCTTTTAAGTCTGTTTTCAGAGCCTGTTATTTTCAGTACTCCTAATCCTCATTCTTAACTAAATTGTTGCCTCAAGTGTTGTCTCATTCAGAGCTTAATGCTTTGCAGCTCTATTACACTTCAGTCTATTAAAGTCCACAGGAACTGAAAGAACTCAACACCTTCTGACTGTAAGGCCCAGATGGTCGCCAAAATTATATACAATACATAAGTATAGAACCACATCTGAAAATACAATATAACAATGGCAACACAACAAATGTGCTTACAAATATGTTTACAGTTTTAGCAGTTTTCTTTAAAAGAACCAATGCTATTCTAAAATAGGTAAAACACAAAGGTATTTTGTGTTGAATGTTAAACCTGGAGGACTACTAAAGAAAACCATGTAAAGCTAAATATAAAGCTCTACAGACATATGCAAAGTAAAATACAATTTGAAATATTTGTAAAGCCTTTCCAATCTATTTTTTAAAAGTACACCTGAATACTGTTCCCTTTCCCCGCCATATTCTCCTACATTTACAACCATCACAAACTATGTTTTCTATATGGGATGCATTTGAAATAGCAAGAAACTGAAGTAGGAGTTGTTTATAAGTACCTGCTTCTGACTTGCTCTTAAACTCTAGAATATTTTAATCTCGTCCAATTCATCATTACTGGAATATGTGATTCATCCAAATCACTAATAAACCAGATCAAGTGAAATTACATGAAAAGTATTTGTTGATGAAAAGTGTATTGTCAAGTAGGTTTAAAGCTGCAAACACCCTCCTCCCAAATTCTTACAATCCATCTTGTTTAACAATAAAATCGAGCTGCTAAAGCAACTGCCATCTTTACTCAATTCAACTACATTCATGTACATGTTTCTTCTTCATCAGGAACAAACAATTAGTAACAAATGAAAGAGATCATTACATCAAGTGCCCTTTTAGATCACCCCAATTAAAACTTTAGTTTAGCTGTATTTTAATTCTAAGATACCAAATTCTAATTTTCTGCTCTGATTGCTCTTGTTGACTTATCTTTGAAAGATGTACTCTCAGTGCAAAGCCTAGAGATTATTTAGCAAGATGCCAATGTTGGCACCACTTAATGTGTTGATTGGTTGTATTATCAGTAGCAGTTTAAAATAAATTACTATTAAACTATTATTGTCCTTGGCTGACAAAACACAATATTTTGGTGTTCTTTAAATATGAAACAATCATTATGAATAAACATGGCGAATAATGCTAGAGCGTAACACTGATGTGTGTAATTTTATATTAAGAATTGCTGCAAAGTATGAAGCTGCTAAAAGTGTATCACATTTTCTATTGAATTTCTACACCACACTCCCTCCCCCAACCTTTCCTTTTTTTATACTTGCTGCTAACGTAGCTAATGGTAATACATTACCTATTGCTGCTGATTATGTCTGAAAAATATTAGCTTTTTGGAGCCAAGACCCACTAGGGACTACTTATAAGCTACACAAAATTAAGTTTCATTTTTAGAAGTTAAATCAGTGCACATCAGTAGGCGTCCAATGTGAAGAAAAATCTGCACTAGAGCCAAACTGATGCATATGCAAAAGTGCTGTTGCTGCCAATGACAGCTCTAATGCAAAAATACTGGAAACGTTCAATATCTCCCTGTATTCAATGCAGAAGGGGGTGAGAAAAACAACTAAAAAGTACAGCATCTAAAAATCATCAGTGCCCCTTGGAACAGGAATAGCAATTTCAGAGTTGCATGAAATTCTATTAATTCTCCCAGTGGATCAGCTGTAAAAGATTATACAAAATACAGTATGTCCAACTTGTATTTGCTATGGCTAATCCTCTAACCTGATATTAAATCAATATGCTGCCAATGACAATGGGAAATGCAGTGCAACACAGGACATTAACAAAAAGAAAATATTTCCCTTTAGGGAAGGTCAGATGTTATGGAGGCTGGATAATGATAATTGTAGCAAACATGCTCAGGTTCCAGATTTGTTTTTAATACAGTATGGCTCTATCTGGAGCCAGGCTTTAAACATGGCATGCCATTCATCCCCTCTGTGTCACTGTTAATAAATTTTTTTTATTTCAACGTAATGTCAAAAATGGACATTTTCCCCCTGGAGATTTATAGGTCATTCAGATTTGGTTTGTTTACTTTAATGCACTTGTTTTAATATTTTCCACCGATAAATTCTCCAGAAATGTCCCAAATAAAAAGTTAAGTTGATATATGGTTGATGTTTCCTCCTATTCTCAAACGTATTCAAAAACACCATCACGTTAGGGCAGTCTAGTGATCCTATAGAAATTAAACACATATCAAACCTCAACTCAGGTTTAAAGCCAGTATTACCCATCATTATTTTTCAAAAATGCAAATAATGTATTTTCTATTTTGAAAGGGGTGGGAAGGGAAGCTATATAGAAGCTCTTTCTCTTTCTAGCTACATCTACAGTGTGTTCTGTCTAACATAATGTAGTTAGCTACACAGTTATATGTGACATCAAATGGCCTTACTAGCTAGTTCAGTAGTCTATCTAGATCACATCCTGCTTCCAACAATCACCCACAGTGAGTGAAAAAGGAAAACTAGAAGAACAAGGCATGCACACAGTGAAGCTTTCCTAGTCAAACCTCCCAGCTTCCAGAGATTTGTAGCTCAGGGGCTTCCTTTTGCAATAGTAGCTATTCATGGTGAAAACACTTTCAAATAACATTGTTTCTCTTTTAGTCAGGAAATTATATGTAATTTGTATTCTCTCATCATTAAAACTATCTAGTGAAAGGCTTGCAAAAAAAAAAAAATCAATATATACATTTTCAGTTAACTTCACTTCATAGGTTAATTTTTGAATATTTGCTATTTGTAACTGACTACTGACTTAGTAACACAAGCAAGGTAAGATAACACAGCTTGACTATCTCTACAGATGACTCCACAAAGACATTTTTGTAATATCTCAGACTGAGTATCTCCATCACAGGTAAAGGCATATTGCACAAGCATAAATGACCTTTTTCCATTAATACTTTCTGTGAAAAATAAAATAATTCTCTTGAATTTTATCAGAAGATAAATAAAGTAACATGAACTAAAACTGTGATTTTTACTTTATCCACTGTTTGCAATATTTTTCTCTTGTGTATTTAGTCATAGATGGTAACAGTGCAGGAGACTCACAGCAATAAAGCCAGTAGTTTGCTTTGTTTTCATAGGGGAATTTAGTTTGTAATCATGCGTTTCTTTTATTAATATCAATGGGATACTTGCAACTTATTTTACATATCTCTAAAAATACTTAGCAACAAGACTGTGTCAATACAGTACAGTCTTGATAGAAAAATATAGCTATCAGGATGCAACTAATTCATCCCTTAGATATTAATGGAAATTCAGCTCAGGGACAGTAAAGATTCAGACTCTAAAAGCTTAAAAGAACACTACTATTACCCAAGAATATTGCAGTATCATGAAAGGCTGTGGCTGTAACATACTTTGGCATAACTGGGCCATGACTCAAAAAGGTGAACTTAAGCAAGGGGTATGGAAACATCTTTAGCTTTCTCACTAGCACCCACACAGCATTTTGCTGTGACCCACCTTCCATCACCCTTCATCCTCCCTGCAGCTGCACATAAGACTTCCAGCATTTAATCTGGAAGAAATCAACAAATATACATTAGGAAGGAACAGACATATCACTTAATTTAAGCTCTGGGGAAATTTATTTTCTCTTCCTTTTAGATGTGCAGATATACATCTGAATAAGAAAATATGTCCCCAATCTCATTTATTTTCTACGTGTATTTGTTTAATTATATTTTGTTACAGTTTATTATTTGCATTTCAGCAGTCCCCAGCAAGAAATAAACATCAGTTGTTCTGGGTACTGTATATTGTTATTATCTCCTCTTTAAATGTACAAATAATTAAACATTGTATTTTTGTTTCAATAAGTATTTACAGAGAAGTAAGAAAAACATATATATGATATACAAACCTAACTAGCAGCCCCTGCTGACAGCAATAGCAAACAGGCTTGTCTAACTTTTGCCTAAAATTACGAATAAGTGATTAGAGGCTATCCATTTAACTTCAGTATGGATGGAAGACACAGACTCACTTCTGTTTAGTGGCCAATTTTAAAGGATGACTCAGACTTAGACTGAGTCTAAGGAATTAAGTCGAGTTAGGCACCAAGTTCAATCATCTAAGCTCTTCAGCACCTGCAAGACTTCTAGCACATTTTGTTTTCAAATATCAAAAGTGTTTCGGAATTTTTGCTCACATACCCAAAAGCACTGTCCCCATGGCAAGGTTTAGGATCCTCCTTACCCTGACAAAGGTCAAAATTAGAGCTCCTAGTGCCCACACAGTACACTAACGCTGTTCTATTTTAAACCAGGACAGGCTCTACAACCTCTTCTGGAGGCACCCAAGGTCTGTATTACGCAGGTCTTCCAGACCCTGCACCTCAGACAACTGAATATACACAAGGGGATCACAGCACAGATATGTACCATCTCGTCCATGCACATTGGTGTAGCCAGAGGCTGCTTGCCTATGTATTCATGTGACCATCATATCCCTAAAATATAGGAACCTCCACCACCACATGTGGCAGGTCATGCATGCACTCCAGTCTCCTGACCAAATGAAGATGTACACTTGCATTTCAAAAGCAGACGTATACCCTTTCTGTGAAAGGACACATCCGTATTTTCATCATGCATAACCCTGGGGAAAAAAGAACAGCGTTTACCAAAACCACTCATCTAGCCTTTGGCTAGATTTCTGCTATTTTCTGTTTCAAAAGCACCTTAGTACTGGAGGCAGGGAATGGCCTGTAGGCCAGATCATCTTGTCCAGAACATTAGATCTGCTCCATTGCTAGCATAGCTGCAACAAGAGAATGGTGAGGGATCTTACTGCTCCACCTCTCCTTTGAATCCACACTTCTGTACTGAAAGGGATGCAAAATTCATCTGGACCAAAGGAGAGCAAAGAGGAATTTACACAGTGACAAGAGTCCTCCTGACTCATGTACTAAATGCATCATGGGTTTCAGGCAGTGCTTATTCATTTCTTAGCAAAGTCACAAATGATATTGCAAGCAGGTACCACAGTACAGAATTTCCTCTTTCCACAAATCCCATTAACGAGTTCAAACTTGTAGTCTAATACCTAAAACTCAGTTCTGAAAGTGTCAGTATCACAGTATCTAACTCATTTGTGGGCCTGGAGTAGCCCCCTCTCATTGCAGTAACTGCTAAATATGGAAACAATTTTAAATGGCACTGTGCTTGTAATAGACTCATAGACTCTATTTTTTTTTTCGTATGAAGTGGTTTTCTGATGTTGTCCTGATAGAGATTAAATCTATGGGGGGGGAAAAATGCCTTGATGGTATATGAAAGGATTCCCAAGTGAAAAAATCCAAAAGGACTTATGTCCCACCTGTCTACCCTGAGAGATGATTTGCTGTGATGTGGAACCTCAAGGCAAGGAGCACTAAGTACAAAAGCACAATGAGAGAAGGCATAAAGAAGTCTCTGGTTTCTTTACAATGTTGCCTTTTATTTTAGCTCTTCACTCCAGGTAAGGCTAGGGTTTTTAAAAAAAAAAAACAAACAAACACAAAACCAATGACTGAATTTCATGTTCACATTTTCTGTAAAACAAAACTGAATGTATTCTTGGCAAATTAATCCCGGTCATTTATCCTGAAGTAGTGCAGCACTCTCATATTCAATCACAAGATTAGCTAACCTGTTGATGCTGAATGCTTTGCTCATTAAGTTGCTGTCTAGAGACATTGAGTGCACACATTTGTCAAAAAAATTACTAAGAACTTTCCTGTACATGCATGCACAGCTAAAACATTACATACTTTGCTAACTATATTTCTTCCTTTAGAAAAAAATACATTCTTTACAGATTGCAGCAGATCTGTTAGAAGAATGCTAGCTGTTGTAGAATTACTTTGGCTTATGATTTAAATATTTAAGATCCTAAGTCTTAGAACCACAAAAAGCAATCACAAATATGCTCTTTCAGACCAGGTAGATATAGCAATACTTAAGTAGCAGTATTTTTTCATTATTAGATCTCAAAACATCACCAATTAATAGATCATATACTTTTCATAAACCAACTCTGAAGTGCCATAAATGAGATTGCTTAAGAAAGTCAAGTGAGCAGGATTTGGCCCAACTGTCATAGCCTTTGCTGAAATTGATATTATATATTTGCAGGAATGAGCAGGGAAAAATATTGTGACAAATACATTAGAAGTTAGCAGCTGCACAGATGAGGCTTATCTGGAATGAGTACAATACAGCTGCATTATTTCCTGCACTATCATTTTGCTTCTGCATGCAACATACAACCATATTGTTGCAAAAGTTGCATCTGGGGAACACATGATCGCTGAATTTGTGGACAAAAAAATTCTTCATTCTAATATGAAACACTAACATCTTGGCTCCAAGCTGCATGCTAGTGTATACCTTAAATAATATTTGAATCAGGCTGTATTGTACACACAGTAGACATCGTGACTACTCAATAGGAAATCTGCAGAAAATTTGGTAGTACCCTTTGAAGTCTATTCTTTGAAGACAGTACTATAAGTGAAATGAGCTTATTTATAAAAGAAGTGCTTTTTGTGAATGCTTTTATGGGAGACACATTTCAAATAGCTTTAAATATCATTTCTACCTTGGCACTCCAGCAATTTAAAATAACTATTTATTAAAGAAGTGTTTCTCTGCTTAGTAAATGAGATAAAGTTAAACAGTAAGATACATTTCATTAGCCTGTAATAAAAAGAGCATTTAAGACAAATGTTGTTAAACACACCAATGTAATTTTCATCGAATCCTCTGCTGTGATTTAATATACAATCTGTATTTTTATGCACTGTATCTGACAGCTTCTAAATTCACTTGTTTGCTGTGGTTCCTTTAAAACCTAAATTACTAGAAAGTTTCAGTAAATTAGTTGATCCAAATAATCTTATGAACTGATTAAGCTAGAATGGTTATATTAATTTAGACAAATCTGCAACTGGCTCCTCTCCATCCCTTTAAGCTGATCTACAGAAAGGCCTACCTGGATGTTAGTCAGAAGGGTCTCTATGGAGGACAATCCATCAGGGAATAGAAAAGGAGATGGAAAACCCGGAGGTAGTGGTTGCCCATGCCCAGTTAGAGAAAGTTTGTCAAGGCTGTCTCTTGCGGTTGGTGTGGAGAGCGGGGTCTCATCTGTATGTGATTGAAACAAAAATATAGAACAAGTTACGCTTGTCTGTTTTTATTAGACCTCAGTAATGGCTTCCCTAGTGGTTTCCAGAACATTTATTGCAAATTGGTTCCTGCTATCAGGAGAAAATGCTTTCTGCTGAATTTTCTTTAATGAAAAAGCTGTGGAGATACAACAAGATAACATTAATGAGTAACTTTATAAGCCTTTTAAATGCAGTCTCTAATGAGACTGAGTTTACAGTGCCATAGAATCTTTTTAAAACAAATATTATCTCACATATACTTGTGATAATATATTCAGGCTGACTTTATGGGCACCTTCCCAATTATCTCATTTTAGTTTGTGTTCTATTTGGATTGACAATAGAATATTTTCTAGCATGACATATATTTTGTATATGAGAAGTATTTGAATATGAGGCTTCCCATACAATTAACCCTTCCTGCTCTTAATGGTTTCACTTACAGCTCAGAAGATTCTGCAACACCGAGAAAAACTACAGCTCCTTAATGCATTTTTAATCAAGAAAGTACACCTGATTCCCACAATTGAAACATGCTCTGAACAATACATGAAATTAACAGCATGGTTACAATCACTGGCCTAATTTTTTTAAGCATGGACATCTTCTAACAATTAGTGCTGAACTCCTTAGTGGGATCTTTGTAACAATCAGATCTGATCAGTTCTGACATCACAACGGGAAAAAACTCCCACAGCTTGAAGACTTGTAAGATTAAAGTTTCACAGATAATCTGTGAACGGATTATAAAGTAAGGGAAAAAAAAAAAAAAAACAAAAAAAGAAAAAGAAAACCCCCACAATTAATAGAAACTTCAATACCCTGGCTTTTTTTTTTTTTTTTTTAACTTTTTGAAATATTTTTAGACTACCGTTGATACGATACAGAAATTTAGGTCAATTCCTTTGCACCAGATGTTAATCTGAATTCTTCAAAAGGAAAACTATCTATACATATATATAGATACATATATCTATACATACGCTTCTTACCAAGGGCTCAGTCATTAACTGACACATATTGATGTATCTCAACACAATACAAGGACATCAGAATGTACTCTTGGTATTATGAAGATCTCTGCACAGCTATTTGACTACAGAAGAGTTTGTCAGACTTGTTCTTTTCCATTTGGGCTTTGATCATTATAAGATATATACGTTTTGGGGTATGTTAATTTCTTTTTCTTTCTGCACTTTATTTAATTATAGTTTCAATAGTAGTTATATTTCTCTATTTATCCTATCATGTACATTAGGAATTGTGTGATATGAAAGTTCTGATCCTAGCTGCCTAAAAAGAGCTCTCTCTTTGACTGGGATGCAGTATTTTCTTATGTGGACATAGTCTAGGACCAGGAAAATCAAAATCTGCAGCAACGAAGGGTTAGAATGTACACTTTGGTGATCCCAGGACCAGAAAAACCATAACTCAAAGTCCCAGATCATTCCAACAGTCCCCATCCACTGTTTCTCCAGAAGGAAGTCATCTCCATCAACCATGTTCAGGTGCAGATTTCTTGCCCCATCTCCTCACCAGCTCTGTTGTGCTGGCCAGTATTTACAGTGCTAGAGTAAAAGCCTCACCCACTATGTCCCTCCACAGAAACACCCAAACAGGCATTTGGACATCTGCTTCTGGGCTGGCCTTACTTAGCTCTTTCTATAGCCAGCAGAGAGAAGCAGACACCACTTTAAGGTACTAATTCACCTGAACTATCACAGGCATCTACTGCAGGAGGAGACAAGACTTCCTCTAGACATGTCTGTTAAGAGAAGCCTAAGCTGACTAGCTCAGATGGAAAGATCTGCTTTGGGCGAGATCAGTCCTACCATGGAAGCTGTTCTTCCTACTTCACTGTGGCTCAGGCTGAGAGTAGCCTACACAAGGAGTAAGACTCCATTTCATGTCCCCTATTTGTCACAGTTTGTGCCACAATTACTGCTTTCTCGTCATCATTCAAAAGCTTACCAAGGTAAGCTTTGTGAAAGGAATTGATGTTGACCAAGGAAAGCTTCGGTCCATTCAGAGTCATAAAAGATTTTTTCAGCTGTATTTAAATTTTCCAGTCATGTCACAAAGTGCTGAGAAACACTGCCTGTAGATTACTGAACCATTTCCTATCTACCTTACCGAGATTCAAAGCAGGTTCTGAAAAATGTACTCTCTAGTTGTATCTTCTGCCCTCATGCTACCCCACAGCAGCATGGATATCTCTGTAGTCATTCTGTACTATCATACTAAAATTTGGCCCTAAATATGATTTTTTTCTTTTCTTCCCAACTCTTAAAATATTATAGAAATATTCACCACTTCATTAGAAAAAATACATTAGGTATTCCTGGGTATTGCAAACTAACTTACTGTTCTCAGATCATGCTGCTAGTTCATCTTCTCAAATCCTATCCTAGTGTGAAAAATCATTACTAAATGTCTTTTTCCAAACTGCTGTCAGAATTGTTATGCTTTCCTCAACAGAAAGAAACAACCCAAAACTTAAACAAAACTGGTTAGACAATGGATTGATAAACACTACACAATATTATGGCATAGTTGAAAGCTTTTTTTTCCTCTGCTGGAAGTGTGGCTTGCCCAAATGACTCCTACCCAACATTAAAAAAAATTTTAAGAAGTTAAAAATTACAAACCCTCTTCTGTGATACGTCACTGAGTTTTTTGGCTAAAGACTTCTTTAGATCAGTGGTTCCAGTGAAGGTATTGGACTTGCATGGTATAGCAAGAAACGAGTCTAATCACTAGTATGGATGGTGGAGTTGTGTCATATGAATTAGAAAGTAAACAAAAAAAAGACATCATTTGCCTCCAGGTTTGTCAGAGAAATGGACCAATGACCTCTCATACTTCCTAAGACAACTTAGAATCTTACTAATATTTTAGGTCTCAAATTATCAAAATATTTTAAAACATACTAGATAAAACTGACCCACTTAAAAATTCATAAGCCTTAATTAGCTTAAAAACTATGCTCTTCCATGCAATTGTTGAGACACAGAAAGCTCCTAACACAGGTCTTGTCATAGAATTTAAGCAAGGGATGAAATTTTTTACTGTATTACTACTTTAAAATTAAATATACGTTAAGTTTGCTGTACTTTGTGCATGCTCAAAATATGTTGTGAAGTTTGCAAAGATTTTCCTAACAATGTGTGGCATGCTTTTCCAATAGGCAAGGTAACTCAAAAAAGGTTAGAACGGTATGAACTCAAAATAACATCTAAACTCATGTTATAATAAATAACAGAAACAAATTTACACTGAAGGGTAAGACTAGAGAGCTGAACTTAGTATGAACTTATTTTAATGAAACTTCAACTCAGAAAAAAAAGTCAGACTAATGTGACTTTGTTTTCTTGATGTCCCATGTGAAATAAACTTTGAGTGTGAGTATGTTTGAAACAGAGCAAATGCACATATTATACACAGGAAGCATGGATATTTGTGGATGTGAGATAAGCGATGATTGAGGGAATCTTGAAGAAATGCATTTTTAAGAAAAACCACATTGTAAACACAGCCAATTAAAACATACCGCCTTAGTAGCAAAATAATACGACCTCTTGCCATTAAAGCATTTAAAAATCTTCCATTCCTGCAGAAGTCCTCTTTTCTCAATACGATGAGATATCTTTGTTTCCAAATAATGATTAGCCTAACATCTTTTAAACTGTTGCAAAGGAACTACTAATGTTCCTCTTAACCTACCAGCAGAGCAATGCTGCAAAAATGATGAGCCCTTGCTGGGAAACAGAGATTTGGCATTTTCAGTCTAAACGCATCAAAGGAAGCATTTGAAGACAAGTCAGGGCAAGAGGGGCAAGAGGGTCAATCTACAACTCCATTGTCGGAGCTGGGAGCACAACAGTGTAAAGAAAGGGGAAAAAAAAGAAAGAACAAGGCAGAACAAAGAAGTGTCCAAGCCTGCTTTGGCTTGTGCTGGGAACGGAGATGTTATAAATTAACAAATAAACAAGGATAGGACAAGCTGTTACCCAAGCCTCTACAGTATCTGAGCAGAGATGAATATGTGCCTTGACATATGAACTAAATCACCATAACAGGCAAGTCTGAATGTGACACATATCTTTAACATACTTGTAAATGCTACATCCACTCTATCCATTGTTCCTCAATTTCCAAAATTCACCTGTTTCTGTTCAAACCAGATTTTATCTGCAAACAGCAGCTGGTTTGGGCCAAATACAACGAACATTTTTCACTGTATTTGGTTTGTTGCCATTCTATTTTTTTCTTTCACCAGATAACATAGAAACAGACATCCTGGAAGCTGTGACAGCTATTTATACAATAATAGATGAATGGAGGTAGCCATTCTCTTGTCTTTGTTCCTAAAAGCAAGTAGGATAAGTTCAGACCGGTCACCAATCAAACTGGAGAACATTGGTATTGCCAGGATTTGAATGCAAGCAATAATAGCTGGCTCCAAAAAATACTATGCAGATTACTGCCTTTCTGTAATCATTTAATGTTTTTTTGTAATGCATCTTGATGCTTTTTTGTTCTCTGTAAAATACTTCATGTGTATTTGTTCCTAAAACAGGCTCATTTTTACCATTTGAATGATGAAAGAGGATCCTGTTTTCACTTTTTACTATCATAAATCTGGTGCATACATTTTTGTGGAAACAATTTATTCCATTTGGCTTAATATGATTTTGGTTTATGTTGTCGAACACCCTTTACTACAAAGTTTTATATTTCATCTTCCTCAAAGTTAGGGGTTGCAGGTGTGACAAGCTCTTCTATTTTAATTCATCTGTGTCATGGTTTAACCCCAGCCAGCAACTACGCACCATGCAGCCGCTCACTCACTTCCCCCGACCGAGATAAGAAGTTTAATAGAACAGAAAGGAAAAAACTAATAATGATGATAATAATAACAATAATAAAATTACAATAGTAATAATAAAAGGATCGGAATATACAAAACAAGTGATGCACAATGCAATTGCTCACCACTTGCTGGCTGATGCCCAGTCAGTTCTTGAGCAGCGATCCCCCCAGGCCAACTCCCCCCAGTTTATATACTGGGCATGATGTCACATGGTATGGAATACCCCTTTGGCCAGTTTGGGTCAGCTGCCCTGGCTGTGTCCCCTCCCAACTCCTTGTGCCCCTCCAGCCTTCTCGCTGACTGGGCATGAGAAGCTGAAAAATCCTTGACTTAGTCTAAACACTACTTAGCAACAACTGAAAACATCAGTGTGTTATCAACATTCTTCTCATACTGAACCCAAAACATAACACTATACCAGATACTAGAAAGAAAATTAACTCTATCCCAGCCAAAACCAGGACAATCTGTAAATGTTGATTTATATTAACACAAAAAAAACAGGGGGTCCCATGTCCTAAACTGAAAAGTTTATCAACTTCAGGCAGATTAAAAAAAAAAAAAAATCCTCTTGCTCAATTCCCATATCATTTGGCTGCTTTATAGATTTGGTCATTCAAGATTCACCCTGCACATAACTAGGGGCAATGTGAGATGACTGTGAAGGATGTTACGAACTGGAAAAGGAATGTACTGAAACTAACTTTTACAAAAACATATTTTTTTTTCATTCTACATTTTAGTTTCTTCTTTTTATGCTAAAATCAGTTTTCCAGGATACACAAATGCTCTGAAATTAAAACATCTGCAACTGTGGCAGCTGGAAATAAGGGGAGAATATCAAGTATTCAAATAGACTGACTTGCTGGTTGTTGTTTCTGTAACACTTCAAAGAAGCTGGTGCTCTCACAGTTAACAGTACCATTGCAAATGCTGTCCACCAAGTTCTATTTCTTGGCTTGGTATGTTTCCCTGAGGACTTTGGGAATAGTAACTCACCAATAATGAAATATGACTAAAAGATTAAAAGCTTACATGGAAAGGACCACAGCTACTAACAATACATTTCCTGGATGTGTACATTGCACACGATGGCTTTACACCTGGTGCAGTCACATATATTTGTGCAAACGGGTCTTACAGAACTCATACATCTGTGCATCACTTCTACCATCACGGACCATTTTTGTAAGTGGCATCGCTTCAAAATATGCACACTTTCACTTGATGTAAAGGACTACACAAGAATAAAAGTACCTAAGAACCTAGTTTTATATGTCCACTTTGGAGGTCGGTTTATATGCAGGACTTGCCCATCAACAGTAAGACTCATATTTACTGACAATTCTGTCTGATTTTAACCACTGAAAATACAATATTCTAACCTGATGCTTGTCCTTTTTGGAAAAGAGAGTTTCAGTTAATACATTTCCAGTATTTCTTTAATCCTTTTAAAGAAAATGCAGTCCCTGCAGATGATTCTTCACTGCCGCACAGGGTCACTGAGCATACTGCAGTTGAAGTTGCCTCCATAATGGGAAATTGGAGCCAGATGAAGAATCACCCCTTGAACACAAGATTAGGGACCTCTTTTTCTCCCAGGTTCAGTGATATCCCTTTTATGCTGATACCTTGTAAGCCAATTTATCTATGAACACGGCAGAAAAAACAGGAACGTATTGGTGGCTGGAATCAGGATGTGGGGCTTTGGAAACAGGGATGACTTGACAAGGAGACAGGGACTAATCAAGAAGTGAGGGAACACTGAATTGAGAAAACAGAAAAGAAGGACAATCAAGGTGGCCGAATACTTTGGAAAGGGATAATAGGATTGGGATTATGTGGTGAAGGAGGGGAAAAAGAGTGCCCAGGAGCAAGAAATTTACACTGACTCAGCAATAAATAAACAGAACAGCCAAACGTCGCTTTTTAACACAGCATATTTTGTACAAGTAATTCTTGCAGTTATTTCAAGAACTGTAGTTCAATGTAAATGAAATTTATAGCTGTCAATAGCAAATATATAAAAATATGTTCTTTAAAGTTCACAAGTTTTAGTTTTGTTAAGGAATTACTGGTATAACATCACTATAAATGAATGGAAAGAGTTGGCAAAATATATCCAAAACCCAAAAATGTAATTAGTGGTGATGTTCCAGCTGTGAGGATTTCTTCAGGCTTTTTGGACTAGATCAAGCTGAGTTTATTCTTCATTTTACATGTCCCTAGGAGGGCCTCAGAGTCAATCAGCGCAACTTATCTAATTTTCTCTTTCAATAAAAGGATTATTTTAATAACCTTTATCTTATTTTGCAGCCTATTACTGATTAGGGCTGGGTCAAGCAGTATTTGCTGATTTATTTATTCTAAGGATTTCACAATATTTCAGAATAAATTATCATTCGTATTTTTAAACAAATGTATTTTACCATACAATTGAATGCCAGTGATATTTCCATGTTGTATAGTTTGGCATCATAACACATAATGCGCAAAACAAAATTATATGGTTTCTCTGTCCCCGTAATAAAAATTATCCTGTTCACTCACAGAAATTTTCCACACAATTTTTTTAAAATGCATAGAACGGTCAGGAATAAAGAAGAAATGAGATAGTCAGAAATGATTCTGCATATATGTGATAACTATAAAGTACAAATATCTTGAACACCTGACAGTAACTTACATTAATTAACTCTAAAGAAATATAAATTCCTAAAGTTAAAGTGATGGTTAGAAAGGTACACTAAATATTTTTACTGCATTTTTAACAATATATTAGTATAAATGCAAGGCATTTTATAATGTTATAACCTGCAGTTCTTAATTATGAGAACTATGTCCATTATTTCTTTTTTAAAGATCCTTACGTGCTACTGGCAGGGATCAGATGCAGATTAAGGCCATCTGTGCTTTGGATGATGAAAAAAGTATAAATGTATTTTACTGGTTCATGTCAAATGTCCCAATTAGTACTCTGCTAGCTTCATTCCATCAGCCAGGCAATACTGAGTGCTAAAAAGAATGTTTCTTGGCTTCATAGCAATTCTACGAGAACTGCTTATATGCCTAAGTATATGTGGAGGGTTGCGTAAATGTCTCTCCCTATAGGCTCACGAGAGTCATTCTGAGCTTTTTCTAAAGTCATGCTGAAGGGTGTCCATAATCATCTATGTAGTAAAGGGATATCTAGTTAGGAAATCAAAACCCACCATTCATGATACGAGCCTATTTGTCTCCTTTACTGTGTTGGCTACAGAAGCTGGCTCCCTCACCTAGGTCGCCTGGTCGTATATCTAGCTTTCCTAAATGTATGCAGAATCAAAGATCAAGACACGTATTTTGAGTCTGAGCTAAATCCCTGATTAACATCAAACTTCAAATTAGGGATTGGACTTAAAGACTGCATAATTAATGTATTGTACACTAAACCTCACATTTTCAAAATTATGGACATAAATACGCACATCACAACTGATAAAAGCAGTACACAAGGCAATACACCACAGTATGCATATGTATTTTTGTGTTGCCTGTTCCTTCCTATATTTTCACTGTCTCTGTATGGCTACTGCAAAACACAGAGAAAAAACCATTACAGAATGTAACGATTGCATTTTGCTAGGTTTTATGGATCATTTCAAGTGCCACATGATTTGGATTAATAATCCTCTGGACACGTTTCATGAAAGTTGAAAAACATCTATTATTTTGGGATTTAAGGTGATTTAAAAAATAAGGAATATCAATAATATTAGCATTTTTGTCATTGTCAGCTGAAATAACACTGCTCCTTTTTTGTAAGCATAACAGTAGTAAGAAGGGAATTCTTGATAAGAGCACAGCTGGTAACTTGTAATTCTCTGAAGATGAAGGTTTTATGGTAATACCTGGAACTGCATTGTATTCACACTGTTTTTCTTGGTCTGTGTTCAGTTAATAATTCTAATATTCATTCTCTTCAGGAAAAAAAAAAGTCAACATTTTCAAGAATTCCATATCTAACCATGTTGCAACTATGGGGGACCAAGCATCAATGCTCCTGCTGGCTTGTCACATGGCCCATGTTCTTGGTAATCTGCTGACAGCGTGAATCGGATGCCCAAACAGAAAATGAGTAGACGGCGATGTGTCTGTGCAACACTCGTCAGCTGTCATTCATTCAGCAACACATAACCTGCCCCACACCCTTGTCCTCAGAGTGCTGGCAAGCAGATGAAGTTGACCAGGCATGCTTGGCACCTGGTGTAAAGCAGCAGCACATAAGTCAACGGTACTGCATTTCACAAATAAATATGTCAGGGAAGTTCAACAGAGAAGACAAAAGAGGTTAAACTTCGCATTTATGGTAGCTTACACTGGTCATTTGTCCCAGCAGAAAAATATTTCTCTGGTCAGAATTTCTAAGACTGGATCTATTGATTAATGTGTTTTGTTTAACTGAATATTCACACAGAATACTGTCATGTTTCTTAAAATAACATGAGAAAATATCATATTTTAGATAAATACATAAAATGTTCAGTGACAGTCCTTTTTGCAGAAACCCAATATTTTTTAAACATGTATACTTATATTCACTTCACTTTCCTGTAAGATCCTATTAATGACCGTGATTTTAATAACTTCTTTAATAAAAAGGATACTATCAAGTACCTCTAATATTCAGCCTGACAATATAGTAATTAGACCACTGAATAAGATGACCAGTCTAAAAATGCATAGCAAGACAGAAACATACTAAGAAAACCTGTTCCCAAGCTTTCTCCATGCCAAAATTCCTACCCCAGATGTATTAGTGCCTCACTCTTAGAGTCAAAAATGCCAATAAAATAAAACAATTAAGAAATAGTCAGATGGACTCACCCAACACAACTGTATGGGGCCACTGGGTAATAGTTTCAGGAATTCTTGAATATGCAAGGAAAAGGTACAAATGCATTGGAAATGCAGGGGAAGAAACCCTGCTTTGAAAAGAAAGTACCTAGGGGACTGCGTTGGTCAAGCCCTGCAGTCATGCTTCCGAGAGATTAAGGCAACAGATGTTTTATCACCAATAGTTCAATAATGTCCAGTCTTTGCTTAAGTACCCAAATGGCAATACACACTTTTCACAGAAATATGGGATCTAGTAACTCCAACTCTTAACTCTTCTCACATCTAATACAGTAATTGTTACTGAAAACAAAAGGGTGTGAAGCATCCCATTTTGACAAATTCTACCAGGAACGGTACAAAATGAGTGAGCTGGTTTAATATCGTGAAGCAGTATAACACAGAGGCTTCCTTAGTTTGGGGGCTAAACTCCCCACATTTGCATAAGAGACTATCAGTTATATTTAACTCACTTTTTAAAACGATTTCACAATAATGTTTTTTAACAGATACAATAAACGTCCTTAATGTGTCTATCTATGGAATGGTTCCAGTACTCAGATGCAAATGTTGTAGACAATAATTGATGTACGCATTTTGGATTATATGGTTATGATATCCTAATAGAAATTTGGCTGTCTGCCTATGGGAGTTCAATATGAGTTACATAGTTTATAGCATCAGAAACAGTCCTTTACAATATTATAGCCACATTTCTCAACCCATTGCCTATAGATTATATCCTAATATCTGATTTTCACAGAAATCCATAATAATAAACAAACCAAAATCCCTAAACCCCAGAGTGCTCAGAAACAAAATTCAGAATGAAAAGGCAAGCATTTTTACATCTGATATGATTCCTCTTGCAATTCATTCATCAAACATCTGCAACAAGCTGCCAGAATGTGTCCATTAGTGAGATTTCTATGGCATTCACTAGCTTGATGCTCACTGATAGAATAATGCAGAAGTTTTACCTCTAATGTTTTCTGCTCCATTTGAGGCATCCACTTTAAAGTGAGATTTGGCCTGCATGTGTCTTCATGTCTTGGAATATGTAATTTATGCTAATATATCAGAATACATATTACAGAAGACCAAACAATATCCTTTATGTTTTTATACATTATCGGTCACATTCAGCACTGATTTAGGAAGATAGAAAATTGTTTGAAGTCATCATATAATCTGGATCAGTTTGGTTTACATTAAATACAGAAAATTAAGGTATCTTACACAGCAAACATGCCATATGCTTGCTGGTAAATTAAAATCTTTCCCAGGATCCAGTTTAAAACCTTCATGCAAATTAAATATTGCATTCGGCCTTTTATCTACATTCTATCATAATATCAAGGAAATATGCACTGTAACTCCATTACACGGACAGATTTTTCTACTCACTCTGTTTCACCCCAAAATTTCTGTAAATGTTTCAATGTTTATGCTAATAACTTATTTGAAAAATTATTTATTTCATTCCTTAAGCAATTATAAATGCTATGCAATAGAAGCAAAATACAGACCTAAGAGTGATTCAAATGCTCTCTACTACTTTATGACAATTCATGAATGGAATAACTGTACATAAACAAAACAGAAATCAAAAGATCTTTACCATTATGGTACTGTGAAAACAGTTACTGCCTAAGCAAACTGAAGCAAATCACACAAGCTTTATTATTTAACCTGATCAGCTCATTATGTATTTAAAGATAATACTTTTATTCAGTATCCTGACAGTAGGTTGGCTTTTAGCCCACCTAGAAAAAGAGCAAGAGCTGCATCAGGAAATAACTGCCCCGCAAGGTTTTATGAACTGTTGCACCCAGAAGACTGAGATGAGCAAGTCACAGCAACTTCAGTGATTTTTGTTCAGTTTTTGAAAGGAAGTTAGTGCTTCTGATGAAGGCTGCTCTTCTACCAAATTTCAGTACAATTCAACGAGCTCAAAAACTAAAACCTAAATTCTTCTTTAATTATTTTCAGAACCACTTTCCTTTGTCTTCCCTTTGTCCTAGCTTTTCTGTAACTCAGGATATTCTACTGCTTCCTACTATCTCTTCCTTACTTCTCAAACCTTTTTCTCAGTAACACTTATTCTTTCTAAGATTTCTTTGTTTCAGTAGTTTCCTCCCCTTCCAAGATATGAAGAAATCAGTCTGCTTGTTGAAATTTCAAGTCTAACTAAAGACCAGAGGAGGAAAAATAGAGTTAGAGAAAAGGAAGAGATTATGACAGAAATCTGAAGGGATAAAC
The DNA here is from genome assembly GCF_900496995.4 of Aquila chrysaetos chrysaetos. Classification (NCBI taxonomy): domain Eukaryota; kingdom Metazoa; phylum Chordata; class Aves; order Accipitriformes; family Accipitridae; genus Aquila; species Aquila chrysaetos. Next base: position 19,280,464 of record NC_044017.1, on the reverse strand, counting down.
CAGCCTAAATAATCTCCTTACTTGCAAAACTGAAACAGATCTTGACTACTTTTCTGCTTATTCATTTTCACATATAAAACTGTGAAAACAAGATCTAAATCATTATCAAAACAGATAAGAAAGTGGAAAGTAAGTTCTTAAAAATACATGTTTAATTTATGCTCCATTTTCCTATATTTTGGTATAATCATAATTGGAATGGTCCTGATCTGACCTTTGATTATTTTTTTTAAGTATAAATAATTCAAGCTAATATACTTACATTTACATGGGAATGCATAGGAAGGTTGAACATGAGGTCCAGTGGTCTGAAATATAATGAGCATTTTACTGTGCTACTTTACTATCACTTTGGTCTATAAAAGAAGACACCTCTATGTAGCACCACGCCATTTTCAGTGTGGAAAGTAAATGAAGATTTGTTGAATACAAAAGCAACAGACATCTTAGACATCAAAACAGCAGAGCTTCAGCTGGCACAGATCTTTTCGGTTTCGTAGATGAAATAAAGTTGAGTCAATGATCTAATCCTATGCTTAATCTCAATTCCCCAAAAGATCAGGAGTACAGAAGCCATTTCTAAGTCCAGGACTTGCCTCATAACTCTTACACAAAGTGTTAACCTTGTGTTTCAGATTAAGAACAGGAGGGAAAAAAAAACCAAACAAGGGAACACATTCAGAGAAATTTTGCTTTAACCCTATCACTATTTTTGGCTGTTCGGTCTTTGTACAGCATTAAGGGTGGTATTGTACAGTCCCATTATATAGCAGATGTTAAATGCAAAGTAAAATAGTCACTTGTAAATGATTGATGATCCTCTTTACTATTTCAAAATAAGCCCTGATTATTAATACAGTTTTGGACACTGCTTGAAAGCATCATATTAAACCTAAACAATTGATCCATTTTTCAATGGCTTTTGTGTGTAATGTATTATGTATGTTTTTACATTCTTCTGTGTAAAAGGCCCTGGTGTATGAGAAATGTTTAGAGTTTTGAGTGCTCCACCCAGTCCATATGGTAAGTTTGCTCTGTGTGTAAGACCTACCTTTTTCCACCAGGTCCATATGGCAGGCTTAAGCTAGCCAGGGCCCTCTATCCTCCACAGGGGCCATATGGCAAAGAGAGCTCAGTGAGCACTCATTTACCTTGTATTAATACTTTACGTGTCTCTAGCACATACACATACATACAGACATATGTATACACTGATCAGATTGGGTAGAAAAGCCTTAGCTCCTGAACAGACTCTAGCCACATAATCAATACACCTATGACAATACAATACAAGATGTGGATTCTGTTTTTTCTGTCTTATTAAAAAAGTGCAAACTCAAATAATTGATCAAATTATTTGATAAACTCATCTGATGGTTTTAAATATTTTGACAGATTATTATTTAATTATGCTAACAAACTGTTAGACATTAATACAGACAACAGTTCCCTATTAGTTTTTAATATTACCTTACAAGAACAGAACCAAATCCCTTGAATCCACCCACTAGCAAAGTGTGCATACTACAGACAGTGAAAATATTTGTTTAAAGATTCATCTCTGAGCTGCCCTACTAACAGCAGGTTTTGAGCAGGTTACTGCTCTCTTACTATATTTAAACAAACTGACAATAAACCGGAGAAACAATAATTCAATATAGACAGTAAACTATATGGAGAGAGATATCTACAAGTCACATGTAAATAAGTTACTACTTCCTCCAGACACAGTAACTCTACCCTTACTACTGGAGTAAAAGGAAGAGAGTATGATCTGAGAGCCATAGTATCTTCCTTCTACTGTCTATACATTTCCTGTACCGCTGGAACCAGATGCAGGGTTACAACATGAATAAAACAGTTGCATTGGGTTGGATGATTAAGGACATGGATTTAAAATCAACTAGAAAAAAAGGATGGCAACTTTAAATTGTAATCCATATTTTCAAAGTAATTACTCTAAAATTGATACATTGTTATAGTGCTTACAACTCAATCCAAAGCTTTGCTGTAACTCTGAAGTAATTTAGGAACCCTCAGTGTTTTATTTATACAGGAAAGATGGAAGCAATTTGTAACATATTTATGAAAGTTTTACTGCACCTACAAGCTGATTTAAGAAATGGAACAATATTCCCCAGTAGTAGAAATTTTACAAACAACTTTTACTTATTTGAAACTCAGAACATTATGAAATGTAAAAATTATAATATATTGTTTTTATTCATAGGATTTATAGTGCTTTCATCTGGTTTCCTCTTGTTTCAGTTAATGTAAATAACCCCTATGTTGTCACATGAATATTCAAATATCTCAAAAAACTATCAGTGTTGAAAATAAATAGCAGAAAGAATTCAGAACAAGCATGCATGTACATGCTCTCATAGTTTATTTTTGTATATAGCATTTATGTTTTGTTCTGCAAACAGTCAATAAAACATAGAAGAGTTTTCCACAAGGAATACATCTCCTTATTTCAAAGGAGCCAAATAACAATAAGCATTTTAAGAAACCATGAGTATTTTATTGAAGATTAAAAAAAGGCTAACTACTATGCTCATGCCTCTCCCTCTTATCTTCCTGCTTTTGATCATAGCCAAATACAGCTATATCAATGGAAAAAAGCTTTATTAATTTCAGGGGTTAAGAAACATGACCCAAAATTCTTTGCCTCTAACTTTCGTTGTGGGAAGGGCATAGTATATAACTTTAGTATTCATTTATCCCCTTTGTTTCAATTGTTCTTTTCTGATATATTCTCTATATATTGCCTTTTGTGTGATTCGCTTCTGTTTCTAATTTACAATATATAGGTACAAACTTTTAATTCCGAATTTTGAAGGATTTGGCTGTCTGCATAATTGCTCATAAAAATACATATACAGAGTTCACTTTGTGATCGATAGGGTTTATGGAGTGCCTAAAAGAGAAGAAGGGTAGAATCCCTCTGCCTAGGTTATCCAGTCTGCCAGGGAAGCAGTACTCTCTAAATAAGAGCCTAAATTCTCCATACAACAAAGAAGATAACGTAGGTGTCTATCAAAAGTGGCTCCAGTGCCTAAACTTTGGTAGCTGGATTCTCTCTCTTGAGGCTTTTACATATATCTTCCTCATTTCATGAATCATGCAAAGAACTAAAGAGGACTATCTGAGAACCCTGTGTTTCAACAATGTAGATCCCACTTTGTAATTTGGAACTGGATAAAAAGGATGATACCTAGATAGATAGATAGGTAGATCTTATACTTGTTTAATTCAGTTTAGAGATAGAGAACCTAGTCATAACTAAAAATATTAGCACACTGTTAAGATCCTTGTCACGCTAGCATAGCCCACAATTTTAGACACATTCATATAAAAGTATAAACTACAATTTTATACTTTGTACTTTCTCACTGAGTCAGCAGTTTTCTCTTTTGGAAGAACATGTTAAATTAATTGAGCATCTCAACTGAATTCTTTAGATATACATACACATGACGGAAGAAAAGATAAGAACCTGACTTCATAAATATCACTTGGTGGGATTTTGTTAAAGTTTAGATGTATAGATTTGTATTTGAAATCCTCTGAAGGTTACAGGGTGAAACCTTCCAACAATATCTCCAAGTCTTCAGGGACCAAATCCCATTATGTGGAGTTCAGTGAAGAGGGTAAACACTACCATAAAGAAATACAAATTGCACATATTTCCCATTTAGCCAGTGTCACAAAAGTTCACCATTTAGAATTCTAACCAGTTAGGACTTATTCTTGGAGGTCAAGTACCTTGTGAACCTTGTCATCTCACTGATGACATCATATCCCATCCATCAATTCTTTCAGGAGCACACTTGCCATCTGCTCAGCACGCTATAATAACTTATTAGACATATTCACAGGGTAACAATCTGTACAATGACACTGTTATCTTAATGCTGGCACATAGAGAGATAGCAGCCATCGTTTCCCTGTCACAGCACAATTATTCTACCTTCCAACTTTAAAAGAGAAGTTACTTGGATATTTTAACTTCTGATTAAATGACACAGAAACAATGAACTCTTATCAGAAATATATTTTTGGCTTTGTGGTGGGTTTTGTCCATGAACTGATCAATTAATGCTACAGCACAAACTACTAAGTTCAGTTTGATATAACTGTTTTGCACCTTGAAAGTTTCTGCAGTCGTGCTCACTTTTAGAGTGCAAAATAAATAAATAACATAAAATACCATCAATCACATGCACACAAATGGCACTGAAATGCAACTTACTCTTTGCAAACATATTAACTTTCTAGAAGTAATACTTATTATTTCTCTACCTGTCTTAAACATGTCTTCTTTCTAACAGCAATTACTAGGTAGAAATAAAATATGCAGCCAAAGTGCTCATATTAAGCCTTAAGACTTTATGGAATCTAAAAGCAATATGAATTTTCATAGGTGCCTATATATTTTTGCAGCTTTTGTAAAGCGTGTTAATATTGAGCATGGTTAGCACAGCTGCTGTCACAGCACTTATGACTTAATAGAAGTCCACTATAACTCTCCCTTGACCTCAAAAAATATTTTCAGTAAAAGGGTAATATTTATTTTGCATTACACAGAATTCATCCTCTGTTCCTTCCTTTGGCTCGTCATTTATTCCAGCTTACACTGTGATCAACATTGTACTAAAATAAAGTCAAGTACAACAGCCGCTCTCTGCCCATCAAAACTCACAGACGTCTGCCAAGCACTTGTAACAGCTGGTGTTACATTAATTAGTTTAAACTATTTATTTCATCCATCTCCAGAGCAGATTGAGCAAAAACATTAGAGATTATTCTAGCATCTGTAAGTGCCCTGCAAACATTAACCAAACAAAGTTAGAATATTAGTCATTAACTTATCGTATATGTGATTTAAGACTCTATACACTTATTGTAAATAAAAAAGAAAATTCTGCAGTTTAGCGTAGCTCTAGTAAGTTTTCTTTGATTGCCTTTTTAAAAATCTCAGTTTTAAACTTATATATGACTTTGTGCCCATAAAGTTTATTTTTTAAAAAATTATTACTAGAAAGCTATTATAATTCCTGGCAGCATGGACCATTAAGCAATATATGACAGGGACTGGGTGACTCAGTGGATTAGTCAGAGGTTTTATGTCCACTGTTGGAATCCAGCCCTAAATACGGTGATCAAAACAGTGTTATCAAACGGTTGTAAAAATCTCAATTAAAATCACTCCTATAGCCTCTACTAAGTTTTTAGTGGACAACATAATAGATCTTTCAGTATTGACAGAGTTCTCACAACTATCTTTTTTCTTTTAATAGGCTGAGAATGGATGCTGGCAAAAGAATGTTGGTTGTAAGAGGTCCTAATGCCGCACTCCCTACTCAAATAGCTCAGAAAGAGAAGCCAATGCAAGGATGGCAGGAGTAGGCTCACAGCTACTGTCCGTGGGCTCATCTCCATCGAAAATAAAAAGCTTCCAACATTGCTCAATGAAACACTTCATGTGAGAATACTTATTTTTAGTGCCCAAGGCTCAAAAAGGAAATCAAAGCCCTGTGCAAACGCTGAAGGGGTAACTCCTTCCTCAAAGAACTCGGCTGTAAATAAGCACAGAGGGAAACAGGGGGACAGACAGGTGAAGTGCTTTGCTCAAAGTCACATACCAGGTCATTGGCAAAGCCTGAAACACAGTGAATCTCCTGACTCTCACCTAGTTCAGAAACGTTCCTCCGTGAGGATTCCCAAAACAGCGTCAAAATCCAACAGCTCACTTGCAGAATAAAAAAGCAGGTTAATCCATATATGAAGTTTATTAGAACCAGACTCTTATACAATAATGCCCTGAAGTCTGACCAGATTTTTCTTTTTTTTTTTAGCATTATACCATGGAAATGCATACAATAATAATTTAAAAATGTAGTTACTGAAATTAGCATCAGATTTAATTAAATGCCGCTAAAATAATAATCTATCAGTTTAGAAAGCTATACCTACCCTCAAAATATTTGTATTTACAAACAAAATCAATTAACAGATTCAGTTTCACTATCTGAACAGTAAAGTGAGAAAAGCAACCTGACATTTACATTTAGCTAAAATATAGATCCTGATCCTGTGCTATTCCAGTTCTTTAAAGCTCTGACTGACTTGTTATGGCTTGCTATGGCCATGTAGAAATGAGTGTAAGTGATGGAAACTGAAGAAAAAATACATTAGCTATTTTCACTTTTCAACCCTGTCCCATCTCCAGTAAACAAGATTTTTTCCCTTTGATTTATTCATTTTACATCTCTTTCTCTCTCTCTGCATATATGTATGTGTACGCATGTACGCATGCATGTATGTATCTATGTATATATTCAAGATACTTACTGCATTTTTTTCTGCCCACTGCACAGTGGTTCCTCTTACTTACTCCACCAGCCAAAAAGGCAGGTGCACAGTTAATGCCAAACTTGCTCCACACCATGCAAGAGAAAGTGCCAAAGCATATATAAGAATGGCCTCCTCAAACAATAGTAATAGCTCTTTTTCATGCTCACTCTTTATTGGCCTCAACAGACGCAAGAGCCAGACACTCTTTTCTATTCTTAGATTCCCAGAATTTATAACATGCTACATCTGCCACATATCTGTTGGGTTACATGGGTACTGCTATTCAATTATTCATTTTTATTTTTATTTTTAGTACAAGGACCATTGTTGAAATAACTTGTTGGACAGTTTGTTCCTAAAAGACAAAAAACATGACAATCACAAAACTTCTGATCAGATGAGAGTGTTCTGACTTAAATCCTCTCTCAGGAAAAATATACCCCCCCCCACATTCATCCTACTTCTAAAAAGTAATTTTTAAAAAGTATACTGAATCTCACCACAGAATAAGAACATTTGAGTGTTTAACTAATGCCTTATAAATGATTCATTAAAAAAGCTTGTTTCAACCAGGGTTCTTAACTAATACTGACTACCAGGTTCTGTTTTCATTTACACCACAATTGGTGCATAAACAAAGGCAGCAGGGGCCCTCGCAGAGACCTTCAAATTCAAGTAGTACATTGCATTAGAAACTCTCCCTGTATAATACTTTTCTTGCATGCTTATTTTTTTAGTTAGCATTGCATGCTCACTTTTTAGTTCCTAAATACAACCCCAAGGGAGTCATGTACATTCAACAGAAAAGTGTTAACATGTTCCCAGTTCAACATTCTGCTTTACCTCTTGCAGTGATCAGATTAAATGTATGAAAGCTACTGTCGAATTTAGATTTTTTTTTCCCTCCCTCTATTTCTTTTTCCTTGTAAAATTCCTCTTGATGCAATAGGAAAGTTAATTGCTAAACTTTGTTACAGAACCCTTTGTTCTTGCTGAAGTCACTTTGCTTGTCTCTCCTACTGTAAGGACACCAAATCCTAAAAGCTGGCAAGAATGCATATGTTTATTTCACCATTGCTCTGCAATTACTGAATGCCACTTAATTATAGCAACAGATGCTCGAGTGTAGGAACCAGAAAAATCAAACGCCTCATTTCCAGGTTATTTTTTTCCATTGCTTCTGCCAACAGCAGATGTGTGAGCCCCTTGTGCTCTGGCGTAAATACTTATCAAATCCTAACAGGTCACCTATGTCACAAACAACATTTCAGATGCAACTGTTTCACCTGATAATAGGCTCTGAAAATAAAACTGTGAGCTGTAAATACAATGTATTCGGAATGAAATGCCATAATGTGAAATTGCTTTTTCTCCAGCTACAACAGAAGTCCTTGACAGTTTTTGGCAGTGATAAATCACCCTCCCATTAATTGTCTCCTCTCTCATTGTGAGGTGAGCTGCTAAAAGGGGCAGTCAACAAAAATGACTTAAAGGACAAATTTTGGCAAAAAGACAATGAAGAAATCTGTCATTGCTAAGCCTCCAGTAAACTGTCATGAAACAATCAAAATATATGTAGCTGAAGTGTTTATGTCTTTGTTAGAAAGGTTATAGGATGATAAGTTTATAGTTAAAACAGGAAGCTCAGAGGAACTGAAGTTGCAGGCCCTTTGAGGCACCATTTCTCCCCGTGTTCTTTAAAATTGTATGCAAATCCTATTAGGGCTTCAGTTTACACAGTATCTGCTGGTCTTTCCGACCTTATTTTCTGACTCTTCTGCCCCCTCACCCCAGACAACAGAAAGTCCCTGTGAAGGCATGGTGCTGGCTACAATAATTCTTGCACCCAGTTGGAAGATCCTTCCTTTTCAGTGATTTAAGCCAGAGAAGACGACACTTGGCACCTCACAGGAGCTGACCCTTCCTTCTAACCCCTCCATCTCCTGGTGTTAATCGGAGCAAGGCCCTCTCACTGAGTGCTTTCCATTCACTGAGAAGCAGCCTTCGCTTCCCGTGGAACAGGCGACGTTACCAGCGCCCGCTCACGGACCCCAGTCCGAGACGTGCGAAACGACGTCTGCTACCTTCTCCTCAGAAATGACACTCACCACGACGCGCCTCACCTAGCCTGGCTCCGTTCTGCAAGTAACTCTTCCCCACGGCAACTTTTCTATAGACAGAACAAACCAGAATCTCTCACCTCAGGATTCTGCTCCGTAGGAGAAAGAGTTCAGAATTTGGCAATAATTTATTTTTTTTTAGGGCTGTTAATATGTAAGACATGGGGAGACGGCTACCGGTCTTTATTACCCTCAGGCTGCCTCCACCTCCACGGCATGCAGACGGCAGATGGTATGTTTAAGACCACAGGTTATCCTATGCGTAGGAGGGGCAGGACCGTGTGCAGGGGATGCTTGTCAGATGCACGCCTCCAGAAAGGGTAACATTTCTCCCTTTAGAAACAACATGGTGCTGTCATTTTATAATTAGGTGGTGGTGGTGGGGGGGGTTATTTCATTTATTGAGGCTGGGAACTGAAAATATTCTGAGAGTTAAAAAAAAAAAAAAAAGAAGAAATTTCTGTTTACCTGTCAGCAGATGGTTGGAAATTTACCATAAGCAAGGTTAGAAAATGATTTGTTACTAATGTGCCTGTCAAGGGCAACGTCTGGAGTTTGGTTTTATATTTATGTTTGTAAGAAAATTACAATATAAATATAAATGAGTTGCATCAGGTATTTAAACTAGACTGGACAGGGCACTAGAAAATATATGTGGGGAACATTTCCCGCACCAGCAGGGAGATGAACTAGGTGACCTAGTGTGTCTTTTCCACCACAGACTTCTACCGTTTCTGTATTAACTGAGGATGATTGATACCAAATATCCCTTTATGCTACTACCCCTTTTCGCTTTGCTGGGTATTTGTATGCTTTCTGGGGGAGCCGATATCTTAGGAGAACGGCTATGGGGAAGTACTATAGGGGATTCTTCATCCCGATGGCTGAGAACTGAGGAAGGTCACACAATAGCTTGTGTAGCCATAGCAGCTTTGTTGTCATGGCATGAGAATCCTTCATCAGTTCTTCTGCTTTTACAAAGGAGCAGCCATCTAACACTGTGAGGTGTCTAATGTAAAGCCTGCTTTTTTGACATGGTTATCACAAGCTATTTTCTGTCCAGACATTTACACAGACCTTGTGTTATTCATGATTTATCCCCAATCCGTGTTCCTCAATTGTGCTTAAACATGGTTATAGTTGTAGTAAATCATGTGTTGAAACACGTAACTAGAAGGAACCATATAGTTATCACTAGCACTGGAACATTAAACAATAATACTCCATTGAGCACCAGCATCATCAACAAGTTTCTATCAGCCTGATCCTGCAGTCCTAATACAGGTATTTCCCCTCTCCCCTCATCTCCCTCCTGCAACTGGAACTCTTTCAACAGTCACCTAAGGACCACATTATTGGGTCTCAGTGGCCTCAGAATTATACCCAGCTCAAATAAAAAAAACCTAACCAAACAAGCCTCAACATTCACATGGGAAGAATACACTGGATTTTGCCAGGAAATTGCACAGCTTGTCTTTCAAACTAAGAGAACACAGTGACAAATCCTATATGAACTTTGTATTATAAACTAAGGACAATCCAGAAACAGGTGGAAGGAATTTCAGGAAACATGGACTGTCTTCTGAAAGAAAATCAGCAGAAAACGGAGAAATTTCAGAAATTCCTAGGTATGCTCTAATCACGTGTGACTTAAATTTTGATAAATGTACTCTGTGTACATAAAACATCTCTTGAATGACAGAAAAGCAGAAGAAATAAAGTGATTGAAGTTTTTTGTTTTCTTTTTTTTTTGGTGATGAGCCAGTTTGAGAGCTTACTGTGAGCATATGGAGATAGCATATTTGCAAGTCCATCTCTGGAGGATTGCAAAAGGCCCTTAGCTTGTGAAAAACAGCAATGTTATTTTTTTTAACGTTCCCTATATTTAGAGATTAAATCGCTCACTGCACAAACCCATTTGGAACAGGCGAGAAGGTGAAAAGGATAATCAGTACAGTCACTGGTCCGTGTTTCCTAAACGCTTTTGAAAACATTACTGTGCGCAGGCATAAAATTAGCGGCAGGACCTTAAAAAGGCTGGCATTTAGCATGACTTTTTGGAAAGTGACACCCTCATTTTTTTCTTGTAGGATATCATTAAATTTCAATCGCCCTATGGCAGTGCCTTTCCATTAATAACCAATTCACTGTGTCACTTTGGCTCTCCTTTGAAATAATGAGCCTTTGCTTCGCTTTAATAAATTTAAACATATTCTCAAGGCCAGGGAAGATAGGAAACCGCAGATGGGCTGAGAAAAACACGATTCATAAATCCTTAACTGCCTGAGATCGTTGAGAGCAAAACAAAGTAACACTCGTAAAATATTAAACAATCCCAGCTGTATGAGTGAAGCTTCATTAACAAAAATGGACTATTTACTGCCTTCAACAGAGCCTGTGGGTGGAAAGATTCAGAGAAATCTTCTTTAGAAAAACACTGTCATTCTCATTTTGATTCTTTAACCAACTGATGGCATGGTAGATACTTATTTTGCATGGCCATATGCAGAAACATTTTAGCACAAAATTAATGATACTCTGATTACATTAAATACCACAAATCATGCTTCATCATATAAGCAGGAGTGAAAGAAAACAGAGAAATTTAACAGATATTTTATCGTTGAAGAATTTGCATGCCAATAGAAGTAAAACATGACAAACTTTATTTAAATCATAAGGCACTTCTCTAGCACTCTAAAGTAAACAGCAATATGAACAAAGGCAGAGAAATCGAGCAATGCCATTGCTTCTGCTAGGAAGGCTTAGCAATTTATTCTGCAATGTTAAACTTTTTCTTGCTTTAACCTTTATTAACATGCAGCTAATTTTGCTTATATACTTCTTCAGTACACAAAGGAGCAAATCCCTTTTTTTCAGTCTTTCATGTCTACTATTTATTTAAATTCCACCAGAGTTTTGCTCAGGTAAGGAAGGCAGGCTCTGACACAAACTTTGGTTTTAAGCACACAAAGCTGGACCCTCAGATTCGTGAAGCTGATTTTGTGCTGCCCAATTAACATACACGAACTCCCACTGAATTAACCAAAGAACTTGTGAAGACAGCCCTTGCCTCCCAGGTCTGCCTCTAACTCCACCAGCTCTTTGCTCTACCTCCGCATAGGTCCTGCTGCTTCCCCCTCCTCACCGGCTCTGAGGCACCGAGGAGCTTCCTTCCAGTAGCACAAGCTAAAACTTCTGCATGTCCCCCTGGGAACAGTAGCCCATAATATTCCCAAATCCCTTGTCAAGCTTTGTTGAGACTTAAAGTAAAACTAATAAGGCTTATGTAATAATACAAATTTGGAAGATCAGGAAAACAGCCATAAGGATAGCACAGAAATTTTGAAGTGTCTACAACAAGAATAACCTTTTGTGGTATCATGCAGGTTTTTTTAAGCCAAGAATTACATACAAGTTTAAAGAAGAATAGAGATCAGTGTCAGTTTACTAAATGCTAAGAACCTGGAAGCTCTATCTCTAAAGACAAGCTGACAATTGAGTGGACAGAATGTCAATACTTCTAAACATTTCAAGGGTAAAAATATTGCTTTTTACAATCTGTGTCATATTTAATGCAAGAAAAGAATTTGGATTTTTTTTTTGCTGGCTGTCAGCTTTTTTCCCTTTTATCCCAGTGAAGGGCATAATTAAAGTATTTAGCACAAATACACGGTGTATTTTTTTCCCTAAGGAACAATAGTTTCAGCCTAAATGCAAATACAAACATCAGAGTTTTCCATATTTTAGTCAATAAATATTTAAAAAACCCCAAGCATTTGGTTTATTTATTTCAAGATATTTCTCTTGTCTGTGAGAACCATTATGTACATTTGAAAAAGTGAAAATCCTCTCCTAACACTCAAGGGGGCATTTTGACCCCTGCAGAGGCATTTCTCTTTCCCATTCGAAATGCTAGGAATGCACTTAGCCCTCACGGCTCCCACTGCCTTCAGTGGAAACCCTGAATACCGCCCAGGAGTTATCACCTTATAATCATTAGAGCAGTCATTTCTGTGCTTAGTAGACCTTCACTGTAGCTGATTTGTATAATCAGGGTTAATCTATTCTGATTGCAAACATCCATACTGTAAAGTTTGAATGAATTTGCACTGATGCTCACTCAGCTCAGGATGCCCCTAAGACTTCCACGGAGATATGCCGCAGGATTTTTGTTTGGTTTTGGGGCTGATTTGATCCAGCATAAGTAAAGCTGCTGTACCCTTCTTCCCTGTGAATTCTGGGAGAACCTACTTGTTGTATCAGGTGTGAGAGAAGGAATGGGGTACAAAAAGCACTGGTAAAGCATTAAAGCACTAGCAGCAGTGGTTAAGCCAGTAGCTCTAATGCTGAGGTTACCTGTCTGCATGAAAGCAGCAATTAGACTTTCGACAATAACAACCTCAGACAGGCTCGGAAAGCAAAACTGTATTTGCCTCAAAGGTTTTAAGTGTGGGCAGGAGAAGGGCTATAGGCGATGTGTTGTTTAACCCAGCAGAGAAGGCATCCATTCTCTTCTCTGCACACCAAGATTTGCTAGTACTAATTTTTTGCTTCTGCTTTCAGAAAAGGAAAAAAAAAAATCTAATCCTGTTAGAACATTTAGGAATACAGTAAGACCCTCAAATTTCACAGTCACTTACAAATTAAAGAGTAAATGTAAGCCAGTCAGGACTTTGGTTTTCTTTTAATTAATAAAGAGGGCAAAAGTTTCCCTTTAAGCATATATGAAAAAATGAAATCTACGAATATAACTTGTATAATGTCCCATTCCCTCTGCTGTTTTTCTTTGCTGTTATTGTTGAATTACAACAGACTGAATGCTTCCCAATTTACAGTCTCACAAACTAATATCCAGAATGGCAGGGAATGCTTCCACAGATTTTTCCTATTAATGTGGTACTTGTGCAGGTGCCTTCTCCCAGAGGACAGCACGGTCTCTGCCCTATCTCTATGAGATTCCCCTATCAAGACTGTCTATCAGCATAAGTTACTGTGGTATTTACAATGTAGATACCTGTCTACTCATTACTGAACTGAGATCACTAACTTAATTTCTCAAAATAACCAAAAAGCCAAAGGTTAATAACTTTTGGCCACTATCAGTTTGCAGTAAGTTTGGACTGGTCACCTAGAAGTAAAAAAAAAAAAAAAAAAAAAAAAAAAGTCCTCTATGCTCCATTACCAGTGCTTTGAACCATCCAGTCACATGGATTTTGATGTTTTGAGAGGGCGAAAAGAATGCAGATTGGCATGAGAATACCACATTAATTCAGCAGTTAAATGGTTCTTTGAGAAGATTCACTGACAGAAAAAAAGCATAGCTGTCTTTCTAAGTCCTCATCCTCTTTGGACCTATACACATTTTCTGTGAAAAGTTGATTCTTCTCCTTCCTCCCCCCCCTTTTTTCTTTTTTTTTTTTTTTTCAAACAGCCTTTTATCATCTAACATGTGAAACAATTGTAATGTGAGGCATGTGAGCAGAGAGCCTTTGCCACTGGGCCCTCATAAATCTTGCCAGTTCCCAGTGAACAACACCAAATATTTGCAGCTGAGGAACATTTGGTCTGGCTTAAATTAACATATCTCAGCAGTCAGAAGTCATTAAGCTTTGCCAGTGATTTGAAACCATTTTTCCATTTCAAAAGCGACACTGGCTGTTACTTATTTTTCTGGATGAAGAAGGTGGTAAGGAACAAAAGCAATGAAATGAAAATGGGAGATACTAATGAAAAAAAAATGATAAAAGGGCTTTGAACTGCCTTTGGTAGATTTGTTATTAAGACTCTTTTTAAATAGCAGAACACTTATGTATAAGATCAAATAATAATTCAAGATGATACACATTAATTTCAGTGGCAAATTATGTGATTTAAAGGCTGTGAAAATGTATACCTATTTTCTTCCTTAATCCCTTGTGAATATAGGCACTATCAATTTTAAAAGCTGATGAAAGCTTTAAATGAAAAACAATAATCCAACCTTTTTCAATTAAAGGCTGCAAGTAGATTAAGTACTGAAGTAAAGAAATGTGCTGTTGTGCTCTGCAAAGATCACATCTGATATGGGTCTGTTCAGATGCTGGGGGCTGGAAAAACACCTCAAATCCAAAACACCACAGTCTAAAAAACTACAAGCAGAAAAAAAAAAAAAAAAAAAAAAAGGGCGCTCAATTGGTTTTAATGCAGGTAGAACGTGAGTTCAGATTTTCCAAACCTGTTACTTCTGTATTATTTACATGGCACATAACTCCCCTGTTCAGTTGGTAAATAAGTCATCATCTGAAAATCCATGAGAGCCACCCAGTGCCTGAGTTGTCAGAAAAAAACCCTACTTCCTCACATTTGCAGCTATGCTTACTGGTCCACAATTATATAACTCTGTCAGAAATCCATGACAAAAATATTTCGTTACAAACTCTGAGACATATGTTTGCCACTTTATAAGAAGATAAACATTGCAAGAGATTTTGATAAGTTATAGACACTGATTTCAATGTAGTTCTGATATCTGACTTACATGTGAATAGCTAAACTGAACACACTTATTCAAATTAATGGTAATTATAATTTTTAAGCCTCCAATTAGTTTTGTTGATAAAGTTTTAATAACCTTGAATGTTTTAGATCCATGTTACTTTGAGAAGATATTGACTTACACTTAAAAGCATTCAAGTTTATGAAGCACTATTAAAGACAACCCTTCCATGTTGAGATCTTTGAGACTTCTGAACTCCTTAAAGTCTCCACAGCTTAAGTAAAATCAGTTCTGTGTAAAAAATAGATATTCTATTAACCTGATTTAAAAGACAGAGTTCTAAAAAGAAAACATTTACCGCTAACTAGGGTATGAAAAGGTTGCCAGGATAGGTACGTAATCAATTAATCTTCTAGGTGTGTTTTACTTTCAGGGAATTTTATTTTAAAACTAATAATAAAAAAGTCTTCTAAAAAAGCTTTTGAGAATACAAATGGTCTGCATTATCTGTGCTATGTAAAATGAACTATATGATTCCTATAGTCAACCAGAGAGCAAACCATGTCATATGGATCCCGAAACACAGGAAACAAGACCAGAGTGTTTGGGAATATGAAAATATTAGACTAAATGTGCCTTGTGTTGTCAGATAAATGGTTTTGTTTTTCTTCTCCCATAAGAATGCAACAAAATGCAGAAAGCATCTCATTTATTCACTGCTTCTCTTCAGGTCACGTTACGGTTGAAAAATAGCAGAGGAAAATCTTTATCATGTTTTCTTTTACTAACTACTGATAACATTTCCTTACTTGATTTACAGAATCACAGGATGCTCGAGGTTGGAAGGCACCTCTGGAGATCACCTAGTCCAGCCCCAACTCAAGACTGTGTCCCATTGGGTTTTGAATAGCTCCATGGAGAGACTCCACCACCTCTCTTCACCACCCTCACAGTAGAAAAGTCTTTTCTTATGTTTGAATGGAATTTCTTGTATTTCAATTTCTGTCCATTTCCTCCTGTCCTTTCACTATTCTGTTTCACTAGCTGTTCCACCATTCTCCATCTTTAGTCTAATCCATCTGAACATAAACCACACCATCCTGCGCTGAAGAAATATAACAGCTCTGTGAAGTGCCCTCACACTATACAAGGTTACCCTAGCAGAGGTCTTTTTTTGTGGTCACAAGTCATAAAGCATTTTCCAAGACTTACACGCTAATCTCATGGGGAAAACCAGGAGGGATAATCCCTTAAAACCTTTGAGATCAGGTCTGAAGGCAAGAAAAAGCTTGTGGAAGTGTGTTTCCTGCTCCATCCACTTTCTGTGTAACCCCACATGTTTAGTCTGAACTAAACTGAAATAGATGTTACAGTTTGAAGTTGGAGAGTGAGTGAGCAATGTATCACACACATGCATCAAGGTAAGGAGGAGAATATAAAACTAAAACTCTGAGCTGGGAATATTATGATGGAAGCACACAGCAGGTCTAGAAATCAATTAATCACATGCATATATACTTTGCCAAAAATATGGCTGCTTTCCAAGATCTGTTCTTCCAAGATCTCCAAAGCTGTCATCATGACTGTTTGGCGAAGCAGAGCTGTTATGTGGGAGGACCCAATAAGGTGCTGAGGGTCTTCCTCTGAATTTAATTCTGGTTCTCAGTATCTATTTACTTAAGAAATCATTCCTTCTTATCTCTTTCCCCCTAGCAGAATAAACTGGAAGAACTTAGAAGTTAAAGGAAAAATAGGACTACTTTGGCTTTCTGTTCCTCTATCCTGCATCAAGGAAACCATGAAATCAATGAGAATAGAATCAGTCCCACTATTCAACAGAGAATTTTTCTCCAGCAACATAGCCCACCACCTGGTTAGGTATAGGCTACAAACTGGCTGTAGTAGTCAGGGTTTGTCCTGCAAAGCACTCTTTAATTGCTTAAAAAGATCAGTATTTTTTCTTCTCCTATGTCATAAGGTGAGGTCAGGCTTTCAGGATGTTCACTAACCTTTCATAGTTTACTGATCAACAATATTCTGGATGCTGTATTTCATGTAGAACATATACATGTTTGAGACTATGTATACAGTATGACTGCATTTGGGTTATTTAATTACATTTCTCAAACTCCAAACATGTCTAAATACTGTTGTATTAGGGTACAACATAGATCCTCATTCAGCAAGATTTAGACATATTTATATTTCTGGAGCTCAAATAAATATCAAGCACAGAAGATACTCCTTGAGCCCTGTAGCTACAAAAAGTATTTCATGTGATTTATTATAGCATAGGAATAGACGTAATGATGAAAATAAGCTGAGAAGTAGAGGATATGACTTTTTTTATCCCTTTGGAGACATCATAGCTATAACTTACAGGAAGACCAGTCTAGAGTGAATTGTGTGACTCTATTATCAGCTGTGGGGTAAATAAAATAATATTCTATTTAATAGACCTGACAACAGCTATTTAATTTACGTCATGAGATAAAGGGTACTTCTTTTAAAATGAGCTCACCAAAGCTGAAATTGGGATTAATTAATAACTGGTGTATTCAAGTTTGAAAGAGTATATATGGAATTTTTTAAATTTCTAGTTCTCATTTTAGATTTGGTGTTGTATAGAGGGCTTTTAGCTTCATTTTCAGAGAATTAAACAATATTGTTGCGTGGGTGGTTTTGGGTCCATTTTTTTTTCATTCTCCTTCCCCAAAAGAAAATGAAAAGAGATAGAGAGAAACTGAATAATAGCAATGGTTAAGTTCAGGCCTTACAAAATCAGTGCTAGCTAAACAACAGACAAAATCACCAACTGAACTTTAACTTTTGCAGTATTTTTGGAATTATGCCATTTTAGACAGATGTTCATGGGCATAGATAATGGTTACAGAGTTCAGCACTAAAATGCATATTATTTTTAAAGGAATTAAAGGACTGCACAATAGTAATTCGACTCAAGTAAAGATTACAGTTTAAAAATTCCCCATGAAGTACATGAGCAATCTTAACCCACTTAAAGAGCCCCCTTCGTTTTCTTGGATGTCAGCTATTTCTAACAGTTACTTTGCCACTCAAACAATTTTGTGTCAACAGGAAATGAGTTAGACAATCTTTAATAAACACATAAAGAACAGCTCTACAGATAGTTGTTTAATTATGAAAAGCAACCCACTGAAGCATAAAAATAAAATGCAGGAACTTAGGTTTGGGCAAAACCCATACTTGGAACTCAGGTATGCATACATCCATTTTCATCTGCCCTGGCAATATAGTAGCTACCTATATTTTTCTAACTGCCATTTAATTTCTGTAGGCATTATTATACTCGTGGAGCCTTATTTGTATTATTAAATGAGTTAACAGTAATCAAGGTTTCATTTTGCTGTGCTAGGAAGGGAGTATAGATTTAGAGAAAAATTTTAGAAGTGCAGAGAAAACCATCCACAAAATTATTTTTTTCACTTGTGTTACCTTCAACTGCGGCTGAAATTACAGAATGTATCTCATGTGCAGAACAGAATATACTTATTCTTCTATGAAACACTGTAGTGAACAGAAAAGTGCATAATGAAAGTAGATGCAATTAAATAGACCAGCAATTCTTGCTTGGAGTTCTGTTTTCATAGTTCTGCTTTCAGAAAAAAAATTGCTGGGATCAAACCTAGGTCTACTCATTCTATAGTTCCACTAATAAGTCATTCTCCTACCTTTCTAACAACTTCGTTACAGTGGCTGCATTTCTTTCAAAAGTATGAGCTATAAACAAAGTCGAAAAGAAAAAAAGAAATGCCCCAAATCAGGACAACTAAGAAGCTGTACATGTGTTATGTAAAAAACAATTACAGAAAGAGTTCTTAAAATAATTCTTAATGACTCCAGATTTTTCCCTCAGATATACTAAACAGGTCTTTTAACCATTCCTTCACTGTACCTGACCAACAGGATATCAAAATGTGTTATTTTTTACTATTTACTATTTTTAGTATTTTAAGGGTTAAGAAAAAATGTTGGCATAGGTTTCCTTTAGTTGAAAATAGGAGTATTATTTTGATATATCAGAGAAGCCATCAATGGAAAGATAGACAAACCTCTGTTCTATTGCACATTTCCTACTACAGAAGTCTGTATTAAAACAGTTAACATATCTTTTCCTCCTCCAGTTTTTCAGAACAGCTCTAATTTAGATATGGAAATTTTTTATACTTAAATCAACAGCAGAAGAACTTGATTGAGTCTGTATTAAATTCTGCTCAATGTTAAGTCAGGTAGTCCACACATCTCGTATTTCTAATTAAATTTTTATGCAGCACTTAAAAATACTGTAATATAATATTAACAGTTAATTTAATAATTAAAATCTTATGTTTTCACAGTTACTTCATGGCTGGTGTTTACTTTATTTCTGTATCTGTACACTGCAAGTGAAAAAACTGTATAGGGTACTTTTTATTAATATAATATATTTTACTGGGCCCACACACATACATACACACTCTTACACACACACACACACACACACACACACACAAAGGTTGGCCAGGAAATTAGACATCTTATCTGTGAGCTTGCTAAATAAGGACCAATAACCTAGGTCTGCAGTACTCTGTGTGATAACTGCTTTTACAAAATGAAATTTTGACTTTTTCACAGCTTAGCTACAAGTAGACACTATCAGTAAAACTGCATTTCTGTGCAATATGATGGGAAGTAAAAGATTTCAACATCTGACAGGAGAAAATGAACAACTGATAAACAATCTTTGAAATGTTCTCTCACTGCAAGGCATGCTTTTGATGATGATTTACATTTTTATTATTGTCGACTTTCAGGATGGGGCTGATGGTTGGCTAAACATACAATAACTGAAAGAACAAACCACATAAAATGCAAACCAAATCAGAAGAAAAACATGACTGGCATAATCTGTTTTAAAAGCTTTTGTTCATTTTTCTCCTTCGTTTAATTATTCAGTAAATGTAATTTGCATTCAGTTTATTGGGAAAAATGGAAAAAAAACCCCAGAAATTGTCATCATATCTTTCTGATTCCAACATGGTAAATATTCCAATTTCTCTTCCACTTTTCTCCTCCCACTCAAAACAAGAACTAAATTCTAATTCTCAGTCCAATGCACAATGAATGAACTAGTACTAACACTTAATGCTCCTGCGGAGTCTTTCATCAACATTTGAAGTTGTATACTAATCCGGGATTGTAGCTGTGGGGAAAAAAAGTGTTTAACTTATGAAAGATAATCATGCTGCAATGTCAATGAATAAAAAATCTGTCTTGAAAAACTGTGTTACTTTCTTGACAGTGAACTCATCAAAAAATTTCTTGGTTCTGCACTGAAAGGTAATGCAAGAAACTGAATCAAAATTGTTTAATTCAGTTAATGTGTTCAGCTGAGTAAATAAATTGGAGGAAACAAAAGCATAAGCAATGATTTGATTTTGCTTTGCTGTTTTGAAGACAGTTCTTGAAAGGTTTGGGTTTTTTGTACAATCAATTTTTCATTTAAATTAATTAAGATACTTATCATTTTTAAAGCAGTAACATAACTGAAAAATGTTTCCTTTTAAAATTAAAAAATAATCAAAAAGATTTTATGTTAAACCAATGTTAATTTGACTAAATCCTCATTCCCCCTGTAAATTCCAATTAAACTTTTACATAATTGTTTTCTACCTGTTACTATTTAGTGCACAAATTAAACTGAAAATTTCATTAGCCACCCAGCTTTATCTTTTAAATTGAATCAAGTAAATTAAATAAAATTGGTTATAAATGAACACACCCTTTAAGTTCTTCAAGATTTTAATTATAAAAAATTAATGTTAAATAATCCAAAACAGAAAAGAGGAAAAAAAAAAAAGAAAACAACACAAAAAGTTGTAGTAGAATTCTGTAATGCTATAACCACTCTGGAAATGTATAGGACTAAACCAAAAAATTAATTTATTTCTGTACATATCTGCAATTAAATACTGTTCAGCGTACTTTTGGGTTTCAGCTATGAATTCCATTCTTAATCATACCTATTTGTAAGGGTTAAATAAATGGGATCAAGTTGTATCTACTTATTTACTGTGTTACATCATTTTAATCAGTGCTCAGAAGCACTGACACATAATTCAGCTCCTAGAAGCAAGGACAGCGATACTAGAGTTTATCATACAAACTATTGGGATGACGGTCTAACATAAGCTTGTACCATAATTCCTGTTTGGATTGTTTATGTAGACTCATGGATGGCTGTTGGTAACTGATGCAGAAAGGGAAAAATGGAGTAGCAGTGAAAGTAAAAAAATGGTAATCTCAGTTATACAAATATGTCTTACTGTAGATTATAGTTTTTCCAACGGTGTGGAGATGTACAGCTTTTATAGGCCAGTTAGAAAATATTTATTTTATTTTTATGCCTATTAATAAAGTAGAACATAATTTACTAATGTTTACAAAGAAGTTAAAAACCAATTATTGTTCAAAACTTATACTGACTTTTGCAAAAGAATTGTCTCCATTCATGGTTTTTGAAAGTAAATAATTAATATACTACCTTGAGTCCTCCACCTCAAAAGTTACAATGGTTAAAGTATAACAGTGTCTAATGGAACAACAGGAAAGGTTTCCCATGTCATATTTCTAATGAAATAAGCAGAACATAAGTTCAGAACCAATAACTGGCATTTTTGTTTAGAAACAGGCAACCGAGGAACTCAATTATTCCATTTCTGTGCAAATTTCCCTTTACATTTCATACATCCCACCTTGGCTAATAGCTGAAACAGAAATCCTGTCTGACTGATATTTTGCACAAACGCATCAAGCGCAACTTGGGGATAATGACAGGCAAAGGACTCGCCAAAGATAAAGTGTAAAAACAAAAATTCCACTTGTTAGCATAACTTTGGGTAGCAAAGCTGTTGACTGGCTTCAGCAACTGTTTTTTAACAGGTAATAATTGGGGACAAGAGAATATCTATAGTGTTAACATGCAAGTTTAATGAGGTAGGACTCTCTTAAGGTGAAATGAATGGATAAACCCCAATCGAACATTTTGCAAGAAATCCACCAAAAGTCTGGGAAATGTACAACGGTGTGTGGTTAGAAAACTTCAGTTTGAAAGAAATCCAATTACTTGAAATCATAAGTTATATAAAGAAAGGGAGTCTGCAGATTTGCAATGTGGGTCTTAAACATTTTCGGTATTAAATGAAAGCAAGCAGAGCAGGGACTGCAATCCTAAAGATGACAGGATCATAGATACTATTTTGCTGTAAACAAAATGTTCTGTTAATAAAGTAATGGCCCAATATGCTTTCCTGAAACAAATATTATTCCCTTGTGTTTGGATGTCATAGTGCTAAACAAAAGGGCTGCAATGTGATCTCTGACTATGCGGCGAAGTAAGATTTTCTTGTGTCCACATTATTTAGTGCTAGTACTTTCTAGAGCAGATGTGTTGTGGAGGGAGCTAATTGTAACAGTCAAAACAGAGCCAGGCTAAAAGCTAACAATTAAGCAGTACGGACAATCAAGGATTCAGTGCTTAAGCTCACTCCCTAGCTCTCTTTTATTTAGCAGAATTTATGGCCTGTTACATTGAGGCTTTGCTATGTAACAAAGGAGAAACGTGCCTTGAAAACACAGCTAAAAAGTCATTGAAGTTGTATTTTTATGAGTTCATACAATGGAAAATGGACATGCTTTCACTGTACCACAAATCTGACTGCTACAAACTGAACACATGTAGCTATTTTGTTTGAACTGCAAAAATTGCATGCAGATGAAAACGTAACTTTTCATTCAAAAAAAGTCTGTATTTGAGCAGATCTTTGTTGAACAAAGTTTTAAATCCCTTGACTGGTTTTAACCAGAATTATAATCTAAGATAAACCTCTTTAAACAAACCTTTGCTATACAGGTTTATTTTTTTAAATTCCTCCATTTGAACAGTATTAAGTCTTAGCTCTTGATTTAAATCATTGGTTGCAGGAAATATGACTCTTGTTTGTTGAGAAAAAAATGCATAACTACATTGGCCAGCTGAATTTCTAAATTCATACATATATGTCCTTAACCTGACTCAAAATGTGATTGGTTAGATTTCGTACATGCTGACTTCCATAGGTATCTCCTATTAAGATGCTCAGTAACATATACCCTTCTATCACAAGGCATATACTGTAAGCTCCTGCAGTGCATTCAGAACCTTTCTGTGCTCAGAGATGTCCATTACGCATTATTTCTAGTAGTCGTTTTCTGAATGTTGAACTGGTCAGAAATAAGCTCAGTGAAAAAGTACCTGAGAAAAGAACTGCCCCATATTATTTGCAAAATGACCCGTAATAAAGTGTTCCTTTTAAAAAAAAGGAAAAAACGATGTTAAAATAGTATAATGTAGCTTTGGCAAAATAAGTATGCATTTGCTGTAGGTTACCAAGTGCTGAAATGTCCCTATTACCAGTGACAACTTTAACAATTGTTTAAGGCATTTTAGCTATATCTGCAGGGCTCCAGTGGTGAGTCTTTTCTCCTGCGTACAACAAATATCTTACATTGCTAATCTCCTTTTGTCTCACTGCCAAGGTCACGGCCAAGAAACAGACTGAGTTTTTCCACTTTGTTAATCTAGGGTTTCTGGAGTTTTTTAGGAAATGCAGGAAATTCTACGTGCCTAGTAAAAAAGCAAGTCATTTGTATAACAGTAGGCAACAGTATCAAGTGTTCTGCACCTGTTTTACACTCCAGCACTGTAATTTCTGCAAAGTAAACAGTAGATCTCAGGGTCAGATTTCAAATTCTAGTAGGCTGTTTGCTAGATTGCCGCTTTGTTTAACCTTTACACTTTCATTTAGAAAGGAGAAAGTATCATTGTCACACCAAGAGGGCAGTTAAAGAGTTTTAATTAACTGTGGAGGTAATTAGACCTCCCAGTTTAACAATTATCAGACAATTCTTTTCTCCTCTAAGTCCTTTAAAGTTGCACAGTTTTTTATGAGGAACAAAATTCATTTCATAAATACTTTGCAAAAAAAGTGGATAAAAGACTACACAGAAAGAAAAGCTGATTCCGCTATGAAATTATCTATTTCCTTTTTCTAATTTAATAACAAGTCAAAATCTATCAGCTTCTCATCCACCATTCCCTGCCAAAGTCCAATTCTAATCCAATTGCTCCTCTTATTAATCCCCCCTCCCTTCAGTCTCCTGAGCCTATGCTCTGTTTGGCCCATTGTGATATTCGCATGTATGACAAAGGTGAAAGAAAAAGCCTCCCTCTCCTTCTTTCCGATAAAGTTTGCTGTTGACAACTGTACTTTAAAGAGTGCCTGTCCTTACAATTATTTGAAATCTCTGATCCAGCTCGCTCTCTCCCTGCAGAAGACAAGATATCTAGTCATGGGGGACATTGCTTATCAGTTCTGATTCTCAACTTCATTTTTTCAGATGTAGATGTACTTCAAAAAGCAAGTAGTAGCGATCTTATCCCCAGAGTCAAGGCAGGAATCGACAACATTAACTCTCCTGAACACAAAACATAATTATAAATGTAGATATATTAAATATATATGTAGGTCCTTTAAAGCAGTAAAATGGAAAGTAATACAGAAGGTTGTTCTATGGTTCTTCTTAAAGAAAAAAAAAAAAGGGGGTGGGGTGCACTTCTTTTGCCTGCATTAATCATTACAGCTTCACCTGAGTTAACTGCACAACAGGTGTGGGCTCTGGGCATATCTCCTGTATCGTACTGCTGAAACCTATTTCCCATACATCTATATTCCAATACACAGCCCCTGCTGAACACAGCGCCTGTTATACTAACTGTGTATTTGTATGCATATAGAACTATGTTTTACTCTTAATGCCCTCCATATAAAGCTCACAAATTTTAAGAAAATGATGAAGTAAATTTCTCATGAGTACAGAAGCGGATGGTACAGATGAAGACGTGACTTGAACAGGTCACAAAAACACCTGACAGAGGGGTGACAGTGACACTCATAGATTGGAGAGTTGAACCTAGGTCTGTATACGTAACATGTTTCTTTCCTCAAAAAAATTCTTGTAACATTTAATTATTACAAAATGTCTTTTGGACACATAGGTAAGAATTTTAAATAAAATTAACCCATGCTGATTTTACTTCTATTCACTAAGGAAAAGAAAAGAATTCAGCTTGTTGGTGACAAGCAAATTATCATGCTTTAAATTTTAATTGGAAGTTGATAGGATAATAAAAAATGGACAAAATTTAAAGAAAAGCAGGAGGAAGCTAGAAAACGTAAAGAGCTGAGAGTGCTGAAATGATGACAGGAGACAGCCAAGAAAAGAACAGCATTTGGCCAGGAGGAATATTTTCTCTTTTGGTTGAATTACTGTGTGAAATAAAAATGAAAACAGAAGACCAATATCCAACATCAGCTCAGGAGTTTGAGATGCCATCATAAACCTCTTGAGATTTGCTCTCACTATATTAACCCCCCAAAAACCATCGTGTAGTTATAGGCTTTGTGAATTCTCAGTTGCTTATCATTTATCCTACATACAATAAATCCTTATTTGTAATATGCACCATATAATGGAGTAGTAAATATTTCCAATTAGCTTTAGTGTCACAGTCCTCAAAACCCGATGCATTTATGTTAATATAAAAGCGTACATGAAACATTTTATCATGCATTAGAGATTTTAATCAGGTAATCTGCACGGCATCTGGAAACCTAAGCAGAGGCAAAGTCTGCTATAACAAAGGCACTGTAACAGTTCACCTTCAGTGAAGAACAATAATGCATTATTAAATTCACTTTCCTGCTCAGTGGTTACACTTAGCTGACCACAGCAAATTTGCTCTCTGCCTGGTCTTCACAAGTTGGCAGAAAAATAGATTCTGTCACATTTAACGGGTTCTGAAAATGACAGGATGCCTCTCTTGGTTTAACTATAAAACATAATCTTTCAGAAGTAAATATAATTACAAATGCCTTTTGTCACGTAGTTCTTAGGAAGGATATTATATGTGGGTTATTAGAGTAGTAGATCTCACTATGTACTTGAATATCATTAGAAGCCAGAACTGGTATTGCACAACAGCAACTTCAAAAAAAGAATCAGATTTCTATTTTTCTTTGATCCTAAATGACATCATAATTCTTAGAAAACAAAGATACAGACATCAAATTCCTTGAGTACGGTCAAACTGTTATCAAGAGATATTACTCCTTAAACTATGTTCTCTTTTTTCTGAAATACTGTTTTAATCTTATTTTACATCTAATAGTAATTTGCTTTGTTTTACATTCATTTGACTGAAGGAACTTTTAAGAAAACTGCCTTAGACTCAGGGTCAGTGATGAAGAATTATTGATTAGGAATTTAATTAGCAAAAGTCTGCATAGTTATATACAACGGAACCTGATTCTTTTTGGTTTCCAAGGAGTTTTATCATGCTGCAAGCATGATAAGAATCTGCTCCATATGATGACATTCACTTTCAGGTAGAGGTCTTGAACCAATGCTGTATACCACTTAAGTCCCAGTGAAGTGCAATTTAGGTCCCAATTAAGATCTGTTAAAGAGTTTTAATTAGCTTTGTGTAGGTAACTAGTTTAGCAATTATAAGACATATTTTTTCTCCTGTAAGCCCTTCAATTCAGGTAGTTTTATTAGAAACATCTTAGCCCTAAAGTGGGAAGTATGTAGACTCATTGAAAGACAGGCTTGGATTCTGGGATCTGTTTATGGCTTTTCATTACATATTTGGCTACAAAAAATAAAGTTTAAGTCCTCAGAAGGAACTTAGGTATTACAGTGACACTGTACTCAAAACTCACATGAAATTTAACATAGTCATCTTCCACCTAAGTGGATACTAGAAAAAATTTCTTTACTGAAAGGGTTGTCAGGCATTGGAACAGGCTGCCCAGGGAAGTGGTGGAGTCACCATCCCTGGAGGTGTTCAAAAAACACGTAGACATGGTACTTCAGGACATGGCTTAGTGGGCATGATGGTGTTGGGTTGATGGTTGGACTCGATGATCTTAATGGTCTTTTCCAACCTAAACTATTGTATGATTCTATGGAATTACCACCTTGTGTTAGGTAGTCTGTCCATAACATATTTAATTTAGGTGCCTAGATTGAAAACTCTGTAAATTGAGAAGAGATCTAAAATGGCACGCAAAGTTTGTAGCTTAAATCCCCCCTTTCTCAGAACAGCAGTGCCACACTTTGGACAGGAAGACAACTGAAGTTTTCCTCGACATTGAATAAATACTTCTGGGATTCCTGATCACTCTCCAGCAGAGAGGTACTTATGATCTTCTTTTAAATGATTAATCACAAGTTCATAGAATCATAGAATGGTTTGGGTTGGAAGGGTCCTTTAAAGATCATCTAGCTCAACCCTCCTGCCAAGGGCAGGGGCAGCTTTCACTAGATCAGGTTGCTTAAAGCCCTGTCCAACCTGGCCTTGAGCACTTTCAATGATGAGGCATCCCCAACTTCTCTGGGCAACCTGTTCCAGTGTCTCACCACCCTCATCGTAACGAATTTCTTCCTCATGTTCAATCTAAACCTCTTTCAGTTTAAAACCATTGCTGCTTGTCCTGTCACTACAGCCCTTGGTAAAAAGTCTCTCTCCGCCTTTCTTGTAAGCCCCCTTTAAGTCTTGAAAGGCCACAACAAGGTCTCCCCAGAGCCTTCTCTTCTCCAGGCTGAATAATACCAACTCTCTCAGCCTTTCTTCATAGGAGAGGTGTTCCATGCCTCTGATCATTTTTGTGGCCCACCTCTGGACCCACTCTAAGAGGTTGTCCTGTCCATGTCTTTCCTGTGGTAGGGGACCCCAGAGCTGGATGCAGTACTCCAGGTGGGGTCCCATGAGAGCGGAGTAGAGGAGGAGAATCACTGCCCTTAACCTGCTGGTCACGCTTCTGTTTTTGTCACAGTTGGACAGTGGTGACGGTGATGAAATTCTGCAGTTATCTACAAAACTACCTTGAGATGTAGGAGAAGTTTCTTTCCCTTTGCTGTCTGAGCAAATCCAGCCACAACTAGCTAATTCAGGGATGTATTTTAGTCATTTCCCCTTCTACCTGTGAAGAAAATCCAGGTTAAACCTGGATTTAACCTTCTGTTAAACCTGTTCCCCCGACTAGTTCCTCTGCCAAGGGCAAAGCAGTGTAAGAATGAACATGACTCTACTGCTTGCTTACCTGGGCAGTCTCCAAAGCATGTGGGGTCCTAAGTTCAAACCACTGCTCCAGTTACCTATCTACATCAAAATATTCAGTACACCTGGGACTGGACTTTGGCCCTTTTCTTCCAAAAGAATGTCCTAACCACCAAGTTACACTTGCAGCCACACTTATGGTCCCTTTGGCCATATACACAGCCATACAAAGAGGGTCAGGGATTAAGGTTGTCCACACTACTCGCTTCTTAAATTCAGTCTCTGGCTTTATTTTGGATTCCAAGACAGACGTGCTCAAGTGCTTGCCTAAAGTAATGCGGATATAAGTATGTCCATACCACTTGGATCTTGGGATGAGAACAGTTTCTGTCATCTTCTGTCTGGCAGGATACCCACAGTATTTCTTCTATGGGATCCAGTGAAAACCAGATTATGCCACATAAACTGGAACCACTTTACATAACTGGGAGACTGTCATTATTCAGTCAGCTAATCTGTAATGAATAGCATGGCATTCAGAGCCACCTTTAACTTTTAGGGCATGTAAAATTTGCACTAGCACAACCTAATGATTTTAAATATGAAAATTACATCCCATCCCCAAATACAAATAAATTTGAGGAAAAAAATACTAGCATTGCATTTAAATTATAACTATAGTCTTTGCTTTACATAGTTAGCATTCTAAAAGATACTAGGTTTATGTCTGGCTCCATAAATATCATTGTCAGAGTTCTGAATTCAAATACTAATTCCAGTTACTATGCATTTTTTTGTTGGAAAACAGCAAAGTAATATCCAGCTTTCACTTTTTTCTTGTTTGTTTTTTTTTTTCCCCAAAAATGTAGTCATTTCACATCTTTAATAATAGCAATAATAAAAATTTTACAGGATATGGTGGATAAAGAACATTCAGTCACACAAACTAGCCTTTCCTCTCTTAATCCCTGCAAGTATTTTCACGCACTGCAATTTGCACACTCTTGAGTAAAGCTTTCCACTGGTTTCAATGGGAAAGCAGATTTGGGCAATCTGTCCAATGACTGCAAATGTTTGCAGGATTAAAAACTATGCCTACTTTGGAAAAAAAATCTTGCCTAGATCTTCAAAATCCTCCCAAAATCAGAAGGAAATTGTAACAGGGACTCTAGCATTCATCCACTGTTTAGGATGTCCAGCTCCCCCAACAACATCTAGATAATCTCAGATTTTATCTACTTATCCTTCTATACTGGTAGAAGTGTCATAACAGTTTGATTTTTTGATGGCAAATCTAGTTTAAGGAGTTGTTATCCTTACAGCTCTTTGAAAAACATCAGGAATGCTAGTACTATGTCCTAGCACATCTAATTTCTAAAAAGTATAGACCCCTAAGGAAGGATTCCTAAGTCCTATATAACTAGTGACGCATTAATTTTTTCATCATAAATGCCTGTAGAACTCCTCAAATGAAAATTCCTAGTAGCAAAAGAAGATTTTCCAGAGCACTAAGATCTGCAACCTTTCACACTTTCTTGAAATTGCTATACTTTGATTTGCAAGAGATAACCAGCAAGTAGTGGTCAGCAAATATGCTTTAAAAAGGGAGAGCAGTAGCTGAGACAACTGAAAGGAAAGTGAGGGGTAGCAACTTATTAAACAGGGCTAATTTAATTGCAGGTGATCATTTGACCATGTCCCAGATTTAATTATATTAACTTTATTATCTGGTTTTGAATTATATTGATCATAGATGGAATATATTTTCTAAGATAGGTGCTGTCTCATCAAATTGTAGTCTCTTCTTGCCTTAAAGAAGTAGTCCCCACTACCTTGCTCAACTATTGAAATTCCTGGACAATCAAGGTAGAGAGGTAAGCAGCTCTGAAACCTGCTCAGGGAGAGCCAGTTTGCCTCATTTAGGCACCTTCCTTTCTCAATTGCTGGTACAGGCTCCCAAGTGCTCTCAAAGGACAGAACCATCTGCTTAAGTGAGGAGCTTGTCTCTCGTTTGCTTTCCATGTACAGGGAATCAGTCACAAACATTGGGCACCTTTATTCACCTGCCTTCCCTTCTGATAGTGGATGACCAGCAGAAATGACTGTGATGCTCAGGTTCCCCTCTTCCACAAGAGTCCAGTAGCCAGAAATCTGGCTCAGTAAGTGGGACACCTTGATTCTAGGGGAAGACTGAATCCCTGTTCTAGAAAACTGTCTCTTGATTAAGCTGTAAGTTACTGTATGTACATTTTACCTCTCTAGAAATTCAGGTACTGAGAATTTAAGAATGTAAAAATCGTAGAACAAATTCTTTACAAAAATGAAT